>NC_138538.1:94580405-95180405 GCF_964234715.1 Podarcis melisellensis
ACATTGGATCACATTCCAAGCACATCGACACCAACATACAGCTTGTGCTTTTTATGTCCCCTTCTGGACACCTAAAGATCATTTTGAATTAATGTTTTCAGGTCCTCACTGTGAGCGTAGCTCGGTTATTTTCAGCTCTCAGTTCTTCTTTGCTAGCCATCCATTTTACAGTTTGCAAGGATGAGGGAAACCCTTTGTGTTTGCTTAGGTTTCATTCATTTTCCTGGACTCCGCAAAATGGCCAGTGGGAGAAAATAAGGCATGCTTATGTTGGCTGCCATATGGAATCTCCTAAATAATGGCTGCTAAAGGCAAATATGTCATTTGCCCAGTGGGTGGGCTGGCCTAGAGGCCAGAGGCTGAATTCCATGTTAAGAATTTGCGTAGATGCCAGATTGCAGCATAGTCTTATGTGCTACATTAATGAATGCCAGCCGGTGCTGTATTAATTGTCTTTGCTGACGAGAATATGCAACAGCAGGGCATGGTGATTTTCATCCATAATGTGAAGGGGTTTTCATATGTGCATTGCTTACTTGTGCATTTACAATTCCTTAACTGGTTTTTGTTTTGTTTTTGCAACCTAAGAATAAAGTACGCGAATGACCTAAAGTCGTTTATCCCACCTGAACTGCAGTCACCTGCTTTCTCCTTCCTCACAGCAAGAAAAAGGCATGAATCATCAGTTTTCACCCACTTCTGTTGTTTGGTTGCTGTTGTTGTTTTCCTAACCAGAATGAAGAAGCACGAAAGCAAATAGGAATAAATACCTCCAGCTATAAAAGTGGAATAAATCAATAGCGTTCTTCTGAAGCCAGAAATGCTTAATAGGCAAAGATCACTGCCAGACTGTAAAAAATGTGTTTAGAGTGCAGCTGGGGCAAGTTTAACCCTAACAAATAAACAGCAGAACTGCATCCCTCACTTTCAAATTAAACAACTAATCATGTGGTGGAGAGGGGATGTGATATATAGAGGCTTAGACCAGTTCTTGCCATGTTTACTTCAAAAAGAAGTCCCACTGACTGAAATGAGAGCAGTTTGCAAGCAGGTGGACATAGGATTACAATCAAAGCGCGTACACACAAACACACACACACACACACACTCTATTGGCAACAATTTCAGTCAGCAGCATAAAACTCAGTTGCAGTGTTTCTGCCCTCTCTGATCTGGAGAAAACACACACAATTTGGAATTCCATAATCTGGTGGTCATAACGAACTGGGCATGGATCCCTCTTCCGCTAACCTTTGCATTGATTTCCTCTTCCTAGGAAACTCTTAGAGACCTATAGCTCTGTGAGGGAGAGGAATAGGACTGTCCTTAACCTATTGCCCCTGAAGGATAGAGCAGCATGACAGGGACCTCTTCAGAGTCCCAAGTCCACTCAAGTTTGCAGAAGTGACTCGGTGAGTCTTTTACTCGTTTGTGTGAGGAGGCCTGAATCTCTTCTTGTCCTATTGATTCCTGTGAGGCTTAATGGTGCGCCTTTAATTACCATATAAAGTTTTACGTTTATGCACTCAGGGTCCTTCCAGTGCCCAGGACTGTGCAGTTGCTGCCCTCTGTTTTAGAAACCCCCACTTCAAATCTACCTTATCTTGGCTTTTTCTTCTGCCTCCAAGGTTCATGGGTAGGCAAACTAAGGCCCGGGGGCCGGATCCAGCCCAACCGCCTTCTAAATCCGGCCTGTGGATGGTCTGGGAATCTGGTTTTTACATGAGTAGAATGTGTCCTTTTATTTAAAATGCCCCTCTGGGTTATTTGTGGGGCATAGGAATTCGTTCTTCTTTTTTCAAAATATAGTCCAGCCTCCCACAAGGTCTGAGGGACAGTGGACTGGCCCCCTGCTGAAAAAGTTTGCTGACCCCTGTTATCCCCCAGTTTCCTTCATTTGGTGCTGCTGTTTTTGCTGCTCTCTGCCGGCCTCCCCTCCTCCATCCCATCCCATCCCTGATACGCAGTTTGGGGCAGGGGCTGTGTCTGCAGGCTGTGTCAGATCTAGTGAAGGCTAAGAGTCAGGTCTGTTCCTGGCTACCTCTTCACAAGGGATCTAAAAAAATTATTTCAGGACCCTCCACCCAAACTGCCATTCCGAGGTCCTTTGGAGAAAATGAACGTAAGCAAGCAAGGTCTAGACAGCCAGGTGCAACTGTAGACCCACACACCTGAGTTGTGCTACAATTCTGCTTTATTTTTGAGGAAGACTGGCTCAAATGAAAGCACGGGTATAAAAATGCCTGTGACTGTGAACACACATTTCATTCTAGAATTGAAGGAGACTGACTCCTTTTTTCCTCTCTATAGAGTCCACACAGAATCTAGAACCATTGCAAAGATTTTGACTCTAAAAAAGCACTTCTTGAGAATCTGGTTTCATTCTTGGTGGGGGGAGGGAGGGGGGAATAATTGCGGATCGGTTTTACATTACCTTGCAGTGTGTCCATTAGGGAACAGATGTAGGCAGTCCCAGGAATGGGGGTTGTGTCCACACGATGTTGTGGGTGGGCATATGCCAAGACCGTGACCATCCTCCTTCAGTAACCTGGGAGGAAAAGGGGTGGATAAGCTGGTCAAGAGAAGGGTTTTCAATGTGTATCAAGTAACCACAACCACCCTTATGGACAGCAAGATCAAGACTCAATCTAGATTGCAAATGGCATCTTGAGGATGAGCACGAACAATTCCAGTGTGAGAAAAACAACAGCACATTTTTGAACTGCAAAAAGGCTACTGTATATGCATCCTGGTTTAGTGACAGTACAAACCTGTTCCTGATTTCCAGCATAGCTCTGCAACCTGGACAGCGATTGCACAAGGACTCCTTTTTTCAGCTGATAGTGAACGAAACCGGATTGCCTGCAACCTAGGCCCTAGATTTCGCACTGCTGCAGTGGAAGGCAATCCACAAGGCCACTTTGCCTGCCCGTTGTAATATTTTAGGAGTGCTGGAGTATAACAGACCTTGCTGCAGTGCAAACCATTACTATTTACAACAGCCTTTGTCAACTGTAAGAGCTGCCTATTCCCCGTTTGTCTTCAGATGCACCTTGAGAAACATTTCAATCAACAGAGCACCAAACACGCATTCTTTTCACTTGAGAAAGAAGGGCAAAAAGAAAGGAACCAGCCTTGTATGATTGAATTAAAGCAAATATATTGGCTACACTTTAATGTTACATTCTGATCTCATGCCTACCTAGCTGTAATTCAAGACAGAACCATGCACGATACGCTCTAATAGGAATTTTGCAAATTAGGTTGTTGTTTTCCATGAAATAAGAGGATTTGCTACACTGTGAAACAGGAGGCTGATACATTTCATACTTCCTCTGTTCTCCTTTAAGGAGGAACACACTTCTTCCAGAGCCAGCGTGTTAGTGGAGCACATCTCCTCACAGGAACTTCATGTTATCCCAAGATGTGCATTTTCCAGCTATCTTATTGGGGTGGGGGGAGGATGGAGGGGGCATGGGTTGGGTTTGGCACAGGATTCACTTTATTTGACATTCAACCGAAACCCCCACTTCTTCAGCATGAGTCTTTCATGCTTTCCACCTTAAACTTCATGAAATGTGCTCTGTTGGCTAAATAATGTATTTGAAACAGACAAAGCCATGTTTTTGTTGTTTTTGTTGTTTTTTAGTTGTTTAGTCGTGTCTGACTCTGTGACCCCATGGACCAGAGCACACCAGGCACTCCTGTCTTCCACTGCCTCCCGCAGTTTGGTCAAACTCATGCTGGTCGCTTTGAGAACACTGTCCCACCATCTCGTCCTCTGCCATCCCCTTCTCCTTGTGCCCTCCATCTTTCCCAATATCAAGGTCTTTTCCAGGGAGTCTTCTCTTCTCATGAGGTGGCCAAAGTATTGGAGCCTCAGCTTCAGGAACCGTCCTTCCAGTGAGCACTCAGGGCTGATTTCCTTCAGAATGGATAGGTTTGATCTTCTTGCAGTCCATGGGACTCTTAAGAGTCTCCTCCAGCACCACAATTCAAAAGCATCAATTCTTTGGCGATCAGCCTTCTTTATGGTCCAGCTCTCACTTCCATACATCACTACTGGGAAAACCATAGCTTTAACTACATGGACCTTTGTTGGCAAGGTAATGTCTCTGCTTTTTAGGATGCTGTCTAGACAGCATCCTAAAAAAAGCCATGCTATTCCTAATCTTGACACTGAATTTGGTTTTATAAACAACTTTGAGAGCCAGATGCTTGAACCTACTGTTACATTAAAACAACAACAGGTAGCTTTAAGAAATGCTGTTGTTTTTCCACAGAGGCTCATGAAGTGCTAGGGATAAAACATAAATTTGTTTTGGCTGACAACTGAATGCGAACCTAGCTTATTTGCACTTTGTAAAACTATAAATGAGCCAAATTGCAGCTATCCTATGAAATATTCACACTTCTCTGAATTTTATGAGGCAGTTTTCCATCCAAATGATGTGTACATAAATGTATATATTAGGGAAATATGTGACTATTAGGCAAGGATACCAACAGGATTTCCTGGGCCCAGTACAGTCATACCTCGTGTTATGTTCCGCTCTTGTTATGGACTTTCAGCTTACGAACGCAGCAAACCTGGAAGTGTTTACTTCCGGGATCACCGCCTGTGCATGCGCAGAAGCGATCTGCATGCACAGAAGCGCGCTTCGCGCACGTGCAAAAGCACTTGTCCGCGCACATGCGCAGAAGAGGCACTCTAGTTGTGGATTTTTCGGGGTGCAAATGGCACCCCGAAGCAGATTAAGTCCACAACTAGAGGTACCACTGTACACTGCATGTGAATTGCGGCCCCTGTAAACTATGAGCAAGAACTGCTGCTTATGCAGAAACCCAACTTCATGGAGCTGTTGAAAAAATAGAAATACGCCATTGAGCTCTGGAAAGGAAAAGGTAAAGGTAAAGGTACCCCTGCCCGTACGGGCCAGTCTTGACAGACTCTGGGGTTGTGCGCCCATCTCACTTAAGAGGCCAGGGGCCAGCACTGTCCGGAGACACTTCCGGGTCACATGGCCAGTGTGACATCGCTGCTCTGGCGAGCCAGAGCCGCACACGGAAACGCTGTTTACCTTCCCGCTGGTAAGCGGTCCCTATTTATCTACTTGCACCTGGAGGTGCTTTCGAACTGCTAGGTTGGCAGGCGCTGGGACCGAGCAGCGGGAGCGCACCCCGCCGCAGGGATTCGAACCGCCGACCTTTCGATCGGCAAGTCCTAGGCGCTGAGGCTTTAACCCACAGCGCCACCTGCGTCCCGGCTGGAAAGGAAAAGCATGGTGTAAATATATAGGGTAGTAGTCACCTATGCTTTACTCAGAGTAGACCTTTTGAAATCAATGAAACTAACTTACAGTGTGATCCTGCACATGGCTACTCTGCAGCAAGCATATAATATTTTATTGGGGGGGCATTACAATACAGTATCAAAAAGTTTTTTCTCAGTAGGACACAAGTCTCATTTATTTGAAGGGAGTTACTTCTGAGTAAAACATACAAAAACCAGGAAACTGTGTTTTATACGGTGATGGCAGCACACTTGGGGAGTGAATGAAATAAGGTGGGCACAGAGGAAAGTGCTTAAACAAACATACTCCATTACACAGACAGATTATTCTCTTCTGTCCAGGGCCAAGCTAGCAGCAAGAACAATGAGCTTCTCCTGCCCTGGGAAGCCCCCTCCTCAAGTCCCAGGTGGGGGTGGTCAGCCTTCTTGCCCCACAGCACTGAGCAGCAATGGTGATTAAGCATCCATAAAAACAGCAAGCTCTCTGTATGTGCCTTTCATAAGCCTTAGAACGTTGCCTTCTAACTATCCTTATAGATATCCAGTTGATTTGCTTTTTAAAACAATGAAAGCCAAGAATCTGGGTCTTCTGCTGCCCAGGACATGTGTACCCCCTGCCCCTCCATTTAGGTATTAGGGAGAAGTATGCATATTAAGGGAATATTAAGGGAATATCGGGGGAGGGGGGATATATTACTATGCATTATGTTAGAGGGAATTGCGTGTGTGTGTGTGTGTGTGTATGGCAAAATTGCATACAAAAATGTGTATGTTAGGAGAACTGTGTATGAAAATGCTGATAAATTTTCATAAGGACTGGAGGGACAGGAGGCGGGCAGGTGTGGAGGATTCCCTGGTCCTGAATGGGGTAACTGTGCCCCTGAAGGACCACGTGCGCAGCCTGGGAGTCATTTTGGACTCACAGCTGTCCATGGAGGCACAGGTCAAATCTGTGTCCAGGGCAGCTGTTTACCAGCTCCATCTGGTATGTAGGCTGAGATCCTACCTGCCTGCGGACTGTCTCGCCAGAGTGGTACATGCTCTGGTTATCTCCCGCTTGGACTACTGCAATGCACTCTACGTGGGGCTACCTTTGAAGGTGACTCGGAAACTACAACTAATCCAAAATGCGGCAACTAGACTGGTGACTGGGAGCGGCCGCCGAGACCATATAACACCGGTCTTGAAAGACCTACATTGGCTCCCAGTATGTTTCCGAGCACAATTCAAAGTGTTGGTGCTGACTTTTAAAGTCCTAAACGGCCTCGGTCCAGTATATCTGAAGGAGCCTCTCCACCCCCATCATTCTGCCCAGACGCTGAGGTCCAGCGCCGAGGGCCTTCTGGCAGTTCCCTCATTGCGAGAAGCAAAGCTACAGGGAACCAGGCAGAGGGCCTTCTCGGTAGAGGCGCCCGCCCTGTGGAACGCCCTTCCAGCAGATGTCAAAGCGATAAACCACTACCTGACATTCAGAAGACATCTTAAGGCAGCCCTGTTCAGGGAAGTTTTTAACGTGTGATATTTTACTGTATTTTTGGTTTTTATGGAAGCCACCCAGAGTGGCTGGGGAGGCCCAGCCAGATGGGCGGGGTATAAATAATAAATTATTATTATTATTATTATTATTATTATTATTATTAAAATAGCAAAGTGATATGGAAATGTGGGGAGATGAAATTAAGGGCTCGGCCACACTTCCACTTGTCCTAGAAAGCATGGGTCCAGGAAGTCTCCCATTTGTGGCACAGGTCCAAGCTGTTTTGCCTTTGCCTCGCTGCTTTCCCCTGGGAAACCTGCTCTTTAGTGCTAAATCGGAACAAATGGCAATCCACGGAGAAGCCAAGCACCGTTCATTCCACTTCAGCACTAAAATGCAAGTTTTCCTGGGAGAATGTGTATGTGTGTGTTGGGAAATAGAAGCGTACATGAATGCTAAGATTAGAAAAAAATGAGAAACTGCAAGAAACCAACACGACCAATTCACCCATGGAAAGTGTTTCCTTAACCACGTTAATGAAAGTCTTGCAATGTGCTTGTTAAGTGCAGTAAGAGCGCTCTCTGCTTTTATCACCAGCTTGTTTAAGGCACTGAGAAGATTTGTATTATTAAAAAAAAAAAACCCCTCTCTCTCTCTCTCACTCTCTGCATTTGTATATGAGATACTTGAGTGAAAGGAAGGATAAAAATATGAGCTTATTTTGCAGTAACATTGTGATGTGCTGAAAGATCATCAAAAGATGCAGCAATACTAGTGTGTAGTACGTGCTTTGTACTTTGCTGTGGGTCACATAAATATACCTCCACCATTTGTTTTCTGACCCTTTTGTAGAAGGCCAAGGTTTTGGCATTCTACAAGTGCTGTTATGTGATCAATTAGACACTTTCAATTATTCGCTGTGACAAGTAAAAACAGAGGTAAGTACCTAGCTCTAAGAATCGGTGTCCTTGGGACAACCATTCAGTGGGGCTATTTATAATGTTTTATTTATTGTTAGGCTGGAAATCTGCTGTACATAAGGCCCTTAAAAATGTAGTCAGCAGGAGATCAACACTGAAACTGCTCAGAAGGAAATCTTTGGTGTTTTGTGTGAATGACACTCAATGCAAAACAGCTGTTTGGGAGAGACACAAACAAAAACCTTCAGCGGGAGATATTTTAGGTTTTATTCAACAGTGAATTGTTGAAAGTCATTGCGATTGGAACAAAGTTATCGACAAGCTGACTTTGCAAAGCACCTTAACATACCACCCTTACGATTTCAATATCTGAGTAATATGGGCTGCTTTTGTGCAGTGATATTAAATATCACACACACACTGGGCCCAGAAGATGATGGATCACCATCTGTGATGGGATGAATCCCGCAAATGAGTACCAACTGGAAGTCAGTGCAGAATTGGCCTACTGTGAGCACCAACCAAGGAAGAGTGGCCAACTAAATTAATGGATTATGCCAAAATGGTGAGGTTGACAGGTGTAATGAGAAACCAGGAAGAAAAATATATGTTAAAGATTGAGGGAAATTTGTGGACTATTTGGAAAACTCATGTATGCAAATAAGTAGGGTTAATGTCAAACAAGCAGTTAAATATATTATTAAGAGAAACTAAAGAGTAACTTAAAGAGTAATGTGGAAAATGCAGTATAAAAATTAAAATGAAAAAGAAACCACAAAAGTGGGGGAGGGAAGTCAAATATATGTGTACAGTCATATCTTGGGTTGAAGTAGCTTTGGGATGAATATTTTCGGGTTGCGCTCCGCGGCCACCCAGAAGTAACGGAACGCGTTACTTCCGGGTTTCGGCACTCGCACATGTGCAGACGCTCAAAATGACATCACACGCATGCGCAGAAGCGGTGAAACGCGACCTGCGCATGCTCAGACGCGCAGTCACGTCTTACGTTTACTTCAGGATGTGAACGGGCTCCAGAGCAGATCCCGTTCGTATCCAGAGGTACCACTGTACAGGAAATGTATGTGATTTGTGTTTTTGTAATCTGTATGTAAATTTTTGAAAAACCGTGTATACACACACACACACACACACAATTGTCTATGTTCTCCAGGGAGCGGGTGGTGCTGTGCTTTAAACCACAGAGCCTAGGGCTTGCTGAACAGAAGGTTGGCAGTTCGAATCCTTGCGATGGGGTGAGCTCCCGTTGCTCTGTTCCAGCTCCTGCCAACTTAGCAGTTTGAAAGCACACCAGTGCAAGTAGATAAATAGGTACCACTGTGGTGGGAAGGTAAACGGCATTTCCGTGTGCTCTGGTTTCCATCAAGGTGTTCCGTTGTGCCAGAAGCAGTTTAGTCCTGCTGGCCACATGACCCGGAAAGCTGTCTGCAGACAAAGGATGGACTGAACCACTCTAAGCAGCTTGTCTATGCCCTCAGGCAACAAGAACTGGAAGTCATTCAAGCACCAGCAATTCTACCAGTCCCTGAGAGTGTCCTATATTTGCAATGCCTGTAACGTAGATGATGTCCAAGACAGAGGAGATGTGAACATTTTCTCTCCACGAAATGCCTTGATCAGAGGTCACAGTGTGCTCTTGAAAGTTCTGTGTTATTAGCTTGAGAGAGGAGAAGACACCTAATCATTCCTAAGAGCTCTGCTGGATGGCTTTGTACAGACATGTTGGCGGCAGAGAAGTACTTCTGCTGCCATCATCTCCACACACTTGACTCTAAATGGAGCTCCCACCGGCGATCAGTCATGTTTGCTCTGAGCCTTCCTCCATTTGAGCCCTATTTACAGCGAGGGCAATGCTTCTTACATAAATAACACAGATGGAGTCCGGTGAAAAAAATGAATCCTGATAACACTTTACTGAGGTAACTGCACAAAAACAGTGTATAATCTGAGGAGAAAGAAACAAAGAGGTTTTGTCTTTCTTAGCTCAGGCCTTTTACACAGCAGGTTAGAGATCCAACTAAAACATACAGAGGAAAATCTCCTTAGAATTGCACGGGCAATCAGAGCATGTGCTACCACAGTGAACATCATGCCACTCTGTCTGGCTGATAAGCAACATCTCCAGATCCCTTCATGCAGGGATTTACTGACCTTTGGGACCTGGACTTGGGTAAGGAGGAGATTGGAGTTGTGGGGGCCTTTGGATTTGGAGGAATCTTGAAACATGTCCTGAAATACTTTATGGATCTTAGTTTTAACTATGGAAATTTGGCTGACCTATCGAGAAGGAATAAAAGCATTGTTAGGTCGGAGTCTCCCCGAGATCTGCTCTTCAGCATCAAAGAATATGAAGAAGACCTGCAGAAGGGACTTGAAAAAGAGTTAAGAGCCTTGGACAGAAGATCTCCAGGTTGATGGACTATATGGAATTGACGGAAATGACTGGCAGAATCCGAGACCAGGGAGAAGAGATGGTGGAAGAAGATGGGAAAAGTTTAAAGTCTATATATAGAAATACTGTAAAATTAATGAGTGTTAGAAAAATGTTGGAATGAAATTTTATGGCTTTAGTAGAAATGTTATAAGGAGTTAAGCATAAATAAGTATTTTAGTATTAATGGAAAATAAGGTTAAAAATATGTTAAGATATTTATATGACAAAAAATAGAGAAAGATGGAAAGGAATTGCTGAAACAATTAACAGAAGTGGAATACAAAAAGGGAGGTGAGAGGAGGTCGATGAAACAAGGGAATGAAAGATAGAGTATTGAAATGGTATGATGTATGTTTTTAAATTGTTTTTGTTTAGTTTTGTCTAGTTTAATGTGTTAAGGTTGCATTTTGTATTGTTTATATATTGTATTGTATTGTTTTTTCTCTCTTTTGTTTGTTTTTAAATCTTTTTTCTTCTCTTTCTTTTTTGTAAGCTTTAAAAGTAATAAATATTATTTTTTTTAAAAAAGATAAGCAACATCTCCACACACACCCCTTGGTTAGCTGACTTGCTGATAGCAGAATTAAATTAGCCCATTAAGTTACACACAGAATGGTCTCTGCTGTTGTACTTCCTATAGACCAGCCCCTTCAGCTTTGCCCTGAGTCCATCGCAGGCTTTCGTTGTACACATGCTGGACATGACAGCATCAGCCTGGTATCCCCTGTTGAGACAGGCTTTGCATGTTGCAGCTGCCAAGGGCTGGGTGGGAAAAGAGTGGGTTGCTTTCAGCCGTCGTCTGCCTTTTGGATTAACTGGAGCAAGCCTCTGTTCACTAATTGAAACAGTCAAAATGTCAAATGAAGCATTGCAATAACAGAGCAGAGAGGCCCCATCTTCAGTGGTGTGTATTATTTTATTTCAAGATGTACGGAAGGACCTAAGCTGTTATTTGCAAAACTGTATAAAGAAGGGAGTCCTGGGGGGGCGGGGAGGGAAAGGGAGGGACACTTTTAATCCCTTCTGACTCTGGCATTACTGTGCTTCAGCAAATATTTTGCAAAGGATTTTCTGGATGAACTTCAAATATGAAAGCAGCTCACTCCAGTAGCTCAGAGAGCTTTGCAAATTAAAAAAAAGGAAGAGAGCAAGAGGGAATGAAGATTGTTTTAGCTGACATTGAAACTGCAATTCTTTTCTTACTAGCCTGTCATACAACTTAATATATATATTTGGGTCAGATGCAGTGCTTTTTTCGGGGGGTGGGACACAGGGGTATGCATATCTCTAAACATTTTTTTAAAAGAAAAAAAGCACTGTCCAGATGTATTTGCAATCATGGGCAAGTGCATAAACATAAACCAAGAGCAAAGAGATGTTGAGAAAAGGAAGTGGTCAAAGCTGTGGTCAGAATTTGGTGGTATCTCTCAAGATCGCAACACAGTTTAACCATTGCCGCTCTTTGTTCACACAGTGGAATCTATTGGTTTCCGTTCCAGAAAGCAAAAGAATCCATTTTACTCTGCCAAAAATCCAGAATAGATTGTGGAATGGATCTTTCAATCTGTTCCAAGCATGTCTAGACCTCTGTATTTGTGCTCAGGGGGTCTCTGGTATGGTGAGGGTTTAGTGATATTGTGCCCATCTGCCTGTTAGGTAAAGGTAAAGGGTAAAATTCTATAAGGAAGGCTCAAGCAGTATGTGGACCAAGAACTCCCAGAAGTTCAAGCTGGATTTCGAAGGGGCAGAGGAACCAGAGACCAAATTGCAAACATGCGCTGGAGTATGGAGAAAGCTAGAGAGTTCCAGAAAGACATCTACTTCTGCTTCATTGACTATGCAAAAGCCTTTGACTGTGTTGACCACAGCAAACTATGGCAGGTTTTTAAAGAAATGGGAGTGCCTGATCACCTCATCTGTCTCCTGATGAGTTTGACCAAACTGCGGGAGGCAGTGGAAGACAGAAGTGCCTGGCGTGCTCTGGTCTATGGTTGTCACGAAGAGTCAGACATGACTAAACGACTAAACAACAACAAAAAGGTAAAGGGACCCCTGACCATTAGGTCCACTCGTGGCTGACTCTGGGGTTGCGGCGCTCAACTTGCTTTATTGGCCGAGGGAGCTGGCGTACAGCTTCCAGGTCATGTGGCCAGCATAACTAAGCCGCTTCTGGCGAACCAGAGCAGCGCACAGAAACGCCGTTTACCTTCCCGCTGGAGCGGTACCTATTTATCTACTTGCACTTTGATGTGCTTTCGAACAGCTAGGTTGGCAGGAGCTGGGACTGAGCAACGGGAGCTCACCCCGTTGCAGGGATTCGAACCACTGACCTTCTGATTGGCAAGTCCTAGGCTCTGTGGTTTAACCCATAGTAGTTAAAATTTGCTGAAATGGGAATGTTTGAATGTATATTGCTGTGTGTTTAACGAAAGCACTTTGTTTTGGGGTTGGTTCGATAGCTAATGGTAGTATGTTCTCCAGTAGCTCTCATGTGGTTGGTCAACTTTGGTCACATGCGAAGTACCAAGTCAGAGACCCCATTTTGTGTGTATGAGTTTGCTGTGATGACACAGTGCGGGAAGATGGCTGTGAGTGAGCAAGCCATTATGAACACAGCCGAGAGAGATTGCTGCATGAAGATGCTTCTCTTGACACCGCCGAGAAAAACTGTGTCAATGTTCTTTCTCCGAGAATAGGAGAATGAGAGCAGTGCAGCAGTTAATGAGGTCTCTGAAGTTAAACAGAGAGAAGGACTGAAACAGAAAGGGGATTTTTTCAAGCAGCTGCCTGGCCTGTATGGCAAAGCACAGGGTGGGTGCAAAGCTGGAAGTTTTGATTGAAAGCAGGAAGCTCTATTATTTTCTAAAAGAAGCTGAGCCTATGCTTGGATAAGCATATGTCTTGTGAATGTGTCTATATGATTCTTTTCACCATCTGTTCTGCAAGCAAAGCTTTTGAATATTTTAAGGGATGTCTGGACTGCTCTGGGCCTCATGCGCATGCACAGTGAAGGCACCACCACCTAAGCAGGCCAAAAGCTTTAGTGACGCTAAGTCTGGATGGTTCTGGAAGCTGCCAGAATGAAGCAAGTCCTTCTTAGAAATGTGTCCATGCCAACCAGAGTCCATATTTCCACGGGAGGAGAACTTCACCCCCGTCTCTAATTTCTTGCTCCAGTCTTTCAAAGTGTACTCATGGCAACAATTTAGTGTGACCCAAACCGCATGGGAACAGCTTCTTTTTTATTCTCTCTGCGGACAGAGGAACCACACAGGTAGACGACACGGCTTCTAGCTGTAGGAGCAGTGCTGCAGGGAGAGCTCAGACTGGGACAGGAAGGTGCCCTGCCATTCACGGTTCCCCTGCCTAGAGATTGCAGGACATGGCATCGAAAGGAGCCACAGGAAAGTGGCTGTGCATCACTGAGATAATGTATGGATTGGGCCTCGTGGGTTTCAGCAGTACTGGTGACAGAACCCAGGAATGGCCATTGATCAAATGATCCTTTCCAACCTGGTTGATCCTTCCATCAGCACAAGTTTGTCTCCAACATTAAACCACACCTGTCCATGGCACACAATCAGTGCCCTGGTCCATATTTAATGTATGGAATTCACTGTCACTAGATGTGGCTTAGAGGCTAGATGGCCAATGAGCTAGGATGGTTTTATCAAAGGATTAGAGAAATTAACTGAGAAGAGACTATAGGGAGCAGGGGTGCTATGTCCTACTGCTGCCACCTGCTCTGCTGCATCTACCCCTGGCAGAGAAGTGGCACTGCAATCCTGGGCAAGAGACCAGATGGATGTGATCTTGCTCAAAATTGGCGCTGCTGGCAAAAGTGGCAGGTAGTCTGGGAAGCTTCTTCTGCGTGAAGCAGCAGCAGGGCTGTCTTAAGCATATGTGGCACCAGGGTACAATGATCCGCCCGGTGCCCCCGCCCCAAGTTGCCCAGTCCCAGGTGAGCAGGAGGGCAGAGCCAGATGGCCAGACGCCTCAGCATCTTGCTGGCTTGGTCACCCCTGAACTTGCGGTGCAGAACTGCCCGCAGGAGAAGAGCCCATTGCTGCGCTCTGACTGATGGGCAGGCTCTTCCCCGGACTCAACTCTTGATCCCTGGACTCTTGTCCTGGCGCCCTTGAGAGGCTGGTGCCTGGGTGCCCCACATCCCCTAGCACCTATGGGTAAGACGGCCTGAGCAGCAGCCTCATCCTGCTTAATGGCTGGGCCAGCTCTGATAAGGAGAGAGGGTCATTCGATACGGCATAGCATAAGCCTATATTTTAATAGTGCATTAATCTGCCACAAGGGACGTGGGTGGCGCTGTGGGTTAAACCACAGAGCCTAGGGCTTGCCGATCAGAAGGTCAGCGGTTCAAATCCCCGCGACGGGGTGAGCTCCTGTTGCTCGGTCCCTGCTCCTGCCAACCTAGCAGTTCGAAAGCACATCAAAGTGCAAGTAGATAAATAGGTACCACTCCAGTGGGAAGGTAAACGGCGTTTCCGTGCGCTGCTCTGGTTCGCCAGAAGCAGCTTAGTCATGCTGGCCACATGACCCAAAAGCTGTACGCCGGCTCCCTCGGCCAATAAAGCGAGATGAGCGCCGCAACCCCAGAGTCGATCACAACTGGACCTAATGGTCAGGGGTCCCTTTACCTTTACCTTTACCTCATCTGTCACAACAGGCAAGGCACTGGGAAAGAGGAGCCCAGTGTGGTGTAGTGGTTAAGAGCGGTAGTCTTGTAATCTGGGGAACCGGGTTCGAGTCTCCGCTCCTCCACATGCAGCTGCTGGGTGACCTTGGGCCAGTCACACTTCTGTGAAGTCTCTCAGCCCCACTCACCTCACAGAGTGTTTGTTGTGGGGGAGGAAGGGAAAGGAGAATGTTAGCCGCTTTGAGACTCCTGAAGGGGAGTGAAAGGCGGGATATCAAATCCAAACTCTTCTTCTTCTTCTTCTTCTAGTCCACTAGGAGGGAACAGGAATCTCTGGGGGTGCTATGTGCTATGACTTCAGCCTCAGCTGAGAGGGCTGGTTTTGGCTGCCGCGCGCCCATGTTGTTTACAGGACCCACAGGTGTGGCTTATGATGTGGTGGTTCTGTGAGGCAAGTAATATCCTAAACATTTCCCCAGCACACTAGTGGGGTGGGGTGGGGGGACACCAGCCAGCGGATTTGCTGACCAGTAACTGGATTCCTGCCAGTTACCAATAAAAATGGTTGACATTTTAACCCACACCAGTCATTGCTCCCAAACAACATGACTTTTTGAACGTGGCGCACAATTAACAATAACTTTAAAGCAGTGGATTCCACCTCCCAGCAAAAATGAGGTGCCAGAATTCACCACGAGCTCCTCCCTGGTTCTCTTATAAAGGTAATGGCACCCACCTGAGAGGTGCCAGAACTGAATTCTGGCTGGAAAAGGCCTTGCTTTTAATGCCATTGGCATCTCCTCCCCCACCTTCACACCCAAGGTTTGTGTTTTGGCCATATATCTTTCTTACAGCTCATCTCTAAACACTTTATGGTTTCTTATCATCCTTTGATATGTAGCATCTTAAACTGAATGGAGTATTCATCAGTGCTGAATGGCCAGCGTTATTTCTGACTATTAGCCATTTCTTCAGCAAACCGCTTGCCCATAAGCTTTGCGGCCAAACAATATATTTCTTAGAAACCAGAAGGTTATAAATTATTATTACTGAATAAATCTGTAATGTTGAAGCTATAAGGGAAGAGAATTCCCCAGGGTTCAAGAATTTTATATGGCACATTTCAAGTATTCCACATCTGTCATGTCAATCGTTTTTTGCAACCTCCTGGTAAGATAGACCAGGATCGTTAGTCATGGGGAGGCAGTGGGGTGAAGCTGAGAGACAGTGTCTTGCCGAAGGTCCCTTGGAGTCCAATCCTAACCCCACACCTTGCAGGGGGCTGAGGGTGGTGTGTTCTTTCATCTGCACCAGCACCTGCCAACAGATAGGAATGTACCTAGTAGAGGGAGGGATTCCACCGCAGCAGAGGCTTTGAGCTGTAGGGCAGCAGGGCACAGAAATCCCCGAAACAGAGAGTTTTGGAGTGTGAGCAGGGGGCCAGTGTGGTGTAATGGTTAAGAGCAGTAGACTCATAATCTGGGGAACCGGGTTCGCGTCTCCGCTCCTCCACATGCAGCTGCTGGGTGACCTTGGACCAGTCACACTTCTCTGAAGTCTCTCAGCCCCACTCACCTCACAGAGTGTTTGTTGTAGGGGAGTGTCAGGGAACTGCCATCGGAGCCAGAGGGAGAGGGAGGGCTCCAGAGGGATTCCGGAGAGTGTCCTGGGAGGGAGAGAAGCAGCCCATCTTCTGGGGAAGGAAATCAGCATAGCACCAGTGGAGAAGGGGGGCAGATGGGAGAATCGGCAAGGTGGCTCCATGACTCCTCGCCGGAGACCAGCGGGGAGAGCACAGGTCCTCTGCTGCCCACACCCTCCCTGTGCAGAAGGCTTCCACGCAGGGAGAGTAGGCGGAGACTAGGCGTCAAAGAGCTTCTTTGCTGGAGTTCAAGAAGTTCAAGAAACGCCCACTGACGGATTTTGCCAGTGATTGAGGGTTCACTCAGGCAACCCGGCCAGGTGTGGCGCCGATTTACACACGAGCAACCCCTAGAACCATTACAGTGAGGAAGGGAAAGGAGAATGTTAGCCGCTTTGAGACTCCTTAGGGTAGCGATAAAACAGGATATCAAATCCAAACTCTTCCTCCTCCTCCTCCTCCTCCTCCTCTCCTCCTCCTCCTCCTCCTTCTTCAAAGGGTGTATGGAAATACACTGGTCCTCTGTAGCCAAAATAAAGACAGCAGCATCATGGAAAGATCAGCTTCATTGCTTACTTCAGTAAGAACAATGGTGCTCCTAGTGGATAATTCCAAAAGCTGGGCAGGGGATGAAATAATTCAAGGCATCTATATAGCATTCCAAATACATGAAGCCCTTGTGCCCGTATCATTTCTGCAATATTATTGGTTACAGCAACGCATGAAAATCTCATGTCTCTTTACCTGGCCTTCCAACTGGACACCCCATATTTGGATTTGTTTTCTGCCTAAGAAACTCCCGTTATCTTATCAAGGTGTCTTCCTAAATCATCTTCCAGATGGCTCTGGCCAGCCTAATTGATTCTATACCAGCCTCTCCTTTACACTGGGATGCATACCTGGACTCTGTTAATGGGGGGGGGGGGCTACCACTGTGTGCATTACATGATCTGTTTTCATTGCATGCTCTCCTCGCTTGCCGATAATGGCGCAGCTTTGGTTAACTGAAAAGCAAAAGAATACAGGAACACAGAGAAAAGCATACAATACAGTTAGCCACAATTCTTTTTTTTAAAAAAAGTTTTTTTATTAACAATTTCAACATTACAAAATTTCAAAACATATCATATTCCCTCAGCTCCTCTCTCTGATTTCTCAGCACATATTATTCTCTGCATACTGTAAAATTGTATAAATCCTTATATTATCTGTCCACTGTATTAACAATCAATAAATTTGTGTATGTTTATTCAAAACCTGCCAAGGAATCCAATTCATTTTGTTGTCTTTTTAAGTAGTTTGTAAAGAGTTCCTATTCTTCTTTGAAGTCACAGTTGTCCTTATCTCGCAATTTGTATGTCAGTTTAGCCAGTTCTGCATAATTCATCAATTTCTCTTGCCACTGTTCTTTTGTCGGGGTTTCCTCATTCTTCCATCCTTGTTATATCAAGACTCTTGCCGCTGTTGTAGCATACATGAATAAGTTCTTTATTTTCCTTGGCAGGTCTTGTCCTACAATCCCTAACAAAAATGCTTCTGGTTTATTTACAAATGTTATTTTAAAGCTTTTCTTCAATTCATTATATATCATTTCCCCTTTTTTTAAAAAAAAAATTCTCTACATTCCCACCACATATCAGTTAGGCACAATTCTAAACTGGGCAGAGGGGCCACAATGGCTCATTCGGGTTTGCTGAATCGAAAGTCCTTTGTCTCAAACAGAATGGAGCCAGATCAGCAAAAAGAACTGCATGGGGTGTGTGTGTGTGCATCGAATCAGACCTCTCTGCCCATGTGAGTCAGAAGGACTTCAGAAATAGTGGTGGATCCACAATTCTGCACACCCCCTGGGCCCTCATTAAGCTGGCTTTGTTAGCTAGTTTGAGGCTGAGGTTAGATTCAAACCAGGGACTTTCGGGTTTACAAACTTGGCAGCTGCACACTTAGAAATCATTGTGCATTAGTTCTCAGTTTATGAATGGCCCTCCATGGTGTCTCTTTTGGAGCCTCGTTTATGAGGTATGTTTCACTTTGCTCAGGCTACCTCACCTTCCCCCACACCAGAGGATTCACATTCTGGGGCATCAATGATGACCAAACTTGGGGGAAGGAAATTGGGAAGTGTGGAATTGCACTTAGTAAAACCAACTAAGGATGACTCTGAAGATGCTGGAGGGGATCGTTTTTGCTGTTGGCTGCCTTTTTCCTACCCTTTGTTTTTTTGTTCCTTTTCATGCCTCCTTCAGTGGTTTATTTTCTCCATGAGTTGGGAGGGGAGGGAGCAGCACCAACTAGGTGATAAGCAGAGACCCGAAAGAACAGACAAGCAGGATAGAGAAAAAGGGGCCACGCAGTTCCTTTACCAGGGCCAATTCATCCATGAGGCAGATGAGATATTGCTGGAACCTGGAAGCCACAGAAAGGCTTTGGAGCAGGGGTTGGCAAAGCTTACCGGGCATGGACCAGATCACTCCTGCAGAGATCCTCCGTGGGCTGGACCAGCGCAGCGTGACTCCGGAAATCGCATCTGCACATGTCCCCGGTGCCGGAAATTGCTTCTGCACATGCCCAGATGCCAAAAATTGCGCCTGCGCAGTAGGAATTTTTGGTGTCTGGGCATGTGCAGACGTGATTTCTGGAGCTACGGAAGAGAGTCCCTGTGTCGTGCTGGTTTAGCGCAGTGCGTGGGAACTCACCGAGCAGACGGCTCAGTTCGGGGGCGGCTCATGGGCCAGTGAAGTGACCTTCATGGGCTGCTTCTGGCCCATGGGCCTTAGGTTGCTGACCTCTGCTTTGGAGGGTTGGCAGGGGTGGGTGGGTGGGTGGGTGGAGCACGCTCAAAGTGGCCCCTTCCCATTTCACCCCTGGACTCTACCATTCCCTCTGGCTTTCTCTGCCTGTTTCCAGAGGAGCACCCAACATTCTCAGCAGTAAGAGCCAGACTTATATGCATCTACTTTTCATGTGAAAAGGCTGCAACATGGGTGAAGGGGCCACCTGTGGTGTGGAAGTGGTGCATGATGTCTCTCTCTCTCTCTCTCTCTCTCTCTCTCTCTCTCTCTCTCTCTCTCTCTCACACACACACACACACACACTGTTTTCAGTGGACAACTTTGCCCATTCTGCTGTCAGTCATCAAGTGTTAAGGAATTAACTATTAGCTGAAGCTGTGAATTGACTGTATTGGGAGGCAATATAAAAGTTTTGGGTCGTATCCATAGTTAGGCCTACTCAGAATAGACCCGTGGAAATGGCAAGCTCAGGTGGATTATTTTTAATAGGTTTAACATGAGCAAAACGTAGCTGGATGCAACCCTTTGTCTGCCTATTTGCATATGCAAAGCGACAGTGTTGCAGGAATCAAGTGGTGGAAATACTTTACATGCCTGATGGGGCAGCCCTTAGATACTAGCTCCCCCATTGCCCAATTCCCAAAGGCAAATAGGAACTCTGCTTCACATACAATTAGCAGTTTTTCTTCTGCTGCCCTTCAGGATTCTCAAGGCAGCTGAGAAGGGCCTCCTTTGATATCCTTTGCAGCTTGGCTCTGTCTGGGCTCCACAGACATTAATAAGCAGCTAGAACTAGAGATGCCAATTTATTTTTAGAGCCTGCTTCTGTAGTTATTTTTCCAATGATCTGTTATAATTTCATGCTTAAATAACACTAAATAACGTCCTGTGTTTGCACAGTGTAATTGGAAGAGATGAGAAACCCTGGCAAACCATCATCATTTTTACTGATATTCTCAACCAGAGAAAGGCTTGACAGTTAACCCTTTCAGAGCACTTCCAAACAGAGCATCCCACTTTGGACAAACAACCCAAAACAAATATCCAAAGATGACTGCACTTTGCTAAGGTTTGTTTTTTTTTATAAAAAAAAATCAAGCACTTAAAACATTTATTGTTGTTTATATAGAGTCATCTATGTGCAAAGGATTTAACTGAGGAGCAACATGCCAGCGGGGAGGGGGTTAAAATGTAAAAGTGTTCCCTGTCCCTTAGAGCTTACAGACTAAAAATGCAGACAACAGGGAAGGCAATGAAATATATTCCTAACTGGGTGGGAAATTGCAAGTGCCAGAGAAGGCGTGTTGTGTTTCCATTTCTGAAGCCTACAGCCAGAGTAGAGACTCTAGGCCCATGCACACATGCATATTGTATAAAGGTGCAAAGCCCTTCTTTCGCACCCTGTGAAACATAAATGCATAGAGTTTTTAAAAAACTGGGCAATGGCAGAAAAAGCTCAATATGGCCAAAATATTGGGAGATTTTGGAACAAGAAGGTGACAAATTGAAATTGCAGAGTTTTGAGAAATTAAAAGATAAAGTGCGAGACTGGCTTCACTATTATCAAATAAGGGAGGCTTATAATATGGATAAAAAAATTGGCTTCCAGGTGGAAAAATCAAAATTGGAAATAGAACTGTTAGATCCCAAAACTAAGATACTATCAAGAATGTATAACTTGCTGTTGAAGTGGAATACGCAGGATGAAACGGTTAAATCTGCTATGATTAAATGGGCACAAGATGTTGGACATAACATAATGTTTGCTGACTGGGAGCAGTTATGGACCACAGGTATGAAATTAACGGCATGTAATGACTTAAGAGAGAATATTATGAAAATGATATACAGGTGGTACATGACACCAGTCAAGCTTGCAAAAATTTACCATTTTCCCGACAATAAATGTTGGAAATGTAAAGATAATGAAGGTACATTCTTTCACCTTTGGTGGACGTGCCCAAGGATTAAGGCTTTCTGGGAGATGATATATAATGAATTGAAGAAGGTATTTAAATATACCTTCTTGAAGAAACCAGAGGCCTTTCTCCTGGGCATGGTCGGCCAATTGGTTTTAAAGAAGGATAGAACTTTCTTTATGTACGCCACAACAGCAGCAAGAATACTCATTGCAAAGTATTGGAAGACACAAGATCTACCCACCTTGGAAGAATGGCAGATGAAAGTGATAGACTATATGGAACTGGCGGAAATGACTGGCAGAATCCAAGACCAGGGAGAAGAGTTGGTGGAAGAAGATTGGAAGAAATTCAAAGACTATTTGCAGAAACATTGTAAAATTAATGAATGTTAAAATGATGTTGGATTGAAATGAAGCGGCCTTAGCAACAAGGTTAATAAGAACATGTAAAAATGGATTGATAACGGATGAAAATATAAAGCTATAATATGTTAAGATATAGAATTAAGATAAAAACAAAGAGGGTAAGGATTTGCTGAATTAACTATGTGAACTGGAATACAAAAAAGGGAGGTGTGAGGAGGTCAAGGAAATAAGTAAACGAAATCTAAGATATGAAAAGATTGATTTGTTTTTAACTGTTTTCTATATATTTTTTTGTTTTGTATTTTGCATTTTTTTCCTATGTATTGTTGTACTTTTTGTATTTTTCCTTTTCCTTCTTCTTTATTCTGTATCCTTTTTTCTTTTTGTAAAACTTTAATAAATATCTTTTTTAAAAAAACCAAAACTGGGCAATGGCGTCGGGCCCGCCCGTGACTCCCAGGCCTTTCCCATCTCCTTCCCCCTTCCCCCTTTGTTTTCACAGATTGGGGGAGGCTCGGGAGTCGCGGGCGGCCGTTACCCAGAAGAGCCGCAAGGCACACAGTTTCTCTGCCAGGCAAGGTGCAAAGCCCTTCTTTCACACCCTATGAAACATAAATGTGCAGAGTTTTTTTTTAAAAAAACTGGGCAACAGCCACCCGCCCACAACACCCAGGCCTTCCCTGGGGGAAGGGGGCAGGAGATCTGTACCGCCAGATATCCCTGGTTCTCCTTTGGCAGTGGCGGCAGCAGCGGCAGTCAGCAGCCCAGAACCAGCCTGGTAGCGCAGTTGGCTCTGGCTGGCTTCAGGAGCTGCTTGCTGCCGTAGCGCCCGCCATTTTTTCTCACTGGAAGTTCCGGCAAGGAAAAATGGCGGGTGCCATGGCAGCGGGCAGCTCCTGGAGCCAGCCAGAGCCAACTGCACTACCAGGCTGGCTCCGGGCTGCTGAGGCTGCCGCTCCCACGTTTCCCGGGGACAGATTTGCAAATCTGGGGACATTCTAGGGATGGAATTTGTCTGGGGACAGATCTGCAAATCCAGGGACTGCCCCTGGGAACCAGGGACACCTGGTAACCCTAGTGTAATTCTTTTTCAAAAGCCGAAGTAATCTCACCAATATGGAGAGTAGGGTGCAGCTGGATTCAGTTCCACACCAAACAGCTTATCAGTGGGATTTCAGATTATTATTATTTTTAATGACCTATACTTGACCAGTCCTACTCTCTCTGCATTATTATTATATTGATTTATATTCTGCCTCCCACCCCCCTGACTCGATACAGAGGGCTAAAACATATATAAATTAATAGTTAAAATAGTTCAACTATAATAGAGTTAAAACAATATAAAAACAGATCTATTAAAGGCGCAGATAGTAAAAACAGCACAGCACTATTTTTTCTTTTTAAAAAAGTCAGCTCCCCAAAGCCTGTTGGAACGAGAGGGTCTTCAGATGCCGACAGAGGGGAAACAAGGAGGGAGCCAGTCTGGCTTCTCTTGGAAGAGTGTTCCAAAGCCCGGGGGCAGCCACCAAGAAGGCCCTCTCCCTCATTGCCATCAAGTGGGCCATGAGGGTGATGGGACTGAGAGAAAGGCCTCCCTAGAAGATCTCAGAGCCCGGACATGTTTTTATGGGAGAATGCAGTCCTTCAGATACCCTGGTCCTAAGCCTTCACTTGGACTGGAGCCAGAGATGAGGAAGGGCGTTTGTGGAAGTGTAGGAAGAGCACAATTCAAAGGACCTTTAAAGCCCTAAACGGCCTCGGTCCAGTATACCTGAAGGAGCATCTCCACCCCCATCGTTCTGCCCGGACACTGAGGTCCAGCGCTGAGGGCCTTTTGGGGTTCCCTCACTGCGAGAAGCCAAGTTACAGGGAACTAGGCAGAGGGCCTTCTCGGTAGTGGCACCCGCCCTGTGGAACGCCCTCCCATCAGATGTCAAAGAGATAAACAACTGCCAGACTTTTAGAAGACATCTGAAGGCAGCCCTGTTTAGGGAAGCTTTTAATGTTTAATAGGTTATTGTACTTTAGTGTTTAGTTGGAAGCCACAGAGCGGGGCTGGGGAAACCCAGCCAGATGGGTGGGGTATAAATAATGTATTATTATTATTATTATTATTATTATTATTATTATTATTATTAGAGAGATGATGGTAACCAGGGGGAAAAGTGAGCAAATAGTTACATGTACAAGGGACGCGGGTGGCTCTGTGGGTAAAACCTCAGCGCCTAGGACTTGCCGATCGCATGGTAGGCAGTTCGAATCCCTGCAGCGGGGTGCGCTCCCATCGTTCGGTCCCAGCGCCTGCCAACCTAGCAGTTCAAAAGCACCTCCGGGTGCAAGTAGATAAATAGGGACTGCTTACCAGCAGGAAGGTAAACGGCGTTCCGTGTGCTGCGCTGGCTTGCCAGATGCAGCTTGTCACGCTGGCCACGTGACCCGGAAGTGTCTGCGGACAGCGCTGGTTCCCGGTCTATAGAGTGAGATGAGCGCACAACCCTAGAGTCTGGCAAGACTGGCCCGTACGGGCAGGGGTACCTTTACCTTTACCTTTAGTTACATGTACAGTGGTACCTTGGGTTACAGACGCTTCAGGTTACGGACTCCGCTAACCCAGAAATAGTACCTCGGGTTAAGAACTTTGCTTCAGGATGAGAACAGAAATCATGCTCCGGCAGCACGGCAGCAGCAAGAGGCCCCATTAGCTAAAGTGGTACCTCAGGTTAAGAACAGTTTCAGGTTAAGAATGGACCTCTGGAGCGAATTAAGTTTTTAACCCGAGGGACCACTGTACTGGGCTTCAGCTATGGGGTCAAGACTAAGGATGTCAGCTTCAGAGAAAACCAAGGTTGTTTAAAAAGAAGTATTCACAGCTTCCCATGAATTGGGACAGGGAGTTCCAGGCATATGACAATTTAGGTGTCTCCTCTCTGCTAATGCTTACAGCAACGTACAAGAATTACAAATACAAAACTCCACCACTCACTGTTAACAGATTATTCCTAGTACAATTGGCCTTAATATTCACCAGTCCCTCTTCTTGATTTTAATACTACAGAGGACGCAGCGGCAAAACATTTAGAATCCAAGCAAACAATTAAGGAAGCGATAAACCTTTTATCCGGGAGCAGGGAAGTACAATATTATTTCAAAAGCAAGAATGACTGAACAGTGTAAACTTACTGTCCTTGCATTTATTCTGGCAATTATTTGTAATTTGACATTGCTACACAAATTATTAAGAGGAAGCCATACCTAATGAGAAGTATGTGGCTCTGCTGTTGGCCTCTATTAAGGGGCAATCACCTGGGTTTGCTCTGGTGACCTCAGGCTTGACTGAAGTGTATTGAGGGATGCTTTTTTCGGCTGCCATCACTAATTCTTCTCCATCTGTCACTGCTTGAGACGGTGTCCTAAGCAGCTGTTGCCTTTGACTACTATTATGAAGTAAACTATTATGAAGTTTCGGTTTCAGCTGTTGAGGTGCTGTACAGTGGTACCTCGCAAGACGAATGCCTCGTAAGATGAAAAACTCGCAAGACGAAAGAGTTTTTCGTTTTTTGAGTTGCTTCGCAAGACGAATTTCCCTATGGGCTTGCTTTGCAAGACGAAAACGTCTTGCAAGTTTGTTTCCTCTTTCTTAAAACCGTTAATACCCAGGGTGCATTGCTTGAAGAGGTGCAGTTGCGACTTGATTTTGAGGAGCAACTCATAGCACGCGGTGTGGTAGCCTTTTCTGAGGTTTTTGAAGACTTTGGTGATTTTTGAAGCTTTTCCAAAACTTCTTTTGCAGCCATTTGGTAAGTTAAACTTTTAAAACTTTTTTGGGGGGTTTTGGATTTGGGGTTGGGGTGTTTTCTCGGAGGTTTGGTGCTTTTGAATTTTTTGGATGTGAAGCACTGATTGTTTTTTTTGGGGGGGGGTTGCAAAGGTAGGAGCTGTGCTGCCATGGGGCCCAAGAAGACTGCTGCTGCAGAGGCCGGCGAGAGGAAGAAGGAGAAGAAAGAACTGAGGGACATTTGCCAGAAGTGGAAAGATGTGCAGGCTTTTGCAGAGCGGCACCACCCTGACAAGGACCTGACACGTGACCTTGCGAACACTTTTGATACGAGGGTCATGTCGTCTTTCAGGGAGGTGCTGAAAAGGCGGATGAAGCAGCAGACCATGGACAGGTTCTTCAGCAAGAAGCAAAGAGTGGAAGAGGAACCTTCTTTGAGTTGTCCCCCAGAGTCTTAGAAAATGTATGTACAGTACTGTACGCTTTGGTGATTTTTAAACTTTTTTTTGACCATAGGAACGCATTAATTGATTTTCAATGCATTCCTATGGGAATCTGTGCTTCGCAAGATGAAAAATTCGCAAGACGAAAAAACTCGCAGAACGAATTAATTTCGTCTTGCGAGGTACAACTGTATCTGTAAACTGCAGCCACTTTCGGATACACACAATGGGGTGTTTAGAGAGCAATACTACTCCAGTTTGCTCACAGGTAATAATTTTATTTTTTTAAGATTTAAAAGCAATTCTATATGGATGACTTATGTGCTCAACTTCCCTGGAGCTGAATCAACCATCTACCCAACAAAACCTGTTCATCGAGACATCATGGAAATGGTGCAGCCCTCAGGTAACATTCCTGCATTGTAGGTGCTCAGACTCCAGGTACCATCCCAATATAGTTGCATACCTGGACAATAAATTAGGTATTAAGCAAATACCTAATAAAATTAGATTGCTTACATTAAATCACAGCCACTCTAAAATAAATGACCTGATTGGGAGACTATTTGACTTCATCATAACTTCAGTTGAAGTGCTTTTTACAAACACGTATTACAATATACAAGTATTATTTTATAAATTAAAAATTAAGGTGTGGGGATTTTGTGTATGCAGTGTGGGGAGGATGTTGGTGATTTTATTTTATTTTTTAAAAAGATTTTTATTAGGGTTTCAACAGATTTTATCATAACAAACAAAACAAAACAACACAATAACAGACAATAAACAATATAACACAAAAAATTAAACAAAAATATATAGGTTCAATTCTTAATTTCATGTACCTTACTTTCCCAACTTCCTCACACCTCCCTTTTCTGTATTCCAATTTCCAAATTAGTTTCAGCAAACTCTTCCATTATTTTGACTAATTTTAATGTTACTTAATTTCTTTTAAATTAACCATTGCCACTGTTAACCACTTATCTTCTAATCCCCCATCATTGATTAATTTTGCTATGTTTCTTTACTTGTTACTTATAAAACATCTTTGCACGTTCCTTTCAACTTTGTCACTAATGCCGCACTATCTCTATATCCTGCATCGTTTTAACATTCAAATAGTTTACAATGTTTTTGCACATAATCTTTAAATTTCATCCAATCTTCTTCTGTTTGTTCTTCTCCCAAGTCTCGGATTCTGCCAGTCATTTCTGCCAATTCCATGTAGTCTATCAGTTGCGTCTGCCATTCTTCCAAGGTGGGCAAATCTTGTGTCTTCCGATGGTTGGTGTTGGCCAATAGGTGCTCTCCACTGCCAGCCAAGCTGTGAAAACTTTTGTAAAATGTTGAACTTTTAGGCCTTACCCTAAAATATACTTTTCCTTGAGGAGATGCATAATCACCTTCACCACTGTAAAACATTGCATCTGTATTCATCCTTGACTGCAGTCCCCGCCTCTCTCATGGCATATCGGTTGTTTCCTTTCTGTCCTTCTCCTCTCTTCCCAGCTTCCGTTTCCCTTTCTTCTGCCTCATGTGTCTCGGCTCCCAGCCACACCTGCCTCCACTGTTCCCAGCTGTTTGGATTTATGCTCCATCCACACGCCCCTGCCCCTATTCCCCGATGTACAAACCTGCCCTGGCTCTGTTTGTGCCAACATTTGCATTTCTGCTGACTGCAAGGGTTGGTTTAATTTCATGGGTGTCACTTCCTTCCAGAAATCTGTCTCTGAACAGCGGCCCGACGAATCCCCGATAAAACGTATTTTCCTACGGTAATGATTTTATGGGCCCATAAGTCATGAATTTATTATGATCTCAGCCCCTGCTGCTGATTGCTGTAAAATGCAAAGTAATTAACAGCGAGCGACAGCTACTATTCCCACCTGGTAGCCTGTTCTTTCCTACACTGATGGCTTTGATTAAAGTAATGACTAAAGTGTGAAGCCAGGCTGTAAAATATTAGCATGATTAATGCCATGTCCTAAATAAGAAACAAAACTAATGGGCAAAGGTTTAAAAAACCATATATATATATATATATATATATGCAGGTTTTGGTGTCCTCGGGTGTCTTCCCGTGTAAAAGTTGGGGTGTCTAGGCGACGTTTCGACGAGGTCTCACTCGTCATCTTCATGAAGATGACGAGTGAGACCTCGTCGAAACGTCGCCTAGACACCCCAACTTTTACACGGGAAGACACCCGAGGACACCAAAACCTGCATTCCTGTACCCGTGAAAATCTACGAAAGCAAATATCTCACCTCTACGGGGAGGAAACCTTCCTGAAGATGACGAGTGAGACCTCGTCGAAACGTCGCCTAGACACCCCAACTTTTACACGGGAAGACACCCGAGGACACCAAAACCTGCATTCCTGTACCCGTGAAAATCTACGAAAGCATATATATATATATATATATATATATATATATATATATATATATATATATATCACACCCTGGCTCTCTGGCCATTGTTCCATCTCATTTATGTGTTCCTCTTTGTTAAATAATGTATGGGCTTGAGGAAGGGTTAAAGGGCAGGGCTGCCAAAGCGTCTTGTAGCCTTAAGTGCTTGTGTTAATTTCTCTTCTCTTTTTCTTTGGACGTAGGAAGGGAAATAAGATTTCTGAGCTTGGCAGGGATTCTGGTGTAGCTTAGAAAGACCAGAGATATAGAAGGCAAATAACACTTCCATGTCTACAAGAGAGTTTCTGTACTATTTTCATTTATTTGGGGGTCCTTCTTTCTGCCCCTAATATTTCCCCTTGTTGACATCTGCCTCCTCATCCCACCAGCCCTGGGTGTATGCAGAGCTATGCTGAATATTCTTTACTGTCCATTTTTAGGTAAAAACTAGCAAGTTTGGCAGACTGGTTTTCCCCCTGCAAAACACCTGTGCACATATTGGCCCTTTTTTGTCCTGTTCATTACTACTACTGTTTCTTATCATTCCTTATTTCACATGCACAACTCGACCCAGTCATGGTGTCACAAGGCCACATAGCCAAATACAGTTGGCTTAGTGATGCTTTTATCAGAGAGCAAGTGAAGGCAATGGAAATGTGAATGGGAAGATTTCTGCAAGAAGGGATAACAAATTTCTGACAGATATGAGTAGTTTCTGCTGAGCGCTAGCTGTATGCCCGCCCCTCCCTTTATGCAGTGGTAAAAGTGAATTGCATTTTTTTTGCTGGAACGTCCCGTAATGTTTTGTCAGTGCTTTAAATTGATTGATGAAAGTTGGGTGAAATGTCATTTTGGAAGTCGGCAGCGTTTTGCTTGTACTGCATATATGTCATTTCCTGCCTTGTCCTTTTTCCTGTTCTTGCTTTCTCTGCTACTACTGATATCTCCTTTTGTTCCACCCGCTCAGTTCTGTCTCAGCATCTTCACAGGACCACTTCCCAGTGCCTATGTGTCACACTATGTGACGTTAACATATGAGAGTGCTGGAGGTGAAATAGTTAAACAGGTTACCCAATCAGAACCCAGGGGGGTGGAGTCAGAGGGACTATAAAACCAGCTGGGGGGGGAGTTTGTTGGGAGTTGGGTGGTTGGTTGTAGTGGGAGTGAATTGGGATAGAGTCTGTGGGTAGGTTGAGTTTGTGTAGCGAAATATTTTTTTAAAAAATAATATTTATTATCATTTCTAAAAGGTACAAATAATAAAGATGAAAAATACACTCAACATCAAAAAGAACAGAGCAAACAAAGAATAAAAACAAAAAAGAAAAATGAAAAAAAAAGAAATTCCACCTTTTAAATCTCATTTTCAGTAGCTTCTTTTCTAGACTTCCCCACGCCTCCCCTTCTTGTATTCCACTTCCCATATTTGTTCAGCAAATTTTTACCTTAGTATCTTCACATATTTTAACCATTATTTCATTATTATATTTACTTCAGTTTAATCAATAACACTTAAATTATATACCTTATTCATATATAAGAGAAATAAGAGAACAAAAGAAATCAGAAATAAAAGTACTTTTCCTAAGGTTGTCCCTGGTTCCCATCCACGAATTCCCCATTTTAATACTAATAAATGAAAAAAAAAAGGATTTTTACACTGCATAGTGAAAATCAGGCCCCCTTCGGGCTCCCAAACCCTCCTTTTCCATCCCCGGTTTCAACCCCAAACCTAAAGCCATAAGTCTATCTTTTTAGCCCGGTGCCCTTACGTCCGAGGCTCTCAAGTCCCTTTCAGTCCCTCTCGGCCGGCTTCTTTGGGAATCTTTTATATTAAATGCCCAAACTCGAATAAATACTTTCTCAATACTGTCAGTGATTTTTTCAACCAAGTCAAGTTGTTTAAATGTGAAGCTCCATCTTTGTTTCTTAAGTTCATAAATCCCAACTAGTCCAACTTTCGCTCTGGTCGGGTTTGAGAGCATCTTGATAAATCCTCGGCTCTCATTTGTCTTCTGTATCATTCCGGCCGCCCCTTGTTTGACAAGTGTCTTTTCCTCCTCTTCTTTCTTTGGTTTCATTTCTTGTCCAGCTGCCCGTATTTTGAGTATCAGGCCCTTTTCCATCTCAGTAGCTATGTTTTCTGTTGATTTTGACTTTGGAGGGCTTGTAGACCAAACATGACCTTGCTCATACATCTCTCGCAGCTTTCTCATGAGAATGGCCAGCTCTTGCAACTCAGCTCGTATTTCCCGACCTAATTCCATCTTGTAATGTCCGTGAGTCCCCTCTAGAGGGATTCTTGTTACTTAGTATTCCTTTCACTTCCGACCCAAAAGTCAATGTTGTTTGTATCAATCTTCCTTTACTTTAGTTACTTTGTAACAAAATAACCGGCTAAAATTAAAACTTTCAGTTTTTCCGGACTTTGACAGCTAATCTGACAGCTGTCAAAGGCTTCCTGGAAGTCCACCACAGGCTCTTTTCGCGGGTTACTCCCGGTCTCTAGAAAAGTGGTACTTAATCAAAACAAATAAGCTCTTGCCCTCCAGCACAATAACTTGATCTTTTAAAATCCGTGGAATTAATATCTTTAATCCAATCACAAAAGGTAACCGACGGCTCTTTTCACAACCTTAGTTGGCAGATCCTTGCTGTTAGACTGTTTACAATGGGGGTGAGGCGGACTTCCTTTTTTCACCTCCCCCCGCTCGTACCAAATCCATAAACGAAGTAATTTAAGTTCGGTTCCAAATTACTCACGGGTTGTTGTTCTTGATTTTAAGTCCGAATTTTAAACGGAAGAAGTCAGCGCTCTCCGACAAATGGCATGCGGCTTCACTCAGCAGGGGAAGCAGAGGACTCACAGCACCACGCCGCTCCCCGGCACCCATTCCGTAGCCTTTAAAAAGGCTCCTTCGCGGGTCGGGATGGCGCTAGCGGTGCCCGCCGAGTCACCATGTCCCTGGGCATTCGCACCCGCGGTTTTTAAGGGTCCCCGTGTCACCGGCACGGCAAGACCCAGCCCCCGCTGAGCAGATTCCCTCCGGAGCTCGGAGGGAATCCGCCATTAGCCGATCGCGCTAACCCGGAAGTCGAGTTTGTGTAGCGAAATAAGCTGAGTCAGGAACAGTTAAGGGCTAGGAAGACAAGTACAGTGGTGCCCCGCAAGACGAACGCCTCGCAAGACGGAAAACCCGCTAGATGAAAGGGTTTTCCGTTTTGGAGGCGCTTCGCAAAACGAATTTCCCTATGGGCTTGCTTCGCAAGACGAAAATGTCTTGCGAGTTCCTGCGGTTTTTTCTCCCTTCCCCCCTTTTCTAAGCCGCTAAGCCGCTTATCAGCTGATCCGCTAAGCCGCTAATCCGCTAAAAGCCGCTAAGCCGCTAATAGCGCTAATCCGCTAAGCCGTCAATGGGCTTGCTTCGCAAGACGAAAAAACCGCTAGACGAAGAGAATCGCGGAACGGATTCTTTTCGTCTTGCGATGCACCACTGTAAATATCTGAGAGGTGGTTTAGTGAATGAGAGCAGGAAGCGGACGTTATAGGTCTGAATAGGCAACCTATGATTGTAATGGACCGATGAAACCACATCTTTGTTAAACTGCAATAAATAAACAAAAGTTTATGTTCCAATTTAACCCTGACTGGACTCAGTATTGTACCAGGGCCTGGGTGATGGCAGCGAGAAATAAAGTGGTGGCACAGGGATCAATAGATGGTGAAACGTCCGGGGATCCTGTGTGATTGCCACACACATTACACTCGTAATGGGTGGCAACCTGGAGATCGTCTTTCCTCTCTGCCTCTTTGGGATATTCAAAGGAGGGTGGGATCTGCTTGCCACTAGAGGTTTGATTTGATATTTATATTCCACTTTTCCAACCAAAAATGTTGAGCTCAGAGCAGCTCTCAGTAATCACAGTATCATTAACAAAACAACAAACATCACAGTCACTGTACTAACAAACACAATAGCATGTAAATAAAAGCACTGGATCTGATGTAGGAGTTCGGACAAGTAGCGGGTTTTAAATTAAATAAAAGCAAAACCAAGGTGTTGGGGAAAAAATTTAGATAATGAGGAGAGGAAAATCCCCCTTAAAAAAGTAAAATATCTGGGTGTGAACTTATCTGGGGGGAAATTGAATCTTTATAAAGACAATTATGAGAAAATATGGAAATGAAATTAAGAGAGATTTGGAGATTTGGTCTAATTTAAAATTGTCTATAATGGGCTGAATATCGGTGATAAAAGATGAATGTATTGCCAAAAATGTTGTTTTTATTCCAAGCATTACCTATCATTGACAATGTAAGATGTTTTAAGGAATGGCAGAAGACACTATCTAAATTTATCTGGCAAGGGAAAAAACCCAGAATTAAATATAAATAACAGATTCAAAAGAAAGAGGGGGGTTCTCCCTGCCAGACTTAAAGATTTACTTTGAAGCTGTGGCCTTCTGCTGGATTAAGGACTGGATACAACTTGAGAATGCGGATGTGTTAGACTTGAAGGGTTTCGACAATGTATTCGGTTGGCATGCATATCTATGGTATGATAAGATATCGGCACATAAAGGGTTTAAGAATCATGTAATTAGAAAATCTCTTTATAATGTCTGGATAAGATATAAAGATCTCCTAGAAAGAAAAACACCCAGGTGGCTATCACCGATGGAGGCCAAGTCCCAGAAAAAAATGAATATGGAGACCAAATGGTTGCGATATAATGATTTACTGTTGGAAAATAAGGATGGATTAAAACTGAGACCATTTGATCAAATTAAAGATAAACTGGGGGGATGGCTACAATTTCATTAGATTAATGAATTGTATAAACTTGATAAGAAAAATGGTTTTGCAACTGAAAAATCCAAATTGGAAATGGAATTGATAGATACAAATGTTAAAAATCTCTCTAAAATGTATAATTTATTGTTGGAATGGCATACAAAGGATGAACAAGTTAAATCTGTTATGATTGATTGGGCAAGAGATGTGGGTCACAATATAATGACGGAAGATTGGGAGAGGTTATGGAAGAAAGGGGTTAAGATCACGGCATGTACTGTATTAAAAGAAAATATTATGAAAACGATGTATAGATAGTACCTAACCCCAGTGAAACTAGTAAAAATCTACCACACTAATGATAACTTATGTTGGAACTTAAGTAAAGAGAAAGAAGGCACTTTTTTCATATGTGGTGGACGTGTCCCAAGGTGAAAGACTTCTGGGAAAAGATTTGTAATGAATTAAAAAAAAAGTTGAAAAATACATTTATTAAGAAACCAGAAGCCTTTATAGTCGGAATAACAGGACTGGAATTGCCCAAGAAGGATGCTAGACTGTTTTTGTATGCCACTACAGAAGCAAGACTTTTATTAGCCAAAAATTGGAAATTGCAAGAAATACCGACAATAGAAGAATGGCAGATGAAGATGATGGACTTTTCGGAGCTGGCTGACCTGACTGGAAGAATCCGCGACCAGAAAGAGGAGGAAACACAAGAAGATCGAAGAAATTTAAAGAATATTTAGTGAGATACTGTAATATAAGATAATTAGGAAATCCCTAGAAGTAACAAATTAGGCTAAGGGATAGAAAAAGATTAATAATAAAGATTACCATGGATGAAAATTGGAAGTAAGGTTAAGAAGTTTGTAATGAAAGAAGATACTGATGTTATAAATATGAAATTGGGAACTGCTAAATATGTAATAGGATGAAATCCAGATTGGAGGGTGCTGAGGAAGTCTTTTAGCAATGTAAATATACCAGGGAATAAGAAGAAGAAAAATTCTTTTATTTTGTGTGTTTTTATTGTTGTTAAGTTTTTATGTTGTGTCAAATGCAATGTTTTTCTTTTGTGTTTTTGTCTTTGGGTTATAAGAGAAAACTAATAAATATTTTTTTGGGGAAAAGTAAATAAAAGCAAACCACAACCAATTCAGCAAATGATTAAATTAATTCAACAAAGTAATTCAAATTATCAGAAATTGCTGCTGAGCACCAACCTCGTGGCAGATGACGTCCTCTCTCTGGGAAAGGGCTTCTCCTTTGCTCAGGGCAGCAGGCAGGGCACTTCCAGGCAGTAAGATCTGTCCTGATTTTTAATCTTGACTTCTTTTTCACCCTACATGGATCCACAGGTGCGCCTTCAGGTAGGAGCTCTAGTGAAGGCTGGAGGAGAGTGCTTGGAATGGTTACCTGCCCGTCATCTAGTCCAGTGTTTCCCAACCGGTGTTCCGCGGCACACTAGTGTGCCGCGAGACGTTGCCTGGTGTGCCGCGGGAAAAATTAAAAAATTCAAAAGATATCCGGAGAGGCGGCCTTCAGGCGAGTTTTAATTTTAATTTTCCTTCTCCCACTTAATGCCCCACGCTCGCCCGAGCAGCTTGCAGTCCTCGGTAACCACGGCGACCCGAGGGAGGGGAGGGAACAGGGAAGTCGAGGGCGGCGGCGAGCCGCGATGACGTCAGTGGGCCGCGCCGCCTCGCCCTGGCACGGTGTGAGAGCCCCGGCTAGTGGTGCGAGCTTCGGAATAAGTGGGATCCGCGTGCGCGAGACCGAGATCGCAGGTAAGGAGCTCAGCCCTGGGCAGGAGGAAGCGGGGCCACGCGTGCGGGCCACATCCCCACAGAGAGCGAGCCTCCCCCAGCCCACCACTCCGGGCAGGTCCACTCACATGAGGGGGCGGCGATGGCGACGGCCGGCAGCTTGCCTGCAATGCCATCCCTCGAGCAGGCAAGGAGCCTGGAGGCTACCAGATGCGAGTCCTCTTTCCCACCCTGCTCGGGAGTCCAGAGCACTTGGTCGCATTCAGGATCTAGAGTGGGGAAGCGGGGCTTGTGTCTGGGCGGGACACATTGGGCTGCCTGTGCCGCTCGACCTGCGGGGAGAAATCAGGGTGGGAGTCACGACCGTGAGGCAGGGCTGCCAAGTGTGCCAGAAGAGGACACGGCTGTCGCACCTGTCCTTAGGTAGGAGCTTCTTCCGTGTCGACCTGCTGCCCTAAAGTCTTGGCTTTTTTCTTGGCTTTTTGGCGGTTGGCACAGAAGGAAGGCAAGGGGGAGGGGGAAAAATTGAAACTTACACTTTCGTGCGTCCCTCCCGGCGTGACGCTGCGCGCTGACGTCACGGGGCTGTAATGGTGGTGTGCCTCGAGATTTTTTTCATGAAACAAGTGTGCCTTTGCCCAAAAAAGGTTGGGAAACACTGATCTAGTCTACCATCAAGTAGCGATAGCCCTGCTGTTGCCAACTGTTATGTATTGAAGTTCTCACCCTGGCCACCAGGAGTATTGTGTATGTAGTTTTCACTCAGGTCCACGTCAGTTATTTAAGGCGGGAAACCCTGGGTTGTTGTTGCTACAATGTTGACAGCCAGCTGCCTATAAAAGCAGGCCGGCTGAGCTGTTTGCTGTTCAGTTTTCTGTTCCAGCTTACAAAATAAATAGCTGCTTTGGAGAAATCGCTGTGTCGTCTGCCATGTCTACCCACTATTCAACACCAACCACTGGCAGAGGAAGAGGGGTCTGAGGGGAGCGGACCACCCTGGCAGCAGGATCCCAGTGGGGTGCCATCATGGCTGCCCTCCCGCCCCTGCTGGCCGCCACGCCCCTGCAGGCTGTGTGCCACGCCCCCGGGACGTGCGCCAGCCCTGCCCCTGCCTGCTCTCTGCCCACCAAGTGCCGGAGCATGAAGCTCCGCCACTGCTGCCAACCCCCCTCCCTGCACGGCACAGTTGTGCTCAGGAGTAACTACTTAGGGTTATTGATTCTTCTTACTCAATCCCACCTCAATATCAACCTCTTATGCAAATCCCTTCCAGGATCATCACAGTTCACTACTCTTCCTGCTCCAAGAAAATCCTGCCACTTTTCTCCCTGTTGCTTAAGCAGCCTTTGCCCGACTTCCGCTGTGTTCTTGGAACAGTGGTCCTTCTGCAAATCAGTTTATGACATCAGCTAAATAATGGGGTGGTAGTCAAAACAAGTGTGTGTGTGTTTGTCTTACATTCCCAAGCTAGGGGCCTTCTGTCCCAATGTTTTCTTCCATGTTTGCCTGCAGTCAGCCCCTTGCCTGTCTTATAATGTGCCACTAAAAAGGTAAAGGACCCCTGACAGTTTAGTCGCAGACGACTCTGGGGTTGCGGCGCTCATCTCGCTTTACAGGCTGAGGGAGCCGACGTTTGTCCGCAGACAGTTTTCTGGGTCATGTGGCCAGCATGACTAAGCCGCTTCTGGGAAACCAGAGCAGCGCACGGAAACGCCGTTTACCTTCCCGCTGGAGTGGTACCTATTTATCTACTTGCACTTTGACGTGCTTTCAAACTGCTAGGCTGACAGGAGCAGGGACCAAACAAAAGGACCTCACCCCGTCGTGGGGATTTGAACCACCGACCTTCTGATCAGCAAGCCCACCCACGTCCCTGCATGGAAATAACTGAGCTATCGCCCAATTCCATTCCTGCTCCCTCCGTTTCCCATTCAGCACCCTAGTCCAGTATCTGGCCACTAAGCACACCTTCTTGGTCTGTTTGGGGGCCTTGAATCTCCACCACAAGTATTTGTACTTCTGCAATGCTTGGGGTTATTCCAGTCCCTCTTGTGGGTTGGTGGTGCCATTTTGGCCCCATAAGCAACTGACACTCAAAGCCTGGACATCAGAAACAGAGGGAATGAATAAGCTCCAGTCAAGATTTTATGGATCCATGATTAATGTTGCTCCCTTTTGGATTGGTTTAATTACCTCTCTTTATTGCTATTTCATTTTATTTCTTTTTTTAAGTATACTTGCCCTATTAGCAAGTCTTGCAGGGCAGCAATCTTACATGATCACTTATTCTTTTGATATGTATTGTTAATTACCTAATTGCTTTGTCGTAAGTTCTGAAGCATTAGAATTTTGTATTTTTTTTTTTAAAGATGCAGGCATGTAGCATTTGTGATTTGCAAAGCCTTGAAGCACTGAGACCCTCCCACTGGTGGCTTCCCTCCTCCCTGTTCACCACTGACCATGCTGGCTGGCGCTCAGGAAACTGCATTTCAAGAGCATCTGAAGGGGTTGGCTACCCCTGGTAGAACATGCCTATCAATTTTCTATTAGCGGACTTTACGTTACAGAAAGAAACAGCCATAGCTTTGGCTGCTGCTTGGAAAGTGAATAGCAAATGGACTGAATAGCTAAAATCACTCTTGAGGCAATAGCAAATTATCTGAAGACTGTACGTTACTCAAATTAACTCTGTAGCCTGTATGCACACAATAAAATTGAAGGATAGCACTTCTGTTGGCTGGCCGGTTCCTTCACTTTGCCCCTGCTGATCAGGGCTATTATTTCCAATTTCAAGTGAAAGAGGAAGAAGAGGTTTCAGCAAAGAGGGCAGGATTCTCATCAGTGTTTATGGTTCTACTCCTGGGATATATTTGATTAAAATGACAGAAGCACTATATTTTAAGGGCCTAAGTAAGTAGAACCCCAGTTTTGCAGGGTTATAAAAAGTTCAGAGGGACGCGGGTGATGCTGTGGTATAAACCACTGAGCCTTGGGCTTGCCGATCAGAAGGTCAGCAGTTTGAATCCCCACGACGGGGTGAGCTCCCATTGTTCAGTCCCAGCTCCTGCCAACCTAGCAGTTTGAAAGGACGCCAGTGCAAGTAGATAAATAGGTACCGCTTCGGAGGGGAGGTAAACACCATTTCCGTGCGTTGCTCTGGTTCACCAGAAGCGGCTTAGTCATGCTGGCCACATGACCCGGAGGCTGTACGCCGGCTCCCTTGGCCAATAAAGCGAGATGAGCGCCGCAACCCCAGAGTCATTCACGACTGGACTTAACTGTCAGGGGTCCTTTACCTTTACCTTTAAAATGTTCAGGGAGAAGAAGAGACTTCAGACTTCAGTCCCTGCTTCAGACGTCACCTCCAACTCAAAGACAGTGGTGATGGCAACACAAGAGGAGGAGCTTATTGCACTAGTCCTCACTTGCTGTCAATCGTAGCGCTTTGACAGGGCTTAGACCTCATAAGGGAAACCTGGGTTCCCAATAGCATGTTTCCCTCATCCTGGGAAAGTTTTAAAGCACATTTTCCTTCTGCTTCTTGATCCTCCCCTCTAAATGCCCTCTAAGATTCCCGGTAAAACTGGCAAGCAAAATGAAGATTATCCGTACAAACCCGACTTTCTTTCTAAGCAAAGGGATGTGTTCCTCTGACATGCATGCTGAGTAGTCTTAGTAATTAATTGTCTGTCTCAATAGTCACAGTTTGTACAGTTTGTGCAACAGGTCAGGAGTGGAGGTGTGCTTGTGTGGAGTAATCACATGGAGTCTGAATCCCCATCGGGGTGAATTTCCTCACCCCGACCAGCCTCCTTGAATTAAGTTCTTTCTGCTAATCATCAAGATGTCTCTACTGGGCTAAACTGTTCTAGTCTTGCCAAAAGTTAACATGCCAAGCCAAAGGCAGCAAAAAGCTTTTAAAAGTTCTACCTAATAAATACAGCATCTGTGATATTTAAAAGGTTCCAGATAGTGATGGGTAAACTCTCCACAGCTCAGTTTAGACTCCAGCTCTGTATTTATGGGCTCAATTGATGAATGTTGAGGAAAAAGCTTGAGATTTCTGAATGTTCTCTCCTGGCTCATAACGCTGGCTTGTGTGCGCTGATGTGCCATATCACTTCCTCCTTATGATAAGCCATCGAGAATTGGCCCACACAGAACTGAGTTAAAACCATCTTTTAAAGTGTTGTTTTCGTTTTTGTTGCTGTCAAAAAGCACCCCCATGTTTTTGTGAGCTTTCAACTACTTCTCCAAATTGCGCCTCCGCCTCCACTCCTGTTCTTGCTCTCTCAAAGTCCTGCACACCAACCGCAGTTTAGCTGGATTATATAAGACAAGACTTCAAGGCTGATGTTTAATTCCACAAATAAGTGTAGTCCCTGAAGTGGCCCATAGGGAAGCTCATGTGCCATGGAAGCAATATAACGCTGCAATCCCTGAGCTTTTGCCAAAACTCAGAGAAGCTTTCTGACTATACTGGCAGAGCACCTGCCTTGCCAACAGAAGATCCCAGGTTTAATTCTCCCCTACTTCAAAATAGGGCTAGGAGAGAAACATTTGTCTGAAACCCTGGAGAGCTGCTGCTTGTTCCCAATGCCTCCCCCATCGCTGCTACAGTGCAATTAACAATAGGGAAATATGCCTCTTTTACTTGCACAAATGGGAGCTTTTTTTCTATTGCCAGATGTAAGGTAAAGGTAAAAGGACCCCTGACCATTAGGTCCAGTCGTGACCGACTCTGGGGTTGCGGCGCTCATCTCGCTTTATTGGCCGAGGGAGCCGGCTTACAGCTTCCGGGTCATGTGGCCAGCATGACTAAGACGCTTCTGGCGAACCAGAAAGCAGTGCATGGAAACGTGGTTTACCTTCCTGCCAGAGCGCTATTTATCTACTTATACTTTGAGGTGCTTTCAAACTGCTAGGTTGGCAGGAGCAGGGACCGAGCAACGGGAGCTCACCCTTTTGCGGGGATTCGAACTGCCGACCTTCTGATCGGCAAGCCCTAGGCTCTGTGGTTTAATCCACATTGCCACCTGTGTCCCCTGTGCCACCTGCGTCCCCTTTGCCAGGTGTAGCATGGGACTTTTTTAATCGGCACTATACCTGGGGAGGAAACGTCCCAATGAAATTTGGGCTGCTGCCCTGATCTTACTATTAAACAAAAAAACCAAAGTGCCGATGTGATTTGCCACTGATGCATTTAGCATCGTGTTCAAGCAGACCATGAACTTATGTATATGCAGCCTGGTCAGCCTGAAAGCAGGGTGGTCTTGTGTAGTATTTCACTTCTGTTCCTATCAGAAGAAAACTTAAGGATATTTATGTCTATACAATTATATCTCAGTCTTGTGGTGTAAATGCAACACTAAAGGTGTCTTACCACAATAGAAAGCGCAATCTCAAAAAACAAAAGAAAAACACAACACAGCCTTTCCCCATAGGCCAGACAAAAGGCAGTTTTGGCCTTTGGTGACATAATTACTTTTCAATGTTAATTGATCTTCAAGAGTTTTCCAACTAGAGCTGGGCCAAGCTTTATGGAAGCCTGAAAATTCATTCCACATATGGGGAGTACCCAGCAATATGGAAGGGAGCAAAGCTTCCACCTCTCTCTCATTTTTGGGGGGGAGGGACACACACTTTTCAGTGTCTTCAACACTAGTGGCCAACAGTTTTAGAATTCCCAAAATGTCCCATTCTAAAGTGCATTGTGGTAGGGGGCGGGGAGAGAATCCTTGGAACATAGCATTCTGGGAAACTGATCCCCCCCCCATAGAGCATTGAAAAGATTTGATAAGCTTTGTCTACACCCCAGAAATTGACCCACCCCAATATCACCCAGCCTCCCCTCAAAGGGAGCTGTGAAATGAGGAGGCGATTTCAGCTAGCCAGAGAAGGCCAAAAACTCTATAGTATTCTAATGCCAAATGGATACACAAAATATTCCAACAATCACAAATGCATTTCACTGAGAATATGTTATATACAAAGAAGTATGTTGCACAATCTGAATTCAAATAATGCAGCATTTCAGCCCTCTAATTAGTCTAATACATTATCTGGCAGCCATGAAAAGTGCTTATCAAATGAATGTCTCATATCCAAGACATTTGACAAATTCCAATTCATACCTTTTTAGCACTGCAATGAGCTTCATTCGGCTTTGACTAAGTTGCTCGATTCATCTTTTCCAGTTGGTTAAGGCATGATTTGTGATTTCAAACCTGTTAATTTCTTACTCAGTACTAATCTGGCAGTATTGCAGCACTCGGGCTGCCATCTGTGTTGTGGGATATAAAATGCCCCCGCCCCAGTAGCTTCCCTTTTGTCACCCACAGAAGAAGCAAAGCAGTAGGAGTGGACTAAATTTCACTAATGTCCTGGCAGCAGTGGCGGAGGAAGGGGGGGTGCAGTGGGTGTGGGCCGCCCCAGGTGTCATCACTGAGGGGGGTGATTTAAAAAAAAATTGAGACTTTTTAGTTCAGTCAAGAAACGTAACAAAACGCGGCTGGCATTGGGCTCCACACCGTGGGGGCTGGCATTTACCTGCAGTGTGCCTGAGCCATGCGTCTCTCCTGGGTGTGACGTGGTGGCTTGGGCACCTGCAGGCTCGGCGCAGCTTGAAACGGCATCGTGGGGCTTGCATCTGCCCACCGCCTCTCCCTCAGCCGCCCTACAGCTGAGGGGCAGGCAGCGGAGAGGCTCCACACAGCTCACCCCGCCCCCATGGGAGGCTCACCCTGCCCCCGGCTGTACGACGCACACCAGGCACCCAGCTATGCAACTGCCTGCCAGCTTGCCAGAAGGTAGAGTGTGTGGCCAAACAGCCCACAGTAGGAGTAGTTAGCCTTTTGGCTTGGGGCCCACATTTGCTGTTAGCCAAACCGCCAAGGGCCACATGCCAACGGTGGGCATGGCCAAAGCAAAAGTGGGCATAGCCAATGTTTGTGCTTGCATGAGCACACATACACATGAAGCGACAGGTCATGAGACACACTGACCAAATGGCTGTGGGCATTCCTCCCATTGCTGCTGTTGTCACACCGCTTTTCTTCCACACAAACTGACCTTTTGTTTCTCTCGCTAAAGCTGCGCTCTTGGTCAACATTCAGTTGCTGAAAAACCCCAAGCTGTAAACAGGAGAAGCTGCTCATGTCCTCTATCAATGCCTAAGCAGGACTGGAAAGAGAAGCTGCTAATTGCAACTTATTACCAAACTTAAAACCATGGAGAGACCTGGTCTGAACAAAGACATTGGATTCTTATCTCATTATACATGACAAAGCCATTTTTCACCTTCTCACCCCTTGCTTTTTCCTGTAAGATCTATTGCAGTTGTTAAGAGTCGTCAACAGGCTCATCACAGCTATCTGCCAATCACCCATTCCCACCACCCTTCTGAGTAATACCCCTCCCCACCTTCTCACTATATAGAAGGGTCTATATAGAAGGGCTTCTGTTTCAGTGTATCTGAAGAAGTGTGCATGCACACGAAAGCTCATACCAAGAACTAACTTAGTTGGTCTTTAAGGTGCTACTGGAAGGAATTTTTTTTGTTTTAAGCAGGGCCATTTCAACTAGCCCTGTTCCCTGCATGACATGGACTGGCTAGGTCTGCCACTGGCATCTGCATAGATAGTGCAAACTTCTGCAGGGAAGGCCCCCCCCCCCCCCGAGGAAGTGTGCATGGGCCTCACAATTCATCTTGTATCTGTATCTTGCATTAAAAAAAAAAAAAATTAAATCAGACTGTTAAGGTGTTAAGTTGTGGGTGGACATATCAGACGACACAACGATTCTTCAAACAGCTGTTGTTTATTCACAGGCCAGAACAGAACTGAACTGAAGGGTTCAGCCAGCCTGCTTATATAGAGCTCCACTACAACGCAACTGTAACCATTTTCTGTAACTAGCCAATCACTGAACGTCACTTTCGATCCCTTATTTGCATATGTGGACCTGAGTGAAAACTATCTACAGTATCCCTCTGCTCCCCTGCTGGCCCAGGGTGAGAACTCCACTCAGCATTTTGTCACCCCTCCCCCAGTGGTGACACCCAGCACCCCCCGCACCCCCTTCCTCCACCCTGGCTGTAAACAGAAAAAGCTGCCCATGTCCTCTATCAATGCCTAAGTAAGGCCAACTAGCCCTGTTCCCTGCATGACATGAACTGGCTAGCTCTGGCACTGGTATCTGCATAGATAGTGCAAACGTCTGCAGGGAAGGAACCCCCCCCCCCAAGAAGTGTGCATGGGCCTCAGAATTCATTTTGTATCTGTATCTTGTATTTAAAAAAATAAAATTTAAATCCGACTGTTTCCGAGTTGCTCTGTGCTCTCTCTATTGGATATGTGTGCTGGGGTGTGAGCTGATCTGTATAAAATGAAGCTCCGTAACAGAGACACTTGTTACACATGAGATTTCAGGGGTTCCAGGCTTTGTGTTTCCTTTGCGGAATAAGGTGCCACAGAGACTGCTGTCTTTATAATACATGGTTTTATTTACACACCTATACAACCTGCCCCGAGGTGGAGGGATTGCAGACCATTCACATCCCATGAGGGTCTGGCTTCAAAGGATAGTAAAAAGAAAAAAAGAGCCACTCTCCATCTGTCATCCCCAGCTCACGTGCAATTCTGCCTTTCCTTCTCCTTCTTGCTAACCAGCTCTAAGGAACTCCCCCCAGCCTACGCCATTCAGAGTTGAAACCCTCAGCCTGGCCTTTGCCTCTGCTCACTAGCGCCCAGAAAAGAAGCGACTCTGCTCCCCTTTGGCTGACACAGCCTTGCTCTCTGAGGGTTTCCTGGACAGACGATCATGGGCCTTTGTCCCTTGCTAATGGACCATCCAGCTAGCTTTGCTGAGCTGGCTTGGTAGCATAACTAAATCTGGGGGTTTCCGCGTTTGGTAAAGTTTGATCAAACCTTGATTAATTCTTTTACTAAATCCTAATGCTCCTCCCCAAAACTCATCCTATCATAAAAATGGCTGTAATTTCCCCCCTTGTGGATGAAACATAAAGGCACACGGCCCCCTCCAAGCTGCATTGAGCCCACCAAATTGCAGAGAAATGGGTCTAGGGGCTTTTTGTGGGGGAAGTAAACAATTTTGTTCAGGGTCTCTCCCTCCTTGGAAGGAGGAGAGAGAACTCTGTTGCAACAGAAAAATAAATAGCTGCCTTGCTTTCCACTGGATCCTGCCTCCATCTGTTCTTCTCTGACCGATCGTGGACTTAGGGGACTCAGAGCCCCATGGGGAAATGGGCAGCAAAAGCCAAACCCCAAATTTTACATCACCTCCATAATTGGAATGGAGGAATGGAGGGGTCAAGCGGTTTTGTCTCTTGCTCTTTGTTATCAAACTGTTAAGAGGTGCCTGAGTGATATGTATTCTTTATGGTTCAATTTTTTAAACTTTGCAGCTTCACTCTGGCCTTTTCCTTCCAGCGGTGGCTTGTGGCCAATCAGCCTCGACACTGCTGAGCCAGATGCACCAATGGTCTGACCAAAGGCAGTTTCCCATGTTCCCATTTTTCTCTGCATCCCGTTTGTTGAAAGGAAGGGGTCAGGAAGTGGGACAAGAAGGGATGCTTTGCCTAAATTCTTCCAGGGCTGCTCCCAATACCAGAATCCTGGCTCTGAGCACAGCTCATTCTAGTGCATGGGTAGGCAAACTAAGGCCTGGGGGCCAGATCTGGCCCAATCGCCTTCTAGATCTGGCCTGCAGACAGTCCAGAAATCAGTGTGTTTTTACATGAGTAGAATGTGTCCTTTAATTTAAATTGCATCTCTGGGTTATTTGTGGGGCATAGGAATTTGTTGATATTTTCTCCCCGAAATATAGTCCGGCCCTCCACAAAGTCTGAGGGACAGTGGACCGGCCCCCTGCTGAAAAAGTTTGCTGACCCCTGTTCTAGTGCCTCTAATCCACCCCTGTTTTGCACAGTCCTCTACAGTGTTCCCATGCTCAATGCTACCAGCTTCAGGTGAATCTCCCGCCGCACTCTCTGCCCACTACGGATTTAGCAATGTCCAACAATCTTTGTGCCTGGAGTGTTTATCCAGAAATATCTATATTTCTTTATGGAGTGAATCATGTTGTTGAAATTGAGCCACAATAGTGCTGATGCTCTGAAATTGCCCAAAGATCAATAAAGAAGGATGTGGATGGAGTCGAAAAAAATCTTGCTGCTGTTTTCAAGGAGGATATAAACAAATTCTGCTCCCTTTCTTTTATTCCATCTCTTGCAGCAATTGTAATGCTTAGAGTGTACTGAGAGGAATGCTATTTTCTTACCCTGGTGCTTCTGGACTGGAGAGGGGTGTGTGCACTTGAGAACTTTCTCTCGCTCCCCATACACACATACCAGGAGCACTTAAAATCTTAACATGATTGTGTTGGGTATGGGAGATTTATACCTGCTGTGAGTCGGATGATGTGTTGGAGTAAATCATGGTTGACATCTGTAGCATCTTCTTGCTCCCCCCTCAAATAAAATAAAACTGGGGAACTGTGTATGAGAGAAGTAATTGCATTTTACACCTTCATTCCACTCAGCTAATCATGTGTGAGCTAAAGGCATTGTGTGCCCCAGGAAGCATTCCCCCTTGGTACAGTTTGTTTGCTTAGAGTTTTCCCCAGCTGTTCGCATCTATGACCCTTCTTAAGTACGGGGAAAACAGCAGAAAGAGAGGAGAAAATCCCGAACAATAAAGCTGAGGATCAGACTTAAAAACAAGCAAGCAGCAAAGCAAACAAACAAACAGCTTCTAGTCCCAAGCCATGATTAGTTTTTCTCCAACTCCTCCTCCACGAACAAAAATAAAATAAAATCCTGCAGTACTTTATTTAAAGAAAGATAGATAGATGTCTCAGGTCTAGAATGGCTAACAAGGGTTGCTAGCCATTTGGATCAGTGTACAGTGGACTTTAGCGGGTGGTGCTGTGGTCTAAACCACTGAGCCTCTTGGGCTTGCCGATCGGATGGTCAGCGGTTTGAATCCCCGTGATGGGGTGAGCTCCCGTTGCTCGGTCCCTGCTCCTGCCCACCTAGCAGTTCCAAAGCACGTCAAAGTGTAAGTAGATAAATAGGTACCGTTCCGGTGGGAAGGTAAACGGCATTTCCGTGCGCTGCTCTGGTTTTGCCAGAAGCAGCTTAGTCATGCTGGCCACATGACCCGGAAAACTGTGGACAAATGTCGGCTCCCTCGGCCAGTAAAGCGAGGTGAGCGTGCAACCCCAGAGTTGTTCATGACTGGACTTAACTGTCAGGGATCCTTTACCTTTACACATTTGGTATTTGGAGAAAAAGCTGGGTGGGTGTCAGTCACAAAATAGCTGCTGTGGGAATGTGACATAAAAAAATGGCTGCCACAGCCAAAAAAACATAAGAAGAGACAGGACCACAGAACAGAGCAGGCATGCCCTCCCCTTATTGGAAAAAGTCTAACCCTGGCCAAGGTGGATATCCACTGAAATGTGTCTATGCTTAACAGATGTAATGACAACACTTGGTCCTCAATTTCTGGTACTGGTTGGCTTGTGGTTACTCAAACTCCACTTTTTATTCCCAACAGATATACAGTGGTACCTCGGGTTACAGACGCTTCAGGTTACAGACTCCACTAACCCAGAAATATTATCTCGGGTTAAGATCTTTGCTTCAGGATGAGAACAGAAATCACACACTGGTGGCACAGCAGCAGCATGAGGCCCCATTAGCTAAAGTGGTGCTTCAGGTTAAGAACAGTTTCAGGTTAAGAACGGACCTCCGGAACGAATTAAGTTCTTAACCAGAGGTACCACTGTACTAGGGCTCAGATTCTGGGGCTGAGCCTCTGCCATATGCCCTGTCCTCATCTGGTTCAATAGCATGCATCCCAAAATAGGACATGACCTGGTGCTTATATGATGCAGAAGCTATAGCACATTTCATGCATTTCTTCACATGCAAATGGTATCTCACAGGCCCTGGCTGTGCCATTTGCACACTGAGTAAGGCATCTGAAAAGGGGCACCTACTTGTATTGCATCTGCATGTGCAGGCATCTCGTTCTCTTGGAAGGCCTAAGTGCATACAGCTCTTCTCATCCTTTTCCAATGTGCGCTGCCAGCAGAGTCCTGCCTCCTCCAATGTGTATGGAAAGGACTCTTAGCATTGAGTGTAATGTGTAGCTCTGCCTAGCTCTCCCATTTACTGCAGCAACATTGTAAAAAAACCAAACAAACGCCCCCCTCCCATTCTAATTATGTCTGGATAAAGAATTTGTCTCCATGTGCATTAGATTACCTGCAAGCAGATGCTCCCTGTGGCGGAGAGCAGTCCCACCTCTGACCATGCAGCCTTTGGCTAATTGGTAATTTGCTTGCACTCCAGGGAGACAGGCACCCTACTTAAGTATCTGATGCTTATTTCTGCCGCACTTGGTGTGAAGGCACAGCCAGAAGTGGCAAATCGACCTCACTAGATAATGCCTCTTTGTAATTGAGCAAGAAATGCTGTTCATCCCTGTAGGACGGTGGCTGCCTCCTTTAGTTACTGAGCTTCATTTTTCCACCGTTTACTTATTTATGTAAATGTTTCCCTTGCCCCCATTGTGATGGCTGGAGGCAAATACAACCCCTTTTCAAAGCTATAGAGCTGAACAGCGAAGTCTACGTGCGCATTTACTTATTTATTTAATTATAAATAGCTTGTAGCCCAGTCTTCCTCGTGAAGCGATCCCAAGATGGGGTACAATAAAAACAATTTCATTCCGCAGCATCAGCAGTCTGATAATATGATAAGAGCAGATGGAATGTGATAAAATAAGAGAAGTTGTGAGCATGTGTGTCTCTGAAACTACAGGGTTAGACATAAAGGTTTTACACGTTCCTTGCATTTCCCCTGGGCCTGGTCAATCAAGAGACTTCATGCCGCCTGCAGGGGTTGATATTGCACAAGCTTTCTGCACCTGAAGAAAGCTGGGCAGTTCCCTAAGCTGGTTCCAAGCCTCAGAGTCTGAGGTTTGTGGCTTGTCCCCTAGAGTCCTTGACAGTGTCCCTTCTTGAACACGTAGGGTGAGATTCACCTAACAAGTCCCTTCAGTGGAAGCCACACAAGGACCTCCACTTGTACCTTGTGGTTTACCCGCTTCCTTCCCCCATGTGCCCCAAGCCCCCTGAGACTGGATTGGGGGGAGAACCCACAGAACAGTGCACAGTGAGAGGAGCATGGGTATCGTTCCATCTGCCAAGAAGAAAGAAGAAGAAAGGTTTGGGTTGGATATCCCCTGCTTTATCACTACCTGAAGGAGTCTCAAATGCTTGCGCCTGTGGAACAATCAACATAGCGCAACCCCGAATTTCTCCCACAGCTTAAGGTGCCTTTATCATATGGGTGCTCTCCTAATTTAAAGACAACCTTAGACTACAGGCATGATCTGAGGGACGGGTTCCTGCTGTAATGCTGCCTGCTGAGTTTGGCAGCAACTGCAGCTTCTGAACATTCATCAAAAGGGCCCTGTGGATTTCTACAGGAGTCTAGCCTCAAGACTACAGAGGGGGATATATTTGCCAGGCCTGAGTCAGAAATGAAAGGTTTTGCCGAGACCTTTTTCTGCTAATGATATGAAAAGGATTTCCTCTTTGCTCACTCAAATTGTCTTCCAAAATTTTGATGTCAAATATTTTCAGAGCAGTTGAATATTCTATCAGATGGTTGATACTAGCATCTGACAGCTGATATTTGATTTCAATAGTTGATATTTGATGGCGTTTGATAGCAGACATGCAATTGTGTTTGGAACTGGGCAGCATTTGATAGAAGGATGATGTACAATGGCATTTATTAATTGACAAGTTCTAACAATTGACACCTCCTGAGATTTCACATTTGATGAAAACAAAATAAAAAACTGATCTTCCCCCCATTTTGAAGAAGCAGTTACACAAGTCCTGTGCATGAAATTCTGCCCTTAAACCAGGCCTCCCCAACCTGGTGCCCTCCAGATGTTTTGGACTATAACTCCCACCATCCCTGAGCATTGGCTGGGTCTATTGGTGTGCTGTAGTTTACAACATGTGGAGTGTGCCAGGTGGTGCAAGGCTACGTTACCTATTTATTAATGTAGAAATATTCATAGCAATGTTTCTAAAATATAAACTCATAAAAGAGCTTTCTGACACTAAGAGCTGTTCCACAGTGGAATGGACTCCCTTAGATGGTGGCAGACTCTTCTCCTTCACTGGAGGTTTTTAAGCAGAGGTTGGGTGGTCATCTGTCATGGACGCTTTAGCTGAGATTCCTGCATTTCAGAGGGTTGGAATAGAATAGATGACCCTTGGGGTCCCTTCCAACACTATGATTCTATGATCACCCATAGCTTCAGAGATTCATGGAAAGGGGAATAAACATGGCTGTTTAAAGTGGTATGATACTGCTTTAAATGTATGGGCTGATGGGGCCAAGATGACAATTTCTTATCAGGAGCTTGGGGAAATATTTCCCCTTGACAGGATGATCTCCTCCACACAACCCTTGTGCCGTTTCACACTTTCAACCCCGGGAGGATAGAATTGATGGGATGCACTGTTTTTCCTGAGAGCATCTCCTTGGAATCCTGCTTCATAGAGGAAGGGGATGTGGGGTAGGACTTCTTCACTCAGCGCATAATTATAATTATAACATTCATTATCACAGAACATGGTGATAGCCACTAATTTAAAAGGCCTGTTTAAAAAAGGGATTAGGCAAATCCATCGGAGGATAAGTCTCTCAGTGGCCAGAAGGCATTAAAGCTAAATTGAATTGTTTGGCTTTAAATCTCCAATTACCAAATGTTTGGGGGAAACTGCAGGAGATGGTCGTCACCTTCATGCTCTCCGAGGCAAACCTCTCAAGAGACTGGGGGGGGGGTTACCTGAATTCTTTGAGAGGGGCTGCTGCAAGTCTCCAGCTAGGGATGGGCACTTATGCCTGTAAAAAGCAATCTCAAAACTTTTTTATTTTATTTTTTAAAAAGATCAAACAGACCACTTTTCTCCTCTGCACAGGAGATCTTGCAATACCAATTTCCAGAATGAACTTTTAACCTGGATTTTCTCATTTGGCTCTGCTTCCCTTGCCTTTTTTATTCTTAACAAAATAAAAAATTCCTTCCAGTAGCACCTTAGAGACCAACTAAGTTGGTTCTTGGTATGAGCTTTCGTGTGCATGCAGACTTCTTCAGATACACTGAAACAGAAGTTTCCAGACCCTTATATATAGTGAGAAGGTGGGGAGGGGTACTACTCGGAAGGGTGGTGGGAATGGGTGATTGGCTGATAGGTGTGGTAAACCTGTTAGGTGTGGTAAACCTGTTGAGGACTGTTAATGACTGCAATTGGTCTTACAGGCAAAAGCAAGTGGTGAGATGGGTAAAGATAGCTTTATCATGTATAATGAGATAACAATCCAATGTCTCTATTCAGACCAGGTCTCTCCATGGTTTTAAGTTTGGTAATAAGTTGCAATTCAGCAACTTCTCTTTCCAGTCTATTTCTGAAATTCTTTTGTAATATGACAGCTACTTTGAGATCTTGTATAGAATGTCCTTTTTATTCTTGTTTAACTGAATGTCTGTTGGATTTTCTGTGTGTATTTCTTTCTTTTATGTTGATTATCTCCACATCTGCCATGGGAGATGTTAAGTTGTGGGTGAACATATCAGACGACACAGTGATTCTCCAAACAGCTCTTGTTTATTCACAGGTCAGAACAGAACTGAACTGAAGGGTTCAGCCAGCCTGCTTATATAGAGCTCCAGTACAACGTAACTGTAACAACTTTCTGTAACTATCCAATCACTGAAGGTCACTTTCAATCCCTTATTTGCATATGTGGACCTGAACTATCTACAGTATCCCCCTGCTGGCCCAGGGTGAGAACTTCAGTACATAACAGGAGAGGAAACAGGAAACAAACAATAGTGGTGCTGGGTGCTTGAGGACTCATATCTGCTCTGAAGCAAGTCCCACTCAGTTCCATGAGGCTCACTCCCAGGAAAATAGGGTTAGGATTCCAGCTTGTAGAGGAAACATCTCACCTTGGTGGTGGTGTTGGCAGTGGCAGCAGTGCACCGGGGACAAGAGAATGTCTGTTTGCCAGCATTTTATGACTCTCACTGCAATCCTAACCCTGGCTCCTCAGAAGTAAGTCCCACTGTGTTTCATGTGGCTTACTCTCTAGTTAGAGGCTGCAATCTAAGCAGAAAAATGACACCAATAGAGCAGGGTCCTGGAATGTGGGGACACAGCATCCTCCATCCTCAATATCCAGCAGACTCTGTGAAACACACTATTGTGTGCAAGAATCTTTGCACACTGTGCAGGAGTGTCACTGAGTAGAGGAACCCCAGAAAGCATCATAAATGTGGTATGTGGGTGGGGGATACATAAACTCTGAGAAACTCTGAGGCACACAGAAGTACAAAACACTGAGCAAACAAGCAAACACAAAACCCAATGGTGATAGTCTGAGGATCCTCAGTGGATTCCAGTACTCTCACTGTCTCTCAAATGAGGAACAATAAATCTAAATAACATAGAGCTGGGGTGCATTAGCCTGCTTGATCCTCTTGCAGCTTACAGCAGAGACTTGTGGCTTCCTAGCTTGCACCAGTACCAGCCCTGAGACCACCTTTATGGTCATGGAACATAAGAGTTGTAGTCCAAGATCATCAGGCTGGCTGGAATTCTTGGCAGGAGCTTCCTTGTTAGGGAGCGAGGATCCACAGCGACATCTGCTTGCAGGTCCCACTTATCACAGCTAGCACTGTTGTGGTTGTCTTGGGGCTAAAACAGCAGCGCCTGGACTACTGGGTAGGAATTGCTGCTCTCCACTTAAGATTTGGAGGAAGGACATGGCCTGGTGGTAGAGCACTTAGTTTGCATGCAGAATGTCCTGTGTTCAACCCCTGGCATCTCCAAGTAGGATGGGGAAGAAGACCCCTGTGTGAAACCCTGGAGAGCTGTTGCCAGCCAGTGTAGACAACATGGAGCTAGATGAACCAATGGTCTGCATGCTGATCAGGCATTTTTGTCCACTGTCAGAATATGTGAGGTACTGCTGCTTAGGGGTCATTATGTAGTTGCTGCTGTTGTTCCTCTTTCTCATGAGAATAAGGTAAAGGTAAAGGGAACCCTGACCATTAGGTCCAGTCGTGGCCGACTCTGGGGTCGCTGCGCTCATCTCGCTTTATTGGCCGAGGGAGCCGGCGTACAGCTTCTGGGTCATGTGGCCAGCATGACTAAGCCGCTTCTGGCAAACCAGAGCAGCACACGGAAACACCGTTTACCTTCCCGCTGGAGCAGTACCTGTTTATCTACTTGCACTTTGATGTACTTTCGAACTGCTAGGTTGGCAGGAGCAGGGACCGAGCAACGGGAGCTCACCCCATTGTGGGGATTCGTACCACTGACCTTCCGATCGGCAAGTCCTAGGCTCTGTGGTTTAACCCACAGCGCCACCCGCGTCCCCTCTCATGAGAATATGAGGAGATAAAAGCAAAGAGGAAACCATCTTGAGCTAAAACAAAAAAAATTCCTTCCAGTAGCACCTTAAAGACCAACTAAGTTAGTTCTTGGTATGAGCTTTCGTGTGCATGCACACTTCTTCAGATACCTATCTGAAGAAGTGTGCATGCAAATGAAAGCTCATACCAAGAACTAACTTAGTTGGTCTTTAAGGTGCTACTGGAAGGAATTTTGTTTGTTTTGACTATGGCAGACCAACACGGCTACCTATCTGCATCTTGAGCTGTGAAAGTCACCCCAGCCCTTTGTTTCACCTGTCTGCTCCTTTTGTTTGGGATTCCAGAAGAGGCAGATAAGTGCTCAGAATCTAGGGTTGCCACACGTCCAGGAAAACCCAGACATATCCTCTTTTGGCAGGCCAGCATGTCCATCTGGGCGGGTTTTTACATTTTAAAGGAAATATCTGTGTTTTGGGATGGGGGAATCACATGTTTCCCCTCATTAGAAGAAGAAGAAGAGTTTGGATTTGATATCCCACCTTTCACTCCCCTTAAAGAGTCTCAAAGCGGCTAACATTCTCCTTTCCCTTCCTCCCCCACAACCAACACTCTGTGAGGTGAGTGGGGCTGAGAGACTTCAAAGAAGTGTGACTAGCCCAAGGTCACCCAGAAGCTGCATGTGGAGGAGCGGAGACACGAACCCGGTTCCCCAGATTACGAGACTACCATTCTTAATGACTACACCACACTGGCTCTCTTCTCTTAGGAGGAGAACATGGGACTCAGCCCTATGTGAACTGTAAGAAGGACAAACTCAGAGGCTGTAGAACCAGCCCTGACACGCTGTGAGGACAAGACAAAAGCAGGAATCTAGAAACGAATTTTACTATGCCCAGTTGGACATTAGCAGCAGGTCAGCACTGTAGCTAGGAAGGCAGCAAATCCACATCTTTCCTGCTGACTTTTTTCTTCCTTGTCAGGAAGTCCACCATCTATTAGGTTATTGATTAAGTCTAGCTGAGATAGATCGGCTGAACATTTCCAATGAACGCCTGCTTGCCTGTGTAAGCTGACCTTCAGCTGTGAAGCGGTTTTTTTAAAACCCCACAAAAAAACAACCACCAGCAGTGCCAAACATGGCTGTACTTTGGTCCAAGTAGTCAGCTAAACTGGAGAGAGAAAGTGCACCAGGAAATCAAGGAGGCTCAAATATCATCATGGCTTAATCCTGGCTATCTTTGAGAAGAAGAAGAATCGTTATTTGCATTAGCCACTAGCCATAGCAATAAAATAAAATAAATAAAATAAAATAAAATAAAATGTACTGAAGATAGAGGTAAAAACTTAACTATACAAAATACGGAGGTTTACATCAATAATCAAATAATAGATCTTATTCTAATTGCACCCGCTAAAACCCTTGCAGGTTTTGCTGTCACCTGATCATCTTGATTTGCTAGAAGAAAGGACACACTAGCAATGGTTGAGCGACCCGACACAGACAATAATAGAGGGGTAATAGCCTCACTCATCAAATCTTTATAAAGATTGCAAGCCAGAAGCACACGAGCCACTGACTCAATATTGCCATCTCCACATAGACATAACCGTTTTTCCAGGGGGATTTTTTGAAGTCAACCCTCAAGTACAGTCGAAGGCAGTATATTCAATCATGCGAAAGTGAAAGCCCATCTGTATTTTGGAATTGTTAAATTTTGCAAATAGAGTGCCAAAGTGTCAAAATGACTAGGTGGAAAATAATCATACCATGGACAAAACATCCTTACTGTGGCCAAATTGTTCTGTCGCTCGATATCATATAGGCGCTGTCTAATTAAATTATTTGCCTTACTGAAGCCCAGTGTTAATAACTGCTATGATATAAACCAGAAAAGTAAAGCTTTTGGTTGGCAATTTTAGTCCAAGCACTCTCATGACAATCTTGTGCTACTAAGGGTGGTAGACTGGTGGGGTTTAAATTAAGGCAATAATAAACCTGTGCTTGAACTCTACAACTTCAGGCTGATGGTGAAGGTTCACCTAACTGAATACCCATCAGTGGAAATAGATGGATCCATGCACATAGGAGAAAAATAGACTAGAACCCTTCTCCCTCTTGTTTTCTGTGTGAGGGGGAATTTGTTTTCTCTGGAGAAGTCAGTCATTTGAGCCCCAGCCCTGATGCATCTCAGTTAGCAAGCAGAGCGTTGTTTTGGGGGAAATTGGAGACAGCCCTGTCCTCGTGGGATCTACACACTTTGTGAGACTCATTTAGGGGAGTAAAGAAAATGTGTGAGTGGTGCATCTATATACCTAAGCTAAAGGTGTCACTGCCGAGGAAGAAGGGCATTATTTGCATGCAGTTATTTTCCATGCAGGGTGGCGCTGTGGTCTAAACCACAGAGCCTAGGACTTGCCGATTAGAAGGTCGCCGGTTCAAATCCCCGCAATGGGGTGAGCTCCCATTGCTTGGTCCCTGCTCCTGCCAACCTAGCAGTTCAAAAGCACGTCAAAGTGCAAGTAGATAAATAGGTACCGCTCCGGCGGGAAGGTAAATGGTGTTTCCATGCGCTGCTCTGGTTCACAGAAGCGGCTTAGTCCTGCTGGCCACATGACCTGGAAGCTGTACGTCGGCTACCTCAGCCAGTAAAGCAAGATGAGCGCCACAACCCCAGAGTTGTCTGCAACTGGACCTAACGGTCAGGGGTCCCTTTACCTTTATTTTCCATGCAAAAAATCCGTAGTTCACTTTACAGTGCCTCCAGGTAGGGCTGGGAATTTTGTTCAATCTCATTTATTCCAGTGACAAGTTAATCCAACAACTAATACAATTCAACACAAACTCATAGTGATTCAAAATATCAGAAATGGCTGCCAAGCAACAGCCCTATGCCAGATGGCATGCTCTCTGACGCTTGTTACTTTCTCCATGCCTATTTCTTGCTGTTCACAGTCTTAGTTGGCTGGTGCCTGGGTAACATTTTTTTTTTTTAAAATCCCTTTTTATTTCTAGTGGCAGTGCTGCCATCCTATCACTCAGATGTGATTATGTAATGACATTTCAGAAGGCAAAAAAAAATGAAAGTTATTTCAGAGTGAGGGTCATGCTTCCTGTATAGGCACTGCTTTGTCTCTGTACAGTGGTACCTCGGGTTATGAACTTAATTCATTCTGGAGGTCCGTTGTGAATGAGAAAATGTTCTTAACCTGAGGTGCGCTTTCGCTAATGGCGCCTCCTTCTGCCGCCGCAACACTGGAGTGTGATTTCCGTTCTCATCCTGGGGTAAAGTTCGCAACCCGAGGTGACTACTTCCGGGTTAGTGGAGTTTGTAACCTGAAGCGTTTGTAACCCGAGGTACCACCAGTGGCAGAGCTTCATGCCCCGGCACCGGGGGGCAGAGAGCAGGCAGGGCGGGGCTGGTGTGCGTCCCGGGGGCGTGGCACGCTGCTCGCAGGGGCATGGCGCATCTCCTGGGCGCGTGGTGCCCAGTGCGGGTGGGGGGGCAGCTGCAAAGGTACCCCACCAGGATTGCGCTGCCAGGGGCAGTGTGCTCCCCCCGCACTCCTCTTCCTCTGCCAGTAGATACCACTGTATTAGCTTTTTTGCTCACAGTGACGTTTTCACACATCACTGCAATTAGGAATAAGGATTTAAGAGATGGGGAAACGGTGTTGAATCTGTTGTGGACTAGGGCTTCAAAGATGTTCCTGGAAGAGAATCCATGGTCCAGGGAGTGCAACAAGGTGGGTTTTCTCCCTGCATGGGTGTGTGTGGACCTTATTTCTGAATGTGCACCTTCTCTCTGTACTGGTCCTCATGAAAAACCAAAAAAACCTCCCTGAAAAAGAGCCGAGCGCTCTGTGTGTGCTTTTTGCAAAGAGAAAAATCACACAAGCAATCCTACCATCTAGGCAAAGCTGGGTGCTGGATTTCTTCCTCTTTCCCTTCACAGGCATGGCACAAAACCTTCCTGATTCTTAAAACTATTGCTCTGAATGATGTCTTCCTTTCTTGTGGCAATCATACTGGACAGCCCTAAGAGCTGTGAACACTCCTGTCTTTTATTTCCCTGGCATTCATCCCCTTAGCAACAAATCAGCATTCTTTAGGAGCAGGTTGCATTAACCTTGTCACTGGCCTGTGAGTGCAGGAGCTATAGTGAGAAATGGATCCACCATGTCAGGTCACCATGACTAGTTTCTATACAGCAGCGGGTGGTAGGAGGGAGAGAGAAAGAAAGAGAGAGAAAAATACCCTTGATAGGCTGCCCAACACTTCATAGGATGACAGCCAAGCTATGCTGCTGCCGCCCTATTGATAAACTGGCTGACGGCCAGCTAGATATGCAGTTGTCACTGTCAAGGTGCCAACCTGGTCCAGCGATCAGTTGTGAAAGCTGTATGTGCACGCAACAGTATTCAAAAACCTGAGCAACAATAGCCAAAGTAGACTAGAGTTCTTTCACACCTGCTGCTCAAAACACTGTTTTGCCTCCTTCCTATACCTAAAGCATTGCTAAACTTCTGGAGTCCAAGGCAGCTGATCAGTCACCCTCCTTTTGCTGGTCAAGTGATTAGTGTGGATCATGGGTAAGCAAACTAAGGCCCAGGGGCCGGATCCGGACCAATAGCCTTCTAAATCCGGCCCGCAGACAGTAACTCCAGACAATGGTTGGTGAAGATCTTTACAATATTCTGCAGTGATGCCTCAGTTTTCTAACCTTATGGGACACAAACAAGACACACACAGAGCATTAGCTGGTATAGGTTTGTTCACTCTTATTTAATTAGCCTTTGGTGGTTGACAGACACCTTGAAGAAATTCTTGGCGAACAGGTGAGGTCCCTGTAGATTGGAGGTGGGCAAATGGTGTACCCATCTTCCAAAAGGGGAAAAAAAGAAGACCCAGGTAACCAGCTTGATGTCAACACCAGCTGCTAAAACACATACCATATATACTCGAGTATAAGTCGACTTTTTCAGCACATTTTTTATGCTGAAAAAGCCCCCCTCGGCTTATACTCGAGTGAGGGTCCTTTCGGGCTGCTCCTTCCTTCTTCTTCTCCTCCTCCTTTGCTGCTGTTGGCAGCGGAGGAACAAGCCTAACCCTCATCATCCTGGAAAAATTGACAAATGGGGTGCTGTCTCAGGGTTTTGTCCTGGGTCCATGTCTTTATAAATAACTTGGATGAAGGAATTAAGGGGAAGTTCATCAAATTTGCAGGTGACACCAAACTGGGAGGGATAGCTAATAATGCAGAAGACAGAATCAGGATCTAAGATGACCTTAAGGGACTAGGCCCAAACTAACAAAATGAATTTCAATGGGCACAAATGTCAGATTTTACACTTAAGCAGGAAGAACCAGCTGCATAAATATAATATGGGGAAAACCTGACTTGCCAGTACAGTAGTACATGTGAAAAGCATCTGGGGGGTCTTAGTAGACCATAAGCTTAAAATGAGTCAGTAGTGTGAGAAGCAAAAAGAAAAGCTAATGCTACTCTAGACTCCCTCAGCAGAAGTAGTGTCCAGATCAAGAGAAGTAATAGTACTGATCTATTCTGCCTTGCTCAGAACACACCTGGCATAATGTGTCCAGTTCTGGGCACCACAATTTCAGAAGGATATTGAGAAGCTGGAATGTGAGCAAAGGAGAGCAACCAAGATTATCAAGGGTCTGGAACCCAAGCCTTAAGCAAAACCCTAACCCTAACCATAACCGCAATGCTATCCCTAACCCTAACCCAAACACAAACCAAAACCCGAACCAGAACCTCAATCCTAACCCTAGCCTTAACCCTAACCCTAACCCTAACCCTAACCAGAACCTCAACCCTAACCCTAACCCTAACCCTAACCCTAACCTCAACCCAAACCCCAAACCCAACCCTAACAATAACCCGAACCCTAAGCTCAACCCTAACCCTAACCATAACCGCAATGCTATCCCTAACCCTAACCCAAACCCAAACCAAAACCCGAACCAGAACCTAGCCTTAACCCTAACCCTAACCCTAACCCGAACCCTAACCTCAACCCTAACCCGAACCCGAACCCTAACCCTAACCCTAACCCTAACCCTAACCTGAAGCTCAACCCTAACCCTAATCCTAACACTAACACTAATCTCAACCCTAACCCTTACCCTAACCTTAACCCCAACTCTACCCCTATCCCTACCCCATCCCCTAATGCTAACCAAAACCAAAACCCAATCCCAATCGAAATCTCAAACCCAAATCGAACTGAAACCCAAACTCTAACCCTAACCCTAAAACTAACCCAAACCCAAACCCAAACGTAACCCTATCCCTAACCCTCACCCTAACCTCAATGCTAACTCTAACCTCAACCACAAACCTAACGCTAACCCTAATGCTAACTTAACCCTAACATCAACCCTAACCCTACATGTAACCCTAACCCTAACCCTAACCCTAACCGTAACCTCAACCCTAACCCTAACCCTAACCCTAACCCTACCCCTACCCCTAACTTCAACCCTAACCCTACCCCTCCCCTTACCCTTGCCCTAACCTAACCTAACCTCAACCTCAACCCTAACCCTAACCCTAACCCTACCCCAACCCCAACCCCAACCCCAACCCCAACCCTAACCCTAACCCTATCCCCAACCCTAACTGTAGCCTTAACCCAAACCCTAACCCTAATCTGAACCCTAGCCCTAATCTCAACGCTAAACCTATCCCTAACCCTAACCCTAATCTCAACGCTAAACCTATCCCATACCCTAACCCTAACCTCAACCCTAACCCTAACCTTAACCCAACCTTAAACTTAACCCTAACTTTAACCCTAACCATAATCCTATCAACAACCCGAACCCTAACCTCAACCCAAACCCCAAACCCAACTCTAACAATAACCCTAACCGTAACCTCTACCCTAACCCTAACCCTTATCCTAACCGTAACCCTAACCCTAACATTAACCCTAACCCTGACACTAACCTCAAACCTAACCCTAACCCAAACCGTACCACTAACCCTAATTCTAACCCTAACCATAGCCCTACCCCTAAAACTAACTCAAACCCAAACCTAACCTTAACCCTAAACCTAACCCAAACCCAAGCCTGAACCCTAACCCTAACCCTAATACTAACCTTAACCCAACCCTAAACGTAACCCTCACTCCAACCATAATCCTACCATCAATCCTAACCCTAACCCTACCCCTACCCCTAACCCCAACGCCAACCTTAACCTTAACCTTAACCTTAACCCTAACCCTAACCGTAACCCTAACCTCAACCCAAACCCCAAACCCAACCCTAACAATAACCCTAACCCTAAGCTCAACCCTAACCCTAACCTCAACCTCAAAGCTGACCCTAACCCTAACCTGAAGCTCAAACCTAACCCTAATCCTAACACTAACACTAACCTCAACCCTAACCCTAACCCTAACCCTAACCCTAACCCTAACCCTAACCCTAACCCTAACCCTTCCCCTAATGCTAACCAAAACCAAAAACCAAAACCCAATCCCAAACCCAAACCCAAATTGAACTCAAACCCTAACCCTAACCCTTCCCCTAATGCTAACCAAAACCCAATCCCAAACCCAAACCCAAATCCAAATCGAACTCAAACCCTAAAACTAAAACTAAAACTAACCCAAACCCAAACCCTATCCCTATCCCTAACCCTAACCCTCACCCTAACCTCAATCATAACCCAAAACCTAACCCTAATCTCAACCTCAAACCTGACGCTAACCCTAATGCTAACTTAACCCTAACATCAACCCTAACCCTATATGTAACCCTAACCCGAACCGTAAACTCAACCCTAACCCTAACCTCAACCCAACCCCTAACCTTACCCTAACCCTAACCCTAAACCCAAACCCTCCCCTTACCCTTGCCCTTGCCCTTGCCCTTGCCCTTGCCCTTGCCCTTGCCCTTGCCCTAACCCTAACCCTAACCCTAACCCTAACCTCAACCCTAACCCTAACCCTAAACCTGGACGAGGATGATTGATGGATCTCTGCAGCAGCAAGACTGAGAAGTGAGACGCTCCGTCTGGGGCCACGCCAGCTGGCTTTTCACCCCTGTTTCCAACAGATGGAGCAAGCTTGTTTTCTCTGGCTCTGGATGGTAGGACCAGTACCAATGGCCTCAAGTTACAAGAAAGGAGATTCCGACTAAACACCAGGAGGAATTTTCTGACAGTAAGAGTTGTTGGACAGTGGAATGGGCTCCTTTGCGGGTGGTGGACTCTCCTTCCTTGGAGATTTTTAAGCAGGGGGTGGATGACCATTCGTCATGGGCGCTTTTGTTGTGATTCCTACATTGCAAGGGGTTGGACCAGATGACTCCCGGGGTTTTTCCCAACTAAATAATACTATGATTCTATGAAAGTCAACCAAATAATGATCTATGGAAAGCCCAACATTTTTTGAGCTGCTCTTCTATAAGATATAAAGGTTGCGGGAAGTGAAAGCCAGAAGCCTTTTAAATTAGAAATTATTAGAATTATGAATGTGAGAAATTTTGAGGTGTAGGAATAACGGAGGAGACGGGAGGTTGGATGCAGGTGAGTTGTGCAGGAGCAAGTTGGCAAGTCTCCTCCAAGCAGGCTGCCGACTAGCTGTGCAGAGGCTCCTTTTATTAAGAGAAGTCAAAAATTGGAAACAGTAGTGAAACCACTCTGAACATGACGTATCTCCATCTAAGCACATTTCCAGCATCAGCAAATACATGTGTTAGCAGGTGGTTCCCCAAAATGTTCCCTGATACTGGATTACATCTGCGTCCCCGGTCATGCTCCAGCCAAGCGTTAGGTCTAGGAACCAAATCTGTGAGAGGACAAACAGTCAGGGGAAAACCCCTGTTTGGTAGCCAAGAAGCCACAAGTTCATGGAGTGGGGGTGAAGGCTCCTTGGCACGCTGTGGCATGCTGGGTGTGAGGTGTGCCTCAGCACAAGCGGAGCCTTACCTCCATAGCTCCAAAAGGTCAGGGGGAAACCCTGTCTTCTGGCCAAGAGTTCAGGGAGAGTGGGGGTGCAGGGCTCTTTGGCACACTGTTTCATGCCAGGTGTGAGGTGTGCCTCAGCACAGGTAGAACATCATTCCCACACTGAGGGAGTCCTCACCTGGTATCAAATGCACAAACTTCTGGATGCCCAGCAGGATAGTTCAGCAGCTAAATGAAGGCAGGTGTTTGCATCAGAAGCTGAAGAAGTGGGTTTCTGAGCATCCCTAATTCGTTACTTACAACCAATACCAAGATGAGAGTCTTCCAGGCTTGAGTGATGAGCAAGCTACTTTACAGTAGGGAGATGTGGGCAGCTTACACCTGCCCGGAGCGATGCCTCAATGCCTTCCACATGCGCTGTATCAGGAAGGTTTTGGGCATTGCATGGCAGGGCAGAATCTCAAACAGAGATGTGCTCCTCCCTTGCCCACATTTCCAGCATCTTCACATTTCTGTCTCAGTGACGTCCACGCTGGCTTGGAAACATTCACAGAATGGAAGACTGCCGAATCCCCAATGATGTACTCTACAGGGAGCTGGCTTCAGGCACCAGGCTCATTGGCAGAACAACGCTGTGTTACAAAGATGTCTGCAAACACGACATGAAGGTTGGCAACATCAACTCCACCATGTGGGAACCCCTTGCAGACAACCCCAATGTCTGGAGACAATCAGTCAGGTTGTGTATCCACAACAGTGACCAGAGGAGCAATGACCCCTGGGAGGAGCGCAGAAGGAAGAAACACCTTGGTAAACCTGCATTAGCACAGCTGGACACCGTCATCTGTCCCAGTTGCAACAAAACATGTCTTTCCCTTATCTGTCTTTACAGCCACAGCAGGTGCTGTAACTCTCCAATGGTTTGACTCAAAGGGGCACTTTCCCATTGTCTCCCAAGACAGACAGAGGCCAACAATAACCACAAGAAATTTATTTATTTTCAATATTTATAGACTGCTTTTCACCATAGAGGGTTACAAAATGAATTCATCAATCAAATGCTACAGTATTGAAAGCAACAGCAAACCACATGTAAAAGCAGCAGCAGCAACAACAACAGCAACAACATTTTTTTTGGTCTTGTGAGCCTCCCAACCAACAATCAGACTGACTTCTAAAGCTCAAAGACAATATTGATCTACACTACAAACTTGTATCTGTGTAACTTCTATACCAGTTTAACTGCCCTGGTCTCCGTCAAAGAATCCTGGAAGGTTTTTTGGCGATGCTTCCGAGAATCATTTGTTAGAGAGCCCTCCCTGCACAGTATTACTGTTCCCAATGCTTCCTGGGGTTAAGAAAATACTATTAAACTATTTTAAGACAACAGCAGCAGTAGCAGCAGCGACAACAACAATTATTTATACCCCACCCATCTGGCTGGGTTTCCCCAGCCAATCTGGGAGACTCCCAACAGAATATTAAAAATAGAATCAAACATTAAAAACTTCCCTAAACAGGGCTGCCTTCAGATGTTTTCTAAAAGTCAGGTAGTTGTTAATTTCCTTGACATCTGATGGGAGGGTGTTCCACAGGGCGGGTACCACTACTGAGAAGGCCCTATGCCTGGTTCCCTGTAACCTCACTTCTCGCAGTGAGGGAACCAGCGGAAGACCCTCAAAGGAGAACCTCAGTGTCTGGGCTGAACAATGGGGGCGGTATAGATATAATCTTAGACCTTCTGACCTGAAAAACCAGTCACTGTTCTTAGCTTCTCTATTTGTTGCATGGGAAATTGGCAGAATCTCTGCAGGGAAATGTATGTCAAAGCTTTCCTTCTCAACTCACAAAGGGATTCTAGACCCTCTGCCTACAGGCTTTTCGTCAGAAGAATTATTTATTCCACAAGCAGCCTGCAGGCTTATAAACACAAGCTGCCGTCTTCAGTTGAAAGAACAACTCCTTATTGATTTCCTCAGGGTCTGAAGGCAGATCTTTTCCTCTCCACCCCTCTCTGTCGGACTAGCACAGAAGCAGAAGCAAAGCAAGGAGACAGAATCCGAAGTAGAGGAGGTACCAATTGCTTGGATGAAGGAACCATAGAAACCATGAGCAGGAGAGCAAGTGATTCCATTCAGCAGAATGGGCCTGGCTTTCAACCATCTTGCCTGCAGGGGATGGAGGGGGTACACCTGGCTTGACAGCAGTACAGTGGTACCTCGGGTTGAGTACTTAATTCATTCTGGAGGTCCGTTCTTAACCAGAAACTGTTTTTAACCTGAAGCACCACTTTAGCTAATGGGGCCTCCCGCTGCCTCTTTAAAGGTATGGTGTATCCACACTGACTTCCACAGGGATTATTTCCAAGTGTTTAGTTTTTGGTTTGGTTTTAGTTTGGTCTCTGGAATCAGTTTAGATTTACATTCTAGATCCCCTCTTCTTACCACAGTTCATTCATACACATGGGCAGAAGCTGTAAAATGGAAAACAAGTGCAAACTCTCACAGTGACCACATTTCGGAGACTCATAAAATTGTTTCGTAGTCTTTTTGAAAAGACAAATCAGTGGCAGAAAGCTAAAGAAAGGATAGAATCCCTTCCAATGTTTCAACCCCCCATCCCCCCAAATCAAGCTGTGGTTGCTTAGAAAATTTCAGCTGATTATGAAAAGGAAAACTGAGCCAGGCCCTCAGCTGCTGCTAATGTTTAATCTATGCAGCCCTGTGTAGGGTATGTGCCAGCAGGAAATTCTGGGTTACAATGCTGATTCTAGATGCCAGATCAGTGGGCAAATGCCTTTGTCAAAAAGCCAAATTAGAAAGATGTTTGGAAGTCTGTCTCAAAGTCAGGAAGGATGACGTGTGTTCAGGTTCTCTCTGCTGTGATATGCAGCAAGCAAGAAAGAAAGAAAGAGAAAGAAATGACCTCAAACGTAAGTTATAAATTGGGTCAATTCACTCCTTCCAAAATCCAGGGTCTTAATTATACTTGAGCTGGTGTCCCTGAGCAGGCAGGGATTTTGCTTCCAACACAGCAGAAAACTGTAAGTGATTCTGCTATCTAGACCAAGATAGAATTGCCTTAACCATCTTACATCTATATCATTAACATCACCACAACCATCTATATTTGCTCAGGTGTGATGTGCAGATGTATACACACACAATATGGTTGGGAGAATCCAGAGGTTGTTTTTTAAAAAAATATATATATTATTTATTTATTTCATTTCATTTCTATACCATTTGATATTTTTAAGAAAAATCTCAAAGCGGTTTACAGAATATTAAAACATCAATGAAACATCAATAAAACAATCTGAAGAAGGTCAAATATAGAGTATACAGTCAAAGCAACATAATTAACAGAAAACTAAAATATTATCTTAAAGATTTCAAAATAAAACATTACAAAGGAAGTCAACTACAGAATACATATTCAACACAAACAAAGTTAACCAAAAAACCCCGTAAACATTTCAAGCAATAAAAAATAATAAAAAATTGCTAAGTGAAGTCAAAGATAAAATGCACATTTAAATCAGTATAATCAGCAAGAGAATAAAATATTATCATAAGCATGACATGGCTGTTTGGCAGGTACAAAAGATGGGGCAAAAGAACCCAATAGTTAGGCTTTGTTGTCAGGCATAATTAAAGGAGGGAGAGTTCCTGCAAAACAGCCCAGTGCAGACTGTGTGTGCTCAGTGGCCACAGAATGCAACTTTCATGGCAGGTCTCACTTGTGCCTGCAAAAACCAGCTCCTAGCATTCCATGATTCCACCCTTCCAGCCAGTGCTGCCCCTAGGAAAAATAGCATCCTGGGTGAGGAGTGCCTTAGCTGCATCTTCTCCACCTGCCACTGTGCTCAGCTTTGCAGGGCCACCCAGAGGTTTGACGGCTGGAGCCTGGTGCAGATGTGATGTCAGGGGCCCCTACAAGGACTCCTGCATGTGTGTGCAAAGCTGGGGGCCACAGGTGAGAAATATTGCATGCACGGACCAGAAATTCTCACCTGCAGCTCCGCCCTGCCCTGGGATGAAGTGGAAGATAGAAGCTGTCAGAGCTGCCCAAGGTCCCAGCTCACAGAGGACCAACGCCAGTTCTTGTTATATACAAAAGTCTTTATTAAGGTTCAGTTTCGATTCCAAAGCCGTGGCGCGCAGCTCTACGTCTCAACCCTAGACCGCTGAAGCTCCGTCTGAATCTCCTCCCCCCAGACACCAGTTCAAGACCCTAGCCTTGCTCCACCTTCTCCTTTGCTCCTTTCTCCTCTGGGTCCTTCTGCCCGCTGGGGTGTTGCCCTTTCTGGACTCTTCTGACGCTGAGTCCCCGGATTCTTCCCCCTGCCTCCGGCGCGCTTTAGGACCTGGCTCCCAATCTGCGCTCCCGGCTGTCCCGCGCGCCTCTGCATTTGAACTTGGCGCGCGCGCCCAGCCGGCAACCTTCCTCCTGACCGTTACACTGCTCCTTTCACTGCTCCCTCCTTCGTGGGGGCTAACTGGATCTGACTTCCCCTCTATTCCCTCACTCAGCGATGGGGGCGTGGTCAGCCCTGCCTCATCTTCTCTTTCCCCTGGAGTGGAAACCGGTCCTGACACCTGGGACTCTTCCCCCCCGCTACGCTCTGGTGGGGAACTTGGTCCCGATCTCCAGCTGCTGCTCTGGGAGTCACCGCTGGTTCCTTGCTTCTGGTGCCTCCCTCCCGGGAACCCCCTTGCTCTGGCTATGGGTGCCCCCTTCTGTGAATCTTCCGACTCACTGGACAGACTCATGGAATCTCTTGCCCCACTGTCTTCCTCACCTACACTGCCCTCGGATTGTTCCCCTTCGCTCTCCGCTTCCTCCTTCCCCTGTGCCTCCACTCCTGAACCCCTGACAACTTCATTTTGTTTTCTTACATGGGGATAAGGGATTAAGGAGCAGGTTGTGCATCTCTTGTGCATCTTCTCCGAATTGCAACCCTCTTCTGGTGGGGCTTCCTTCCGGGGCTCAGCACTGCAGGTCTTCAAGCAACATACACAAGCAACATATTTCCCCCTTTTTTGGTAGAGGATGGCTTGCTACTCATCACTCATATGAATGAGATCTTCACCATTAAAAATGAATGACATATCTCGACCAGACCCAAGAATAACCATCAGCTCTGAATTCAAGGAGGCATCTTAATGAAACAAGCCATAGTGCTGTGAAATTCCGGGTAGTCTGTAAAGCGAGAGAAAGTGTCAGATATTTAGTAACTACTTTATTTACTTACCAGATCTATATCCTGTTTTTCTGCCAATGCAATATTCCTTTCCCTTAGTGAATTACTTATAAGGGAACCATTTTATGCAGGGTGCAAGCTGCATTTCTTCCCCAGTCAAGAGACAGAATTAATTTGGGGCGAGACAAGTCACTGCGTGAGCATATTATACTTACGTGCCCATTTAACAAGTTTCCAGGGAGCGGCAGCACAATAGATCTACAGGCTCCCTCCTTCCTCTCTGCTTTCCAAGTGTAAAAGGAAGAGAGGGGTACAGTAAAAAGGTTGAGCAATGCATTGCAAACTGAACATAAAGGGAGAATCTACTGTGGGAAGGGAATCTACTGTGGTTCCATTCTTTGCAAACGCGAGGACCCCATTTAACTTCAGATAATTTTTTCTTTTTCTTTTTTATTATTTTTTAATAAATCCGAAGATCTCAGGGTAGTTCACAAGATAAAAATACAGGATAAAAGCACAAAATAGATTGTGAAATCCAAAACAACAAAAACTGCCCCTTCCACAAGACATTTAAAAGGCTGTAGAATATTAATCAGCCAAAGCTAGATAGTAGCCGGGTTTCTGCAACATGCAGTGAGAATTCGTGAATGTTATACAAGAGTATTATATTTATTAGATGCGGATTCTGCTGAGTGATTTTATTGTCCTGAGCCTTTCAGAATTTTTTCTATATGACAATAAAGGTTTGAGATTGAGAGTGAATCAGCCAAAGGCCTGTTTGAAGAGGAATGTTCTCACATAGTGCCTAAAGATGTATAATGAAGGCACCAGACAAACCTTCCAGAAACAGGCAGCTGCTGCAGAAAAGCCCTGTTCTTGTGTTGCCACCCTCCGAGCTCTTGCCAAAAATTAATTAAAAATTCCCAATTGTGTATACATTTGTTATGCTTCTGTGAACCCTTGTTACCTCTTACATAGGCATTATGCCACGAGGACATGCTCACAGAACTTTGATTCTCATTCAGCAATTTTTGGAATTTTAGACTTTCTCCAATATTTTGCATAATGGAATCCAGTGGCAACTATTATATACAGTATTAACTCTCTTAAATGTGCAGGTACCTTATTCATATAAGTCAGTAAACATAAAATTGGTTTTAATTCTGTTTGTGCCCCAGACCCTTTCACTGATGCTGATGAGTTTGTGGCAGAAGCAAGATGCAAATCAAGGACTTCAGACTTGCAGCTCGGTCTCTCAGACACTCTGCTCACCAAAGAGGATAACTGAGGCCATGCTCCCTTGCACACCCCAGAGACATTCCTACGTTTCTCCTGCAAAACCAAGAGAGTAAGAAGGCTGGAAGCCAAGTGGGTGCACAGAGAGAGAGAAATTGCCACCTCCTGCTAAATGTAGCTATGTGTTCCTCCAAAGTGGGGTAAACGCTGTTGAGAGATCAGTGAAAAGTTCCAGGCCTCCCAAATGCATACTGTGTTGTGATCCAATGATCTATAAATCATTGTTGTGCCCAAGGCTTGCTTTGTGCTTTGGTTAATCAACACTTGGCCTTTGTGACTGAGTTAATAGAGACCCCACACATCTGGGATGAAGGTGAACAAAAACCTCTGCCTGCTCAGTGTACAGACAGAGTTGTGCTTCAATCCCCATTTTTAGCACCACGGACAGCTCCAATCTGCTGGGAAGGTGCATCAATTCCTGTTGATTCAGCACTGGTTCCCTTTAAAGCCCAAAGAGCCCTACAGGAGAAGCATGTAGTGATTTCCTCAGAAACACTTCCAGTGCGCCTTGGGAGACCCCGGTGTCCTTTCTGATGTTCTGGGCCATTAAGGGATTTGTTTCCCAGCATATAAAAGGTGCTTAATTCATTTCCTATCCTCTGCTGACATTCCTTTAAGGTGAACGTGACCCATTTGCACAAATCCTCTGATGCCTCTAATTGACTTGAAAATATCTTGTATCTCCTTGGAAATGTCACCTAGGCCTTTTGAAGTGCAATTCCAGGCAATCGGGATCAATAGATGTTGCTTTGGCTAAGCGTATTAGCAAATGGTTGGCATTCTATGGCATTTGACTTTTTTTACTTCAAGCTTCTTAGCCAATAGTGAAGATTCTGGAATGAGAATGATGGTTGCAGCAGTACCAAGGGATCTGGCTTGATAGTGAAGGCAGCTTCAAGTGTCTCTCTACTTCTCTCAGCTTTATATGAGGTGGTGGACAGTTCCCATGCATTCAGACAAGGGCTGAACTGAAACCGCAGACAGGCCAGGTTAGATTTAATAACCCCAGGCTAGTAAACCATGGTGCATTGGCCCAAGATTCAGCTGTGTGCTTGCATGTCCCTCCCTTCCTGGCTTCGCTACTCCTGTTGGGGCTTATTTAGACCAAAGTTTCCTGTGATGTTCAAAGTGGGAAATAGCAGGTTAAATAAGCCAGAATTGAAGTATAAGATAGAAGTACACCTGAACCTGGTCAGGTTTTCACTAAATTTTCAGCACTGCCTAGTAAGTAAGCCTCCTTACTGTGATAATATTTGAGCACTTTTGCCAGCCTCCAACTGCTTGTGCACTCACTTCAATTGCCCTTTAAAAGTGAATCTACCTAATTTGCGCTTTCCCAAACACTATGTGGACTGAAACAAGTCATCCTTAAAAATTCATACTTCTCCAGGTTTCGCAATCCAGTTCTCTGGTCAAGTTATGTTTACAAAAACACATATACTAAGGTAAAGTGTACATACAACTGCATATATAGTAGTGGCAAGAACATAGGAAAATGCATTATATTGGGGGGCAGGGAAGCTTTGCAAAAATGTGTATATCGGAAGAAATTTATACTCAATTGCTAACAAATTTCCATGAAGTCTTTTTAGCATTATAAAGATCATGAATAGATGTGGAAATGTGGAGAATTGTACTTGATATTGAAAAATGTGAAATGGACAGATTTGCCCATTCCTATTTGTGTGGGAAAGTGGTTGGTGGATATGATGGCTGGGATTAGGGATTGGTTGCAGGTTTGAGGGTACTGGCGGCGAGCTTTGCTCAGGTGGCGGTTAGGCACTGGTATGGGTATTGTTATGTAGATGTATGGGGGGGAGGAGCGCCATCACCTCCCCCAAATATTGAAGGGTAGTCTGGTAAAGGATTCCGGGGGCCGTTGCCTCGTCTGAAGCCTATGGAGGTCAGGAACTAAAGCGCCCCCCCCGAGCAGTGACCCCGGGGGAGTCACTAGTTGATGTGCATCAGCAGGGCTCCCCCTGCTGGTGTTAACCCTTCCCAGTCTTCAAGCAATCAGGCTGAAGCCGGATAGATGATAGGACCAATGCCTAAGCCAATACCGCTCATCACCTTTAACCAATAAAGTTGTGGCCTAATTTTAGCCCATTAACCTAAATTACTGTGTCCTGTGTCTTTATTTCTACTGGTGGGAGGTGAGATATTGCCACGCAATGAGGAGGAAGAAGCAGCTGGAAAAGAATGGAGTCAAAGCAGCAAGTGCTGCTAGGAGAGCATGGTGTCAAACAAGAATGACTGAATATTCATCTTTTCATTCCGTCTAAGTGCCTCTTTGGAAAAAAATTGCATGGAAAAAAACCCCTAGTTTTTACCCTGAAGACCTGAAAAATGGAGAATATCCTGCATCTTCCTAATTTCAAACCATTGGGACAGATCAATTTTAAAATGAAACAAAACTTCTGAATAGAGGCTGTTGATTGAAGGCTTGGAATATGTGAATGGCACTCTGTTTTAATTGTGCTATTAACTGACACAGTGTGTTCCATACATCCAAGCGCAGTTCTATGACAAGCTGTTCACAGGACACAATATACTGTAATGATGATAATACTAATCTTTTTAATTCAGTGCTTTGGTGGCTGTGCCCCACCACTTCCCTCACCTCCTTCCCTTCCTCTAAGCTCTGAAGAGGACCACAGCAGCAGGATCCTCACCCCTTGCCATCATAAGCAATATGCTCCAGGCTGCATATTGCAGGCAAAGGGTCCTCCATTTGAAAAGCAGGTGGGTTAGCTGAGAGTTCAAAATATATTCTCTCCAGATACTTAGAAAATTGAAAAATATATTGTGGCTTTATACTTGTTCTGTGTTTTTTCCAAGTATCTGCGCAGAATATCTTCTCTGCAAACCCATCTGCTTTTCTAACCCCATAAAAGTCAAGCTAAAGGTGAATGAGGGGGTGATCTTGGGGGATAACAGTCCTTGAGCAGAAGAGATACGCTGATAGTAATCATGCAATTCTTTCGCTTAGAACGAGAGTCCGTGCGGTTAGATTCCAGACCACAACAGGAGATACCCAGGTACAAAATTCAGCCGTAAAGGTCATTAGCTGTTTTGGGGTCAGCTACTATTTCTTAGCTGTTGTGAGGATAAAATGAGGTGAAGAGGAGAGAACCATGTATACTGCTTATAGAGTCAGCGTGGTGTAGTGGTTAAGAGTGGTGGACTCATAATCTGGTGAACCGGGTTCGATTCCCTGCTCCTCCACATGCAGCTGCTGGGTGACCGTGGGCTAGTCACACTTCTCTGAAGTCTCTCAGCCCCACTCACCTCACAGGGTGTTTGTTGTGGGGAAGGAAGGGAAAGGAGATTATTAGCTGCTTTGAGACTCCTTAGGGTAGTGATAAAGCGAGATATCAACTCCAAACTCTTCTTCTTCTCTTTGAGCTCATTGAAGAAAGGCGTAACATAATGTAATTTTCAGATTATTAATGTTGGCCAAGATACATTATTGGTCGCTGGAAGTTGTACTGAAATACTATGGCATTGTTTTACATTGTCTTATCATGCATTATATTCTGTATGCCACTGTGTATTCTGAATGTCATGTGACCAATAAGTGATTTAGATAAACGACTAAGCAAACAATGCACAGTTTCTGAAGGCAATGACTTTCCAACTCACTTAGCCAGGGGCAACTCCAGAAAAAGTAGTTTGGGAAGTAGCAAAGACCATTATTACAGGAAGCAAGGATTTAATCTTAGGCAGGAAGAACCAGCTGCACAAATAGAAGATGGGGACATCTGGCTTGCCAGTAGTACATGTGAAAAGGATCTAGGGGGTCTTAGACTACAAGCTTAACACGAGTCAACAGTGTGATGCAGCAGCAACAAAAAAAGCTAATGCTATACTAGCCTGCCTCAACAGTAGTGTCCAGATCAAGGGGAGTAATAGTACCATTCTATTCTGCCTTGATCAGACCACACATGGAATAATGTATCCAGTTCTGTATGTCACAGGATGTTAAGGAGGATGTTGGCAAGCTGGAATGTGAGCAAAGGAGGGCAGCTAAGATTATCAGGGTCTGGAAACCAAGCCTTATAAGGAACAACTGAAGGAGTTGGGGACCACTGGCCCTGTTAGCTAGGGATGATGGGAGTTGTAGTCTCAAAGCATCTGGAGGGCCAAGTTTGGCCACGCCTGCTTTAGAGTCCCCTCTCTAAAGAGCCAGTGTGGTGTAGTGGTTCAGAGTGGTGGACTCGTAATCTGGTGAACCGGGTTCGTGTCCCCGCTCCTCCACATGCAGCTGCTGGGTGACCCTGGGCTAGTCACACTTCTCTGAAGTCTCTCAGCCTCACTCACCTCACAGGGTGTTTGTTGTGGGAGAGGAAGGGAAAGGAGATTGTTAGCTGCTTCGAGACTCCTTAGGGTAGTGATAAAGCGGGATATCAAATCCAAACTTTTCTTGTCAGGTGAGGGAATCCACCAGCTTGCTGTGCTCCTTCCTTTAGGAGTGTTGATTTGGGTAAGGAGGCTGGGAGCAACCAAAGAATTGAGTCAAACTTGTGCTCTAATATATTTGCTTGTTTAAATTTCTATCTTGTACCTCCTCCCAAGGGAGCCCAGGGTAGCAAACTACCAAACAATAAAACAATACAATTAAATTTGCAGCAATTGTAAGCATAGAGTTTTTATCAATTTCTCTAACTGAAACAGCAAGAATGGCTCCCGTTACCAGTTTCAGATTCAAAGTGCACAAGAAGGTTCTGTCCATGTTTCCACCTTCAAAGCCTTTTTTTCCCAGGAGCCATTGCAAGGAAGAGCAAACAGCCCCAAATGGCTCCTTCTTCCCACAATTCATTCCAGCCCCCGGAGCTTATCAAGCAAAAGACAAACTCTATTAATTTCCAGCAACTAATTCCTCCAGATGTCTATGGGTCTTGGGCACTCAGCACACGGATCCGTAAAACATGTTTGTATGCTTTTCTATAATTCATCACCATGCCTATAAATCTTTGAGTTTCCCCGTAAACAAAGCAAGAGGCAAAATGTAGCACAGAACAATCTGTACGATACTTTTGGCTGTGTTGGTTTTAGGGAAATATAGATTTTCAGTGAGATGATAGGAGGATAATGTATGATGGAGTCGGCATCAGCTAAATGGGGAAAGTGCTTTCTGCTGACAATAGATTAAAAGGGGGAAATGGACCATCGTCAGGGCACTTTGCAAAGACAGAGAAACTTGAAAATAAGTACTGGAGTATAGTCAGGGCTGTGTGTACAGATATTATAATTCTGTGCAATGGGGGGGAAAGTGAATTCTGCAACCTATATAAATTATGCAAATTGAGCAAATGTGCATAATTTGCCTTATTTTACATTATTCATTCTCCAATTTGCACTGTTCCAGTTTTGTTACACGTGAGAGGCAAGGAGCTTTGCAAGCCAAGTATCATTTGTAGCCGCCGGAAATTTTATTCAGTCTTCCTTGCCCCTACCTCACGCCTTCTGAGATTTCCAGCAGATAATTGTCCGCACACTTTCAAGCACATCTTCATGACCATAAGAGCTAGTAAGTTGTACTTTTTAAAAAGTGAAGATTGGGATTCCACAAGTCATTCAACAATAATTCTAACATTTTAAGCTTCATCATCCCTCCCCCTCTTTCTGCAGTTCCTTAAAGTTATTTTCATCTTTCCCTGCATATCCTAATTTATCTTGTCTTATTCTTTTTATTCCTTTATTATTATATGTGTTTTAAAAACTGCAAGTTTTTACAGTAGTCCTTCAAATGTCTAAATCTATTTGCAATTTGTAAATATTCAATAAATTTCTTTTCCTTAATAAAAAGTTTGTTGTCTTGATTTCTAATTATTCCAGTAAGTCTTGCTATTTCTGCATATTCCATTATTTAAACCATTCTTCTCTTGTTGGAATTTCCCATTCTTTCCATTTTTGGGCAAATATCATTCTTGCAGTTGTAGTTGTATACATGAATAAATTTCTATACAGTGGTACCTTGGGTTAAGTACTTAATTCGTTCCGGAGATCCGTACTTAACCTGAAACTGTTCTTAACCTGAAGCACCAGTTTAGCTAATGGGGCCTCCTGCTGCCGCCGCACCGCCGGAGCACGATTTCTGTTCTCATCCTGAAGCAAAGTTCTTAACCTGAAGCACTATTTCTGGGTTAGCGAAGTCTGTAACCTGAAGCGTATGTAACCTGAAGCGTATGTAACCCGAGGTACCACTGTATTGCTTAGGTAGCTCTGATTCCATTATCCACAAAAGAAAAGCTTCTGATTTTTTTCTTTTCAAATGTTATCTTGATCATCTTTTTCAATTCATTATATATCATTTCCCAGTAAGCTTTAACCTTATTGCAAGACCATCACATATACCTTCTTTCTCTTTACATTTCCAATACTTTCTCGATTTTAATTTGTACATTTTTGCCAATGTACTATGTGTTAAGTACAATCTATATAGTTTTCTCTTAAACCATAGCATGCTGTAAATTTTATATCCATATTCCACAATTGTTCCCATGCCTCCATTTCTATATTATGACCAATATCTATTGCCCAATGTATCATTGAAGATTTTACTTGTTTGTCTTTTGTCTCCCATTCCAATAACATCTTATACATTTTAGACATCACTTTGACTTTACAATCTAACAGGTCTTTCTCTAGTTGAGATATTTGTCCTCCAAAACCCCATTTCATATCCTTTTTAAATACTTCATTCAGCTGAAGATATTGCATCTGTGTGGTTAACATTCCTGACAAATCCGTAAACTCTTTTAATTTTAATTCTCCACCATCCTCTCTTAACAAATTTCTATAGATGATCCAGTTTTCCATCATATTTTTCTTGTTCACCGCTTTAGTGAAAGCCAAAGTGGTGTTTTTGTCTCCAATAAATTTTTATATTTATCCCATACTCTGTACAATTTTTTTCCTAATTATATGGCTTGTATATCCTTTATGAACTTTCACCTTTTCCTACCACAAATATGCGTGCCAGCCAAATATATTATCATGACCTTCCAAATCTAAAATATACGAGTTTTTCAATAACAACCACTCCTTCAACCAGCAAAATCAGGAAGCTATGTTCTGTGTTCGGTACAACATCCTTCACCTTGGTGGAACTGTGCAGTTCTGAGCAGAGTGGACAACACTAACCCAGCAAGAGGCCCTGTGAACATGAGAAACTGCTTTAAACTCAGCCAGACCACTGATCCATCTTGCCCAGTACTCTGTGCACAGGTTGGTTGGTTGGCATCCATCAGTCTCGGGAAACAGTCTTGAAGAGGGTGTCTTCGAGGGTGAAGTCAAACCATTGGAGAGTTACAGCACCTGCTGTGACTGTAGGAGACCAATATGGGAGAGACATGTTTTGTTGCAGCTGGGGAATAGGAAGGTGCCTGATTGTGTGGATGCAAGTGTACCATGGTGTTTCTTCATTCTGCACCCCTTCCAGCAGTCATAAGGAGCTAACTCCTAGGGGCCGAGGGATCTTTGGTGAGATCTTTGGCCTCCCAATAAAATATCTGAGGAGCCTGCCCCCCTCCCAAATTCATAGGCATTGCCATTCAAATGCTGTATGTGCACCACATCATGTGATCCATTATTTGGGTCAGGGCTTCCCAGTATTGTGATCAATTATTTGGGTCAGGGCTTCCCAGTATTGTGATCAATTATTTGGGTCAGGGCTTCCCAGTATTGTGATCAATTATTTGGGTCAGGGCTTCCCTGGGCTTCCCAGTATTTTATGCAGATTGGCACTCCTTTCAGCAGTCATCCCTCCTCTGGTCACTGCTGTAGATACACCCTGTACACAGTCTTTTTAAGATCTACAGGCAGAGAGTTTCCCCCAGCTTGTAGTTGCAGAGGATGGCTTTTCAGGTATGAGTTTCCACATGTCAAATGTGAACCTCAGAATAATATGTGTGAATTATGCTACACTCCTGAGAATTTTCATTTCCCTACTCTGTATTCATGGGCACCAGAAACCTGATCGTGAAAGGTTCACAGGATTCTGCTGGGTAACATTCAGTATTTCAAAGCTGTGTGCTCTCATGGTGATGCTTGTTCCTCGATAAGCTGAGACCAGGCTTGGAGTAAATGTCAGATGACTGTAAGGAGAGCCCAGCTGGATCTGACCTACTGTATTTTTCGCTCTATAAGACACACTTTTTCCCTCCTAAAAAGTAAGAGGAAATGTGTGTGCGTCTTATGGAGCGAATGCAGGCTGCGCAGCTATCCCAGAAGCCAGAACAGCAAGAGGGATCGTTGCGCAGCGCTCCCTCTTGCTGTTCTAGCTTCTGGTTTAGCCCCTCAGTCCCTTCCCTCACCTCCCGGAAAAGCCCCCAAGAGCCGCACTCCCTTTAAAGAGCCGTGCGGAGTGTGTGTGTGGCTCTTGGGGGCTTTTCCCTGAGGAGGGAAAAAGCTCGTGAAAGGGAGCGCTGAGCAGAGCCTGGGATGCATACAGGCTCTGCTCAGCGCTCCCCTTAAAGAATATTTTTTTTCTTGCATTCCCCCCCAAAAACTGGGTGTGTCTTATGGTCAGGTGCGTCTTATGGAGCGAAAAATATGGTAAGTTTTATCTACTTCAGCAGCTTATTTCGCACTGTGGTCAACCTGATTCAGCCTTTGGGAAGCACAACACGTTTCATCATTCCCCTACACCATGCACCTTTCTTCCCTGAGTATAGTCCTACCCACTTCCCGAACTTCCACCTTTCCTCCATGCAGAATTTTAACCAAGGAGTCCCTCTTTCTTCCGCTGCGTTCCTTTTGGAAGCGAGGGGCTTTTAAATGCACTCGTAAGCAGTGCCTGCCCTGCATTTTTTATGATGAACTGGAAATTAATTCCATATCCCGTGGCATCGGGCTATACATTTCCTGCACGCCGTGTTTCCAAAAGGGTCTATAACTCTCTCTTGACTGCCGAGTTGCTGAGTTATGGGCTTCACTACCTCAACCTTTGTGACTGGCCCTTGAATAGAAGGCTCCTCTTGGACTCAGAGAGAGAGAGAGAGAGAGAGAGAGAGAGAGAGAGAGAGAGCGCACATGCATGTGTGCGCACTTCATTTCTCTTGCTGAAAGCTCCTTTGCATTTTGCTGATTGCACCCAGAATGACCTTGAGATATTAAAATGGGAAACCACTATTTGCATATTAATACCTATAACTCAGGACTGTTTCAGACAATATGTTTTATGGATATAGATCAAATCCACCATGTTAAGATAGGTTTTCTTGGGAAGGTTCGGATGAATTCCAATTCCATGTCAATTTACCTTCTCTCCCCTCCCCTGAAGCTCAGGCCATATCCTGATCACGGGAACAGTTTATAAACTGGAAAAAGCATTTAAACTCCCATTGTTTTTGTGATGTGCAAACTGCCCTCAGCTTGATCTGGAAGCAGCTCAGTATTTATTTATGAGCTTTCTTGATGAGTTTTCAGATCAAGCCCATCTGTTTTCCAGACGTTCCCTCCCAGTTCACAACGTTAGCCTACTGACTCCTGGGAAATGCCGTGTGGCTTCATCTGTCAACAGTGCCAGCCATAGTGGGGAAGAGCTATTTGGAAATTCTATTTCCTCTCTCCACCCTGGGCTAGCAAACCGTCCAGCAAGCAAGAGACAAAAAGGTCTTTGGGCCGGTGGTTGGTGCATTTCTTGACTGTATCACCGAGTGTCAGTAAGGGTTGCACATGGACCTGCAAAGCAGCTAAAGTAGGGCTGTCCGATCTACTGAACACTGTGCAGAATCTCACTTAATGCTTTGATCCGGGGTGCCTTTCTTCAGCATAAGATGTGGCAGCTTCCTGCTCCCTGGAAAGTAAAATGGAGAACTCTTACAGAGTCTCTCTTGGCTTCCGTGAATGTGATACACTTTAATGGGGAGAAAGTGGGGAATTAAATGCATGCCCAGTTGTCCTGAATTTAGTGCCACTCAGCTTTGTTGGGTGTCCTCAATTTCTAACCCTCATCTGTGGTTATTCAGAGTAAGTGTCTTGCTTTTAATAATGTGTAGTAACCATCACCTTAGAAGTCTAGGCCAGGGAGTTACCATATTTTTCCATGTATAACACGCCCCCATGTATAAGATGACCTCTATTTTGGGGGACTCAAATTTGAGAAATGGCCCAGAGTTGTTGAGCCTTTTTTGGGGGGTGTGTGCCAAAAATCGCTGACCTGACTGGCAAACACTCACAATCGCTCATGTTGCTGAAGACAGCGTGTCCCCACTCGCTAACAGCAGCCGGTAATCACATGCCCAATTGCCGCAGTGTCAGCCAATCTGCAGCAGCACTTGCCACAGCAACCACACACCCACCCAATAACCACAGCAGCAGCCAAGCCAAAGCAGCCCTTCACCGCTGACAACCAATCACCTGTCTCCCCTATGCAATATCCATGCATAAGACGACCCCTGTTTTTTAACATTAAAAAGGCATGACTAAGCTGCTTCTGACGAACCAGAGCAGTGCGCAGAAATGTCGTTTACCTTCCCGCCGGAGCGGTACCTATTTATCTACTTGCAGTTGATGTGCTTTTGAACTGCTAGGTTGGCAGGAGCAGGGACCGAGCAACGGCAGCTCACCCTGTCATGGGGATTCAAACCGCCAACCTTCCGATCGGCAAGCCCTAGGCTCTGTGGTTTAGACCACAGCACCACCTGCGTCCCTTTTTAAAGATTTTTTTATAGTAAAAAAACCCTTGTCTTATACACGGAAAAGTATGGTAGTTTTGTTTGACAGCATTTGAATCCACTGAAGTAATTGAGGAAGGGGTTCATGCCAGGTCAGCTGTCTGGCTCCTCCCTCCTTGCCAGGGGCAGATGGGAAGGTGCTACCCCCCTACCCAAGCCTCGCTTACCAGGGTCATGCAGTGGGATTCTGCCGCCTGAGGCAGCCACTTCACTTTGCCTGCTCCTTGCTCCTACCGCAGAAGCTATAATTTGGGCTCAGGCCTGGGCTGCTCTTCTGTGCAATCTCTCATTTTTTATCTGTGGGGAAGTCTGGAAGGTGCTCAGTCAATTCTGGGTACCAAAGGAGCACTGGACCTCACCTTTGAGGCAGACCCTGGGTGAGGCCCTGGCACTTGCAGTAACCCAAGAGTGTGTACCATACCCTCCAACATTTCTCTGAGAAAAACAGAGACATCCCATTCCATAATGATAATTTTACTATTTATACCCCACACACCTTACTGGGTTGCCCCAGCCACTCTGAGAAACTTGCAACACATATAAAAACATAATAAAACATTAAACATTGATTTAAAAAAAAATTCCTTCCCTACACAGGATTGCCTTCAGACGGCTTGGGGGTAAGATAATTCCATACCCTCCAATATTTCTCCAATGGAAGTAGGAAAAGGGGGACATTCCGGGATCAAATAAGAAACTTCTCTAAATCAGGGATGTCCCTGGAAAAGAGGGACACTTGGAGGGTCTGCTGTATCATTCATGGCAGAGCAGACATCTATTGAAGGAACCTGCTGTGTGCCTCCTCTCTCTGTGTTGCGCTCAAATGGGAGGATGAAAGGCCTTGTGGCATAATGTGAACGTGGTTTAATGGGGGGGGGGGGAATCCTGACACCCCCTACGGTCTGACAAGATAATAATCCACTTCCCTTCAGCCCTCTGATTCAGTGTGTCTCTGTTGATAGCAAAGTTCAAAAGAATAATCCCCTCTTCTGTAAACCTCGTCTTGCTAGTGCCAGTGCAAATTCATAGAAAGAGGATCAGATGTGATTTTTTATTTATTTTTTCAAAAGGGCTCTTTAATTCTGTGTTGAACATCCTTCCAAGTTTAGGGAAGAAGATTTAAGACATACATGTGGGATTAACTCACTGTTCATTTTTATGCGACAGACTTCCTTATTATTCTACATGACATGGGAGACTGGCTTGCTTAGTCATTTTATTCAACAGGCTTTTGCAGAAGTATTTGTTTATTTTTTTTTAAAAAATGCATATCATAAATATATTCTTTCTAAAAGAAAAGCATCACCCTTGATCTTCAGCCAGCCCAAGCAAGCATTGCTGAAATATTTGCAGCCTAAAGCAGGTAGACAGATTTGAACCAGTTGAGAATACTGCTGATTTCTGCTGATTAAAATGAGAAGATTAGTCAGCCCTGCCATGGGGACTTTGGATTACCATCAGACGAGTGAATAAAAGCAAGGGGAAAAGTTATTAAATATAAAATAATCCAAGGATGAACATTAACTACAACAAGGCTGCTGTAAGTTGTACATTAAGGAGCAGCACTCTTTGAAGCAGGTCTCTGACTGGAGATTTGACTACAGAAGCAGAAGTTTCAAAAAGATGTTATTGTCCCTAACCTGGGACTGCATCTGCAGAAAATCCAAGTTGCTTTGGTAACAGTGCGAGTGAGAATAAATTTGTGGTAGATCTTGAAAGGGTCACGGTGTGAAGAGGGGAACTTATTCTGCCAACCTTAACTAATGCATAGGAGAAGGGACTCTCTGAGGAACATGCAAAATAGGCAATCAACTTTTGAGCTTCACATAAGGAATATCCCTGAGCAGTAACAAATGCACAGGGCACCACATCGTCTTGAATTACACTATTCTCCTACAAATTAGCGTGTTTGACGCAGCCCAACAAACTACCCAAAACATACTCGCCTTGCAAATGTTTACCTTTGTCTCAAATGCTTTTGGATACCCTTGGATTGCTGCTCTTTTTCTTGGTACCACAGCTGCCTCCTCCTTCGCACTTTTGGTTCTTGGTCTTGCTAGTCCTCATCACCATTCAATCCAACTGACATTTTTGCAACAATGAGAGAGAGATAAAACTTTATTCGCATTAGCCAATGGCCATATCAACAGTAAAACATTACAGTATACGCAGAAAAGGAAATTTGATATAGAAGCACAATCTAAAGTCCTGAATCAGCAGTCATTCTGATTGCCCCTGCTATGAACCTAGCAACCTTTGCTGTTATCTGCTCATTTTGATCTGATAGAAGAAAGGACATTGTGGCAGTGGTTGAGCGCCCTGGGATGGTTAGTACGAGTGGGGTGATGATCTTGTTCCTCAGGTCTTTGTAGAGAGTACAAGACAGGAGGACGTGTGCCGCTGTTTCAGTGCTACCGTCTCCACAGGGGAAAAGACGTTTCTCAGGCGGGAGAATCGACCCTCAAGTACCACAGATGGGAAAACATTCAGTCTTGCAAGTGTAAAAGCACATCTGTATTTTGGGATAATAAGTTTGTGCAGATATGGGGCCAGAGAATCAAAATGGAGAGGTGGAAACTGAACATACCAAGGACAGAATTTCCTTATAGTGGCCAGGTTGTTCTGATGCTCGATATCTTTTAGACGTTGACCAGTTAGTCTGTTTGCTTTAGTGGGGCCCATAGTGAGTAGGTGTTGTGGGGATAGGCCACAAGAGAGAAGTTTTTGATAGACAGTTTTAAGCCAGGCACTTTTATGGGAGTCTTTAAATACTAGGGATAGTAAACCAGGGGGATTTGAGTTTAGGCGGAGCCAGAAGTTAAGAGTTCTTCTGCTCTTCAGCAGAAGTCCATACTTCTGCTGAAGGGAGACTTGTCTAAATGATGCGTTTGGGATGCATGGCAGTACAGAAAAAAATCTGCCTTAGAAACTTTGATTGAACAGCTTCCAAAGTGCTAAGGTGGTTACCAGTCCAAATCTGAGCCCCGTATAGTAGCTGTGCTGGGGGTTTAGCTTGGAAGACTTCTAGGGCTGATGGTATATGGTTTTTTTGCAACAATAAAAAAAGGCTTCCTCCAAAATATTTCAGGTGCTCCATGTAAATGTGGCCATTTGCATTGAACACCCAAGGCATATGAGGAAGCCTCTTCTTCTTTTGTCACAAAAATAGCACTGTTTTTGAAATAATAATAATTCAAGCAACATAGGGCAGGAGAATCTATAACTTTTTTTTCTGGATTAGCAAGTTTCCCTTCATCTTAGTTAGACAGATTCTTGGTTTGCAGCCCAAGGAGGACAGACGGGTGGTAATTTTATTCTTTATTGACAAACCATGAACTTACAGTAGTTCCTGAGATGGACACAAAATGCTTCTGGTGGTTAGGCAGCTGGTGCCCCTCTCTGAACTTGCGCTCCAAGGTGGGCTGTTGGAGCAACCATGTCATCACACAAACTCAAGTACCATAGTTTGACGGTGCAAACAGAAGCATCCTGCAACTCCTACACTGAAATTCTTGCTGCGCTTGCCTCTTCAACCCCCTCCTAGTTCTGGGAGACAGTGCTGGAGGGGACGCTGCTATCCCACCTCCCTTCAGGCACTGTTTCCCCCTGAAATATACTCAGTCGAGTAGTAATTCCATGCTCTTTATTTCAACTCATAGGAACAGTGATTGAATTCCTCCCCAAACCTCAGGCTTTATATACATTATTTACACAATGAGTACCATCTCAGTGGTTGATTATGTTTGCCTCCTGGGGCCTGATTGGGCTGCTGCTGCCGGCCAATCAGTTGTTGCATCCTAGTATCCTAGTCTAATAGGCTGATAAACTTCCTCAGGTTGTTGCATTCTAGGATCCTACCTGCCTATTCTTCTAGGATCCAAGCTTAGTACATAAAACCCCCTCTGCTCCTGGCACATCTTGCCTTGTGGGAGGCATGAAAGCCCATAAATCGCTACTCCTGGATCTGCCTCTGGCACCACTAATGCTTTCACCCACTCCTTGGAGCCTTCCCAATCCCTGACATTCACTTATTCATTCATTAAATTTCCATCTCACCCTTCCTTTCAAAGGAGCCCAGGGTGGCAAACAATAAAACACCAAAGAAATAGTGTGTGTGTGTGTGTGTGTGTGTATGTGTATGTACGTATGTATGTATATATATAATAATTGCTAATAAATTCAAGGTTGCTAGGCAACTACTCTATTCCGAACTTAAAAATGGAAAACATAATGCTGGTGGTCAACAAGAGATTTAAATACTGTCTCAAGGCAAATCTAAAAAAATGTAGTATAAACACTGACAACTGGGAAACACTGGTCTGTGAGCGCTCCAGTTGGAGAACAGCCTTTACCAAAGGTGTCATGGACTTTGAAGACACTTGAATTCAGGACGAAAGGGAGAAACGTGCTAAGAGGAAGGCACACTTGGGAAATCCACACCGTGATCAACTCCCGCCTGGAAACCTATGTCCCCACTGTGGAAGGACGTGTGGATCCAGTATTGGCCTCCACAGACACTTATGAACTCATTGTTAAAACTGTGTTTATGGAAGACAATCTTACTCGGCTACGAGTGATCGCCAAAGAAGAAGAAGTAAGTGCTAACAAGTTCAAGGTTGCTAGGCACAGTATCTTTTAGCCATAGGGTACCAGGGTGAACAGGAATATTCTTGAATTCCTCCTGAATGTTAATAATGAGGAAGACAGACACACTTCACTTGGGGGGGGGGCATTCCACAATGATTGTTTCAAAAGGACACTATGGCCGGGGTGCCAACTTGAATAAAATATCGGGGGGGGGGGGAGGTAAACCTCACCCTGCATAATCAGATTACATGATGTAGTGCATGCACATAATGTCAATGGCAGTGCCCATTAACTTTGGGGGGAACTGGCCCCCTCAAATATTTTATGGGGGGCTGAGGACTTCTTGGCACCTAGGCTTCTGTGCACCCTGGTCAACAATGTCAAAAGTCGCTATGAGATCAAGGAAAACTAACAGGATCCCACTCCCTCTGTCTTTCGCCTGATATAGATGACCAGCCACGGCAACTAAGGTGCTCAAGCTGGGCTTGAAACCAGGCTGGAATGGCTCTAGAGAACCTGCTTCTTCAAGGCACACCTGCACCTTGCCGGCCACCATGCTCTCAGCCACCTTGCCCAGGAAGGGAATGTTAAGAGACTGGGCAGTCTATTTCTAAAATGTCTGCATCCATGGCTTTCTTCTCCCAAGACTCAGGAACAGGGGTGGACCATCCCGTTTTATCACCTGACGTGAAACAGGAAGGGGCCACGTCTGTCCTGCAACACCCCCCCACCGCAAGGCTGATACCTGAGTCTGCCTCATGGTGGGCTGCTTCTGTTCAGAACCACTGCCAGGCTTGCCTGGTGGTCCCTGGAGCCCTTACTAACCCCTTTGGAGGTTATCTACTTATTTTGCTCTTTGTGAGCAGAGATTGGGGCTTAGGCAGGGCCAAGATTACTTGCTTTTTTCCTCCCTCCCCATCCCCTTCCTCTCTAGACCTTAGCTATTCCGGCTGCTCAGAGAACACTTCACATAATAAATTCATAACATTTCAAATTCATTTGTCACTCTGGCATTTCTTTCTTTACGAGTAACAAATTAAATGACACAGACCCATTTGTTTTCGTTTTTCATTCATTATGAAACAAATGCACGGCCCTAATGCCCGGACGCCGTGCAAGTGGACATCCGTTTGTACGGAATGGAATCTGGTAAAACATGGATGTGATGTGAATATATTTCCAAAATTCTGCATATTGGTATTTTTCCAGGTATAGGCAACCTCTCAAAGTGCTGTTTGTTTGTAATATCACAACAACTAGAAGAAGCATTGCCATCAGGACAAAAGTTAAACTTGGTGGTCAGTCTAAAGAACTGAATCCAACGGCTGCTAGTAATGATATATTTATACATATTATGGCTTTCTTGAACAGGGATACTTTCCTGTTCAGGCACTCAGAACTAGGGATAGAAGGATCTGTCAATTTTGGTTCTCTCAGTTTCTCATTTTTCTAATCCAAAATTCTGCTCCCCACATTTCTGCAGCAATTTGTGTGCAGTTTTAAGTGACGTACACATCCATGCCAGCAATTTCCCCCAACATGGTGCATTTTTGTATGCTATTTTCACTATGTATCCTTTTTATTTACATTCCCTCCAAATCTATGCATTTTTGTAACACCTGTGTGATTACATATTCAGATGAGTGTGAATTCTGAAGGATGCTTGTGTTTTAGTTCTCCTACGGGTTTGGGAAGCACACACTGGAGACATTCAGCTTTTAAATTATGAGCTGAATTGAATTTCTGCCCCACCCCTACCCAGGACATATAGGCAATATTTGAAGTTGCTGGCCAGCAGCTGAAGAAGGAGCCAGATTCAGCCCATGTTTCCCATTGCTCCTGCCAAAGGACTTCCAGCTCCAGCTTTATTTGCCAGATGATGATTCTCATATGTCCTGCTATCAATTTGTATCAACATCTCAATTGTATTACTATATTGTAGTAGTTCTCACCTATACTGATGGGCTGTTGTTGCTGTCCAGGTGAGTCACAGCAAGTCTGGGATCTCTTCCTAATAAAATGAGAGCCTTATCTGTCTCACAACAAGAGCAAGATCCATTCTGCTTGCGGCCTGCTCCTGCAGCGTGATGTCACACTTGACGTGTCATGCATATGATGTCACACGTGCGCAATGGCCCCCTAAAGCTGGGCGGAACCCGGCACCTATGTTGCCCAGGAAAGCAGGCCACAGATCCCTCATAGTTACAGTCTTTGCTGCTGCAGAGCTTGACGTGGGTCAGTGGGCAACTCTATACGATTTGCTCTTGTGACTTCTGCTCTTGGGTGTGCCTCAGCCCCTTGCACGTCCCAGCAGAAATAGGATATAAATCTATTATGCAAAGAAGCCTACAGGTGCAGAGAAAATGAGTCCTAGTAAAATATGCAGGATGAGAGATTAAGTTCCAGGGCTTGGAAAGAGCCCCCGCTGCTAAATCGTAGTGAGGCTCAGCGCAAATGAAGCACCGATCTTGCACAAATACCTTGCGTAAGCCCTCTTCTCTCCAAAAGCAATTAAAAATGGAATATCTCAGCTACTTGTGATATTCATTTTGAGATGCGTTTTGCATTACATTTGCCTGACATAAAGATGAGGTGACAGATGTAGCAGCATGAAGAGAAATGGTTCTGAGGGGCGCCATTCATAACATGGGCATTTGAGCATCATTGCTTCCCTTTTTATTATTATTAAAACCCCCCACACAGACACGCGTAGCAAAACTCATGCCTCCTCCAACACTGGAGTGATTTACAAGCAGATCCCACTTCAACCCTTATTGTCTTTGCTGGGAGAATCTGGAATACAGGATCAAGCTCATGGCAAAGAATTATCAGATGATTGACTGGCCCAGCAATCATCTCCTCCTCCTTTTCCTCAGTTTTTATTTTGTAAGGCTGAACTGGATCTTGGTGAGCTATTATTTTCTTGTCAAACTCTGTGTATTTGACAAGGCAGGATTATTATTATTTTTGTTATTGTTGAACACGTATATAAATTATGCCAATTCAAAACAGTTTCCCTATTTTTCATCTGAATCCTGGACACAAACACAACTTATTACAGTCTGCAAGCCGTGTGATGTTAACAGCTTTGTCCTGTTTGCTCCTTGTTCCACCCATGCAATAATAATAATAATAATAATAATAATAATAATAATAATAATAATAATAATAATGATAAAAAATTATTTGTACCCCGCCCATCTGGCTGGGTTTCCCCAGCCACTCTGGGCGGCTTCCAACAAAGACCAAAAATACACTAAATTGTCACACACTAAAAACTTCCCTGAACAGGGCTGCCTTAAGATGTCTTCTGAATGTCAGGTAGTTGTTTATCTCTTTTACATCTGATGGGAGGGTATGCCACAGGACAGAATGGTTTGGGGGGGGCGTGGCTTGCAGAGAGAGGCTACTGCTTTTTGTTTCAATGAGGCTTACATAGGAGATTGTCCCAGTGGATTATGTTCCATATCAATCTGCAAGCTTAGTTGGCCAGATCACCAAACTTTTGATAATCAAAGCAACCTTCCAGTCTCAGGGGGAAAATTAATGATAAGTCCAGTGTAAGTGAATCTTCAGTATAATCTAAGTGAGATAGTTTTAGTCACAAGCCCAAACCACCAGCTGTTTGTTCATGGGCTGCAAACCTGGACCCCACTCTCATCGCTGCTTTAAAGGGTGAAACTCTGCATATGCACAAAGCTTGCCCCTTGAATGGGAGCTCTTTCAGGCTTTGCTTAGGCAAGCATTGGCCTCCTTGGTGACCTCCAAATGTTTGGAACTTACAGCTCCCATCTGTTTGGCTCAAATGGGAGTTGAAGTCCACAGCAACTTTCAGGTGCCATTTGGGCAAAGGCTGGCTTGGGCAGATGGACAGCTCTCCGTCTTTCCACCCACTGTGCTGCAACTTGCTTCTTCTGTACTTACAAAGTTTGCAGACAGGCAAGGAAGCAGCACATTTAAAGGCACGTTTGGGGGTCGTCCCCCCCCCCCCGGTGACATTTCGTATCCCATACTCTGCTTTTGTTCTAAAGCATTGGCTTTAGTGATAATTTGGTTCGGTCCTAAGTTAAAACTGTGCTTCTGCCTTCTCCTGCGTCTTTCCCAGTTGCCCCTCCAGGACGCCCCCCCCCCTCACAATTCCATAGCCAAATAAGTTACCCTGTGAAATCACATCTTCCAAATACTTCTTGGGATCTTGGGGCCAGGGCCTTGGTGGCCGTAGCAAGCAGAGCTAATCACTAAAAGGAAATGATTGATAAGACATGCCTAAGCAAAAGGTTGGAAGTCTCACACAATTTTATCAGCTAATTTTTTTATATATAAAGTGGTTAAGATTACAACAGCAGACCGCAGCAGTTGGCATTTCTGCCCCCTGCAATCGTAAATCCCTTCAGATTTACGCCTGGCCTAAATAAAGCCTTCCAAAATGGATAGCAGAGAAATTGCAGGAGGGAAAACTAATCCCTTCCTGCTCTCTAGTTATTATGAAGGTATTGGGGCATTCAGCTTCCTGTAGAAAGCGGTTTAATCAGCGACAAAGAAAATAGGTTGAAACAGCTACACAGCAAGGAAATCAATTTGAGCACCACTGCTGGACTGAACAATATTGGCACCATATCCTTGGCCCATTTCCTCAGGCCTGGCTTCGAATGCATCCCCTCTGCTAGCTTTTGCGCAAACCAACAGAGGTAGTTGTACAGACGAGGACTGGGGGCAAATGCTTATTTACGCATTACCAAAAAAGAACAAAAAATCGCCAGCATTTGCCCCTTGGGGTTTTGAAAGTGACATTTCCAAACGAGAATTCAAATCTGAATTTAGAGTGTGGATTTTTAAATATCCCAGTTCATAATGTGTGTGCTTTAGACTTATTTGCATCTGATTTTGTCAGGAGTCACATTGGACAAACAATATTGAATGGGAGAAAACAGGACTTGTTGGGGCTTTCAATAGGAGTGAAAGAAGCATGCGTGTTCAAAGATTGGCAACAAAGAAAATATAATTAAAGTCTAAGAAGCTGTTAATTTCAAACACTATTATGGCATAAGAAAAGAAATATTACCGCAATTGCATTCATCAGCAAATACTAATTACCAGTATATATGAGCTGTGAAATGCAAACCTCTATTGCATGTCAGCTGTCAAATGTTGGTAAATTTTAATTTATTATCAGATATTGTCAAATATAAAAAGCAGTGCATGTCAGTTGCATCCAGAATCATACTGGAGTCAAATATCATTGTGCATATAATATACACATCAAAGGGGGATACTATCATCCTCAGAAGACACCCCATAATAGAATAACAAACAGTAAAATTATCAGAGGAGATTTGAGGTAAGCAAATTAATTTATGATCTATGTTCAAGCATTTGGTATTTTTATTGTTTTATTATTTAAATACTGCTGCCTGAGCAATTTAAGCACACACACAAAAATACACCCCAAAGAGTGTATAATCTAAATAGAAATACAGAGAACACAGACCTGCTTCCATCTGCTTTTGACTTCAGCTCCTTTTGTCCCTACTGTATTCATTATCGGGTTGAGCCAATATGAAGGGCGATTTTTTTGGGGGTGAAAACTTCATTTTAAAAAATGTGCTTTTCCCTCTTTTGGCAATTTCTCCTGGGATCATTGCACAATGGCTGAAAAACAATTGCTTAATTTTTATTATTTCAAACATTTGCTTTTTAGATATTCAGGGTAGCTGAAAGCGATTCCCATTTGGATAGGATTACCATGAGGCCAGCACAGGAAGCCCTTTTTCTAACGGACTTCTAATTTTCCCTTAGTAACATCAGCACATCACAGGGGCAGAGGAAGGAAAATAAGTGGCTTTGAACACATAATAATAATAATAATAATAATAATAATAATAATAATAATAATAATAATAATAATTTATTTGTACCCCGCCCATCTGGCTGGGTCTCCCCAGCCACTCTGGGCGGCTTCCATAGAAACAAAAAATACACTAAAATATCACACATTAAAAACTTCCCTGAACAAGGCTGCCTTAAGATGTCTTCTGAATGTCAGCTAGTTGTTTATCATTTTGACATATGATGGGAGGGCGTTCCACAGGGCGGGCACCACTACCGAGAAGGCCCTCTGCCTGGTTCCCTGTAGCTTTGCTTCTCGCAATGAGGGAACCGCCAGAAGGCCCTCGGCGCTGGACCTCAGCGTCCGGGCAGAACGATGGGGGTGGAGACGCTCCTTCAGGTATACTGGGCCGAGACCATTTAGGGCTTTAAAGGTCAACACCAGCACTTTGAATTGTGCTCGGAAACGTACTGGGAGCCAATGTAGGCCTTTGAAGACCGGTGTTATGTGGTCTCGGCGGCCGCCCCCAGTCACCAATCTAGCTGCCGTATTCTGGATTAGTTGTAGTTTCCGAGTCACCTTCAAAGGTAGCCCCACGTAGAGCGCATTGCGGGAGATAACCAGAGCATGCACCACTCTGGCGAGACAGTCCGCGGGCAGGTAGGGTCTCAGCCTGTGTACCAGGTGGAGTTAGTGAGGCATCTAATCATAAGCCTGCATTTTTTATCAAAGCTTCTATGTTTGATCAAGGCCTGCATTTTAAAAAGCTTAAAGATTTTCAAATGTTTCATGCCAGGCAAAAGACCAGCTGCCTAAAAGGCCTTGGCAATGTTTTCCTCCTAGACAAGGGGCTCCCTGATTTATAGCAGAAAACAATTCTCAAAGTCGTAAAAAAAAAAAGGAAATTACAGGCTGAGAGCGAGGACACTGATCCTACATGTTACAGAAGATAAAAATGGCTGAGAAAACACAAATAGGAATGGGCAAATAGTAAAATGATACCATGGGCCTCCCATTAAAACTTGAGCTGTATCTTCCTAAGGTTAAATGTTGGGAAGAGCTAATGGGAGAAGCATCTAGCTGGCTGGGAAAGGAGGGGTGAAAGGAGGGGTGTAAACTGAAGAGGCTTCTTTTGAAGCTGTTTTTTACTGAGTTCCTTTTTTACTTTACAAAGGCCTTATTCCTTTTAAAAGGCTACCTATGATAATGTATGAAATATATTAGCTTAAATATATTGGCTTAAATGTAATTATGCAAAGGATTTAAGAAATGCTAGATTCTTATTTCATATAGTTGTAACTATCCTGAAATTAGGGACGTGGGTGGCGCTGTGGGTTAAAGCCTCAGTGCCTAGGGCTTGCCGATTGAAAGGTCGGTGGTTCGAATCCCCGCGGCGGGGTGCGCTCCCGCTGCTCGGTCCCAGCGCCTGCCAACCTAGCAGTTCGAAAGCACCTCCGGGTGCAAGTAGATAAATAGGGACCGCTTACCAGCGGGAAGGTAAACGGCGTTTCCGTGTGCAGCTCTGGCTCGCCAGAGCAGCGATGTCACGCTGGCCACGTGACCCGGAAGTGTCTTCGGACAGCGCTGGCCCCTGGCCTCTTGAGTGAGATGGGCACACAACCCCAGAGTCTGGCAAGACTGGCCCGTACGGGCAGGGGTACCTTTACCTTTACCTTTTATCCTGAAATTAAGTCAGCCACCAGCCTAGCCCCCCTGCCAGACAGGAGACGCCATCGAGCACTCCTGATATATAGTTGTCAGGCCTTTTGTTTAGAAACCTTCAATGAAGGAGATCTTTCAATGTTGATGTGAACTCAAGATCCTTGACATATGTTTAAGATAAAAATTTAAGATTAACCATTTGTTTTAGAAGGCAATAGGGCAAGGAGGGCAAGAGGTGAGCTGGTAATTAAGATTCCTTGTTGAGACACATGTAAGATATATTACTACTTATTTGTCATTTATAGATGTAACAATATATAGCTCTTTGTGTTCCATAAAAGGGCGAGGAAATGGGTGTATCTATTGTGATTGGTTCTAGCAAACAACCAATAGGAATTTCAACCAGGCTGATTGGACAGAGGCAGCCACAGGAGGAGCAAAGGGGGCTGGATTAAGGGAATATAAGTGCTGGCCAGAATGGCAGGAGGCCAGGCCAGAGCTTAGTAACCATATACCACTGAGCCTCTCATTTATTTGTCTGACAAATAAATTATTATTTTAATTTCTCTATTGCTGCGTTGAATATTTCATTCCAGCTAAGCGTTAACCACAAGCAGAAGGTGCTACATTAGTAGACAGCTGCCCTGGATACAGAATTGACCTGTGCCTCCATGGACAGCTGTGAGTCCAAAATGACTCCCAGGCTGCGCACCTGGTCCTTCAGGGGCACAGTTACCCTATTCAGGACCAGCGAATCCTCCACACCAGCCCGCCCCCTGTCCCCCAAAAACAGTACTTCTGTCTTGTCAGGATTCAACTTCAATCCATTAGCCGCCATCCATCCTCCAACCGCCTCCAGGCACTCACACAGGACCTTCAGTGCCCTCACTGGTTCTGATTTGAAAGAGAGGTAGAGCTGGGTACCATCTGCATATTGATGGACACCCAGTCCAAACTCCCTGATGATCTCTCCCAGCGGCTTCATATAGATGTTAAAAAGCATGGGGGAGAGGACGGAACCCTGAGGCACCCCACAAGTGAGGGCCCAAGGGTCTAAACACTCATCCCCCACCACCACTTTCTGAACATGGCCCAGGAGGAAGGAGCGGAACCACTGTATAACAGTGCCTCCAGCTCCCAACCCCTCTAGACGGTCCAGAAGGATGTTATGGTTGATTGTATCAAAGGCCGCTGAGAGATCCAGCAGAACTAGGAAACAACTCTCACCTTTGTCCCTAGCTTGCCGGAGATCATCAACCAAGGAGCACAAGATTGTAATTTAAGGCAAAATGGAACCTGGTGAACACTTGGCTTAGCACTCATTCGTTTTTCCTTTTGCCCCAGAAGACAATAGGCAAGGCTGCAATTGTACGATATACTGGGAGTGACAGGCGCATCAAGGAAAGGGGTGAGTCTGAGCCTGGTTTCTGGTGCCTGACATCTTACCACCAACACCACTAGGATGGCAATGCAGAAGCTGCAGACTGCGAGAGCCGTGGCTCATGCACTGGGCAACCTCCTCTAAGAGCAGGAGTTTCTGCTGCCTCTTTATGAAGAGCTGACTGCATGATCCTTTGTGTTGCACGCCCAGCGGCAAGAGAAAGCAGACTCATTTGCTTCGAGAATAATGGAAGGAGACAAGACCAGTGGCAGGCAGTCTCTGTATGAGCAGGGGTTGGGGGCTCAGAGGACTCTTGAATTATTTCATTACTTTTGCCGTTGCTGCTGCTGCTCTCTCCCAGACTTGCAAATGACTGCCTTAGGCTATTGTGTGCATTGCAACCATCTTGCATGGTCTAAACACGTTTGCTTTAGCTGTGAAGGGCATGCCACCATCTTCTGGACTGTATAAAGCTATGGAGGGGCCTGGCTCCGGGTGCAAAGACCAACATTTTGGAATAATTGTATACCACAGTAGTGGCCCCAGTTTGCTGGGGACTTTCTTTATAGCATACCTAAGCCCCACGGTGAATTAAATAAGCTTTATAGAAAATCCAATCCTGCTGCCCACTTTCTTGTGTGATCTACTGTTACTTCTTTTTTGTACCCGACACTGGATTTCAGCGCTGGGCGTGTGGGCAGCGGACACTGAGGGGAGCTTAATTTATTTCCAGTCGCGGACATCAGCTGGCTACACTTCCAATTATTCCTCCATAGCTGTTATTAAAATCTACCTCTGACAGTGCAGCCTTATTAGCGGGAGATTTACAAAGCACAGAAGCCAATATTGATGTTTCACTTCTGACGTCACCTGGCAGGAGGCTTCCCTCTCCTTCATCTTTAGATTGTCCTTTTTCCTGGTTGGGAGGGAGGCTGCAGAACACATTTTGGGACTGCATTTTGAGGGGTTCTGGATCTTCTCCAGCTGGGGATCTACACACCCCATGGGCCATGTTTGACAGCTGGGAGGGGCAAACACCTTCAATCACCTGAGACACCAGAGACATCAGGTGGTAGATTTTTGCACAGCGCAGTGCAGCGAAGTCCCAAATATCAGCTGGTGGTCAGTCTGCATGGGGCTCTATGCAAGTCCAGGGCTGCCATGCCTAGTGCTATGCAAACCCTAATGATCAGATCATCACCGGGGTGAGCCTTTTATATGCACAAAGATGGAATTATTCATCATTACCTACAATGAAGGAATGGTTGTTAAAACTATTGAACTTAGCTTAAATGGCAAATCTGGTGGGTTTAATCAGAGAAAAACCATTGTCAAATTTACTGAAGGTTGGAAAATGCTGATAGACTTTTTGCATGAAAAAGAAAATGAAGTTATGGTATCTGGGTTTGAGGAATGAAGAAAATATTGGTTTATAGAAAGTGGAATTGTTAGGCGTTGTCTAGGAGTGGGTGTTTTTAATAATTTTCTATAAAAAGCTGACAAACAAAGAATCAGAAGTTCGTTTTTTTCTTGCTTCTCCTTTCCTTTTGGTTCATAAAAAGATATTTGATATTAACCTTTGCATATATATTTTTCAAATTTAAATAACATTTATTGCAACAAACAAACAAACAAATCCCAATGATCAGCTGATCCTTGTCAGTGCTTGCGTCAAACCCTCTGAAATATCTCTAGTGAAAATTGGGATGTCCTATTCCATAATAATCATTTTGCTATCTACACCCCACCCATCTTGACTGGGTTGCAGCAGCGACTTCGGGCTGCTTCCAATATATATATATATAAACAAAATAAAACATTAAACATTTCTAAAAAACTTATCTGCCTTCAGGTGGCTCAGGGGGTCAGATAACTCCATACCCTCTGACATTTCTCCAATGACAACAGGGACATTCTAAGAAAAAACAGGACATTCCGGGATCAAATCAGAAACTGGGATGGAGTCTCTAAATCTGGGACTGTCACTGGAAAATAGGGACACTTGGAGGGTCTACTTCTAGCTCAGCATTTGCCAACTGCTGCTCACCACTCTGTCCACAGGGCTCTGCAAAGCACCTCCTTTGGCCCAGTGACATCTCTACCTGCCCAACATATATGGCATAATATATGATGCCAGTTGGGGGGCGGGGCTTAAATAAAAATGGGCTGGCAGGCCAAAGAGGGAAGACAAGGTACAGGGGAGTCTTGTGAGGAACGGTTGAGGAAGTTGGGTATGTTTAAATTCCTGGGAGTTTACCTTAGTGAGGACCTCACTTGGAAAATCAACATAACTCAGGTGGTCAGAAAGGCCCAACAGAGACTCCATTTCATCAGAGTCTTGTGAAAGAATAATGTTAAACAACAATTGATGAACTCCTTTTACCGGTCCATAATAGAAAGTGTCCTTTCATATTGTATCACAGTGTGGTATGCTGGCTTGACAGCCATGGACAGAAAGTCTCTACAGAGGGTGGTGAACACAGAACATGATATCGTGGGCTGTCCCTTGAGTCCGCTAGATGACATCGCAAGGGATCGTTGCCTTAGGAGAGCGAGAAAAATTCTCAGGGATGACTCACACCCCGGCCATCACTTCTTTAATCTTCTTCCCTTGGGCAGGAGCTATAGAAATATAATCAGCTGTACCAACAGGCTAAAAAATAGCTTCTATCCGTGGGCTGTTAGGCTGTTGAACGGAAAATAGCATAGCGAAATTGACTTGCGAGGTAGTGTGTTGTTCAATAAGAGATTGAGTGTTTTTTTGGGGGGGGAGGGAGGCTCATTTAATTTCATTGTACACAGGTTGTACAATGACAATAGAGTTGTTGTTGTTGTTGTTGTTGTTGTTGTTGTTATGCCGGGATAAGAGGAGACTGAGAGGAGATATCATAGCCATCTTCAAATATCTAAACGGCAGCCCTAAGGATGATGGGGCAATCTTGTTTTCTCTGGCTCTGGAAGGTAGGACCAGTACCAATGGCCTCAAGATACAAGAAAGGACATTCTGACTAAACATCAGGAAGAACTTTGTGACAGTGAGAGCTGTTTGACAGTGGAACGGTCTCCCCCAGGAGGTTGTGAACTCTCCTTCCTTGGAGGTTTTTAATCAGAGGTTGGATGGCCATCTGTCATGGATGCTTTAGTTGAGATTCCTGCATTGCAGGGGGTTGGGCTAGATGAATTCTAGTCAATTCTATGATTCTATGAAGATCAGGACTAGATTTCATTAGGACTTATTTCTAAATAAAACAGCATAAGGCATAGCTGTCAACGTTTCCCTTTTCTTGCAAGGAATCCTATTCGGAATAAGGGAATTTCCCTTTTAAAAAAGGGAAACATTGATAGCTATGGCCTAAGGTCAAACTGTAGGATAACGGTAGGCAAGCTGTATGGAAAGCCAGAGGACTTCTTTCCCCATAAGGTAAAGGGACCCCTGACCATTAGGTCCAGTCATGGCCGACTCTGGGGTTATGGTGCTCATCTCGCTTTATTGGCCGAGGGAGCCGGCGTACAGCTTCCAGGTCATGTGGCCAGCATGACTAAGCCGCTTCTGGTGAACCAGAGCAGCACACGGAAACGCCGTTTACCTTCCCACCGGAGCGGTACCTATTTATCTACTTGCACTTTTGATGTGCTTTCAAAGTGCTAGGTTGGCAGGAGCAGGGACCGAGTAATGGGAGCTCACCCCGTCGCGGGGATTCGAACCTTACCTTCTGATCTACAAGTCCTAGGCTCTGTGGTTTAACCCACAGCGCCACCCGCATCCCTATAGACATGATTTCTATAGGGATTTCTATTTCTATTTTCCCCATATGATTTCTATTTCCCCATAGACATGATTAAAAGGACTGGGCTGCAAAATGACCTGAAAGGGAGAAAATGAAAAACAACAACATGAAAGGCAAGGGGAGGGCAGGGAACAACTTTTAAGTTGGTCACTTCCAAATGGGACAGGAAGATGGATCAGAGAACTAGTAGGTGAAATCAGCATGCGCTGAGTGCCCAAGAATAGCTATGGTCCACGTGGGAGATATATGACCTTGGCCTGAAGGAACAAATAAATACCTGTGGAAACTGCTTTCCAGTTGCAAGTTATGTTTCTTGTCACGGTTTCCATTATGTTTGTTTTGGCTTAATGAGAACTTATTAATTGACTCTTGAGACAAGAATTGAACAGGCTGGCTTGGGGAGTTTCTTCTGCTTCTTCCACTCCCGTGATCCTCTGATGGCTCATAGATGATGCCTCATTAACACACCAGCCACTTATGTTTAGAGCCATGGGAGAAGCTGGCCAAGCATAGCGAGGGGTGGGCTGAAATTAACGGCTTTGCACATCCATGTCGTACATGTAAAGCACATGTCTTCCCACAAGAATCCTGAGAACTGTAGTATATTAAGGGTGCTGGGAGTGGTGGGGGTAAACTACAGTTCCCATGATTCTTTGGGGGAAACCATGTGCTTTAAATTCTCTTTAAACATATAGGGCAGCTGCAGCTGTGGTGTGTATGATCATGGAATTGATTGATAGTGTAGAATAAGGTGTCATTCAGGGGGGAGGCAGTGGTCCCCTCCACCGCACACTTGTTTCACATCACATAAGAATGCTGTTTGGGAGCCTCTACTGTATTTCTGTCCTGCACACAGAGGTCGAAATTACTCACAGGTATATGCAGGTGTTAAAAAAATGCAAACAGCATCAGGTGTAGGTGTGTGTGTGTGTGTGTGTGTGTGTGAGAGAGAGAGAGAGAGAGAGAGAGAGAGGGAGGTTATTTTTATAATTAATACAATTATTTTGAAGGATTTTTTAAAGCATTTTAATATTTTTGCTGTCAGTGTTTCAGAAAGGTTGTCATGTTGTTTTTGTTGCACCCCGCCTCCATCAGCTTAATGAAGGGCAGGTTATACATCTTTCAAATAAATGAATCAATCAGTCAATCCTGGGATTACAGCAGACAGAGAGGGAGAGATGGACCCTTTCCTCCCCTGTTGCAATCCGTGGGGCTGGGGTGCCAACTTGAATAGACTATGGGGTGGGGTGGAGCCCTGCCCTGCATAACTGAACACAAGGTATGCAACCATTTGAATGGCAATGCCCATGAACACTGAGGGGGGCAACCCCCTCAATTTTTTTACTGGGGGAGGGTGAAGGGACCTCGGCCCCAGGGTGTTGGATCATATCCCTGCTCTGAAGCTGGGAGGGAGTGGCATCCACACACACACACACAATTGTTGCCCTGTGTGCCAATAGCTCCAGAGTGACAACTAATAAACGACTCAGGTCCAGCCAGGGGTGCAAAGTTTAGAAGCCAGCGAGCTTCTCTGGGATCCAAACTGAAGGTATGGGGGTGGGAGAGACGTGATAACAGGGCCGGCCCATCCGTGAGGCAAGGTGAGGCAATTGCCTCAGGTGGGAGGCTCCACAGGCAGTGGCGAAGCTGCATGGCACCAGAGGACGGAGAGCAGGCAGGGGCGTGCTGGTGCGCACCCTGGGGGCATGGCACATTGCCTGTGGGGGCATGACATGCATCCTTGGGGCATGGCATGCTGCCCACGGGGGCGTATTGCTCGGTTTGGTGGGGGTGTGCACAGTGCGTGTCTGGGGGGTGCGGGCGCAATGGTACCCCTCTCCCTGATGGTGCAAGGGGTGGTGCGCTCCTCCCGCCCCTCCGTTCCTCCGCCAGTGTCCACAGGGGCAGCAAGTCCAGTCTCCAAGGAATGCATCACCCACTGCCCCGTGGGAGCAACGGCTGCAACATCCTCCTTGGTGGCTGGATCTAGAGTCCCCCCCCCATGCCACCTCTAGAGTAGCCTTTCAGTGAATAGGAGATACTGCTGGTCTCTTCCCACCTCAGGAAGGAAATGTAGGGGTGGGCTGTTTTCTGGGGTCTCCTGGGCTCTGCACTCACTCGGCCTGATTCAGAACGTGATCCTTCGCCCCCCATGGAGACCTAACTTTTGAGTAAGGTTTATTTCACACACAGAGAATGCACATTCCCAATATCTAACTTCACTCACCGCTTCTTCCCTGGCATGGAGGGACACCATTTTGTGGTTCATCTCAGGTGCCAAAATGTCTGTCCTGCAGCCAGGAGCACATGAGGAGAAGAAATCTGCTTTCTGTGCTTCTCAATAATTCAGGTTCTAGTCACCATGTACCAGTTTTTCATGTATCAGAGGATCATAATAACCAAAAAGAGAAAAGCTTAAATCCAGGATTTTCCAAGTTCAAATCTTACCTCTATGAACTCACTAAAGCACCCTTAAAGAAGGAACTCTTCGCACCTCAGTTTTCACTCTGCAAGATGGGGATAATAATAATCTTCCAGTAAATGTGTTTTGCCTTCTGTAAAGGTCATTTTTATATGTGATCTCTGCCATTGTTGCTTTTTTAAAGAGATTTTTTTATATATATGTTTTGCGTTTTTTACAGTGCAGTCCTAAAGCAGTTTGAGAAGCAAACCAAAGGAATTTGATAAACCTAACCCAACCGTGTCAGGTTTGGGGCAGCTGGATGGAATGAGGAAAGAGAAGTGTTCATCAACATTTGTTTCTTTGTTTTCACAGCCAGCAAGGTATGTGCAAAACAGACAGATCTCTGCCCCGATGAGTTTAAAATCTAAACTTCAACAACTCCCCTACTGCTTTTTCGAAGTGGGTTTTCTTGTACTCTTTCAGGTTTGTGACACTGTGTTTCATCTGGGGGAAATTCAGAGTAAGCTATCATTTAAAGGGATTGCATTATTTCTTATTTTATAGTCCAACTTGTCCCAATAGATCAAATATTTTACAATGTTTTCATAGCACATGTGACAATAGCAATGGCTTTGCAACATCCGACAATGAAGCCTTAATGCTGGCAGAAACAGTGACACTAATGTTTAGGATCAGGGCACCAGTTGGCAGCTAATGGAGTGGTGCTGAGCTAAATTCTACTGCAATAAAGCTGTAATGTGGGGAATTAATGGCGTTATCACCCAGAACTAATAACCTGTGGCATCACTGAGCTGTAATTAAGGAAGATGATGTCTGAGATTTATAAGGAAACTTGTGAAATGCCCATCACCTATGATGAGAAGGATGTATGTGCCTGGCGGGGGCAAAGGTGTTGCAGGAATTCTGTTGTCATGGCAAGCTTTGGCTCCATTGTGCTGTGTTCCAAATACAGCATTTTACTTTCTCCATAGGAATGAGTGGCAGCCGTTCATTCCAGCTGTTAAGAATGAAACCTACTGTTATCTGCGTAGCCTCATCCTGCATTCTATTTCTTAGCCACGCTAGAGAGTGAGAGCCCAAATTGTTGAGGACTAGATCCATGAAACATTCATTCATATCAGTGATCTTGTTTTGGCAGCCTTTAAAACGATTAGTTCCCTTTTACAGAGAAATAGCACAGGAGACTTGTAATATTTGTTTAATTACAAGCACAGAAGTTCAGCATGGGGGAGCCATCAAGGACTCAGCATTGCTGATCTTTGAGCAGTATCAGCTCCCCTGTAATGTACGTTTGCTTGAATACTTCCAACTAACTGCAGAAACTCACTATTCTCTTCCCATGCAGCTGCTGGCAATGTTCTGTTATCCTACACTGTGCGTCTTTTTGGTAAGTCCCACGGTGTGTAATGGGTCTACATGAAGTTAGCCTGCATTATTGTTGTTGTTGTTTAGTCGTGTCCAACTCTTCATGACCCCATGGTACCAGAGCATGCCAGGCACTCCTGTCTTCCACTGCCTCCTGCAGTTTGGTCAAACTCATGCTGATAGCTTCGAAAACACTATCCAACCATCTCGTCCTCTGTCGTCCCCTTCTCCTTGTGCCCTCCATCTTTCCCAACATCAGAGCCTTTTCCAGGGACTCTTCTCTTCTCATGAGGTGGCCAAAGTCTTGGAGCCTCAGCTTCAGGATCTGTCCTTCCTGTGAGCACTCGGGGCTGATTTCCTTCAGAATGGATATGTTTGATCTTCTTGCAGTCCATGGGACTCTCAAGAGTCTCCTCCTTCATGGATCACTGCCTTGTCGTGGCGAAGGGACTTGAATAATTCAGAGAAGCTATGAGCTATGCTGTGCAGGGCCACCCAAGACGGACAGGTCATAGTGGAGAGTTTTGACTAAACGTGATCCACCTGGAGCAGGAACCGGCAAGCCACTCCAGTATCCCTGCCAAGAAAACTCCATAGACAAAAACAACCTGTGTAGGGACACAAATTAATCCAAACACAGATGATTAATCAATCAAAATGCTTTAATAGGTGACAGCCCAGGGATATCTTTCTCAAACTCACTGCCACCTGACAATATAACATGAGCCAAAGAAGGATCCCACCTGTTTCAACCACAGCTAAGCAAAGCCTTATTAAAGCTACTTTCTGCCCAAGAATGTAAGCAATGTTTTGAAAATGTAAGGAGACTGGGAAATACTTGAACACAATTCACGCACAGGAAAGGAATTTAATTTCACCACACTATTGTTTGCAGTGATAAACTCGTCCCAGTCCTTTGTGCTACTGGTTGCTGCCTCTCCCATCTCCGCTGTTTCTCAAGCAAAAGGTGTGTTTCTGACGCAAAGAAGCAAATATCAGATGTACCTCTGTCTGACGTTCAGCACAAGGAACACAAGGTTTAAATGGATTCTCTCTCTGGTATCTGTGGGAAAATAAACTGACTTAAAATACTGTAACCAGTGGGATCTTAACCCTATTATAATGACTCAGAGAAGCACAATATCTATTTTTATTTGACGACCAACAAAGGACTATAGGTTAAAGTGGTAGGCTGGGTCCAATAACTTGTAAACCCCAGATATATTGTGGCAGTCTTGCAGCAATGTACCCTTGCATACATCCAGCTGAAGTACATGGGAAATCAATTGCACAACCACAACACAGGGCCACTAAATGATAGAACACCAGATACCGGGGACAAGCAGAAGGTCATCACTTTCACACCCTGCAATTGACCTTGTACAGGAGGGGCGAAGATGTATTTGGAACTTTTGTAGCCCAAAGTTCCCAGGGCAGAGAACACATACAAATTAAAGCCAAACAACACTTTTAAAAAGGTAGTATGCTGACAGTATAATGCATGAAACAAAACGCTCCACCAAATCTCAAAACAATAAAACCATCAAGTAGCAGCAGTAGCAGCAGCAGGAGCAAAAATATGTACATAGCTTGTTCTTCTGAGAATGTGGGTTACCTTCCTTTTCCTGGGACCCTGGCTGGAATTCGCCCTACCTACTCCTGTTTGTTGGTCTCCAATTCCCACCAGCTCCAGCTATGGCAAATAGGGGAAATAGTGTGACTTGTAGTCCAACAAAACCGAGAGTGACATAGGGTTCCTTCCCCCTGTCCTGAAGGCTGTTGCCTTGCACAAACAGACTGCTATGTTGGAGGGGCGCCAAGCACTTTCTGCACAATGCATTTAAAGCAGTTTCATACTACTTTAAACAGTCATGGCTTCCCTCAAGAATCCTGGGAACTATAGTTTGTTTACAGTTGCTGAGAGTTGTTATTTGTTGCTTTGTCTTTTAGTCGTGTCCTACTCTCCGTGACCCCCATGGACCAGAGCACGCCAGGCACTCCTGTCTTCCACTGCCTCCTGCAGTTTGGTCAAACTCATGTTGGTAGCTTTGAGAACACTGCCCAACCATCTTGTCCTCTGTCATCCCCTTCTTCTTGTGCCCTCAATCTTTCCCAGCATCAGGGTCTTTTCCAGGGAGTCTTCACTGGCCAAAGTACTGGAGCCTCAGCTTCAGGATCTGTCCTTCCAGTGAGCACTCAGGGCTGACTTCCTTAAGAATGGATAGGTTTGATCTTCTTGCAGTCCATGGGACTCTCCAGAGCCTCCTCCAGCACCATAATTCAAAAGCATCAATTCTTCAGTGATCAGCCTTCTTGATGGTCCAGCTCTCACTTCCATACATCACTACTGGGAAAACCATAGCTTTAACTATATGGACCTTTGTTGGCAAGGTGATGTCTCTGTTTTTTAAGATGCTGTCTAGGTTTGTCATTGCTTTTCTCCCAAGAAGCAGGCGTCTTTTAATTTTGTGACTGCTGTCACCATCTGCAGTGATCATGGAGCCCAAGAAAGTAAAATCTCTCACTGCCTCCATTTCTTCCCCTTCTATTTGCCAGGAGGTGATGGGACCAGTGGCCATGAAATGTGAAATGAGTGCAATTGTGCAGTGGTTGGAGCATTCTTTGGCACTGCCCTTCTTTGGGATTGGGATGTAGACTGATCTTCACCAATCCTCTGGCCACTGCTGAGTTTTCCAAACTTGCTGGAGTTGTTAGGAGACCCCCTAATTCCCTTGCAGAGCTATCATTCTCAGAGTGGCTTAACCTTCAATTCCCCTTCCCAGGGAACTCTAGGAAGCATTCACTATTGAAAATAACCTAATGAGAATGACGTCGTGCCATGAATTAGTGACGTTCCCAAGGGCATTCTTGGTAAAAGAAAGGGAGAGATGCTCCCACCCTCTGAAGATCACCAAGTCTTTGGGGGCTTTCCTACCCTGTCCCTGAAAAAGAAAGAAACCTCCACAAAAATCCCAAACTGGATTCTATACTTTGGCCCAGGCTGCTTTATATTCAGTGCAAAAGCCTGTTGTGTATTGGCTACTGAATCAGAGGGTAAGTAAAATCACCACTAGACTTTTCTTTGAATCTGTACACACACACACACCCTTAAGAATGTCAAATAGGATGCTGAACAATGGAATGCTGTTGCAGAATAGCTGCAATGCAGACATTGACTGTCCGGAGAGGCAATTATGGGAGGATGAGTGGGAGTCGGGGTGCTGGCATTTTGTGCTGATGTACATGTGGATCAAGATGCATCTGTCTCCTCCAACAGATATTTAAATTCTAGAGACTCAAGAGAAAGGATGGAGACTTTGGCTGTGCCAAAGTCAGAACAGCACTTGTGAAAACTTTCATCAGTGTCAGAAAAAGTCCCTTTCTTTTGGGGTGATTTCTTGGAGAGGGGGACTGTGAACAAGAGCAAAAGTGTTCAACCCGCGGAGAGCGACTGCAGAAAGCACTGCTTTCCCTGCTTTGTAGCAGTGTCAGGTAGCTAAATCTGATTTGTTGTGTGGCATTGTGGCATCTCCCTGGCTAGGCAGGAATAAGGAGCTCCACCTTTTTAATTTGGATTGTCACAGAAACATGTGACCAGCACAGTCTGGTGCCCATGTGTTACACATAGATCTTTGAAAATGCATCCCCAACATTTCCCTTTTTTAAAAAAACACAATAATGGAAATAAATTAGGACAGTGATTTACCAGGGACAGGTAGCAGAAAATGAGAACCCTCCTATTAAACAGGGACAGTATGATATTTCACAGATCTGGTAATACAGATCACATTGCCTTTTCTCCCTCAGACCCAGAACAGTTTGCCTTCTGTTATCAGAATAGATTACTTGGTACCATCTACTAGAAAAAAATACTGTTAAGTTGTTCAAACTGGATAAAGAACTATGTCCTGTCAGCAAGGAAATAAATCACAGGGAATTTCCCATTCTTGGGTGAGATGGTTGCTTTATTGCTGCAGCCGCAGCCATGGCAGCACTTGTCCTCGCCTTGGCCCAAGCAAAACACATGATCAGCCAAAGCACAGACATGTGTGTGCCTCAGTGCCAGGGGACAGCAAACAAAATAATTACCCAACCGTCCTGCAGAAGGCAAATGAAGCAGGACTTTGCTCCAACTGGTGCCACAGAGCGCTGGTGCCCAAGAAGGATATTAAAATTAATGCTGGTAAACAAGGATAAAATTAATGGTGTAACTAGAGAGGGCTTCACAGCTGTCACTGTACTGCATGGAGAATTTTGGAGCGTTTCTGCGGTAGGGGAAGAGAATTCAATTCGCTACTTTCATGGAAATAAAGGAAGGCTATAGGCTTGCCACCAGGACCCTAATCCAGGATTTAAGGCTCGGGTCTGTCAGAAGTATGGCCAGGGTAGGGGGGTGGTGACAGGGGCAACCTGGACAGGAAGTGCAAAATGGGCACCGTGTATGGAATATTTTAAAAAAAAATTAAATCAAGCATATTCTTTTCAGTGTCTACTTATTTTCAGCAGGTTTTCAAGACACCAGATAAAAAGTCAGGTGCCGGCTTTCCCAGAGGATTAGTGAGGGCAGCAGGCCCAAGCAGAATGGTACCATTACAGCTTTTCATTGGCCTTGAACCCACAGCCTAACACATTCAACCGTTCTCTGCTGCTGGAGTGGGTGGAAGAGGAGGAGGAGGAGGAGAAACGCTTGCACTGTGATGAGTCCTCTCACCTGTCTTCAGGAAGCTCAGCTGGTGTCTTTGTTCTGCCAATGGAGTGGAGAGAAACAGGGAGTGGAATGAAGAGGCCTTCTCCTAATCCTCTTCTCTTCCTGAAGAGAAGTGGTACAGCACTTTGCCAAACCTGGGGCTGGCATAGTTAGCTCCCTCCCATTGCAGTCAGTGAGAGAGTGAATAAAACTTCCTGCCCCCCACCCGCAGCAACAGAGTGGGGGGCAGGAGGCAGTGGTTGATTCACCACCACTGGATATCCCTCGCATGCATAGCGAAAATATGACCAGTTAGTTCGTGTTCATGTGATTATATTCCCCCATCATTTCCCCACATAGATGGGAGACCCAGCTGGTCTCCCACTTGCCCAAAGAGAATAGCAAAACTCTTTGCTTCTGGTCCATATCCCCTTCAAAGGTTCCATTTCTGCATTAATATGAGGTATGTTTGTTTGTTTTTAGATCCTGCCAAAATGCATATTTAAATATTATTTCAATATGTACCGTATTTTTCGTCCGATAAGACACTCCGTCCTATAGGACGCACCTAGTTTTTTTGGGTGGAAATAAAGGAAAATTTTCCCCCTTTATTTCCCCCCAAAAAAACCAGGTCGGGGAACAGCGGGATGGCGGCGCTGCGCCTCCCCGCTGTCCCCCAAGCTTGTGGGGCTGGCCGATGTCTGCCCGAAGCGCGGGGCGCTCTGCTTCAGCACGCCCCGCGCTCCGTGCAGCAGGCTGCTATCCGCAGCCTAGGGACACATTTCCCCTTCATTTTTGGAGGGGAAAAAGTGCGTCCTAAAGGGCGAAAAATATGGTCTCTCTCTCTCTCTCTCTCTCTCTCTCTCTCTCTCTCTCTCCACACACACACACCTTTATTTATCAACCTGATGAGAATTCCATTGTAACATTTGTGCAAAATCTGTGTGATAGCTAAGCTCCAATCTGCACATTAGTTCACATTCAGGATATTCCATCTGCAAATGTGCGAATGTCAGATTCCTCAAGCTTGCCTCCTCAGGCACAGAGCACACCTAGATCTGCTTAGTTTCCGCAAGATGACTCCATAACATGCTCAGACTAGGGACGGGGAAGAAATTCATTGGCTTAACACTTTAATATGAACATATCTAATTCACATTTACCAAACCAATGTGCAACCTGTGCAACACCCATCATTCAAAGATCCCAATTCTCAGAATTTTGCTGAATTCTCATCTTAACTAAACCAAACGAAACCTCAGCATTCCCTTGCAAGTACTTTGAAAAAAGAATTGTAACACGGCATGGCATGTTGTAGGTGGGCTGAATAAAGATGTTTCGCTCCTTTCAGCATTTCCCCGGAGATCTGTTTAAAAACTGTTCTGTGACCTTTATGATATTAAGTATCAGTGGCCCAGTTTCACTGCAGTTCAACTGGAGGCCATTCCTTTCATAAAGGCTCAGCTTTTCCTAAAATGTTATTGAAAAGGGATGGGGGGCGTTTGGCACTATTTAATGTTTAGAGTCGTTTCTGTGACTTTTTTTTTCAGTCTCACCCTTTCCCCCTCCCCTTCTTGCCCCTGAGGTCACCCGGGATAGTCACCAACCATATTGTTTTCTTGTCATTTCAACAGGTATTGCACAATACTTCCAAGCATATCCTTGAAACCAAAAGAATGTGCTTTCTACAAACCTCCACTGAATGAACTGTCCATATATTTCTGCTCTTCACTTCCTGTTACCTAAACAGTTCCTGATCCTCAAGAGGCTCCCACCTCTCATTCCATAACTGTTAAGTTTACTCGGCAATTTTCGTGAGATATTTTGTTGGAAGCTTTTTGAAATTCCAAGTACACTGTGTCAACAGGATCATGTCTATCTATGTGCTTGTTGACACTCTCAAAGAACTCTTAATAGGTTAATGAGACAGGATTTACCCTTTCAGAGGCCATGCTGGCTCTACTTCAGCAAGGCTTGTTCTTCTACATGCTTGGTTATTTGAGCATATTTGAGCATATTTGAGCATATTCTTCACTAGTTTTCCCAGAGCGGACATTAAGCTAACTAGGCTGTAATTTCCAGGATCCCCTGGTTCTCTTTTACAAAACTGTTGTTACATTGGCTATTTTCCAGTCCCCAGGTGTGATCTTAAAGACAAATTACTTATTTTTGTTAGGGTTTCTGCACTATTAAGGATGTATAAACACTGTCATCTTTTGAATCTGGCCACTCTAGTAGGCAGAGCAAGTGTTCAGCTCTCACTCAATTCAAATGATGGTCCCCTAAATAAAAAAAGGTGCCCAACTAGGCTCTGTTTACTGACCAAGTGTCTGCTTCCCCACTGTAGCCCAGCCTGAGTCTTTCCTTCATTTTACTGGCTTCATGGGAGGAAGAGGGTTAATTTTCAGTCCCCACACTGAAAAATAACCTTTTAAGTTTGACCTCTTAAAATATTTTTCATACTAGGATTGAGCCTGCTGAGGTGAATCCTCCAGCTGTATAATATGTTTGTACTATGGCAGCTATAAAGTTCCCAGCAAAAGTCATTTTTAGATTTCTGAAACTGTTACCAAAATACTACTATAGTTCTCCATTTGTCTGAAATTTCAGCATTTCCAGCCACTGAGGGACCAGTTCATACATTCAGTTTACCCCCAATGACTTGCAGCAGAATGTGTGAAGTGACTCTGTTGAAGAGGTCAGAGTTTGAGGCCATATCAGCCTCTCTCTCTGGTGTCTGATCTGTGATGGCCCATTCATAGTGTGCATGCAAATCCCCATTGATCCTGCTGTCATCAAATGAGTCTATGTGGTCTTCCACGTAGACCACATAGACGAACAACTCTGGCCAAATTCACACAACCAGAAATAGGTCTTGAACATGCAGCAAGTCTGAGGCCTGATGCAGAGAGGGAGAAACCCTCAATTTCTCATTTCACACACTACATATACACATTTGGTTGGTAAACCAACCATGACGGTTAAGTCCAGTCCACGGTTAAGTCCAGCTCATCTTGCTTTCAGGCCAAGGGAGCCGCCGTTCGTTCACAGACAGCTTTCTGGGTCATGTGGCCAGCATGACTAAACCGCCACTGGTGCACAGAGGACCATGACGAGTACCAGAGTGCACAAAAACACCTTTTACCTTCCTGCTGCAGCGGTACCTATTTATCTACTTGCACTGGTGTGCTTTCAAGCTGCTAGGTTGGCAGGAGCAGGGACCAAGCAACAGGAGCTCACCCCATTGTGGGGATTTGAACTGCCGACCTTCTGATCAGCAAGCCCAAGAGGACCAGGGGCTTAGACCACAGCACCACCCGCATCCCACATTTGGTTGGAGAACTGCCTTGCAAAGCCCAGAGGCATGGATCTCAGTGGGTAGCTGCATTTTGGTTTAAATCCCTACGTAGCCATGAAGCTTACTGAGTGATCCTGGGCTAGTTGCTGTCTCTCAGCCTGACCTACCTTATTGGGGTGGAGGGGGCGTTTTGAGGGAAAACTAGGGGAACAGGAGAACCGTGTACATCAGCTTGAAGTTCCTTGGAGGTGTGGAATAAGTGTAAAAAAATAAAACAATAAAAAAGTTTGGATAAAGGGCAGAATAGAAATTTAATAAATAATAGTAACAACAACAACAACAACAACAACTGCTCTCCCATCAACCAGAGGGCACCCTTTGCATGGCCACACGCGGCACCCCTAATCCCTGAGACACCAGCAGAAGTTACTGGTCCACCTCCCCACATCACAGCCCTTTGAGGTTCCCATCTAACCTCAGTTCAGATGAACCCATCTGTGGCAGGGAGAGGCAGAGCCAGCAGAGTGGACCGTTGAGTGAGCAGTCTTCACTCTGGTCCTCTCTGTGTAGTAAAAGGGGCGGAGCCTACCTGAGAGCATGCAGTAATAGGAAGAAGAAGAAGGAGGAGGAGGAGGGTGGGTGGATGAGACAAAGTGATAGAGAGCTGAGTCCTGCCTAACAGTGGCCTAGTCCTGATTGGTAGGCAGCCTGGACAAACCAGTGACCCTCTCGAGTCACAGCCCTACCAGATTTGGCGTTTTACAGCTCATCTGACAGGCTCCACCTTCTTCACGCACAAATGTCACCACTCCTAAAAATATCCTGGCAGGGGAGACGGAGTGCAAAGGCACCGCAGATGGCTCAGAGTTCCGCACGCAGCCAAGTGTGAGATTCAAGATAGGGGCTGTCAGTTCTTTGCCTAAAGCCACGCATGAAACCTCATTAAGAATCACATGGCCCCCTCTCTCCCTCTCCCCCTCCTCGCGCATATCTCCTCCTTCCTCCCCAGCCTGCCTGCACTCAAGCGCCCTTATTAAACATGCACTTGTACGTAAGGAGCACTGACTTCCCCTTAATTGAGGCATAATAATTAGAGCATTAACACATTAGGAGGGTGAGACCGCATGTTTAGCTTTTGTGATTAATTATCTGAGGACTGTAATAAGTTGTAAAGACATTAATTACTCTGGCATGTTTATTGCAATAGACTGCAGAGCAGACACTTTGCAGCAGCATGCAAAAAATAATAATAATGGAAGTATGTGTTCATGCACGAGAGTGGGAGAAAGAATGGGTGACACCCTGTGATGAAATGCTTTTATTTCAGATGGCAGCCAGGAAGTGCATGATGGGACGTGAACACCGTTGCCTGCTTCCCTTTCATCTTTTAGCAGTATCCCTACAGGCCCAGTAACAGGTTTGTGGCTGTAGCATAAACTACAGTCAAATACATATTGACCCCCCTGCAAGCTTGAGAGCCACATTACACATATGTGATGAAGGTCATGGAGGGATGGAAAGGTTGTTAACAGCTGCTTCATGGCTTTGTTCCATGTGGGCTGTTGGAGATCCGAACAACCACGCCCTTTGTCTTCAGTCAGTTGCTGTGCATAGCCATGTGCTTTTGTATTCTGAGAGCGTAGGTTTCACATATTCATCATCTGCATGCCATGTAAATCTAGCCTAGAAGTACTAGTACTTCCAAGTGTTCAAACTCATCCTGGTTCTTCATATTAAGGAGTAAAACTGTTCTGGGCTGCACCAATTCAGACTGCTCTTAAGGGCTTGCATGGTGGGGTCAGGGATGGTACATCCCATTTCACTGCTTGATGGAAGCGCTGCTGGCAATGGTGCTGATTTTATTTTTTATTAAAAAAATAATATTTTATTTTATTAAAATAATTCAACATTAATACATGCATATTACGAATATACAGACAAATATACATTTCATACCATCCTTAAAAATATTCATACATACCCACACTCAATCCCACACATACTTCCTTTTCCCACCACCATCCCTCACTCCCAACCCCACCCTTGTGTTAGACTTCCAATCTACTCAATTGCCATTTCTTTCCACTTCTATTGCTTTCTTTCCCACACTTTTAAACCAACTTTCTACTTCTTTTTCTGTTATACAGTGCTATACTAGCCCTGAGCCCGGCTTTGGCTGGGGAGGGCGGGATATAAATAAAATTTATTATTATTATTATTATTATTATTATTATTATTATTATTATTATTCATCTTATTTAGTATTTCAGTATTTATAACGCAACTTATTTATTCTAATAGGAGTTCTGATTTTTCAATATGATTTTGCAAATATCCTTTAAACACCTTCCAGTCCTTGTCTATCTTCTCTTTTGGGGTCCTTCCGATTTCTCCCATTGTTTTGGATATAATGTAATGCTCCAATAATTTGACAAGCTACTCTGTTTTTGTCGGTATTATACCACTTTTCCAATTTTTCGCAATCAATAGCCTTGTGGCTACTGGACAAGGGTGCTGATTTTAGGTGAGATCGCACCGAAACCGTGTGAGTTCTCAAATGCTCTTCAGGATCGTGCATGATTTCCGCGAGATCTCATTGGAAATTGGTGCAATCTTGTCCCAAATTGGTCCAGGCGGCAGAGGTGGTGTGGCCCACAGAGGTGCCACAATCCACCCCATAGCTGTGGATTGGAACCCTGGTTGGAATGCTCCATTGGTGTCTATGCAGACACCAATCCTGAGTGTATTTATTTATTTTACTGCACAGAGACATAACTCATCTCTAGCCAGTCAACAAGAGAATTAACGTGAACTCAGATACCACTCTTGTGGGGAGAGAGGCTGCCAGAATCAGGCTCTCAGCACTTTTCCAGAGTTAAATCTTCCTGGTCCAGCTGGCAGCTCAACATCATGCTGCTTGTTCTGATCTCATGGCGCAAAAGGCTGAAGCCCCACTATCCACCATGCCAGGGTCCCATCCCTCCCCAGCACTGACCGTTCCTGCAAGAAAAACCCTGTGGTCACGAGCAAGCAACATAATGTCACATGCAGTTGGGCCCTTTGTCCCATCATGATGAGAAATAGAGGCGAGTCTGGGAGTCGGCAAAACTGGCTCCACCCCCCCAAAAAAATCTATCAGGCTATGGCGTGTATGACCTGTGTGTGCATGTGTGGCAATGCGCCCCCACTGTTGCTGCAAGATCAAACACAGGAGAAGCTTCCTATCCTTTGTGCCCACTGCAGCTCAAAGTGTACAGATTCCTTAGCCTTTCCGCCTTGCCCTCACTCTGGATGCTTTGAGTACTTGGCTCATGTAAAATGTAATAATTTCTAATGTGGCTATTGTGTCAAAGTGATTTTTTTGGGTGGTGGAGGGGCATGCTGGTTCAGCTCCTTTCCAAGGGCTCGTTGGATTCTAGCTGTGACTCTGATGAGAAGGGGAGATAGGAAAAGCTTGGTGCTTTCCATAGGATTCTAAGCCTCTGGCAGGTAGCGTCCAAGGGGTGCTCAACCTTTTGACTAGCAAGGAGCCCAAGAAGGAACTTGGTGTTGGGTCCTCTTATAGATTTTACACCCCACAGTATGCAAGGCACCTTTATGAAAGGCAGATGGGCAGTTGAGCTGCACCAGCTGAAAGAAACCTTGCAGAAGTTGGTGCATCTGGCTTGCCTTTTCCCAGTCCAGGTCGTTTGGCATCCCCACATTTTATGCGCCCTGAATATAGGCAGTTGCATCAGGGTCAAACTCCATTTGGTTTTCCAGGGACCAAAAACAATAACTCATACCATTTGCTATCAGAGCAACATTTTCCACAAGCCGTGTGTGTTCTTGTGATTCCAGCACTCCACAGTATTCGCCATGTCTTACCTTCCCTTTGTCCCCGACTCCTTAAAAAAATCCTTATGCCTTTATAGGTAGGAAGCAATGTAGGGATGGTTTTGTTTTGCAGCTTTTTGAGAGTACTTGCAGATTGCTGACTTGCTCAGCACACACTCAATTAGCTGAACTCATTACTGTCTCACGTTTAACAGGCTTACATTGAATTAGACCTGTTTGCTGGATAGGGAGCTATACTAGCACTGCAATATTCGTACTGTTTTTAATTGCTGCATTAACCTTTCATTCACTCCCCTGGCATAATTTCAGATGAAATGCTTCTGTTCGGTGTAATGCAGCAGGCAACAAAGCAGACTGAATGGAATGAGCAGGCTTAATTTCTAAAACGAGCAGGGCGATGTGTCAAGGTCGCTCTCCGCAAATCTCTATGCAGGCTTCCCATTCTCTTCTGTATACTCCTTCAACTTGCTCCATCCTAGGTCTTCATGCTTGTTTTCAGTTAGATCCCTCTCACTGACTTTTTATCCTCCTCTTCTCCTACACCAGCTGCCTGTGTCTCTCCCCATCTTTTGCCAACGAAACCAGTACAAGGGTACTACAAGGGAGAGGCTGATGTCTTGAGCTGTTTGCAAATGGCCTCTTGAAATTCTCTGTCCTTTTTGTGGGCACAGAAATGGGGGTGGAATTTCTTGAAGGCAATGCCCACCACCAGCAATGGCAGTAGCACAGCTTCTTTCTTTTATCCCCTAAAGGGGTGTGTGTTCGTGCGCACACACGTGCGCGACACTGCAAATGGTAGAATGAGCAACTGTGCTGACAAGCTGCATTTTGCAGCCTCCACAACGACCAGACCTAGTGTCATTCTGCAGCATGGTGAGGTGGGGAAAATGGCATCTGCCACACAAAAAAATATGTTCAGTTCATGTTTTTCAAAGTGGCATACTTTTTCTTGGGGAGCAAGGAGAGAAAACGAAAAAATTCAGACATTTTTGCAGGATAAAATGTCATTTGATAAATTTTGTCTGCTGAACTTTACACCTGACCAGTGAAGGGGCTTCCAGAGGGTTTCCATCAATGGATGTGGTTGCACCCATAAAGAGAAAGTAACAAAAACACCCCTTGCTGGATTAGAAAGCTTTGGGTTCAAGGATAGCAATTCATGGCTAATGCCTGGAGTTTCTGGTGAAAGCAGCTGAAATGAGAAGTGGCAAGGGCAGTAAGTTTTTCATCTTTCAACAGAGCACTATTGTTGTATTTTGATAACAGGAGAGTTTCACAGTACACTGCTCAAACTATTTTTTAAGGCTTCTAGCACTGGGTTAATTAGGCAGCAGAAAATTCATAATGGATACAGAGGGTAATAGCATTGCTCAGAACGATGAGGGGTAGTTTCATATCAGGGAGAAAGCACTCCGTTGCTGGAGGCTGAGGTTGTCTCTAAGTTCATTCATTCCATTTATTGCTCTCCTAATGAATCCCATAGTAACTGTATTTACAACGGAAGCATATTTAAGCCAAAAACACTTTCCCCTAGCCAACGGCTTGTTAGACTTGGAGAAGTCAGTCGGCCCATAACCTGTTAGACTTGGGCCCACCATTTGTTCTCGATACTACACCACACTTTGACCAGTGTGATCTGCAGAGTATGCACAGCTCCTGCAGAGTCTTCCAGCAAAACGTTAGAGTTTTCTTGCTTTCCAATAGTCACCCTTTTCCTAGAGTTCCCAGTTCAGAAAACTCATTTCCCACTCAGTTCAATACAAAGTATAAAGTCTTTATTGTCTTGTGACACAAGTCAAGGATAAACACACTAGCGACATTAACTTTAAGATATACTGGTACATCACAAACTGATCTACTATAATATAGTTCTTCTGGCCTTAGAAGTAAACCTTATAAAGATACAAGAAGACAGAGAGATGCCCCAGCCCTTTACGATGCTAGCTCACCATACTATAGTCAACCATACAGCATGTAACCTTCAGCTTCTCCACTGATACTTTATTGTTGTTGTTGTTTAGTCATTTAGTCGTGTCCAACTCTTCATGACCCCCTGGACCAGAGCATGCCAGGCACTCCTGTCTTCCACTGCCTCCTGCAGTTTGGTCAAACTCATGCTGGTAGCTTCAAGAACACTGTCCAACCATCTCGTCCTCTGTTGTCCCCTTCTCCTTGTGCCCTCCATCTTTCCCAACATCAGGGTTTTTTCCAGGGAGTCTTGTCTTCTCATGATGTGGCCAAAGTATTGGAGCCTCAGCTTCAGGATCTGTCCTTCCAGCGAGCACTCAGGGCTGATTTCCTTCAGAATGGAGAGGTTTGATCTTCGTGCAGTCCACGGGACTCTCCAGAGTCTTCTCCAGCACCATAATTCAAAAGCATCAATTCTTCAGCGACCAGCCTTCTTTATGGTCCAGCTCTCACTTCCATACATCACTACTGGGAAAACCATGGCTTTAACTATACGGACCTTTGTTGGCAAGATGATGTCTCTGCTTTTTAAGATGCTGTCTAGGTTTGTCATTGCTTTCCTCCCAAAAAGCAGGCGTCTTTTAATTTCGTGACTGCCGTCACCCCACTGATACTTGGTCCTAAAGAAAACCCCAAGATTTATTTCGCCAGTTGAAGGAAATGCGGTAAAAAAGAAAAACATGAAAGGAGAATGGATAACATATAATGCTTTATTGTTAGAAGAGGAAGGCCAAATTAAATTTAGAAAATATGAGGAGATAAAAGAACAGCTTTCTGGTTGGTTGGAATACCATCAAATATACGAAATATTTAAACAAGATAAAAAGATTGGATTTGATAATCAGTCCTCGAAACAGAATTAATAAACAATAAAATCAGGGTAATTTCGAGAATATATCGACTCCTCCTAGAATGGGAAGTTAAGGAGGAGGAGGTTAAGGCAACAATGATTGGATGGGCACAGGACATCGGATGTCCAATAATGATGGCCGAATGGGAAGAGCTTTGGAGAACAAATATGAAATTTACATCATGTTATAACATCAAAGAAAATATGTTAAAGATGCAGCACAGATGGTATCTCACCCCCTCAAGACTATCAAAGATGTATAAAAAATTAGCAAATACTTGTTGGAGGTGTGGTGGGACTAACGGCGACATGTATCATATGTGGTGGACATGTAGGAAGATCAAAGTGTTCTGGGGCTTAATTTACGAGGAGCTGAAAAAAATGTTTGGAATAATTTTTTTAAAAGACCAGAGGCATTTCTGTTAAGCATCGTTGGCAGGGACATCCCGAAGGCCTTTAGGGAGTATTCTTATATGTAACGGCCCCAGCTTGGACTTTGGTGGCAAAGGGGTGGAAGGAATCATAGAATCATAGAGTTGGAAGAGACCACACGGGCCATCGAGTCCAACCCCCTGCCAAGCAGGAAACACCATCAGAGCACTCCTGACATATGGTTGTCAAGCCTCTGCTTAAAGACCTCCAAAGAAGGAGACTCCACTACACTCCTTGGCAGCAAATTCCACTGTCGAACAGCTCTTACTGTCAGGAAGTTCTTCCTAATGGAACAAGAAGCCCCGACAATAACGGACTGGCATTACAAGCTACAAGAATTTGCTGAAATGGCACAGTTAACAAATACCCTGAGAGGCAATTCAAAACAAAAATTCATGGAAAAGTGGGATAGATATAAACCATATGTTCAAACATACAGTAAAGGTTCGCTATCTATTCTAGCATTTGATTGACATTGGAGTGAGACTGAGTTGAGAAATAAGACTAAGAGCACATATTGATATAGGAATGTATTAGATAATATGTAAAGAAATATACAATAATAAGAGTACATTCATTTGTAAAAAAGGAATATACAACAGGAAAGGCAGGAAGTCTAGTGTGTTGGTATGTATATGATTTTTTGGGGAGGGATTTGTTTTTGTTTTTTCTCTTTGTTCTTTCTTTTATTTGTTTCATTTTCTTTCTAGGTATATAAAATTTGGATATAATTTATGTATACATGTTGGAAATAATAGTAAGTCCTGTAATGTAATATGACAACGTTTACCGATGTAATGTTAACAAATAAATAAAATTCAAGTTCAAAAAAACCACACAAAAACCCTCTTCTTAGTGAATACCTCACACTCCTGAATGCAGCCTTGGCTTTATACGCCCCAAAAGTCATTCCCACCCTAAAGTTCTCTTTCTGTGAATTTGGATGTTGCCTATTCTTTGGAAGTTCTCTTAGTATTCAAATCTTTGCAGAATGTTTTCTGTCTATTTGATTTTTGTATGCAGTAGTTGATATGCAATGATATTCAGTATTCAACAGGGCTGGACAAATACTATTTCTACTATTGTAACCTTATAGCGATGTTTCTCCCACTTTCCAGCATAAGCAAAAGTGGTACATTCTCACAGGTTCAAATGCCTCTTGGTGCCTTTTCACGTGCCTTAAGATACCAAGTAATCATGACCAAAAGTCGCAGAAGAGCATAAGGTGTGTGTGTTTTAAAACTCTTTAAGGGCAATTTTTTGGGGGGTCCTCTGCTAACTGGTTCCCCCCTTCCCTGAAGTCAGCTAATTGGACTCCAAGCTGCCAAAGGAGACACACTATCAGAAACCAGACTGTTTAAGTAGCAGGCTGCAAAGTCACCGGCATGACTCTTCCACTTCTGGAGTACCAGGCACAGTATGTGAGCATTAATTAGAGCTAATTGCGTATAATTAGAAAGCTCCTTCCACCCCTCCTGTTTTCTTAATTTCTTTCCTTGAGGCAGGGCCATCAAAAGTAGCATTTCCATGGGGCTCTCCCAAAGATCATGAAGTCTTTACATGATGCACAGATGTGGCTTCTGACATTATTAGTTATATTAGTCGGGATGGGTGTTGGGCAGGGGGCTCAGAAGGAAATAATGAAATAAAAAGAGGTGCCTGCAGGCTAGATGACCTCCACAAAGAGCAAAAAAATGCAAATGACTATGGGAAGCAGGTACGTTAATCACTGTGAAAAGCAGTGCTGTGGATGTACTGTATCCTGATTTCAGTAAGGCTTTTGACAAAGTCCCCTGTGATATTCTTATGGTGAAGTGTGGGCTGGACAACAGTTAGGTGGTTGGCTGACCAAACCCAAAGAGTACTCATTAAAGGTTCCTCGTCATCCTGGGGAAAAGTGACAAGTGGGGGGCTGCAGGGTTCTGTCCTGGACCCCTTGATGTTCAACTTCTTTATAAACGACTTGGATGAAGGAATTGAGAGGATGCTCATCAAATTTGCAGATGACACCAAACTGGGGGCGGTAGCTAATGCTACAGAAGCCAGAGTCAAAATTCAAAATGACCTTAAGGGATTGGAGAGCTGGGCACATGCTAACAAAATGAATTTCAATAGCGACAAATGTAAGGTTCTGCACTTAGGCAGGAAGAACCAGCTGCACAAATATAAAATGGGGGGGGCACTGGGATTGCTAGTAGTACATGTGAAAAGGATCTAGGGGTCTTAGTAGACCACAAGCTTAACCAGGGCTAACAGTGTGATGCAGAAAAAGAAAAGAGCTATTCTAGGCTGTGTCAACAGAAGTATAGTGTCCAGATCAAGGGAAGTAATAGTGTGCAGAGGACAATGATGGATATGATCAAGGATGTGGAAACAGTTGAGGGAGCTGGGTATGTTTTGCCTGGATAAGAGGAGACTGAGAGGAGATATGAAAGCAACCTTCAAATATCTAAAGGGCTGTCACATGGACGATGGAGCAGCCTTGTTTTCTCTTGCTCCAAAGGCTAAGACCAAAGGCTTCAAGTTACAATAAAGCTGATTCCAACTAAACATCAGGAAGAACTTTCTGCCGGTAAGAGCTGTTCAGCAATGGAACGAACTCCCTCTGAAGGTGATGGACTCCCCTTCCTTGGAGGTTTGTAAGCAGAGGTTGGATGGCCATCTGTCATGGATGCTTTAGCTGAGAATACTGCATTATAGTACAGTTGGACTAGATGATCCTTGGGTCCCTTCCAGCTCTACAATTCAAGGATTCTATGATTCACTCAGTTGGTGCCAATTTAGGGGCAATGATCCAGCATTCTTCCTCGCGTAAGGAGCCTGTCACAGCCCCCATCCAGGCAACCCACACGGAGTGTTTAACAGCACCCATGCCACTGAAAGTGGATTTCGCCACCTGTTCCATTTTGTTTCTTTTTGAACATATATTTCAAAGGAGGAAAGGCAGGAAGAAGAGAGGAGCTCCACTCTTTTAACTGTGTTTAACGCATAACTGTGTATCATTGGGTGGGTGTCTCCTCCCTGAAACAACCTGTAGTTGTTTATGAGACCCACAATGCACAAGCTCCATCTCATGCATAGGTGCCCCTGAGCAACTGAGTGTACCGATACTAAGAAAGCCCCACACAAGCAGGAGCTCACTCAATGGGGCAACACACAACTGTTGGAGGAAAGAGGCATGAGCACACTCCAAGTAACACATGAGTAACACATAATAAGAAAGATCAAATGCACAGCCAGGATCACATGGCAAACCATCTGCAGGAGACTGGACTGTTCACCCCCTGGCATCTGTTTGTGTAGATAACTAAGCACTGGTCAGGCTAAAAGGGAGGAACTTGGCCAAGGTATTTAAATATGCACCTGAAATATTTTAAGTGTGAACTAAATGCTGTAAAGTGTGAATGTGACATCATGCAGCTTGGCCTACGTTTTGGGGCGCCAGGATTGGCTGACTTGAAGAATAACGGCAATCACAATACTTGGTGTTTCGCTTGCACTTTTAGAGCGTGCATGACATTCCACACACATTTTGTTGCAATGGCTTGCATGAGCCCTTGCAAGGTAGGCCAGTATTGCATAGCGGGGACTAAGAGAGAGTGGGGGACCTAAGAGATGAGATCAGAAGTGGGATAATTTTTCTGGTTTGTAATTTGGTACCTTCACCACTGCAGCAGCCACCCCCAACCTGGTGCCCTCCAGATGTTTGGACTAGAGCTCCCAGTCATGCTGGCAGGTGCTGCTAGGAATCCAAAATATTCTGGAGGGTAACAGGTTGAGGAGAGCTCCACTTCAGCAAACCTACAGTTTTTCCTATGTGGTGTGCAAAAAAGGTCTACATAGCTCACCATGAATCTGAAGCTGTGTTTCCATGTCTAGATTTAACACACCATCCATTACTCCCCTCTAATATTTGCTTCAGGAGTTCACAGAGCACCTTGGAGCACAGAGGCATAACAAAGCCAATTGTCTAAAATGGAAATGTTTTAGGTATTTTCCTCCTCCTCCTCCTCCTCCTCCCTGGCATCCCCTTCCCACCCAGGGGCTCCAGCGCCTTTTACTGTCTCCATCTTCTGCCTCCCACAACTTCCCTCTCTTAATGATAATGAACTGCAAAGCACCTGCGCTCCATCTTGATGAGAAGCCAGCTCTCATACACCCAACAGCAGGAGGTCGGCTACCACCTGTGCTCATTCAGAGCCATTTGTTCCCTCTAATTGGCTGCAGACCTGGCAGTGCCTCCAGCATTAGAAGCGGAGGCTGGGAGATACATGGTGACCTCGTGGATGAAGGGAGGGTTGAATCATGGGAGAAGAACCTTTGGTTCCCAGGCTGCACAGGGAACACACATGGAGGTGAAATGGATTTCCAGGACACCAACACAGCAAACATCTGGAGGTTTCTTTTCAGAACCATTAACTGTCAAGCTCTGGGGAGCAAAGCATCTATCATCCTAATCTTGGAGTGCTATTTAGGTTTTAGCCAAGAATTTCAAGGCGTTTAGACTTCAATCACAGATAGGCTGGGATTGCAAAGTACATTTTTCACTTTGGAGAAGTATTTTCATTAGCTGGAGGAACTTGACATAGATGAAGTACACCACGCACCCAGATGGGCTGTGCTGGCCTGGACCTCGCCTGTGACGGATGCGAACAGAAGCGTGAAGCTGCTAACAAAGGAAACCATGTCAGCTGCTAAAGCTTAAGCACTTGGCATGGCCAGATGCAGGAAACAGCTGTGAAGCCAAGCAATAGCACTTTGCAGCCCAGCCCAGTTGTTAAAGAATCCACTCACCTCCTCATTTTTGCTTTGTTTTGCCTGCTTAAACTAGAACAGTTTAGAGCGGAGATCAAGACAACAAGAGAAACAAAATATATGGAGCAAGGACCCTTTCGGACTAGATTGCTGTTCTTGTGAGTGTACTCTGTAACATGCCATTGATGCAATAATGGTGTGTTAGCGGTAGATTTGTTTATGAGCTGGCCATGCATCTTTCTGTTTTATTAGTTGTCCTGCAATGCTTCTCCATTATTGCCAGCTGGAAGGGCACTCTTGGCCAACTGCACAAGAGAAGCAGGGCTAGATAGATAGATAGATAGATAGATAGATAGATAGATAGATAGATAGAATGGAACATTTGTAGTATGAAAAGTTACAGGGTTTTAGCAGGAGACTATGGCCCATGCACTGGCTGCAGGTGAAGCAACATAACCGCCCTGAAACTTTTTTTTTAACAGAATATTTATTAAAGTTTTCAATAATAATACAATAAAAATCAAAAAGAAAAAAGAAAAAATAACAAAAATACAAAAATGAAAATAATTAAAAACACACAAAGTTTCCATTACTTATTTTCCATTAACTTATTTCCCAGACCTCCTCATACCTCCCTTTTTTGTATTCCAATTCAAATTGTTTGTTCAGCAAATCCTTATCAATAAATTTTAACCTATTTCTAAGCCTTTTTTCCCATATTCTCTTAGGGCATTACAGCTGGAAACCACTTAATTTCTATCCAACACCATTCTAACATTCATTAATTTTGCAATATTTCTGTAAATAGTCTTTAAATTTCTTCCAATCTTCTTCCGACGACTCTTCTCCCTGGTCTCGGATTCTGCCAGTCATTTCTGCCAATCCCATATAGTCCATCACCTTCATCTGCCATTCTTCCAGAGTGGGTAGATCCTGTGTCTTCCAACATAACCGCCCTGAAACTTTTGTAGGTGCAAATGGTGCTGAAAGTATGATCACATATAACCACCCCAATAGCATCATGAGCACAAATCATCAGCAATGCACATTATAAAGGATGCCTGCTGCTTACTCATGAGACCCATGAGGCCAATGCACTGGTAGGAAGGCCTATAGATAAAAAGCTTGCCGACTTTTAACCTGACCGGTCCAGTTTCTCATGCATCAGCAGAGCATAGCTGTCAACTTACAGATTTGAAAATAAGGGACCAGCAGCCTTGAAAATAAGGGATCAGCAGCCAAAATAAGGGACCTGCAGCCTCACCTGTTCCAGGCACTCCAGTCTTCCTGTCCTCCTGCAGTCTGGTCAAACTCATGCTGGTAGCTTCGAGAACACTGTCCAACCAACTTTGTAACCAGACGTTCAACTGAATAGAATTTGTTTGTTTGTTTTTTATAAATATTTATTAAGGTTTTTTAATAAGAAAATACAATAATAATGAACATTATTGCTTTGTTTTAACAAAGTTTCATAATATTCTTGAGCTTCCTCACGCCTCCCGCTCCCATTTGCATCTTTAATAATTTTTGTCAAGCAAATTATCATCTTATTTCCAAATCTATGACCACATGCTTAAATATCAATTCTTAATCTATTTTAATGATGGCCAATTGTTTATAGCCAAGCATCCAACTGAATAGAATTTGAATTACATGCACCACAAGGCCTATGCAGCCTCAACTTAAGATGTCTCCCTAGCCTAGCTTTGCACTGCAAAGTTTGCAGCAGCACGTGCAACAAAATGACGTCCAGCATTCAAAAAACCCCTTAGCTTGCATTAACTAGCCACACACACACAGCCTCCCCCCCCCTGCCATGAGATCGCCAGTCACCCACCATTTTAGTCAACCGGCTCCTTTCTTTTCCTCCATAAGTCAATCGAAGGAGCCTCCAAAACAAATTCAAAAGCCCCCCCCAAGATCTCCTTTCCTTTCCCCCCACCATGTGCCCCCGCTCCAGACAGACCTTTTCGCCGGCAAGTGTGAGTGGGCTGTCGATGACGTATCCATCCGATTCCGATCCGAGCACTCAGCACAGGTATGTTCAACTTCTGAGCCCCTCTGAGCCAAAGGCAGAAAGCCCAGCCAGCAGCCAAATGAAGCCTCAAGGAAAACCACCGTCACCTCTCCGCTGGGAAGCGCTGAGCAAAGGCAAGTCTCCAGGGAACGCAGCCAATTTGATCAGCACAAGGCATGCAAGCTCCACCCCCAGGCGTTCTTAGACTTCTTATTGGGTGAACAACACAGCCAAGCAACACAGTTGGAGCCTCCCTCCTCCCTGGCCGGCAGGGAGAGAGGGAGGGAGAGGAGCTGCTTCCTTTGAAATTTAAGGGACATCATTTAAGGGACATTTAAGGGACATCCATCAATAAGGGACAGCAGCGGGACATGGCGCTGGAATAAGGGACAGTCCCTTCAAATAAGGGACGCTTGACAGCTATGCTGCTTCAACCCTCCTTCCCTGATATGGCAGCAGGAAGAGGAAGAGCTGGCCACTGTGCTCGGCTCTGTGCTTTGCCTCCATGTTTTTTGGGGGGCATGGGGGGTGGGGGAGCTGGGACCACCCCAAAAATATTTGAGGGACGCAAAAGGGCTCACGCTCCTAGTTCTTGCACAGCTGGAAACTTCCTGACTATACACCATCATAGGTAAAGCCTTTTCTGGCTCCCCAATGGTGGCAAAGAGACTGATACTGATGAATTGGAAGAACAGAGATACAATTCTACTTTATCAATGGCTTGACAACATGACAATATTGGCAACATATGAATGGACAGCTTATAGACACAGACTTTCTTTGGATAAATGATATCTGGAATGGGTTTAATCAGAATATATTACGTTATTGATAACTATGTGTGTATTAGGAGAATAAGATTAATTATGCCTGTATACTAATGAATGGACTGAATTTTTTTTCTCTTTTTCATTCTCACTCCCTTTCTTCTTTCTTTTTGTCACCCCATCTTTTCATAAATGAAATTCTTCTAATAATTTTTTTTTAAAGAAAAACTCTTCTGGCTCCTCCCCGCCCCCAGCATGACTCTTTGCGAAACCTTGACCACCTTTGTATTTATAGCTCAGTCGGAAGATCCATTAGCATCTTCCCTTTTCCTCCAGGCCTTGTTTGCATAGCATCAGCACATTTCTGCTTGCCAGGAGAGCTGTGAAGGGGAGCCAGGGAGCAGCACACATTCCTAAAGACTCTCTGGACATTTTCCCTGCCATTCTTCCTTTTATTTGATCCCTCTACTACTGTTACACCCTCATTCACATTCCAGGCCTTTTTCTTTTTGCTACATTCCATTCTTCTCACTTCCCATTTTGCTTTACCTTTCCTGTCACTTAGACATAATAATTTATAGCACAGACAACTTTCACTCTGAAGGGTCAGGGCCTTCAGTGATTCCATGCATATAGATATGGTGCACTATCTGGAAAGTGGTTAAAAAGTTGGATTCCCCAGAATCTCTCTCTCTCTCTCATTCTCTCTCTCTCTCATTCTCTCTCTCTCTCTCATCTATCTTCCTTCCTTCCTTCCTTCCTTCCTTCCTTCCTTCCACCCACACAAACACACAGTCTTACTGGCATGGCCCTGGCATCATGCTGAAAGTCAGAGGCAGAGAAGATGGCCAGGTTTCAGGCTGCTTCACTACCAATTAAGGTTCCTGATGCTTGTAGTCTGTAGTCTGGAACCCTCAGAACCTGAGACCAGTGGTCTGGAGTCTGCAGAGCTTGAGAAGGGACTCTTGTAGATGTCACCCACCCACACCCAAACAAGGGGAAATAAGTGTGTCCTACAAGGAGACTACATAAAGGTGAAGAAATGCTTGCCTTCAGATCAGAAGTTTGGCTCCTATAGATTCACAGTCTTAGGCCAAAGAGGTGGATTTGGGGAGACTGGAGGAAGAGATTCCTGGGGACTCAGTGCTTTGCCAGTCTGTGTTGGAGCAAGTTACTCACTTGGAGTTGTCCTTGATGATATAACCACTATGTTGCTACCCATGAGCTTGAATTCATGGGTAAATTATATGGATGTGTCAGAAGACTTATGGTGTGTGTGTGTTTGTGTGTATCTATCCCAGTTAGCAACTCACACCTGTCTGTTACTTCCTCCTCCATAGAAAAGTGTCGTTGATGCTGCCTGGGGAAGATGGAAGAGGATTGCAGGGGAAAGGTAGGCACACCCATTTAGGGTTTGTTTTGTTTTGTTTGGAGTGATCCTGGCCCTATCAGAACTAGGTCAAATGAGGCATATGCCCTAGGCAGCAGGTGTTGCGAGGTACTGCCATAGTCCTGGCTGTCCCCTAGAGGTTCCTGCCCACCCAACGTTCTGCAACATGTAGCAAATAGACACCCAGTGGGGTGGTGAGTGGGCTGCTTTTAGGTACTGAGGGCAGAGCATGTGTCAGAAATTACTTTTCTGAGCAACTTCCAGTCAGCCCCAGTTAAGTAAGATACAACTGCTAATCAGTTTGTCATCTATATGTAGAATGAGCTTGGGGTGCTACTTTTTCCTTCACCTCAAGTAGCTAAAGCTTCCGCAACCAAGTCTGGCTTCCAGGGTACCTGATACTGCGTTGCATGTTTCAGCATTCAAGGCATCAGAAGGGAATAAGGGCCTAGCAGAGGGGAGGTCACCCAGCACCAATTCCCTCCTTTCATACCTTAATAGAATAAAATTAATTTAATTAGTCTGTAAGGTAAAGGTAAAGGTATCCCTGACCATTAGGTCCAGTCGGGACAACTCTGGGGTTGCGAGCTCATCTCGCTTTACTGGTCGAGGGAGCCAGTGTTTGCCCGCAGACAGCTTCCAGGTCATGTAGCTAGCATGACTAAGCCACTTGTGGCGAACCAGAGCAGCGCATGGAAACATGTTTACCTTCCCTCCGGAGCGGTACCTATTTATCTACTTGCACTTTGATGTGCTTTCGAACTGCTAGGTGGGCAGGAGCTGGGACTGAACAATGGGAGCTCACCCCGTTGAAGGATTTGAACTGCTGGCCTTCTGAACAGCAAGCCCTAGGCTCTGTGGTTTAGACCTCAGCACCACCAGCGTGACTATATCAAAAAGAACAATGCACAATACAGTTACACTCCACATAAAAGTAAAATATGTTTAAAGCCCTATGGAAATATAGGCATGTGCATATATTGGAAGTTGCCATATATTTTCAAACCACCTGTAAATGTCTGTTCATATAGGAATCTTGGAGTGAGGGTATTTCTTTTTTTCATCCAGATGAACTACCGTATTTTTTGCTCTATAAGACTCACTTTTTCCCTCCTAAAAAGTAAGGGGAAATGTGTGTGAGTCTTATGGAGTGAATGCAGGCTGCGCAGCTATCCCAGAAGCCAGAACAACAAGAGGGATCACTGCTTTCACTGTACAGCGATCCCTCTTGCTATTCTGGCTTCTGGGATTCAGAATATTTTTTTTTCTTGTTTTCTTCTTCCAAAAACTAGGTGCGTCTTGTGGTCTGGTGCGTCTTATAGAGCGAAAAATACGGTACATGTTCTCATTCCCCTTTCTGTCTTCAATCCCACCACCCCACACACTGTCCAGGCTCCAGACATGTTGACACAGAAACACGGGCCTAGTCCCATTGCTGGTGTGAAAGCTGGGGTTTTTGGGGGGTGAGTTGGGTTGGGTCTTTGGTAGGGGAAGGCTTGAGAGGAAGAGAGACGAGTGAGGGAAGGGTGAAACCCCCTCCTTCTCCCTGCCATTTCTCTCATCCTAGGAGAAAAGTTTGCTGGGCTTTGAAAGCACACAGGAAGACAGAGCTTCTCACCCCACTGTTCAGAAGCCCAACACATACGGCAGCTCTTTGCTGCATGATCCCTTCATATTTTCAGGCTTTGGTGGTAGATTTCAACTTCTATTTCATATGTGAGTATTAATCTCAAGGAAAGAAACAGGTAAACTTTGAATCAACTCTGAGGGGGTGAGTTCTGCGAATCGTTTCATTAAGATTCTACTTAGCACTCGCTGCGAGTTGAAGAAAAGCATCCCAAGAGACAAAGACAACATGCAGAACAAAGCACGCTTTAAACCATCACGTTTTAAGAGATGGGGTTTTGTTGTTTTGTTTTTCTTTACAGGCAGTCCTATAAGGAAATGGATAAAACTCAACTGGACAATTCTCCCGTCCTCAGCATATGATTGAAATCTCTGCATGAAACAAGCTGTCAGCAGTAGTGAATGGAGCACATCGCTCTCTCCTCTCTTGACTCCTTCGCAGTCAGATTGCCAACTCACATTTCTTATTAAGATGCTGATAGCTAGGAAAGTTTCTCCAGAAACTACAACTTCCCCCTGTGTTCTGTTCAGCACCAAGGCCAGAGGGTGAGTGAAGGATAGTGGGTGAGCCAGTGTCTTTGCTGTGGGGAATACATTCTGCAGACAGGAAGCATTCTGCACGCAAAGCAAAGGGGCACTGGGTTCAGGTCTAAGGATGGGGACCAGGTAGTCTTAAGTCAGGGATGAGGAATTTGTGCCCTTCCAGATGTTGTAGGATTCCAGATGTTGTTGGACTCCAATTCCCATCAGCCTCGGACAGCACAGCCAATGGTAAGGGCTGATGAGAGTTGTAGTTTGTCAACAGCTGAAGGGCCACAAGTTCGCCATCCATGGCTTAAGCGTTGCTCTAGCACCGATCAAGGAGAGCCTTCTGAAATATTGCTGCAGCATAGTTTCCTTAGGTGGAATCACACCATAGGAAACAAGCAGCTTTCCTATTTTTAAAAGACATCTGAAGGCAGCCCATAATATTTAATGCTGTATTGTTTTTAACACTTGATTGGGAGCCGCCCAGAGTGGCTGGGAAAACTCAGCCAGATGGGCGGGGTATAAATAATAATAAATTGTTGTTGTTGTTGTTGTTGTTGTTGTTGTTATGGCTGCTGCCACACTACTCACCGTATATTTGTACTGTAAGATTTTACAAAAAGTACTCTTTAGGCCTCAGTTGCTCTAAAATGCTGCACTGAAATTTGCTTTCCCGTCGGGAAAGTGGAGAGCAGGAAAAACAGCAGCTTGCTCAGGAATCCCAGGTGGCAAAGGTTAGCCTGGCCATCTCTGGCTAATATTGACACTTTAGAAGCTCCAATTGCTTTGTATCAATGGAATTCCTCACTGTACTGTGTTATTGCCAGAAATAAGACAGACAGAAGGGAGATCTGAGCTAGTGTGCACCCACTTATCTTTGCTTCATTTTATCAAAATCAACCTAAATATGGGCATCGACTGCCTGTGTACATCCTCTGATATTTTATCTTCCGCCGTTCCCTTGATGCATGGAACAGGCAGCTGTTTCCTGCATCTGGAATCTATTAGAAGGCCCTCTAGCTCAATATGTTCTTCTCTGCCACATGGCATGTGTAATTTGGTGTCTTCTTGGGCTACTTGCCCTTCAATGACTTTTACAAGGCTGTACTAGGCACAGCACTGAATTATATTAACTGGGTGACAATTTAGGGGTTCCCCCAAATTTACCCCCATTAGTCAGGGGATGTGGGAGGAATATGGTTTCTACTGTTTGCTGTTTGATAAGGTAATTATAACTCCATCTCATCCCAAGTGCCTGAGTAGAATTAAAACAAATATACAATGGGTGGTACACAACTAAGATTTATTCAGGGTAGACCCATTGAAATTAATGAACATGAGTAACGTGGGAGAAACTCTGTTGAATGCCACCTAAAATGTCTACAATTTAGGACAAAATGGCTGCAATCCCCTTGAAACTCATGAGATTCAAGTAGCCAAAAATTTGTTCAGAGTAGTACACCCTGTTCCTTTCTCATACCCACCTCTTGATTTGATTTATCTACCTGTTAAGCATATTGTTCAAATGTTCCATTTCCAAAGGCTAAGTTTCTTTAATAGAGGTTGCTCCAAATTTTCTCTCAGAATTGTCTCTTTTACTGATTGCCCAGTCCCCATTTACCCTTTGATTGACTGACAATTTCACCCGATGGACGCCCATTGCTACAGATTACTGGTTTTCTCACAGTCCTGTGTATAAGCCCTCATCTTCCCTTTTGCTGATATATTGTGCAGGTTTGATGCTTCAACCTGTGCATTCTGAGACGATGTCAGGCTTTGGAACAGAATAATTCCCCACCTCCCCCACCAAAGATATCAAATAAGAATAAATTCAGGATTAGAAGAAATAAGACTATTGTAAATAGATGAAAGCTACACTGCTAAGCAGACAGTACAACAGGGATTCCTAATTATATCTTGCTTCTAACCTAACATACTCAATATCAAATTATAAGTTACACAAAATAAAATTAAGTATAAGCAAATTCAAAATATTTCAGAAGAGCACAGTTTGAGTATCATAATTTGGTATAACATACACACCCCTGAGAAGAGCAGACATTTCCACCACCAAACATTCACCAACTTTCAATACACTTTGGCCTTTGTTTTCCTTCATTGCTGATTCTTTGTCCTCCTAATCAAAGACCATGCAGTGATTGGGATGGTGTCACAACCCTGGATATCTGTAAATAATACGGTTCAGTACAACCAGGTTTAGTTATATACTGGACCAAGTTAAGTGACTGACTGAACAGTTTTACAAGAAGTACCAACATGCGGTCGAAAGTGCAGTTGGTTTTCACTGCTGAAAATGGTTGCTTTTGCTATTTTTATCAATGTGACTGCTTTGGGATATAATATTTAGAGTTACTTTGTCATACAGATTTGGGGTTCAAAATATGGGATCAGATCAAGAATAAGAGACCAAATACTCATAATAATAATAATAATAATAATTTATTATTTGTACCCGGCCCATCTGGTTGGGTTTCCCCAGCCACTCTGGGCGGCTTCCAACAAAGATAAAAGATACACTGAAATGTCACTTATTAAAAACTTCTTCTTCTGAATGTCAGGTAGATGTTTATCGCTTTGACATCTGATGGGAGGGCGTTCCACAGGGCGGGCGCCACTACCGAGAAGGCCCTCTGCCTGGTTCCCTGTAACTTGGCCTCTCGCAGTGAGGGAACCGCCAGAAGGCCCTCGGAGCTGGACCTCAGCGTCCGGGCAGAACAATGGGGGTGGAGACGCTCCTTCAGGTATACTGGACCGAGGCCGTTTAGGGCTTTAAAGGTCAGCACCAACACTTTGAATTGTGCTCGGAAACGTACTGGGAGCCAATGTAGGTCTTTCAAGACCAGTGTTATATGGTCTCGGTGGCCGCTCCCAGTCACCAGTCTAGCTGCCTCAAGGATTGCAAAAGCTCCAGAGTTCAGCAACAATGTTATACAACTGCATTTTCATATTTATATTTCTCCTTGCCTTCAAGAAGCTTAGGGTAGTATACATGTTTCCCGTCTCCCATCTTAGCTGCACAATTAGGCTGAGACATGGTGACTGGCCCAAAGTTGGGACTGTTTGTGATTTCCCAGGAAATGTCCTGGTTTATAAATCAATATTTGCACCACCTTATAGTCCAGGTGGTTATAAGGAATCCGTCGCTGTACTATAACTCCCACAATCCATTGCTGGCTGAGGCTGATGGAGTCCAAGAACATCTGGAGGACCATAGGTTCCCAAAGAACAGTGTACCTGGAAACCACAGGTACGCTTGCTAACTCTTGAACTGACACCTGCAGGTGTCTCTTTTAAAGGCCACCTTGATCCATGAACATTTGTAAGCAACTTGTGGGAATGTTTAGCTGTAAACCATGAAGGGTTTTGCCTTCTCATTTCTGCATATCAGACTTCTGTGCAGGGAACAGTAGCAGCAGCAGCAGCAGCAGGCCAGACCGGTTTCCTGCCCAACTGGCAGCAAGCCACAAGGTAATCATTTTTAGCAGCTTTGATTGTAACAGACAAGAGATTGCATGTGATTGCAGACATTCTGTAAGCCATCCTGTTAAGCGAGGCTGGCTTTAGAGACAATGCATTTAACGCCACATATAATATCAATACATAGCAAAGGGATGAAAATCCAAATCTACACTCTGGTACTTTGTAGCTATTATGTACTGAGCTGAATCCTAGAACATAGGATCCAGAATGCAGCAGTCTGATTGGTCCGCAGGAGCCACCCAATCCAGGTGGAAGTGAATCAGCGACCTGATTGGCTTGCAGGAGCAGCCAATCAGGCTCGTGCATGAAGTGAATCAGCAACCTGGTTGGCCTGCAGGAGCAGCCAATCAGGCTTCTGGAGGAGGTGAATACACAACCTGATTGGCCTACAGGAGCAGCCTGGAATTAGCCAATCACGAGGGGCCCATTGTGTAAACAATGTATATATAGCTAGACGTTTTGGGGAAAGTTTTATTCATTGCTACTATGAGCTGAATAAAGAGCATGAAATTCACACTCGACTCCAAGTATATTTCAGTAGCCTAACCCAGAATTTGTATGCACCAAAATGTATAATTCCGAATGTTCAGTTGGGTCAAAAGGATTGCTAAGAAACTACAGAGCCAGTGTGGTGTAGTGGTTAAGAGCGGTAGTCTTGTAATCTGGGAAACCGGGTTCGAGTCTCCGCTCCTCCACATGCAGCTGCTGGGTGACCTTGGACTAGTCACACTTCTTGGAAGGCTCTCAGCCCCACTCACCTCACAGAGTGTTTGTTGTGGGGGAGGAAGGGAAAGGAAAGGAGAATGTTAGCCGCTTTGAGACTCCTTAGGGTAGTGATAAAACGGGATATCAAATCCAAACTACTACTACTACTACTACTACTACCTCTTCTTCTTCTTCTTCTTCTTCTTCTTCTTCTTCTTCTTCTTCTTCTTCTTCTTCTTCTTCTTCTTCTTCTGTAAGTCAGGTTCAATAAGTATTTAAAGGCTACTATGGGAACCCATTGCAGGGCTGGGTTGGATGTAGCTGACGAGGGACAAGTTTGGGTCAACTATAAATGCTTGGGTTATATGTGCATGTGTGAGTGCAGGTAGATGGAGATAGGAGGTTGCAACAGAGTCCCTGCGCTGAAGATACTGTGTTGAAGATGCCTGCTTTGTTGGGGTGGAGAGGTGATCCATTTCCGTGCCGAACTTGAGAAAACCCCTCAGCAAAAAGCAGAAGTTTGTTTGAAAGAGAGCAGCGATTTTTTTGAATCCATTTGGATTACTTTTGTTCACAGCAAAAATAGCGTACAGCACAAAAGCTGCAATGTTGTGATTATCCTTCCCTCTGCCATTATTTTATTTGACTTTTAAAGTCCGCTCTGTTGCCCCATTTCTCCGTGCTATCATTTCCACTGAAAGATTCACAGGTGCTGCTAGCGCCAACATGAATGAACCTTCCACTTTCGTGAACATGAAATATATATTTCATTATCCAAGAGTTAATTCCTCTTCTGTTCTCCCACCTTCGAGCCTGCATGACTGCTTCGAGGCCACTGCCATTTCCAGGTAATGTTTGACTCTGTCTTCCTTTAACTGGTTACACACAGTCTCTCTCTCTCTCTTTCTCCCTCCCTCCCTCTCTCTCTCCCTCCCTCCCCCCCTTTCCTACTCACCTTATGAAAAATGGGCTTGCTATCTGCAGCTGTCAAGAGTCTGCAGAGCTAGGAGTACGCCTCAGTGAATATACAAATGTGCTATTGGACTGAAGCCTCCTCCCCAACCCCGAATGCCTGGTGCTGAATACAAATTGCTCCGTGGGAAGGGAGAGTTCTCCTCCTAATGTTTGCTGCTTCTGTGGCTGATCTCCCATTGATTTAGGGAGGCATTAAGAAGGGGCCATTTGGGAGAATACCTGGTTGCCCAGAGGCAGCCTGATTGTGAGTGTACTATCATGCAATACATATGTATCTGTTTACTTGTTCAACCAAGAAAGTCAAAGGAAGAATTAAAAATGAACCAACCCAGAAGTATGTAAAAACACACAAATGACCCACTAAAGAAACCCTTTAAAGATTTACCATGTGTGCTGATAAAACTCCAGACCTGGCCTTAGCAGCAGGAAGACCAAACATAACTGAAATATATGTTCCATTCACAGTGTAAAAAAAGCTTAATTCTCATTGGCCAACCTTGAATCTAATACAGCAAATCCTGCAATAACTTTTTCTAGAGTTGGTCAAAAATCTGACACCTGAAAAAATACAATATGTAGAAGTGGGCAATACCCTCTTGATCAGCCACCCCCAAACTCAGCCCTCCAGCTGTTTTGGGACTACAACTCCCATCATCCCTAGCTAACAGGACCAGTGGTCAAGGATGATGGGAATTGTAGTCCCAAAACAGCTGGAGGGCCGAGTTTGGGGATGCCTGCTCTTGATGAATGTTCTAATCCTGTTGATAATATTTGTTTAAATAACATTAGAATTCCTGTGGATGTTTTGACTAACTTCAGAGTTCACCATCGTTGAAACTCTATGGCAGCCCTCCCTAGCATGGTGTCTTCCAGATGTTTTGGCCTTCATCTCTCATCATGCACTGTCTTGCTGGCTGAGGCTCATGGGAGTTGTACTCCAAAACATCTGGAGAGCACCAGGTTGGAGAAGGTTGTATGGAACTCCTTTCCTCCACAGGAAGCCCTTGTACCCTTCCTTGTCATTCCTTGGCCGACTCCCTCAAATGCACTTCAAATTTTGCTGTAGCTGGAACTTGCTGGCCACCAAAGGCATATGAAACTTTCCCTTTGCTTATATCCCTTCATGTTGAAGATGGGAGGTAGAGTGCACCATAATGTGTCAGCATATATAAAACCAGGGTCAAAAAGAAGTTAGTAGTAGACCATTCTTTGCTTTGAATATGTAGGACTTTGGCTCCTACACCATAGGGATGAGTACCTAGCCAGGTAGCCATGTTGTCTAGAGCTGAATGCCTAGCATGATGTCACTTTGCTAGCCTGTATCATTTTGGCCTGCAGACCAGGGTATTGAATATTTGAATGTCCCGTCATGTACAAGAAAAATGGGTCTCTTTAATAGGATGCCTAGTGAAAACTAATGACTTTGTAAAAATCACAACAACCCCTGTCCTCACCCACATGCCCTGGGTTGCTGTGTGTAAGAGAAACCTGGCAGACAAGCAGCGACCTAGCGGAGAAGCAGTCCCATCTGCCATGTCCAACGAGGTCTCTGTTGCACATGCCAGGTCAATACCTCCATCTGCAATCAAGTCATGAATGGTAGTGGTCTTGTGAATCAATGACCTGGCATTGCACAGCAGCACCTTAAGGTCATGTGGGTCTCCCTTGTTGATTCCCGTATCCTTCCGGTCAAGACCAGACCCAGAGGCAGGGATAGTCTCCAGACAATGGCTAAACCTGCCTCCTCAGTAATGACATGGTCTGGTCTTAGCGTAACTCCTCCTCCTGCCCATGATCACTGAGATTGGGTATCGCAGCCAATTTCCTCTCTCCTTAAAACAACTTATATGATTTAACTAACATAAAAAACTAAATTACAATTGCAAATGCAAATGAACATGCAAGCAGATCACAATTTAAAAGCAATTTAAGACAACTCCCACCCCAAGTAAAACAACACCCACTCCCATTAAACACTAAATTAGAACAACTCAAAGCAGTTTTAAAACAGTTTAAAAATGTTTCAGATAGTTGGGGCCATGACAGCATACCCCAACCCCAAGGTCCAGCCAGCTGTACTCTGTCAGTCAGTCAGGGCCTCAGCTGCTGTCAAATGGCCACTCTGGACTATTGGAGGGGGATGCCAGCCGGTGGCAGAGGACAGAGTGACTCCAGGAGACATAGGTGTAAAAACACCAAACGGAAAAACGAAGACTTTATTACTAAACAAATAAACACAAGCTCTGGTGGATGTTATTCCTGCAGGCAAAGCAACAAAACTCAGCTTTTTTCCTTTATAGCAACGGTCACCTGCAGCCAATTAATCCCAGAAACTTCTTAAAGGTATACACACATGTTTCTGTGCCGAATGTCCTCTAACACCCCCTCTCATTCAAACAGAAACAATAGTATTTTAAACAGAAAAGAACATATTTACATATCACACACTGCAACTCCCAACTTTGTTACCAGTCGTGTATGTTTTTCAAGGGTTAACGCTTTTGTAAATACATCCGCCACATTTTGTGTACTTTCACAATACTTCAGCATTATCTGGTTCTGTTTTACATTTTCAGCTACATTTTGGTATTTAATTTCTAAATGCTTTGATTTGTTTCTAAACAGGTCAGATCCAGACAAGGTTATTACGGCTTGATTATCTTCCATAACTTGAATAGGATAATTACACTCTACGTCTATATCCTTGAGGATCTGAACATAAAATTTTACTTCATTACATAATTCCGACAATGCACAGTATTCGGCTTCAGTTGATGATGTGGCCACTATAGTTTGTTTTTTGGATTTCCATCCTACTAAAGAATCTCCAAATTGAAATACCATTCCAGAAATTGATTTTTTATCAGGCAGGTTGGCCCAATCGCTGTCCACGTAACACTGCAATTTTGTGGACCCTGAAGATGGTAATTTTAAACAATAATCAAGTGTTTGCTTTAGATACCGGAAAATACGTTTTAAACCTTTCCAGGCATTTTCTGTAGGACAGCTTACTAGTCTGCTTAGTATTCCAATTGCATAACTCAAATCTGGTCTGCTCCACAATGAAATGTATAATAAACTTCCAATTATTGAATGGTACATTTCAGGATTTACAGGTTCTGTGCATTTTTCTTCATTTTTGAAAAAACCTATTTCCATTGGGGTTTTTATTCCCTTGCAGTTTTGCATATTGTTTCTTTCAAGTAACTCCACTATTTTGTCTTTTTGACTCAACAAAAAACTTCCATCGTTTGTTCTTTGAATTTCTAAACCGAGATAATTTTTTACTGGCCCCAAATCTCTTACTTTAAATTCCTTTCTTAGTTGTTCTGCAAATTTTTTCACTTGCTTGTCACCTTTTGTAGAGTAAAGCAAATCATCAACATAACACAAACACAATTCTTGTTTATCACCCTTTCCTTTAGTGTATAAGCAGTTATCAGCTAAGCTTCTTTTAAAACCAAGATTTTTTAAAGCATTATCAAGACATTCGTTCCAATTTCTAGCTGACTGTTTGAGCCCATAAATTGCTTTGTTCAGCCTATATACAGAATTCTGTTCTCCTGCCTCAAAACCTGGCGCTTGATTCATAAAAATTTCTTCTTGCAGATTTGCGTTAAGATAAGCTGTTTCAATATCAAAATGGTTTACCTTAAACCCACGTTGTGCTGCAAGAGCTAACAATAAGCGTACACTTTCACTCCTTGCAGTAGGAGAAAAGGTTTCATCAAAGCTTTCACCTTTTCTTTGAGTAAAGCCTTGTGCTACCAGTCTGGCTTTGTACTTAACATCACCACCTGCCAAGTGTTTTATTTTATACACCCATCTACAGCCCACTGCCTTTTTTCCTTCTGGCAATGGCTCAATGGTAAAGACATCGTGTTCTGCTAAAGATTTCATTTCTGCTTTCATTGCATTTTTCCACCTTACTATTTCCTGGTGTGGTAACTTTAAAACTTCCTCATAATCACGAGGTTCCTTTTTCACATCAACAGTTTTAGTTTCTTGTATAGTAAACCTTTCTGGAGGCACCCCCTTATTGCTTCTTTGTGACCTTCTGACTTGGACACTCTCCCCCTCTGAACTATCTTCCCCTTCTGATTCATCCTGCTCAGGAGAAATTGGTTCAGCTTTAGGAGATTGTGTACTGGGATCCTCATCCCCTGAATCCTCATCACTGTCACTTTCAGAACTTTCTTTAATTTGTGGCTTATCTTCCTCAGATTTCACAAATTTATCTGTATTATCAGAATATAACATAACTTCTGAATTTCCATGTACACGAACCCAACCATCTTGCTCACAAAACTCTGCATGTCTTGATATTACAACTCTGCCACGCCCTAGTGCAAAACGATACCCCTTTGACCAAGTTTGATAGCCAACAAACCTAAGTTTCTTTGCCTTGGGCTCACCTTTCCTTCTCTGTCCTTTTGGGATGTGAACCCAAGCCCAGCAACCAAAAGTTTTAACATGGTCCAAAAAGGGTTTTTTTCCATAAAGCAAAAAATGAGGGGTGTTGTTTATGGTAGAATGAAACAATCTGTTCTGTATGTAGTTAGCACACAGAATTCCTTCTCCCCAATACTTCCTGGATAGGCCAGAATCACATAGCATTGAATCTAACATTGTTTGTAAAGATCTTATCTTGCGTTCTGCAACTGAATTTTCTTCAGGTGAAAAAGGACACGATTTACGGTGACAAATACCACGCTTTTTCAACCAAACTTGGAGGGCTTCAGACATGAACTCGCCTCCACGGTCACTTTGCAACTGGGTAACTTTGTAAGGAAACTGCCTTTCTATATAGTTGATCCAATTCTTAATCAGTTGACCAGTTTCACTTTTGTGTTTTAACAAATATACCCAAGTATACCGGCTATAATCATCCACAAGAACCAAAAAAAACTTTGCTCCTCCTTCAGACTCTGCAAATGGCCCACAAAGGTCTGAATGTACTAAAGCAAATGGCCTCTTGCTAATTCTAGTACTTTCAGGGTAAGACCCTCGCTTACTTTTAGACTCCTTGCAGGTATTGCAGTCTAGAAAAACTGAACATTTTTTCATTTTAATTCCCTTGCTTAATTCTGGCATTTTTGCAATACTGCGGAAATTGGCATGCCCCAAACGACGATGCCACAGATGCTGGCACTCATCATGCAAGGCTCTATTACAGGCTTTAACACATGCCCCAGACTCACTTACTAGCTGGTCTTTCAAAACAAACAAACCATTTTGTAGCGACGCTGTAACCACTTTTCCAGCTTTCTCTATTCTACAGCCTGAACCAGAAAAGGTTACTTTAAATCCCTGCTTAACAAGACTTGTAACTGAAAGCAAATTATTTTCTAAGCTTGGTACACATAAAACATTGGTAAACTTGGTACTTAAACAGTTGATATTCACACTACCCTTTCCAGCTGACTCATGCGCTGTTCCATCAGCTAGTACTACATTTACAGATTTACAAGGCTGCTTTTCTACAAGGGTTTGTGCAGACTTGACAAAAATGTTTGTTGCTGCTGAGTCTAAAATCCAGTCTTGTCCAACGTCGTGACTGGTGCCTCGAACTGCTGCAGAAACATACTGGATTCGATTCTTCCTGTTTCCTCGCTTCCCAGCAAACGCAGGCCGCCCTTGTCTTGTATTTTCTCCCACAGACACAGTGCACTGTCGTACTAAATGCTTGGTTGACCCACAACGATAGCATCTTCTAACTGTGAACGCTGCTTCCTCTCTGTGGTCTACAACCTCTTTAGGATGCCGCTCCTCATCAGTTGCATATCTTTTACTGGACTGCCTCCCATTTCTGGAGTTACGGTGAGGGGTTGTGGCCTTCCTCTCATGGCGTCTTTCCTCCTCATCAAGCAAACGGCCAGTTAAGAAATGCATTGTTAATTGGCTTTCTGGGATTGCTTCCAGAGTCATCACTAAATTGTCCCATGACTCAGGAAGTGAAGACAGCACAATATAAACTTTTCTCTGTTCAGAAAAATGTTCCCCAAGTTCATTTAACTGTGAAAATAAATCACGCATTCTTTGAAGATGTGTTGAAACACATTCACCCTCACTTAGTCTGGCTCGGTACAGAGCTCTCATTAGAGAAATTTTGCTGCCAGCAGTGTCTCTAATATGTATTGCTCTCAGTGCTTGCCAAATCTCACTTGCTGTTTCAAGGTCTCGCACATGAGATAACTGAGACTTCTCTAAACTCAGAATTAAATTGGCATAGGCTTTGTCCTCCAGCCTTTGGTCTGCTTCATCTACTTCTTCATCCTCCTCTTTTACAGGAGGGTTAACAATTGCAGTCCAACATTGTTCTTTCTTTAAAAACGCCTGCATCTGTAAACTCCATGACATATAATTGGACTCTCCCAGTTTCTCTACTGGAAAATAGGAAGCTCCCCCTTGAGCTCCAGCTCCAAGTCCAGCCATGGCACCACCCAGCCTTCAGCTTTCCACTCAGTTCTTACTCACACGTGGCTTGAAGAAACGTTCGGCTCCTGGTCCCAAACAGACACTCCCTGCTGATGCCTTCACACAGCCAGCTGCTTGAGAAACGCTGAGTTGCTTCCAGTCTCTGGGTTCTTTTCACGCTCTGTCTCTGCCCACTCAAGACTGGGGACTGGGCCCATAACCTATTGGAGGGGGATGCCAGCCGGTGGCAGAGGACAGAGTGACTCCAGGAGACATAGGTGTAAAAACACCAAACGGAAAAACGAAGACTTTATTACTAAACAAATAAACACAAGCTCTGGTGGATGTTATTCCTGCAGGCAAAGCAACAAAACTCAGCTTTTTTCCTTTATAGCAACGGTCACCTGCAGCCAATTAATCCCAGAAACTTCTTAAAGGTATACACACATGTTTCTGTGCCGAATGTCCTCTAACATGGACGCCACCCTCTTGGGTCAGATGGAAGTGGCTGGCCTGCCAGGCAGGGGGCAGCTCCAGCAAGACTCAAAGCCAATGGTCTCAGGCTATAGCTCCCATCATAGGCCATTTGTGTTGGGGTTGATTGGAGATGCAATTCTGCAGCAACTGGAGGGCCAAAGGTTCCCCTACACCTGCTCTACCCCATCTGAGAGCAGCAGGGCAGGCCATGTGGCCACCACATCTTCCCCCTATGGCAGCCTACTGGCTGAGCCAGCCCTGGCTGTCACCAGCTTTCAATGGGCCAGCTGCCTGAGCTAGATTTGGAATGGAACCTGCTCAGAGAAGTTAATTAATTTGGGTTTGAATCTAATAATAATAATAATAATATTTATTTATATTCCACCCATCTGGTTGGGTTGCCCCGGCCACTCTGAGCCACTTCCAACACACATAAAAATAATAATAAAACATCAAACATTAATAGCAACCATCTGATCCAATACAAAAAAATCACAATAACTTTAAAATAAACAACATATATCAAATAAAGCAATATTCAACAATCCATTAGAACCCAATAGTAAAAAGTAAAAGTAAACAGCATCAGAAAATAATTAATCAGTTTACACTTATCAATTGCAATAAAGAATTACGAATCTATAATCAATTAAAAAATGGGATGCGGGTGGCGCTGTGGGTTAAACCACAGAGCCTAGGACTTGCTGATCAGAAGGTCGGGGGTTCTAATCCCCGCGATGGGGTGAGCTCCCGTTGCTCGGTCCCTGCTCCTGCCAACCTAGCAGTTCAAAAGCACATCAAAGTGCAAGTAGATAAATAGGTCCCACTCTGGTGGGAAGGTAAATAGTGTTTCCGTGTGCTGCTCTGGTTCTCCAGAAGTGGCTTGGTCATGCTGGCCACATGACCCGGAAGCTGTACGCTGGCTCCCTTGGCCAATAAAGCGAGATGAGCGCTGCAACCCCAGAGTTGGTCACAACTGGACCTAATGGTCAGGGGTCCCTTTATCTTATCAATAAAAAATAACAGCAAATCACAATGCATGAAATACCACAAAACCATGTAAAAGGATCAAATTGAGAAACAAGGACACACAACTTATAAAAATATTTTTGTTTTTATATTAAAAAAAAAAACCTTACCCCTCAGCTCCTCTCTTCTCAGTTGCTTCTGCTCTTCACAAAGTCATGGTCTGGGAAAGGCTCCCTGGGGAGGGTGGGGCAGAGCAGGTGGAAAAGCCATTGCCTGCAGAAAGTCTATCTCCCCTCAGGCCAGCTACAACTTGTTGAAACTCAGGCCCAGTTTGAAGTGAGCCTCGCCACCTCACTTCAGGCCTTTGCTATGCCAGGCAGTGGTGGCAGCGACTGTTGCTGAATCAGGCATCTTCTAATATGAAGGCTGTTCCCTTCCATTTCCTTTTCCAAAACTTCCACCTGCATATTTATAATAATAATAATTTATTATTTGTACCCCACCCATCTGGCTGGGTTTCCCCAGCCACTCTGGGCGGCTTCCAACAAAGACCAAAAATACACCACACATTAAAATCTTCCCTGAACAGGGCTACCTTCAGATGTCTTCTGAATGTCAGGTGGTTGCTTATCTCTTTGACATCTGTTGGGAGGGCGTTCCAGAAGGAAGGCGCCACCACCAAGAAGGCCCTCTGCCTGGTTCCCTGTAGCTTTGCTTCTCACTGGGAGGGAACCACCAGAAGGCCCTCGCCGCTGGACCTCAGCGTCCGGGCAGAACAATGGGGGTGGAGACGCTCCTTCAGGTATACTGGGCAGTGTTGACATTCACCACCATCACTCTTAACAGCCCCCCCCCCGCTCAGTTTCAGCACCTCTCAGGTGGGCACCCTTCTAAGAGAATGTGGGAGGTGTTTGTGGCGAGTTCCAGTACCTATTTTTCTAGGAAAATAGCCCTGGATTTGCCTCCCCTGACAGAATCCACTTGGCCTTGGCTGAGGAACTCCTGCATGCTCAGCTCTGAGGAACAGCGGAGCCTAAGGGTCGGCGAGGGAAGCATTTCTGCTGACGGCTCCTTGCTAATGATCCCTCGCTTCCCCCCCTGAGCAGCGGCGCTGACACTAAAAGCAGCCATAACAAATGTTCCTGAAAGGGATATGTGTGTAATTGCAAGCTTTGTGCCATAGATTTCCATTCTATCTGATTGATTTGAGCAGACCCGCATGCTACGCTGCCCTGTATATTCATCCGTCTCCCTCTCTCGTCGCTTTTTCCAAATGCCAAGATGCCTTTCAGAGGTCTTTCTTGTGGCTTGGTCCTGTTCTCTACTTGAGTAACTCCATGGAGTGCAGTTTCTTTTTTTCATGGGGGTGGAGGAGGCTGAGTGGGTGTAAACAAGGACAGGACGTATCCACCTGGATAAAACGGTCAGTGATGCTTTAAATGTTCATCAGATTGCCTCTTCCAGTTTGTGCCTAGCAGAAGGGCCAATAGCAGGGAAATGTATGTCAGAACACGTCTCCTGTGTGTGCGTCCATCTGGCTTCATTTGTCTCCATGTTGGTTAGAAGGAGCGATGGGCAAACTCCCTTCAGTTCAAATCAGAAATGGGTCAACAATTACAAGCATTTTTAGAGATCTCTCAGAGGGAGAAAATCTCATCTCCCCCCCCCCCAACCAGAGTTCTAAATTGACTCACAACATTGTGAGCTGCAAAATCAGTCTATTATTTTGTCCACGTTCCAGGCACTAACTTCAACTCCAGCAAAGCAAAGCACATTTTAAAGATTCCAGTGACTAATGGGTAAGCCCCATAGCACTCTGAAGCTGTGCAGCCCAATAACTTAGGCTTAGGGGACCCAGCCAGAAGGGTGGAGTATAAATAGCATCAGCATCCTACCTCCATTGTTGTTTAGTCGTTTAGTTGTGTCCGACTCTTCGTGACCCCATGGACAAAAGCACGCCAGGAACTCCTGTCTTCCACTGCCTCCCACAGTTTGGTCAAACTCATTCTGGTAGCTTTGAGAACACTGTCCAACCATCTTGTCCTCTGTCTCCCCTTCTCCTTGTGCCCTCAATCTTTCCCAACATCAGGGTCTTTTCCAGTGAGTCTTCTCTTCTCATGAGGTGGCCAAAGTATTGGAACCTCAGCTTCAGGATCTGTCCTTCCAGTGAGCACTCAGGGCTGATTTCCTTTAGAATGGAGAGGTTTGATTTTCTTGCAGTCCATGGGACTCTCAAGAGTCTCCTCCAGCACTATAATTCAAAAGCATAAATTCTTCGGCGATCAGCCTTCTTCATGGTCCAGCTCTCACTTCCATACATCACTACTGGGAAAACCATGGCTTTAACTCTACGGACCTTTGTCGGCAAGGTGATGTCTCTGCTTTTTAAGATGCTGTCTAGGTTTGTCATCACTTTTCTCCCAAGAAGCAGGCGTCTTTTAATTTAGCTCTGTAAAGCTTCCTAACTCAAGGAATCACTAGCACAGGGGTGGCTAACTTTGCTCCAAGGGCCACATTCACCCTGGAGCAACCTTCTGGAGGCCACATGCCTCTGGTGGGCATGGCTACCTAACACCCTCAAACACACCTTCTCACATGCTCTAGTAGATCACTACTTCACACCTAGTGCACATGCACACAGCTCTCCCTCTTCAGCTGATCTATGCAGATCACCTGAGACTGGGGAGCTACTGCTGTTAATTATAGATTGTGTGTGTGTGTGTGTGTGTGTGTGTGTGTGTGTGTGCCAAAATGGATCTGTAAAATCAGTACGTAATTAAAATACGCAACAGCAATTCCATTGGGGCAATGATACATCCCTATTTAAAATATACAGTAAGACAATTAAAGAGCATAACCATAGAACAGTTGACAAACAAGTGAAGCAATGACACCAGAAGTGGAATGCTCACCTGAGCATCAAAGGGGACAATTTTGCATCCCCACCAGAGTGCTGGGCTCTACCCACCCCAGTGCTGTGTCTTTCCCCCACTTTTTGCTGCCACCATCAAAATCAGTGAGATGGAGAGAATTTGGCATATGCAAAGCTGCCTGTTTTACCCAACAGAGCAAATAGCAGAAGAGAACCAGGAAAACAGCACCATAGTCTTCTCCCCCAGCACTGCAGTCCTGGTCCAAATCCTGACACCCACCCACCCAAGGCTGCATTTGCCAGATGTAACACTGCAAGAGATGGAATCCACTCTTTCATCTATTTATACTGAGTGTGAAAGGTCTCAGATTGCAGCACGTTACATTGGGACAAAGAAGCAAGGACTAATCTCTGTTTGAAAATCTAAAACTACCATTTTACAAAATCTGTCTCTATCACTAATTGGAACATATGGCTGAGGCAGGAAGCAGAGGTAAAGAAAAATATAATAAATCATTATATTAGCAACGCTGGAGATTCCTTTTAGATTTTGAAGTAGGCTCAGAGTCAGTAGTAGCCAAATTGGGCTGCATTATCAAGTGGGTTTCCCTCCACTTCTGGACTATAGATGAGAGGTTACATGCTTTTCATTGGATTACTGTCAGAAAAGCAACTGAAACATTTTTGTCATACAATTGTTTACATAGGCCTGATTCAGACAAACATATGCAGTATTTGATGACTCAAAGGTGGACATGTGCAGAGATGTCACTGAAGGTCATGTTGTGTGATTGTGGTGATGTGTGTATGTGTGTGTGTGTCAGGTGGGTGGAAGTTCCCTCTGTGGTGTTTGATCTGCATTGGACAACGCTTGACCCGTACCAGCTCATGTGATTTGCCTAATTTCTTTGCAAACAGTTTACCGTGGATGTCATCAATCTTCTTCTGTATGAGTTCACTGTCTGAAATGTATCATGCAGTTCTGAATATGCAAAATTTAATAGGAACCTTTATGAAAACTGTCTCCTTGCAGTCCCTTCTCACCTCCCCTCCCCTAAATGATGAAAATACAAATACGCTTCCAAAATAGATTATGCCATGCAAGGCTGACATGCTTTTAGGGCATATATTCTTTTAACTGCTGCATGGTTGTCAGAAATTCAGTAGGTACAGTTTTTGCAGGCAGGAAGATGCCATTGCAGAGAAAAGCTAGCCTGTTGAATAACACTGTTAAAGGAACAGAATCTTTCCCCATGAAGCAAGTCCCTCATCCAGTACAGTGCATATTTATGTGAGGGCTGAACTGATTTGCAAAGCAGTGCAAAAATATGGCTCAAAATGCAGACTTTCAAAAACATTTCCCTGTTATTGTTCTGTTCAAGTATGAACTATTGTAGGACTTGGTCCACAAGGCAAGGGTTGACTGACAGAGATGTCCTGATAACACTTCTCATAACTGGTAGCACATATTTACATAAGCTACAGTCTATATGGGTGAATTCAGAGTATTCAAGATCCTATGCAGAAACCGCAAGATAGACAATCACACCAGTGAAAGGAAGCAGGAATGAAGGGGGGGGGGGTGATGACAGATTCTTCTTGACATTTCCGTTGCTATCAATTGGAGTTGATGGGTGCTAATGACAGAATCCTGCCATTGCTGGAAAGGCATCTTTTTAGCAATAAAACCATTCCCAAAGGAAATGTGTGGGAAGCTGTGTTATGTGAGAGTACTTCCACTTTCTACATACTGGCACTGCATGCTGATAAAATCATAGAACTGTAGATTTGGAAGGGACTCTGAGGATCATCAAGTCTAACCTTCTGCAATACAGGAATATACAGCTGTTTGATTCCCCGCTCCTCCACATGCAGCTGCTGGGTGACCTTGGGCTAGTCACACTTCTCTGAAGTCTCTCAGCCCCACCCACCTCACAGAGTGTTTGTTGTGGGGAAGGAAGGGAAAGGAGACTGTTAGCCGCTTTGAGACTCCTTCAGGTAGTGATAAAGTGGGATATCAAATCCAAACTCCTCCTCCTCCTCCTCCTCCTCCTCCTCCTCCTCCTCCTCCTCCTCCTCCTCTTCTTCTTCTAATTCTTCTTCTTCTTCCATACAGGGATTGAACCTGCAACCTTGGTGTTATTAGCACCATACTCTAACCAACTTTGCTATTCAGATATACAGCTTTCAGAGTGCAGATCTAAATCATTTGTTCTACAACACATGGGTATCATTACCAGCCACTGACTATGCTCCCCATTCCATCTGTGTCAACAACATAGCACAGATTTGCATCATTGTTAATAATAATTATAATAAATAATAAATAATAAATAATAATAATTGTTCCACGTTACATGTGCCCCCTTCGGTCACAATGGAATTTACTTCCAAGTAAACATGCATAGGTTTGCACAGCTGACTGCACATTCTCTTCCACTTATAGAAGTCACTTTTTCACGGTTCAGATGATATTCCCAACAATGATGCTTGTTCAGAAAACGTGCATGCCACAGAGAATATTTGGATTTTACATAGGGGAGGATAAGCATATAGACCTTCATGGCAACCATATATTAGCATCACCTTTGGCACTGTGGTCTAAACCATAGAGCCTAGGGCTTGCTGGTCAGAATGTCGGCAGTTCGAAACCCAGCGACGGGGTGTGCTCCTGTTGTTTGGTCCCAGCTCCTGCCCACCTAGCAGTTTGAAAGCACGTCAAAGTGCAAAGTAGATAAATAAGTACCACTCCGGAGGGAAGGTAAACGGCATTTCCGTGCGCTGCTCTGGTTCGCCAGAAGCAGCTTAGTCCTTCTGGCCACATGAGCTGGAAGCTGTACGCTGGCTCCCTCAGCCAGTAAAGTAAGATGAGCGCTGCAACCCCAGAGTCGTCCACAACTGGACCTAACGGTCAGGGGTCCCTTTACCTTTACCAAGGAGAGAGAGAGAGAGAGAGAGAGAGAGAGAGAGAGAGAGAGAGAGAAAGGCACACACCTTTGGAGGAGATGCAAATACATACACAACAGCAGCAGCAACAACAAAAAACAACAGAAAAAGGAAGGAAGGTGTATTTGCCTGTTTTCCAGCACTGTGAATAATGAGGTTAAAGGCTGGAGGGAGAGTTCCCAGAGGGATGAGCTGTATACATTTATGGACACAGCATACAGCCTGGATGGGCCTGTATCTGAAACGATCTCCCTCTAATTTTCTACCTCACTGGCAATCCAGCACAGTGCCATCAATCAAAGTCAAAGAGAGGGACTCAGAAAACCACCTCCTCCCTTCACGCCGGGTTGGGGAGGGGAGGGACAAGACGAGGTGCCTTGCTTACGACCAGAGGCCTCAGCTGGAATGGCCTGTGCTCCTCAGGCTTATGCCCAGCAAGCAATCTCTAATGCCCACCACACCTGCACCAACAGCACCACTGACATCTGTAGACTTATTTGCCCTGATGGCTTAAAGCTGAATGAAGGTGTGAGATGGGGGAGGATGCAGGAGCGGGGTTCTGCTGCAGAAGGGGCAATTGCTCAAATCCGGCCAGATCCTTAATTTAAGGGTGTTGGTTTGTGGACCCAGACTTGAAGTTGCCTATGGGAACCCTCTAGGGAACTGTTATCCCAGAGGAGACTGGAAGGTTTTCATCTGGAGTGGGGAACCTGTTCCTCTCCAGGAGTTATTAGACTTCAACTCTTTCTGTCTCTGACTATTGGCCTTGCTGGCTGCTGGGAACTGGAGTTCAATGGCATTTGGACATCATCTGCATCCCGGTTCTTCCATGGCTTCTGCCTCCTTGTCAGTAGAACCCTGAGCAGTTAATTGTGGGCTCAGGACTTCTTGCAGGGCCCAATGCCACCTTAGCTCTTGAAGGTGAAGGGGCCCAGGTACAGTGAGGTGTCCATAGGACTCCTTACGGCAACAGTAGATATTTCTGGATTCCTGCTTAGAATCATAGAATTCTAGAGTTGGAAGAGACACCAAGAGTCATCTAGTCCAATCCACTGCAATGTAGGAATCTCATCTACAGCATCCAGGACAGTTGGCCATCCAACCTCTGCTTAAAAACCTCCAAGGAAGGAGAGTTCACAACGTCCTGAGGGAGTCTGTTCCACTGTCAACCAGTTCTTACTCTCAGAAAGTTCTTTGTGATGTTTAGTCGGAATCTCCTTTCTCATAACTTGAATCCACTGGTTTGGGTCTGAGCCTCCAGAGCCAAAGAAAATTAGTATCCTCCAGCTTTCATGTGACAGCCCTGTAGATATCTGAAGATGGCTATCATATCTTCTCTTAGTTTCCTCTTTTCCAGGTTAAACACATCCAACTCCCTTGACTGTTCCTCGTAAGGCTTGGGTTTCAGATCCTTGATTATCTTGGTCGCCCTCGTCTGCACACATTCCAGCTTGTCACTATCCATCTTAAATTGTGGCACCTGGAACTGGACACAGTCTCCCAGGTGTGGTCTGCCCAAGGCAGAATAGAGTGGTACTATCATTTCCCTTGATCTGCAGCCTAGAATAGTGTTAGCTTTTTTTGCTGCTGCATCATACTGTTGACTCATGTTAAGCTTGTGGTCCACCAAGACCCCTAGATCCTTTTCACACGTATTGCTAGTAAGCCAGGTGCTCCCCATCTTATTCTTGTGCATTTGGTTATTCCTGCCTAAATGCAGAACCTCACAATTGCCCCGATTGAAATTCATTTTGTTAGTTTGGGCCCAGTTCTCCAATCTGTTACCAGTCCCTAATCTGTTTTCTGTGGCATTAGCTACTCCTCCCAGTTTGGTGTCCTCTGCAGATTTGATGAGCATCACCTCAATTCCTTCTTCCAAGTCATTTATAAAGAATTTGCACAAGATCTCAGGGTCTCACATCTCTTCATCATATATGGCCTCTTTGGGGTCATGGTCAGGCTGAACTCTGGCATCATGGAAGAAAGGTTTCCTATCCCCTCCAACTAGGTGGTTGTTCCCATTTTATGGATCAGGGAACTGAGGAAGAACTAAAAAATTGCCTGAAGCCACTTTGGATTAGCTTAATAAACTCACATTTCATGTTGAGGCAAATTATGCATGTTTCTTGCGCAGGTAATAAGCTTCATGGCTTTTTCTACCCAGCCTGTTGAGATGGCAACTAATTCCCATATCTAAATTAAGACAGACCTTACACTGACTCTCTGCCCATCTATAAAGCATTCTCTCTCGCTCTCTGTATCAAGAACCATTGTAGAACATATAATAGCTGTTGTATTTACATTCATGTTCACTGCACTCTCAGTAATGAAATATAATTCACTGGGTACTTGCAGAGATTCTTTTGGTTCAATAAAGAGAAGCAGATCACGGAAAGGGAATATTGAGAAAATGTAACAGGACTATACAAGATGGGAACAATGAAGAAGGAAATGATAATTACCTGAGAAAAACAGAAGGGGCGGGGATATTTGGTAGATAGTAAAATCAACATGGATAAAGATAAAATCCCCCTCCGCCCTTGTAATATTTCTCACCTGGAAGAACTCCACAAACACCCACTAGAGCAGGGATGGCAGATTTTATGAGAGCCAAGTCAAGGCTTCTTGTGGTACTTGCCTGGGCATGACTAACAACTGCTAATGAACAGGTTGGAAGGTGAAACTAACCTAAAGGAAATGCCTTTGCCTCTCAGGGACCATGTTAAAATTACTAAACTGTACAGTTAGAGTAAAGGTAAAGGGACCCCTGACCATTAGGCCCAGTCGCAGACGACTCTGGGGTTGCGGTGCTCATCTCGCTTTATTGGCTGAGGGAGCCGGTGTACAGCTTCCGGGTCATGTGGCCAGCATGACTAAGCCGCTTCTGGCGAACCAGAGCAGCGCACGGAAACACCATTTACCTTCCTACCTGAGCAGTACCTATTTATCTACTTGCACTTTGACGTGCTTTCAAACTGCTAGGTTGGCAGGAGCTGGGACCGAGCAACAGGAGCTCACCCCGTCACGGGGATTCGAACCACCAACCTTCTGATCAAGTCCTAGGCTCTGTGGTTTGACCCACAGCGCCACCTACATCCCTTGTACAGTTAGAGACTGCCCCCCAAATTCCCATGACAGATAGATATTCCTCATGATGCAATAGCTTTCCCCTTTTCAAAACCTAAGCCACATATGGAAACCTATCTCCAGAGTTGGCTAGATTGTTCTTGGCCCCCATTCCTTCAGGGCTCCTGTTTCTCAGCTGCACCTGGTGTCTGGGGCAAAAACGATCCCTCCCCACACCCAGTTTAAAAGGCCTGGCTATAAGGGAATGTTTTTGCCTGGTGCCTAAAGATTAGAGCAGGAAGCCAGAGGTAAAGCTTTGTCATTCCGCTAAGCTTACCCTTGATTGCCACAGGCTTAGGTGGTCCTGCACTTCGTAGCAAATTATATCATAATGAAACTAAAAGGGTAACTAAATATTCAAAAGTATTTTTTCCATGGTCAGAGGATCAAGTGACATTTTTTTGCCTAGTTGACTGACCAACATGCCAGCCTAACTCAAATTATGCCAACTCCCTTGATAGTTTGCCTCACTGAACTGAGTGCAACTTACTTTTGCACAGACATGTATAGGATTATGCTATTGATCTGATTCACCAATACTCTTATGCTTTTATGTCATGCAGAACAAGAAAATTTGAGAGAGAAATTATCATTCCATGTTTCAAATTTTGATTTCCTCATAGAAATGTGAAATATAAACTAGGGTTTCAGAATTTAATTCATGATTTTTTGTCATGAGTCAGGCTTGAGGTAAATTTCACAGTTTAGGAGGCTGACTGGTGAAATTTCAGTAATAAGTTGTGAGTTTCTAGTTTTTAAAAAGTAGCTTTGCAAACTCAAATATATTAATGTTCTTTTAAGTACCAGCCATTCCCAGAAGGTATACACTGGGGTAATATTTGAGCTCTTCTTCTTGGTAAAGGGTAGAAATATGCTAGCAATTTGAGGGCGATTTGCTAAGTCCCTGATTGTCAAAACTGGCTAGATTTCAAATGTATGCAAATTTTCATTTAATCTGCGATGTTCTCCCAATTACATTGTTCTTACAACCCACTATCCTGAGTCTTATTTAATATCGACTCTCCTCCATCCTTCTGCTTTGTAGACAAGTTTTTATAGAGGCTGTTGAAACAGATTATTTTTTTTTATTAGCAGCCTGAGAGTGGAAGGTAATAAAGATTAATTTTTAAAATAATCCATTGAGTCACCCTTAATTTCCGGTGTCTTCAGTATCTGCAAACCAAGTTCAGAATTCTTTTGTTCATGCAAGAGTAATTTTGGGCTGGCTGGGTGGGAGAATATGATATCACTATTGAAGAGTCTGTTACACAAGGCATGCAACATTCCTGATTAACCAATATGCTTTTTAAGTATGCAGTTCAAGCATCAATGGATTCATTGCGGCATTAATGCAAGATTGCAGCATTAAAATCGATTATAGCTTGCAGCCTAAGAAGGCACCTGGTAAAAACGAAGCATACAATTCTTCACATCAGCAATCAGACATTACAAAAGGTACATGAAAATTTCACTCCATCATTTCAGAGTATATTGAGAATGATGTCTGTGCAGTGTTGCATAATGCTACATAGTTGCCTGCTAACCAAACAACAACCACCTGGGGAAGGTGAAGTCCGTTCCCCACAACCAGCACAGAGGTGAGCGTTATCACCTGCTAATTTCTGCACATCGAGTTGGTATGGTTGAGTTGTGAGCAAAGTTTGAGCTGGGCAGCATCTGGTTCTGCGGATCACTGCATGTTTCTGGGAGGGGAATTGACTTTTGGGATGCCTTAGCTGGGTTGGGAGGGACACAGGTGGCGCTGTGGGTTAAAGCCTCAGCGTCTAGGACTTGCCGATCGAAAGGTCGGCGGTTCGAATCCCTGCGGCGGGGTGCGCTCCCGCTGCTCGGTCCCAGCGCCTGCCAACCTAGCAGTTCGAAAGCACCTCCGGGTGCAAGTAGATAAATAGGGACCGCTTACCAGCGGGAAGGTAAACGGCGTTTCCGTGTGCAGCTCTGGCTCGCCAGAGCAGCGATGTCACACTGCCCACGTGACCCGGAAGTGTCTCCGGACAGCGCTGGCCCCTGGCCTCTTGAGTGAGATGGGCGCACAACCCCAGAGTCTGTCAAGACTGGCCCGTACGGGAAGGGGTACCTTTACCTTTACCTAGCTGGGTTGTGTTCTGTGAATACACCACTTTTACTCCTCTGCGCTTGGATGCACTTAGAAGTTTGCATCTAATTTTGCACTAAGATGCACTAAAGTGATTTCCATTTTGCCCTTCAGAATTCGCAGTTCACATTCCCCCCTTTGCTTCGTCAACTTCCTCTTAGCTAAAGAAATCCATTGCAATGGGGACAGAATAGCCCAGGTTAGGGCACAGAAAGTTGGACAGTTTCATGGCATTTCCCCACCTCCTCCTTTCTGCAGTCTAGAATATTTTGGTTGTCATATTGGCAGCCAATCAGGTCCAAGTGCTGCTTGCAGCTGAATATTTTGACTAGGATGGTGATGGTTTGAATACAGCAACCTGGTGAGGGTGGTGTGTCTTGTTTTTGTTGTTGGTGGTTTTTTTGACAGAGGTAGCGTTTGAACCAGCTTTGCAGCTCACTCGCTTAACCGGCCCTACAGAATGGGCTATGAATTTTAAAGCACATGTTTCTCTAGCTGTATATAGATTGCATTTCTCTTGCTGTATTCAGCACAGTTCCAGAACTGAGAGCTCGCCTGCTCACCAGAGTTTTTCGAGCCATAAACTCAGCAGCACTGGCAGAGATTAAATATTACAGAAGGAACATGATCAAAATCTCCAAGATGGCATAAACTAGGGAACCTTTTTCTTTTTTAAAAAAAAAAAGTTCAGACAGGTATTAAAACCAGCTTCTGTGGCCTGAGTGCCTGATGAGGTATTTGGAGGATAACACCAAAGAAAAGAACAGAGCAGCACAGTACAGACTACGGTTATAAAAACGAGATTGTTAAAATTTACAGCATCAGCAGGAGCTCAGAACTAGAAAGGGGCTATAAGAACTGGCATGTGTGCACACACACTCCTCCCTCCCTCGGTCTTTCCAAAAGAAGTTCCAGCACGAAGAAAATATCTGACAAAAAATTTGGTAGCTTTTTATAGGGTTGCCAATCTCAGAAGCAACTCGACTTCCAAAGTAATAGGATTTGTAAGATAATTTGGCTGTTTTTATGATATGGTCTTTTTTCTTTTAATTTCTTGCCTTTAGGGTTATGCAGTTGAGCTTGGAAATGCAAAGCAATGCCCTTGAAAGGTTCCCATTGTTCTTGTGAAGCAATCTCTGTGCCCTGCATCATACTCATCAATAAGCCATTCTGTCCCATACAGTGATACCTCGGGTTAAGAACTTAATTTGTTCTGGAGGTCCATTCTTAACCTGAAACTGTTCTTAACCTGAAGCACCACTTTAGCTAATGGGGCCTCCCGCTGCCCCCATGCCGCCAGAGCCCGATTTCTGTTCTCATCCTGAAGCAAAGTTCTTAACCCAAGGTACTATTTCTGGGTTAGCGGAGTCTGTAACCTGAAGCGTATGTAACCTGAAGCATCTGTAACTCGAGGTACACTGTATGTTCTCCCCCCCCCCAATAATTAGATATGGAAATGCAAAATAGTCATTGCCACTCTTTATGAAAACAAATTATTTCCTTTTTTTTGAAATAATATTTATTAAAGTTTCAAAAAAATTACAAAAAGAAAAAAGAAAAAGAAAACAGAAAATACAGAAAATACAAAATACAGAAAAATAAAAACAATTAAAAACCAGTCAATCTTTCCATGTCTTGTCTTTCATTTGCTTGTTTCCCTGACCCCCTCACACCTCCCTTTTTTGTATTCTAGTTCAGTTAGTTATTTCAGCAAATCCTTTCCATCTTTGCTTTTATCTTAATAATTTATCTTAATATATTGTAACTTTACATTCTCACCTATCCATAATCCAATTTTAAGGTAAAGTAAAGGTAAAGGTACCCCTGCCCGTACGGGCCAGTCTTGACAGACTCTGGGGTTGTGCGCCCATCTCACTTAAGAGGCCAGGGGCCAGCGCTGTCCGGAGACACTTTCGGGTCACGTGGCCAGCGTGACATCGCTGCTCTGGCGAGCCAGAGCCGCACACGGAAACGCCGTTTACCTTCCCGCTGGTAAGCGGTCCCTATTTATCTACTTGCACCCGGAGGTGCTTTCGAACTGCTAGGTTGGCAGGCGCTGGGACCGAGCAGCGGGAGCGCACCCCCCCGCAGGGATTCGAACCGCCAACCTTTCGATCGGCAAGTCCTGGGCGCTGAGGCTTTAACCCACAGCGCCACCTGCGTCCCTAATCCAATTTTACTTACCGGTAATTCTATAACATTACTGCTAAAACCACACAACTTCATTCCAGCAACCTTCTAACATTCCTTAATTTTACAATGTTTCTGTAAATAGTCTTTAAATGTCTTCCAATCTTCCACCGACTCTTCTCCCTGGTCTCAGATTCTGCCAGGAAAACAAATTATTTCCAAGGGGCAGAAAACAATTTGATTGTGAGAATTTTTTTGTCTTTGGCAACAATCTGTCTCAAGAGACAATGAAGTGCTCCCCCAGGTGTGAAGTCAAACTGTGTTGTTTTTGCTCTGGGGTGCAAGCCTAGGAGGTATGTATGGAGGTGCTGGGCTGCCCAGATGGCAAGACAATGCTCTGACCCTCACTCATGTGATGCAAAGGAAAGCAGAGCGAGACATTTCGCACCAGCTGGCCTGCAGGAGTTGCCAAAAGGAGGCATAGAAGACACCATCCAGGTGATATACAGGTGGTACATCACCCCGAGTAAACTATCAAAAATGTACAGTACCAACTCAAATTTATGCAAGAGGTGCAGAGAGTTAGAGGGAACATTATACCACATGTGGTGGGGTTGCAGGAAAATAAGAAAACTTTTGGGACCTCATATAAAATGAATTTTAAAAATTGTTCAAGATAACGTTTAACCAAAAACCTCTTAGGTATAATGGCACCAGATATCCCAAGAAAGAAAAGAAGAATCTTTTATATGCTACAACAGCAGCAAGGATGCTGATGGCCAAGGGGTGGAAGGGAGATAAAATTCCATCAAAACAGGAGTGGCAAGTAAAACTGTTAGAATATGTGGAATTAGCATATATGATGGGGGAAATAGAGACTGATCAACCCAAAAGTTTAAAGAGGAGTGGGAGATGTATAGACATAGATATAGAATATCTAAAAGAACAGTGCCCCGTATAAAAACTTTAGAATGCTTCAAATATCTATCGAATTGAAATAAGGAAAAAAGTGTACAAACAGATCAAATTTCTCTTCTAAATGTTCTGTGTGTGTGTGTGTTGATTTTAAACCAATAAAGATTAATATTAAAAAATACAAGACACCAACTAACCATCTTAGAGGCTCCAGTCCGGATTTGTGTAGGGTTCTTCTCTTTTCTTCTCCCAAAGATGTCCCACAAGGCAGCAGAGGTTTGCGATCAGAGTTTTCCTTCTTCTAGGTGGGCTATGAACCCCATCGGCTCCTCATTTCCATCTACGGCATGTGCAGAAACTGCCTTCTTGACTGCCGGACCCACTATTGGTCTCATCTGCTCAATCTGCTGGAGCCTGTATTCGCATGCAGGGTAAGTCTCTAACTAACCAAGGGTTTGAGACCCTTTGGTTCCCATCACTTGGTTTAGCCAGTCAGTCAAAGCTGTTTCCTGGGGTGTGGCCGCTGTCGCATGCTGACAACTTATAGGCGTCACAGGTGGGAGCTGAGTGCAGGGTGGGGACCAAAGGTAAGCAAAGTACCCCAGAAGGAGCAAGATGGTACTCCTCCTCCCCTACCACCCTATACACCCCAAATGTGAATATTCACCACTTTAACAAAATTCTGTTTGGTGTTACTGTATGTGGAGAGCCAGTGTGGTGTAGTGGTTAAGAGCGGTAGTCTTGTAATCTGGTGAACCGGGTTCGGGTCTCCGCTCCTCCACATGCAGCTGCTGGGTGACCTTGGGCCAGTCACACTTCTTTGAAGTCTCTCAGCCCCACGCACCTCACAGAGTGTTTGTTGTCGGGGAGGAAGGGAAAGGAGAATGTTAGCCGCTTTGAGACTCTTTAAGGGGAGTGAAAGGCGGGATATCAAGTCCAAACTCTTCTTCTCTTCTTTTAGCTATGGCAGCATCAGTGATGTCCTTCTACCTAGTTATTGCTTCTATCTCATTCCTAAAATGTTGCCATAGATGGTCCCAGACAATTAGGAACTGGGGTGATGGCATTATCACTCATTTTTCTTAGATATACGGTGCTGCTGCTCAGGGAAATCAGTTGGGAGAGACATCAGTGCTTCCTGGATTGGCAACATGACCGATATCAGCCAATGAGGGATCATAGAAAGACTGTGATGATGCCCTATACCAGATAGTCAATCAGAATTTGGTCAGAATCAAGGGCATGTTGGTACATGAACAGATAAACATTTTCCCCCAATTATTCAGTGCCCAAAAGAAAGAAATGGAGGGCATTTTGAGCCACAGAAATTGTTTCCCAGTGGGCCAGCCCTGGAAATTAATAATGGATATGGCAAGTACTACGATTTTGATGATGCAGCTTAGCTAACTGCCTTGTAATCCATTTAGACAGTGTCTGTGTCAGGATTTATTCCCTGTCATGCCCACTCTGTGAACTGATCTTGCTCTCTATGCCAATAATGGGCTATAACTCGTGTGTGTGTGTGTGTGTGTGTGTGTGTGTGTGTGTGTGTGTATTTCTCTCCCTCTGCCCTCTTTCTTTCACACCAATTATGTGTGTAAGGATGGGCACATATATGCACGAGTGTGTGAATGAGAGTGGAAGGGGAGGAAGTGTGATTTCTGTTTTTAAACACATCTGAAATATACTCAGAGTCGCAAAGTGATTTCATGCTCTTTATTCAGCTCATAGTGGTGAGGAGGAATGAATGAATGTCCCCTCAAAGTATCTGCTTTATATACATTATTTACACAATGGGCTGCACATGATTGGCTAATTCCGGAATTCTACTGTAAGCCAATCAGGTTGTGGATTCACTTCTATCTGGAGCATGATTGGGTGGTTCCTGCTAACCAATCATACTGCTGCATTGTTCTAGGACCAATCAGACTGCTGCATTCTGAATCCTATTGTTCTAGGACCAATCAGACTGCTGCCTTTTGGAGCCTATTGTTCTAGGACCAATCAGACTGCTGCAGTTTGGATCCTATTCAACTCAGTACATAACAACATCCCTTCCCCAATTTTGTGTGTGTGTGTGTGTGTGTGAGAGAGAGAGAGAGAGAGAGAGAGAGAGAGAGAGAGAGAGAGAGCTTGCACATGTGTGACAGTGGAATGAGTAGGTTATTATGGTGGTCTGGGCAACGTAAGCTATACCTACTTCTGCCCTATTGGTGTGGGGAACAGCTGGTTGGTCCATAATTCACTAGGTCTCCAGGTGGCAAGAAAAGATTGCAAACATTCTGGCATGGCTGATCCTAGCTCACAACTAGGGCCCTGTGACTTGACCTCCTCCCATATCTACATCCCTAAAACTTCTTTTCTTTAACCAGTGCCCTAAATCCCTCCACAGAGCTCCAGAATTAATTAATAAGCATCACTTGCAGGCAGAGCTTCACTTGGAAGGACATGCAATTGCTAATGGGGAGTTAGTAATCCATGAAGTTCCCACATGTAATGAGAACTGAAGGCCAATTTCCACACTTAAAACACTGCTCTTGATTCTCGACACCCTGTAAGAAGAGGGAGGGAGGGAGCTGTTTGAAGCCTTCAAGCTGCCAGCTTTATATGATCAGGAGTAGACACACAAGTTTGCAACTTGTTGTTAAGAGCACAGCTTTTTATACGATGAATATATTTTTATGGCCCTTTTATATGAGGGGGGAGGGGGAGGAGGACTGCTTCCATAAATTATTTACCTAAGTTGTAAAAGGCCAAGGAAATTGCTCTGCTTACATGTTCACAGCATCTAAATCCCAGAGTTTATTGGGGCCTGGACAGCCTTCATATTCCACTGGTCTTTTAAAACTTTGTTTGGCTGTTCCTATCCGCATTCCTTCCTTCATAAAGACCACAGTGGGCTGCTTTCTTGCCTGGCACTAAGCTATATTGATTCCTTGAGTCCGCTGCCAGCTTACACCTTTGAGCCCTGAAACTGGCTTCCTCCTGAGCACCCTACCCCCACATCTGTTTTCTTTCATTCTTTTTTCTCTTTCCTCGCACAAATCTCTTTTTAGATCTGCTCTTAATCCCTCTTTTCCCTCGTTCTGAAAGGTTTTCGAAGGAGACCCATATGTTTCCTTCTGGTGCAAAGCCAAACAGGAAGCTATAGTAATCATCCACAAATTAAGTGGCAATTAAAGCTCAGGAATCTGTTTGCAATTTTCTGGCTCTAGTTATGTGCTAGTGGAGAAGCAGTCCTGGCTAATCATAAAGGCAGCTGATTTGACCGAGTCAGACAAGAGGTATCACACAAATACCTCCCGATAAGCCATGCCCTGCTTTTGCCTTTCTTGTTGGCATTCCTGTTTTGCCCACATAAAGATGGGAATAAAGGGAAGATTTGGTGAACAGCTCAAGATTCTAAAGGGTGAAGGAACATCATGAGAATAAGACAATATCTGCACTTGTTCTTAAGCTCTAATAGCTCCATTTGTCAGAGAAAGGCTTAATTTTGCAGTACAGTGGTACCTCGGGTTAAGTACTTAATTCGTTCCAGAGGTCCGTTCTTAACCTGAAACTGTTCTTAACCTGAAGCACCACTTTAGCTAATGGGGCTTCCTGCTGCCGCAGTGCCGCCGAAGCACATTTTCTGTTCTCTCTCTCTTTTTTAAAAAATATTTATTAAGATTTTCCATGTAGATACATATAAAATTCACAATACAGTATATATCATAACATATTTTCACAACTTCTTTGGACTTCCTCACGTCTCCCGCTCCCATTTTCATCATTAAAAGTTTTTATCCGCAAATTATCATCTTATTTGCATTTTGTGTCCCACAAACTTAGTTTATAATCTAATAGATCTCCAAGAGATTTTTACTTTCTCAATCTCACTTCTCTTCCAAATTCTATCTAGTTTAGTGGTGCTCAATTATTTCTGATTTGGCAACCTACTTAACATTCAACCAAATTACAATGTTTTTGTAAATAAATCTTGAATTTCTTCCAGTCTTCTTCCGTCCTCTCCTCTCCCAGGTCTCGGATTCTGCCAGTCATCTCGGCCAGTTCCATATAGTCTATCAGTTGCATCTGCCATTCTTCCAGTGTGGGTAGATCTTGGATTTTCCAGTTCTTCGCGAGAAGTATCCTTGCTGCTGTTGTTGCGTACATAAAAAATGTTCGGTCCTTCTTTGCCACCCCTTGGCCGACAATACCCAGGAGGAAGGCCTCTGGTTTCTTAGTGAAGGTATACTTAAATACTTTTTTCAGTTCATTATATATCATTTCCCAGAAGGCCTTCACTTTAGGGCATGTCCACCAGAGGTGGAAGAATGTCCCTTCACTTTCTTTACATTTCCAACACTTGTTGTCAGACAGGTGGTATATTTTTGCAAGTTTGACTGGGGTCATGTACCATCTATAAATCATTTTCATTATATTTTCTTTCAAAGCATTGCATGCAGTAAAATTCATCCCAGTGGTCCACAACTTTTCCCAGTCCTCAAACATGATGTTATACCCAATGTCCTCCGCCCACCTTATCATAGCTGATTTAACCATTTCATCTTGAGTATTCCATTTTAGCAGCAAGTTATACATTCTAGATAGTACCTTAGTCTTTGGTTCTAACAGTTCTGTTTCCAATTTCGATTTCTCCACCTGGAACCCTAACTTCTTGTCATTTTTAAAAACTTCTTTAATCTGAGCGTAATGTAACCAGTCTCGCACTTTATCCTTTATTTTCTCCAAACTCTGCAGTTTCCAATTGTCTCCGTCTTTTTCTAATATTTCCCAATACTTTGGCCAGTAGGCCTCCATATTGGGTCTTTTCCGGGCCTTAGCTTCCATAGGTGAAAGCCACCTTGGAGTTTTGTTTTCCAATAAGTCTTTATATTTTGTCCAGACATTAAACACTGCTTTTCTGACAATATGGTTCTTAAAGGCCTTATTGATCTTAACCTTATCATACCATAAGTATGCATGCCATCCAAACGCATTGTTAAACCCTTCCAAATCCAATACATCAGTGTCCTCCAGAAGTAGCCAATCTTTTAGCCAGCAGAAAGCTGCGGCCTCATAATACAACTTTAAGTCCGGCAGGGCAAATCCCCCTCTTTCTTTCGCATCAGTTAATATCTTAAACTTAGTTCTTAACCTGAAACTGTTCTTCACCTGAAGCACCACTTTAGCTAATGGGGCTTCCTGCTGCCGCAGTGCCGCCGAAGCACAATTTCTGTTCTCATCCTGAAGCAAAGTTCTTAACCCGAGGTAATATTTCTGGGTTAGCGGAGTCTGTAACCTGAAGCGTATGTAACCTGAAGCGTATGTAACCCGAGGTACCACTGTACATGTTTTCTACATGGGCAGACCCTCCAAGTGTCCCTATTTTCCAGGGACAGCCCTGCATTTACAGCAGCTGTCCCAGTTTCTGATTCGATTCCAGAATGTCCCACTTTTCCGTGGGATGTCCCTATTTTCATTGGAGAAATGTTGGAGGGTATGCAGTTATAACCATACAACCTTTAGAAGACATATGAAGGCAGCCTTGTATAAGCATGTTGTTAAATGTTTAATGGTTGTTATATAAATAAAATTAGTATTTATTATTGTTGTTGTTGTTGAATAGTACATCCCTATTTTCATCGGATAAATGTTGAGTACTATTTATTGTTTCTCATTTTTTGTGTCTTATCTTTCTCTGTGCACTTGTAATTTTGTACTTTTTATTTTTCAATAATGAGTATAAAGTAATAAAAAGGTTAGTTTTGTATTTTTAATATTATCAGTCCCATTGGTTTTTGTTTCAGGCACGGAGGCTAGGTTTGGGGGGGGGGGGTTGAGTGTTTTTTTAAACTCCCTCCCAGAGCTTCCTGGGAGTAAGCTCTACTGAACATAATGGGGCTTTTCTCCCCCACCCGAATAAAAACCCTCACTATTACTTTAAACTGCACTGTGTTACAGTGCAAAGATCTGGGGCTTTTGCTATGATTGGAATCATAGCATTTTAGGGCTGGAGCAGACTCTAGAAATCATATTAAGCCCAACCCACATCTCAATGTGCACTTGAAAACACTGAACAAGTACACTTAAAAAATGATTAAGAGGATGTGCCTGTGACCACAGGGGTGATAGTTATCACCCGATGACTGTTCAACAAGCGAGACCCGTTGCATGGCAGGGGGGCATGTTCTTGTTTGCCTCAGGCCGTGAAATGTCTTGGGCTGGCCCTGCATGAACTAGTTTTGCCTATTGCAGATCAGACATTTAAATTCAGGAAAGGTTATCGCCTATAGTTTCCCCATATCTTGTCATCATTGAAGAGCACAGAGGCAAACACCATCCATTCTTTTAAATCAGTGCAGGATAGGCTACCGCAAAGTTTTAAAAGAAAAATAGGAGGCGGAGAAGCAGCGTTTTACTGAAGGCCATGCGAGGTGGCCTTTTTCTGTCCCACATTTGATGTGAGCTTGAAGGTGAAGGGAGAATGGGGCACAGCAGCAGCCCTGCATTTTTAAGAGAGATAAGCCCACCAATGTGAATATTTCCCCAATTACTGGGCAAATAAATGAAAAACCAACTTGTTAAAGAGGCGCTACCCTGCCATCATCAAAGCAGCAGCTCCAGCGATGCTCTCTTTTCCATTTTAAACTGCATGCTTAATCAGAGCTGGGTAAAGTCGAGAGCAGACAAATAGGAAGCAAAGGGAGAGGAATCTAGGTCAGAAAGACTAATCTCCCCGCGCATCTGGGTGACCTAGAGTCCGGTGCTCTTTCCTGAGCCAAGGCATGAAGCCAGCAGAACTTGTACTGACTACGGCACCGCAGTAACGCCAAAGGGACCATCTCTGCTGATGTAATTCGGACAGGGTTTCTTTTGTTTCAGTGCGGGTTCTTACATCTGATTTGTGTGCTACTGAAGGAGTTGGGAGTTGCTCTCATTTGGCTGGATTTACCCCAGTAATGCTGGGGGACGCGGGTGGCGCTGTGGGTAAAACCTCAGTGCCTAGGACTTGCTGATCGTATGGTCGGCGGTTTGAATCCCCGCGGCGGGGTGAACTCCCGTCTTCGGTCCCAGTTCCTGCCCACCTAGCAGTTCGAAAGCACCCTTAAGTGCAAGTAGATAAATGGGTACCGCTTTATAGTGGGAAGGTAAACGGCGTTTCCGTGTGCTGGTGCTGGCTCACCAGAGCAGCTTCGTCACGTTGGTCACGTGACCCGGAAGTGTCTCCGGACAGTGCTGGCCCCCGGCCTCTTAAGTGAGATGGGTGCACAACCCTAGAGTCGGACATGACTGGCCCGTACGGGCAGGGGTACCTTTACCTTTACCCCAGTAATACTTCTTAAGAAGAACCATGGGAAGGAGGCAAAGGACATGGAAACGTCCTACACTGGCATCCCAGCTAGGAATGAATGGAGATCTCAGCCTGTTTGCAGGCAGCAAATGGAGGGAGCCGGGTTAAGTGATTTTGGTTATCAGCTGCTGAGAGTTTTAGCAGGGATGGCTGTGGCTTCATGTTCATTTCCTTTTTACTTTTTGGGTGGGCTCACTGCTCCTTGGGGAATCTGCCTCCTAAACAGGCACCCACCCCAGCAGAGGCCTGCTGCCTTTTTCAGCTTGAGGGCCACACTCCCTTCTGGGGGCCACATGGGTAGGGCCAGAGGCAAAAGTGGGTGAGGCAATGGATGTAATCTGTTTGTACAGTAAGCTAGTGTCCTGCAGCCACCCAAGCAAGAGGCATTTGTGGGTTTAAGGGCACATTCCAGCCAGGCAAAGCCACTCAGGTGAGATGCAGGGCCAGTGATGGGTGCAGCCCGGGGAGAGTTCTGAGGGCCGGATAGAAAGCCCTGTGGGGACTCCTTTCGTCCCTGGGCATGTGGTTCCCCTCCCCTGTGACATACCAATGTTCTGAGGGCAATCTGGAGTGGTAGAAATAGCACCCCCTGCAGGCCCTCAGAATTACATTACATCATGGCATTACAGAGCAGGGAATCACAGCCATTGGAAGATGGCTGGCTGGAGGAGTTTGGCCATTATTATTATTATTATTATTAATCAGCATAAACATACAAAATAAAAAACACAAAATACGTAGTAGAAACAGGAACAAAACAAACCCATAACTCCCCTACCACAAACACGTTTAAAAGGACATTGCATGTTAATCAGCCCAAGGCCTGGTTGAAGAAGAACGTTTTCGCCTGGTGCCTAAAGGTGTATAATGAAGGTGCGAGGCAAGCTTCCCTCAGTGGTGACACCCAGGTCAGACTGCTCCCCCCTTGCTAACACCCCTGAGTGAAGGTCAGCTGCACTTAAAGTGTCCTTGCCTGTCCTCGGATTCCGAGAATCCGAGACCAGGAGAAAGAGACAGTGGAAGAAGATTGGAAGAAATTTAAAGATTATCTTAACAAATACTATAAAATTAATGAAGGCTAGAATGACATGGGTTGGAAAATAATATGGTGTTCAGAGATGTAGATTAAGAAAAGGAATGGAATTGTCAAAAAACTTTGGGAAATAAGGGAATGGATTTACTGACTGGATAATGAAATTAGAATACAGAACGGGGAGGTATGAGGGAGTCGGGGAAAGTAGGTTGAGAAAATAAGGTTTGAAACTATACTTGTTGTTTTTGTTTATGTTTTTTTTTGTTGTTGTTGTTTTGTTTGTACATGTTCTTAATGGAAATCTCAATAAATATCATTAAAAAAATAAATAAAGTGTCCTTGCCTGGTTCCTCCACCTGTGAAAAAAAGACAGTCACGGAACCAAGAAATTACACAAAACAAAACAAAAGAATTGCTGTGAAAGTCCCTGAAATGAGAGGTAATCGACTATAGAATTGAATAACCAAAATCAATTTTTTTTGGAAAAATTAACCTAGAATTAAACTTAAGGAGATGCCGGCTACAAAACTCGTTTCACTGAACTAATCAGTTTCCTCAGAAGGAAGTAAAGAATTTTAAACTTTAAATGACTTTAAGTGATATCAAACAAACTCAAGAGCAGAGCTGAGACGCTTATTTGACTTTACAAAAAAGGTATAAAAACCTCAATGACAAGTTTTAAACATAGCCCTATTTAAGAGAACATTATAAACCTTAAATGGTTTTCAATGATTTCCAGCAAACTCAAGAGCAGGGCTGAAACGCTTCCCTGAGTTTACAAAAAAGGTTTTAAGAAAAACTTACAAAGGAATACGAGATAAGCTGCTTAAGTTTCAAACAAACTCAAAAACCGGGCAGAAACTCAAAAACGGCTGAGGTGCTCCTGATGGCTGATGTTAAAGACCTGGCCCATGCTTTGCTTCCAGAACACTGGACTGTCAAGGTGGTGAGGGAACTCTTTGGAATGAAGAACTTCACAAGTCATCACTACCCCTTCTGTCAAGGGTGATTGGTGGGTGCTAGAAGAGATAAGAGTCCAGGCCTCCAGCCAATTTTACAGGTTTTACAGGTTTATTAGGTCCATTTTCCTATTTACACACAGAGCTCTCAGAACACGTCCGGCTCATTCGGTAGCAGATGCAGAGACTGAATGTTCCTTTCGTTTTCTCTAGCATAGCCACTTCCGGAGCTCTCCCCTTTTCCTTCCTCTTTTACGTGAAGAGCTAAGCCCCAGAAATTGCTCCCCCCTCCCTGATTCATTGCTTCCTGACATCCCTTCGTCATCCTCCCCCTCTGATGAGGTGCAACTACTTATGATCAATGGCTTATCTCTGTATTTTCCCATCATTTTCTCAGCCCCCAGTTCCCTGACACCTTCTCACAGTTCCTGTCACAAAATGTCACTCCCAGGAGAGACATGTGGCTCACTGCCGGCCCTGCGGTGAGTGCTGCCTGGCATTTTGTCATGCCCCTCAGTGGTGACATCTGGGGCGAACTGTCCCCACCGCCCCCTTCCTCTGACCCTGCCTTCCAGACCTCTTGTGGAGGAGGCACCCAAAGAAGGACCTCAGGTGATGATCGCAGGGTCTGCGGTGGTTCATCTGGGAAGAGGTGGACCTCAAGGTCTTGTGGTCCTGAGTTGGTTTTAGGGTGTATAGGTCAAAACCAGCTCTTTGGATTGGGCCCAGAAGCTAATTGGTGGTGCAGCCTCCATAGAGTGGAGAATTTCAGGAGGACATTTTTTATCAGCTCTGGGTAGATCACATATTTTAATGATCCTTTAAAATGTCCCTGCACACAGAAAAAATAGCATTTTAGAGAGAAGGCTAGCAAATAACCTCTCTCACTCTCTCGATATTATTGTGTGTTCAGGGATTCAAATAGCTCCCCAGCAGAAATGTACTGGCCTAGCCCCCCCTAACAAATGTTAAAACAATTAATGAACCTGACAAATGTAATGTTGGGAGTTCAGGTTTCATAATAGGTGCCGGTGTGTAGATAATTTTTAAGGTGAATCTATCACTTAGACTGACTGAAGCAAAGCACTAATGACAATTTTCACAAAAGAAAACGCTTTTGTCAGGAACGCTTTACAAAAATCTCAACTTTTATTTCGTGCTGCATTGTCTGAAATGAGGCGATTTGTCACTTTATTCTGGTGATCATGACACTTCAGAGGCAAAGGGCAGTCATGCATAGCACCCAGCTACAACCTTTTTCTTAAATACCTCTGATACATGTCCATTTCAAAAGCATTTGAAGTGCTATAATGCTGTTATTCCCCTGTTATTCCACTTGGGTGGGGTATTATTCTTATTCTTATTCTTATTCTTATTCTTATTCTTATTCTTATTTCCATTTTGAACTGGTTCACATTCTAGAGGAGCCTTCTCAGCTGCTACCTGTGTGAGAGAGCCAGTGTGGTGTAGTGGTTGAGAGTGGTAGTCTCGTGGAAATGTAATGAGACTGAAGGTACCTTTTACCACCTTTGGTGGACCTGCCCAAAGATTAAAGCCTTCTGGGAAATGATCTATAATGAAATTAAGAAGGTCCTTAAATGGACTTTTCCTAAGAAACCAGAGGCTTTTCTCCTGGGCATGGTTGGCCAACTGGTGCTAAAGAAGGACAGAACCTTTTTTATGTATGCTACCACAGCAGCAAGAATTCTTCTGGCAAAGTATTGGAAGATGCAAGAAAGCGTGTTCTCCCTAGCAGAGAGCACGTGTTGCGGTTGGGGAAGCAAGCCACCTGCGGTGAATGTGTATTTTAGAACCCGAGCTTAAGGGGTTAAACCGGTTGCTGGGGAGTATTGAATGTTGCTAATATGGAGGAGGGGTCAGAGGCTTTAAATATTGGGAACGGACGTAGGACGTCCTCTTGGCTGATTTACACCGGATCAGGAGAGACGGTTGTATTGCTGAGCTTAATTTTCCTTGAATTACTGGGCCTAGGCTTAACTTTTCCTCTTTCTTCCCCCTTCCTTCCCCGTGGGTTGCTCCGTCTTTTATATTTCCACTTAATTACCCTCTCCCCTTCCCCTCCCCATTCCCCTTCATTTGTTGAGCGTTGATTAATTCATTTAATTCTGAATTGATTTATTGCCCCCCCCTTTTATATTTAGGCTTGAGGGCGGGTACCCCCCCCCGGCCTTAGGGCCTCCCCCGGTTTTGGGGGGCCCTGTCGTTGATCCCTGATCGGCGGCAGCAGTTTGGCCGGGATCCGGCCTACTTGAGGAGGGAGGCCTACGGCGTACCGCGCGGGCCCGTTTGAGCCCCGTTTGCTTACCTGGCCGCTCCGGGTGTGCGGACGGGTTGGGGCCTGGCATCGGCCCATAATCCGGGCCGCGGCGCTTCCGGGGTGCCCTCCGCGCGTTTAGCTGTTTCGCGGGGCGCTCCGTGGAGGAACCCCCCTTCTTTAGCTTGAATCCGCTGCTTGTCGCGTGTGCGCAAGCGGCTTGAGCTCGGAGGGCAGCGGCGCGGCAGCGCGGCCTCCGCTCTCGGCGCCAGGGCCGCGACCAGGCTTTGGCGCGCTAGGCCTTCGTTTGGAGTCGGCGGGTCGCCTCTCCTGTGGCCTAGGACTGTAGCCCTCCTCGCGGCCGCCATCCGCGGCCTACTTGTTGTGCTCCGTCGCGGGAGGGGTCTTTTCCCGGCGGTGCTCCTTCCCCTGCTGCCATCTGGTGGCCGTGCAGGCTTATAGCAGCCGAGCCGCGCGCCAGGCTCCCCCTGCTGGCACGACTCGCTATTGCACCCCCTCCTCCTTGTGTGAGTCTGGCCTGATTGCTGCCCCCTGCTGGCCAGACTCGGTATTGCATTTAATTTAAATTAAATTCGATTTTATTTTTAAATAAATAGAAAAAAATATAAAAAATATTGAGATAGTTTCTATTGGCATATAGTAACTAATAATAATTAAAATTAAATAATTTCATTTATAATAATATAGTTTTAAAAAAATAAAAAAAATAAAAAAATAAAAAAATAAAATAAAAAATAAAAAATACATAAAAAAAATAAATAAAATAAAAATAAGAATAAATTAAAAAGAACATTCATAGGTAGGCAGTAGAGAGCCAGTGAGGTCTAGTGGTTAGAGTGTTGGACTAGGTACTGTGTGACCAGGGTTCAATTCTCACCTGGCTACTGAAGCTTATTGAGTGACATTGGGTAATCATTGCCTAGCAACATTGTATTAGTAATTTTCTATTAACTATATTCTGATTTCGAATAGCAGGCATGGCTCCGAAGAAAGTTGCTGCCCGTCCCGGCTCAGCCTCTCCTGCTAAACGGCCTATTAGGGGCCCGTCGCAGGCACTTCGTTCTCCTACGCCGAGTCAACCGGTGGGGTGGGTGCAATCACTGGTGGAGAGTATGGCCGGCGATCCAGCAGCCTTGTCTCGCTTTGCGGCTGAAATGGACGGTTTCCTTCAACACTGCTCCACTCAACCCTTCACGTCGGGGAGGCCGCCTCGTCCCCTATCGGCGCCGTCTCCAGCGTCGCAGTCATCTAGCGAAGATGAGAGAGAAGGGTCATCTTCTAGGGGTTCGAGGGCAGATCTCCAGCTAACCCAGCCCCGTGACTTACCTGTAGCTCCTCGCCGTTCTCGGAGGGCGGGTCGTCCCTCCGCGAGGGTTTCAGGGAGAAGGAGTCCTTCGGCTTCTTCCACCCGCCGAAGTGCGATGGCCCGGCCTTCGGATGAGGTGGCGTCGGGTTCCGGCATCTCACATGTTGTCTCTCCTCAAGCTTCTGCAGGTGTAATTCAGCGAAGCCCCGACTCTGAGTCTTCTATGGAAGACAGCTTACCAGTTCCTCCCAGGAAATCTTTGGGCGGAAAACGTCGCCGCAAGAGGTCCTCGCGGAAGCATGCCAAGCGAAGGAGAGCCGATTCATCTTCTTCTTATACTGGTACGTCCTCTTCCAGCTCTGATGAGGAGTCTAGTAATTCAATGAGACTTTATTGGGGCTTTGGAGAATCGGCCTCAGGGCTTCCACGGTGGGCTTGGGAGCGGAGGGCTAATTCACACCGGGCACGGTATGGGGCTGTCCAAGAATGTAAGGATGGTGTCTTGGTTCCCGACACGAAAGTCTCTACCAATTCGGCCAGGGACATAATTCCGGGTTCACATTTGTCGACAAAGCTGCGGTCCAGGATTCTGGATGGCCGTTATGTTGACATTTTTAAATTAGCCCCTCCTTCGGAGGACCAGGAGAAGGTGACTTCTTCTAAGAAACGCCTGGGTGCCTCCATGGATAGGACATTTGAACATTGGTTAGACTGCTACCAGGTCTTCGCTGGTGTGGTTGTAGCAGCTTACCCGCGGAGATCTCTTCATCTGCTGGTTTATCTGTCTATTGTTCGATCCGCCTTCTCCAAAGCTGGGGAAAGTGCGGCAATAAAATACGATGAGAACTTCAGGCGCCGTGCAGCCAAGATTCCCTCAGCCCGTTGGGATCGCAAAGATCTCGATGTCTGGACCACCTACGTAGGCCCTCTCATAGATAAAAAGGCTCCAGAACAACAGAAACCGAGGACTTCGGCTTTTAGATTTAGCCGTCGCCTGCTCTGTTGGGATTTTAACAAGGGTGCCTGTCAGCGCCAGGGGTGCAAGTACAATCACACATGCGAAAAGTGTGGTGCCCCGCATTCGGCTTCCACTTGTTCTGTGGGGCGGCGGCCCTTTCGTGGGGGAAAGGGGGGTTTTCAGCAACCCCCCAAGCAAAACGCCCCCCTCCCTTCAACTTCAGGAACCGCAAAGTAGCGTCCTGACCTCCTTGGCTCATACTCCTGTTCGTTTACTAGCCCTGCAAAGGTGGTTGCAGTTCTACCCGGATAGGGACGCTGCAAATTATTTGAGTGATGGTTTTTCTGTAGGTTTTCGGATTCCGGTAGCCATGCCTCCCGTGGCACGGAATCCATTTAACCAAAAATCGATACGCGAGCTACCTGAGGTCGCCCGCAAGAAAATTGCAAAGGAGGTTGCTATGCATCGCATGGCCGGTCCTTTTCGCGACCCCCCTTTTCTTAATTTGCATGTATCCCCATTGGGTATCGTGCCAAAGAAAGGCCCAGGGGAGTTCCGATTAATTCATAATTTGTCACATCCCAGGGGTACTTCGGTCAATGATGTGATTCCACCGGAGCTTTGCTCCGTAAAATATGCTTCTCTTGATCAGGCGATCAGGATGATCCGGAAGTTCGGCCACGCCGCCCTATTGGCAAAATGCGATATTGAATCGGCTTTTCGCCTTTTGCCGATTCATCCGCAAGATTTCTGGCTACTTGGTTTTCGCTTTGAGGACAACTATTATTTTGACAAAGCCATGCCTATGGGTTGTTCAATTGCGTGCGCCGCTTTCGAATCTTTTAGCACGTTTTTGGAATGGGCCCTCAAGTTTAGAACCGGCCTGGGCGGGGTTACCCATTATTTGGATGATTTTTTATTGGCCTCGGCTTGTGACACCGGCAACTGCTCAGCGTTGCTACGAGCCTTTGCTGACCTGACACAAGAACTTGGGGTTCCGCTTGCTGCGGAAAAAACTGAGGGTCCTTCGACCCGACTTACTTACCTGGGTATCCTTTTGGATACGGTTTCCCAGACCTCTAGTTTACCAAACGACAAACTGGTGGCCTTGAAGAAGGTCATAGGGGAATTGCTTCCTCAGAAAAAGGTGTCTCTTAGACAACTCCAGTCGCTTTTGGGACATCTGAATTTCGCGTGCAGGGTGGTGGCTCCAGGGCGCCCCTTCTGTTCACGCTTGGCCCGGCTCACTGCAGGCTTGAGGTCCCCTCATCATAAAGTTCGCCTTTCTAAGGAAGTGAAGACCGATCTTTCCACCTGGTTGGAATTCCTCGAGGATTTCAATGGGGTGTCCTTGTGGCAGGACACATTGAACTTGAAAAATGACTTTCAGGTTCAGTCCGATGCTGCTGGTTCCCTAGGCTTTGGCCTTTACTGGAAGGGTCGGTGGTGTGCCGAGCATTGGCCTCCTGCCTGGCAGGGAGGTGAGATATCGCGGGACCTAACTTTTCTCGAGTTTTTTCCCATTGCAGTGGCAGTGCATTTGTGGGTCGAGGAGTTCAGGAACCGTCGTGTCTGCTTTTGGACCGATAACCAGGCGGTGGTGGCCGTGCTGGCCAGGTTGTCATCACGCTCCCCCAGGGTGTCGGCCCTCTTACGGGCCTTTGTGTTGCATTGTTTACGTTGCAATATAGTGTTTTCTGCACGTTTTATTCCCGGGGTGTCTAACGAAATTGCTGATGCTCTGTCCCGTTTTCAGATGGAGCGGTTCAGACTTCTGGTTCCAGAGGCTCGGATACATCCGGAATATTTCCCGGAACATCTCTGGAACCTTGGCAGCAATTAGCGTTGCAGGGAGTAGCGGCATCTGTTTCCTCTTCTACCCTTAAAGCCTACACGAAGGCCTGGTCTGATTTTTTAGCTTTTAAACGGCAGGCAGGCAGCGTCGTAGAAGGGGTCCCACCCACCTCTTCGCAGGTGTTGAGCTATTTAGCACACTTATTTCAGTTGGGGCGCGCAGTTAAGACCATTCGGATTCAGGCAGCTGCCATTGCATTTTTCTGCAAAACGATTTTTGATAAAGACCCGTGTGCGAAGTTTATTGTTCGCAAGGCCCTCGAAGGCTGGGGAAAACTCCGTCCTTCCCGGCCTGCGACCCGCCACCCTATCTCCTTTGAATTATTGAGCAGTATGCGCAGGAAGTTGCGGGAGGTATGCTGGTCTGGGTACGAGGCTCGCCTATTTTCGGCTGCCTTCTCTATCGCCTTTTTTGGGGCTTTGAGAGTGGGCGAACTAGTTGTGGAGACCAACAGGAACGATCGTTCCAGGGGTCTTCTGCTACAGGACGTGCAATTGTCCTCTGTTGAACTCCGAGTCTTGATTAGGAATTCCAAGACGGATCAGTTGGGCAAAGGTGCCCTCATTCGTCTCCCGGCTACGGGCGAAGCAGGCCCGTGCCCTGTCAAGGATGTCCGCAAGTATCTGGCAGTGCGCGCCCCAGGGGATGGGCCTTTGCTCAGGCATGAGAATGGGCAGCCATTAGCAAGACACCAGTTTTCAAAAGTGATGCGCAAGGCGATTCTAGCTTGTGGGGGCACGGCTTATGGTTTCGCCCCTCATTCATTCAGGATCGGGGCTGCGACGACGGCAGCACACTGGGGCTTATCAGCCGCAAAAATTAAAGATTTGGGTCGCTGGAAATCAAATGCGTTTAGGGGTTACGTCCGCTAACATCGTGGTTCTTACATTTGTTTTGCTTTGTTTACTTTAGGTTTAGCGACTATCCGTATTTGGATGGTCGGCCACAGTATCATCCACTGGGCTGGTGTTGCAGCACGACAGTCTGGATTGGGCCCCGGTCTTGGCTTTCCTCCGCATGTGCACATATCGTGGCTGTCCAGACGGGTAATGCGCTGGTCAGAGTTCCTGCCGAGGATCCGAAGGCAATTGTTTATGGACGGGCCACCCTCGGCTGTTGTGGTGCAGCTGGGGGAGAACGACCTGGTTGCCATGGACTGTCTTTCACTTCGCGCTGCAATGGTGGCTGACCTGGAAGTTCTGCAGGCAATGGTGCCTGCAGTAAAAATATTTTGGTCTAAGCTTTTGCAACGCCGCATTTGGATGGGCAGTCAGTGCCCGGAGGCCACTGAAAGGGTCAGAAAGCGCATAAACTCTGCAGTGTCAAAGAAGGTGTTGGAATTGGGTGGTGATGTGATTCCCCATCCTGAGATTCATTTTCGGGCCGCACCTCTTTTCAGAGCCGACGGCGTGCATCTTTCGGCCTCAGGGAATGAGGCCTGGCTGGGGGCAGTCGTGGCCAAGCTGAGGGCTTGGTTGGGTTTGTGAGTGGTTTGGCGGTGAGCATGGGCTCTATGGCGGTTAGGCATTGGTTAATTGGTGCTTGGAGGGGTAAGTGCCTACCCCTCCAAATGATGCGAAAGGGAATTCCGTTAAAGGAATCCAGGGGCTTGCCATTCTTTTGTCCTTGTCCCCGGAGTCGGACTTGGGCCGTGCAAGCCCCACAGGAACATGAGGGTGAGAGGTGAGGGACTGTGGCACAGCTCCATTTTCTCACCCAATATTTGTTTCCCACGCTGGCTTCCAATGATGGCAGGATGCCCAGCTCTGTCCCTGAGGGCATGGACAGATAGTCATAACCAATTGCCTAAGCAACCACTCACATATTTTGTATTTGAATAAAGTTGTGGCCAAAATCATGCCAAAAACCTTAAACAAAAATTCTGTGTGAAGTGTGAATTTTTTTGGGGGTGGCTTGTGGGACTCAACACGCAACTAGCTACTCTGGAAGAATGGCAGACGAAGGTGACAGACTTCATGGGACTAGCAGAGATGACTGGCAAAATCCGAGATCAGGGGAAAGAGACAGTGGAAGAGGACAGGAAGAAGTTTAAATTATATCTTAAAAACTGTTGTAAAATTGAGGAGTGTTGAGATGTCAAGGGGTAAGAAGTAGAGAAATACAGCTGTAAATATTAAGTTTAAAGAAATTTAATGAAAGGGAACCAATAGATAAACTGATTAAAGGGTTGCTAAAGAACTTTGGAATAAGGATGCAGCGAAAGGGAGGTACGGGGAAGTCAGTATATGTTTAATGTGGTGTATGTTTTTGTTTTGTAATGTGTTTGTCTTTTATTATGTGTTGGAAAAATCAATAAAAAACTTTTATAAAAAAAAAGAGAGAGAGTGGTAGTCTCGTAATCTGAGGAACCGGGTTCGATTCCCTGCTCCTCCACATCCAGCTGCTGGGTGACCTTGGGCCAGTCACACTTCTTTGAAGTCTCTCAGCTTCACTCACCTCACAGAGTGTTTGTTGTGGGGGAGGAAGGGAAAGGAGAATGTTAGCTGCTTTGAGACTCCTGAAGGGGAGTGAAAGGCGGGGTATCAAATCCAAACTCTTCTTCTTCTTCTTCTACCTGAAAGACTCCAGAAACCCAGTGTTCATCCCATTCCTCCCAAATTCAGCTTCAGTTTTGCAGCCTTTCTCTATACCATACTTGTTTGAAGTAGAATCACGCATAAGTATCTCTTAAGTGTTAAACCTCCCAAATTTATGAAGAAGAGCCGCAGGAGTGGAAAGCCCAAAATTAGCTTCTTATAATTGTACTATTATCGTATTATAAACTTTGGACACATCATTAAGGAATGGAGGGAATTAAAGAAGGAAAAGCACAGGCTCCCAATGGGTCCCTGTGGGATCCTTGAGGCAATTAGCCTTAAGCTTCAAAACATATTTCCAGTTTTATGGCCTGTTTTCAGAGCTTAAAATAAATTCCCACCCAATAAACCCAAGTATCACCCCAAACAGAACTACAACAATGTCTTAATTAATAGCAAGAGACCAGTCAGTGGTAAAACTTTATTAAAGTCAATGCATTTATCATCCTCTTCATTATTTGTTTAGATACATGATCTCCTTCCCACCCCCCAAAGCTGGTGTGTGGCTTCTAAAAGCAAGCATTATAAAAACATTTTAAAGCCATAGCCCAGACATAGGCAAACTCGGCCCTCCAGATGTTTTGGGACTACAACTCCCATCATCCCTAGCTAACAGGACCAGTGGTCAGGGATGATGGGAGTTGTAGTCCCAAAACATCTGGAGGGCCGAGTTTGCCTATGCCTGCCATAGCCTTTTGAAATTGCCTGTTCATTGCTCCATCATGGCCAGGCCTCATGGAGTCTAAAAACATCTGCAGGGTCACCCAATCCCTAATCCAGGTCTATATTGTCTACGTACGACAGTCATTCCCAAACTCTGCAACAGTGCATGTCATAAACAGGACGATAGTGTGCCATGAGGTTTAAATATGTTTGATTTAAGACTTCTTTGAGCCTGAAGTGCCCAAGCTCTGTACGATGCTGGGCTTCCGTACGATAAATTCAGAGGCGCAGGGTTGATATGTGGAGCTTGTAAAGTTGGCAAGCGCTTCCTTTCCCAAGAATCAGTAACTTCGTATTCTGCATATTTCTTTTAAATCTTGTGTTGCTTTTTGTTTTAAGTTGTGCCATTTTGCAGCGTCCTTTCTAGTTAAGTATAATGTGTGATTTATACTTGGGGGAGCAGCGGCACAGGCGCGCATGTGTGATATCACATGTGCGACACACGACATCATGCATGACTCTTACTGCTGTGGGGTCTGGCATGGCCTGGCCAGAAGTCATGCGGGCCTGTGGGAACTGGTGTGGCTGAGCCAAAGGCTGCCCTGGCTGGCACAATGTTGGTTCCCACTGCATCACCTGACCAGTGTAGCCTTGGGCAATGTCACGCCGGGCCCCTAAAAATATCGAGGGGGCTGAAGAAATCTCTGCTTCCTAGAGTTGGCACGCCTGGATGCAATGATTTGGCATTGCAGTATATTGTTCTGATGAGCCTCTGCTGGAGCACAGGAAATAGGTAATTCTGCTGCATCTTTGTATTGGATGGGAATGTGCAAATATCTCTAGGCAGAGGCACAGCAACATGACCTGCCCTAAGGTGTTGCACGGGTGGTGCTGTGGTCTAAACCACTGAGCCTCTGGGCTTGCCAATCAGAAGGTCGGCGGAACCACTGGCCGATCTTTGAGAATTCCCGGAGAACAGGCGAAGTCCCGGCAGACTGGAGGAGGGCAAATGTTGTCCCTATTTTCAAAAAGGGGGAAAGAGAGGACCCAAATAATTACCGCCCAGTCAGTCTGACATCAATACCAGGGAAGATTCTGGAGCAGATCATTAAGCAAAAAGTCTGTGAGCACCTAGAAAGGAATACTGTGATCACCAATAGTCAGCATGGATTTCTGAAAAATAAGTCATGTCAGACTAACCTGATCTCGTTTTTTGACAGAATTACAAGCCTGGTAGATGAAGGGAACGCAGTGGATGTAGCCTACCTTGATTACAGCAAGGCATTTGACAAGGTGCCCCATGATATTCTTGTAAAGAAGCTGGTAAAATAGACTATGCTGACTGACCGAACCCAAAGGGTGCTCATCAGTGGTTCCTCTTCATCCTGGAGAAGAGTGACTAGTGGGGTGCCACAGGGTTCTGTCTTGGGCCCGGTCTTATTCAAGATCTTTATCAACGTCTTGGATGATGGACTCAAGGGCATCCTGATCAAATTTGCAGATGACACCAAACTGGGAGGGGTGGCTAACACCCCAGAGGACAGGATCACACTTCAAAACGACCTTGACAGATTAGAGAACTGGGCCAAAACAAACAAGATGAATTTTAACAGGGAGAAATGTAAAGTATTGCACTTGGGCAAAAAAAATGAGAGGCACAAATGCAAGATGGGTGACACCTGGCCACATGACCCGGAAGCTGTCTGCAGACAAACGCCAGCTTACTTGGCCAGTAAAGCGAGACAAGTGCCGCAATCCCAGAGTCGTCCATGACTGGACTTAACTGTCACTGGTCCTTTACTTTTACTGCGGTGAGGCACCCAATGTCACACACACTAAAGTACAGGGAATGAGCTTCTCTGAAAGTGGCTAGCTCTTAGTCTCATGTGATCTAAAAGTAAATCTTCTCGGAATGAAAAGAGTGGAATAGCAATTTTAATTTTAATCTAATTTTAATTCAGAAAAGAACTATGTTGAGGTATCAGAGGTTCGAGTGTCAGTGGTTTTTTCAAATGGATTGCGGTTTGGTAGTTCAGTTTTTCAGTACACGGGGTTGCTAAATGTGGGGGGGGGGGCTTCCAAGAGGGTGCCCATTTTGCTCCCCCCCCCCCAGATGCCACTGCACATACCAGTCACACCCCTGGCCAAAATGTCATCAGCAATGCCAACTACACATCAGCTAGTGCTTGTGTTGGCATCTAAGGGTTGGGTCTGGCCAGGCATTTTCTAGACGCTCCCTTCATGTGTTCACTATTCACATATAATGCAGGAGTAAAATGAGTTTCCAGGTAGACATTTTCCCCAGGCTTGCTGCCAGCTCTGACTTGATGTTGTAGACAGACCAGCTTTGTCTCATCTGCTGTTGCTGCTTTTGTCTCTCCTTACACTCATCTGCCCAGCTGAGTGTCAAGAGTCCTGTTCATCTCAAGTTCCCCAAATCCTTTTTCATCTGAATCCCCCCCCGCCCTAACCTGCCAGTTATTTATTTATTTTTCTTTATTTAACAAAATGTCTATACCACTTGATTGTTTAAAAAAGTACGTTTGTAAAAAGTGGTTTACAAAAAATATAAAAGAAAGCATTAAAATTCTCCACAGAGAAACAGTTAAAAACAGGTATTTGAAATTACTCCAGAAAAGATTAAGATCAACAGTAGCTAAAAAGAGATTTTTTTAAAAATGTAACTTCCACATGACTAGATAGTTCTAAATTACTTGGTCTTGTTTCCAAAGTGGAACCCATTGCATAAGTTCTTCTCTGTAACATTTTTTTCTTTTCAAATTTTGTTTCTGGGGCTGTGCATGAACTGTTTGTTGTGAGCTTCCAGTGCAGTCATGTTTCCCCACAGTGCGGGCGCTGCACACATACACACACAATTAATGTGAATGTGCACTTTGATATAGCACAACAACCAGCAAACTCAATGAGATCTGGATCTAGATGCATATTGTAATGGGAATTGGGGTTGCTTGTGCGTAAATTCCAAACTGCTCCGAGCTGGCTGCGTAGCTGGACTTTTTCCCGGTTTGACAGCCCTAAAAACGCGACTGTCTCAATCACTGGCAGAATCCGTCAGTGGGTGTTTCCTAAACTTCCTCCAACATAAGAATTCCTTAACAGCCAATCTCCTCCTCGCTTCTCTGCGCGGAAGCCTTCTGCGCAGAGTGGGTGTGCCAAGGGGTGGCCCTGCACTCTCCTCACTGATCTCACTGGAAGAGTCTCGGAGCCTCCCCTCCGAAGTACTCTCAGCCTCTCCTTTCTTCCTGGTGTCACCTTGGTTTCCTTCCCCAGCGGAAGCTCTCTCTCTCTCCTTGCTGGTTCCCTCTCCGGCATCATTAGGCAGCCTCACCTCTCCACTCGGCTCCGATGTCAGTTCCCTGACACATATCATAGCACTGAGCCATTTTTGATGCTGTACTGTTCAGATAAGCATATTAGTAAAACAGCACAGAAAAATAATATTGATATTGATACAACCATATCAAAGTGCCTATGTGCATAGGTAACACCAGAGGGGTGTGTGTGTGTGTGTGTGTGTGTGTGTGTGTGCAAATGAACTGAATTGCAGCAAACTGTGCAAGCCTCAATTCTGGAGCTATGTTTAGAAATACCCCCCCCCCCCAAGATAAGCCAGAATTCAGGAATGTAGGGCACAGCAAAACCACGGCTCAAGAAAGGAACAGAAAGGCGGGGGGCTCCAATTAACCTCTTACCTCAAGTACTTTGTAAAGCCCTCTAGTTTGTTAAAAGAACCATTCTGGGTTAGAAATATACCTATTTTAAACACCTATTTTATATCATCTAAGAGTGACAGGTGCCCCGGCCGCCATTTTGCCGGAAGTCCAGACCCTTTTCCCAGGACACCCACCTTTTAATATAATACAAATTGGATAAATATTTTATTTCATTTTTTTAAAAAAAAATGTTTTAGGGTGGCCTGTGTCCTATGTGCCGTACGTGTGTGTGGCCATCTCTATGTCCCTGATCTGACAGAGCTGGTTTGAAGCCGCCCTTATCTAAGGCATGGGTTGCTAATCTGAAATGTTTGGGTTGTACCCCTGCATGTGCCTATGCGTGTTCACCCCTTCAACGTATGAAGAGCCCTGTGGCAGATGTCTAGGCGAACATTCAGAATTCCCTGGTGGGTTAGGTATTTTCAGGCCCCGCTGCCCCACATCCTAGTCATCTCTAAAAAGAGTTCCCATACTTATGGGGTCAATGAGATGCTCTCCTCTGTCCGTTTTGTATGGGTCTTGTCCTCTATCCTCTTTGCTTATTTCTGCTGGAGGCGGAAGGAGAAGGAGAGAAATGGGGCAATAGAGGAAGAGACACATTATGTCTGGCCAACTTCCACTCTCCCTCTGCACTCCTGGACTTCTCTGTCAGATAGCTATTCTTGCCTGCCAAGCAGCTGATCAGAGGCATTTTGAAGCTTCTCGGGCTACCATGAGAAAAGCAATGACAAACCTAGACAGCATCTTAAAAAGCAGAGACATCACCTTGCTGACAAAGGTCTGTAGAGTTAAAGCCATGGTTTTCCCAGTAGTGATGTATGGAAGTGAGAGCTGGGCCATAAAGAAGGCTGATAGCCAAAGAATTGATGCTTTTGAATTCTGGTGCTGGAGGAGACTCTTGAGAGTCCCATGGACTGCAAGAAGATTAAACCAATCCATTCTTAAGGAAATCAGCCCAGAGTGCTCACTGGAAGGACAGATCCTGAAGCTGAGACTCCAAGACTTTGGCCACCTCATGAGAAGAGAAGACTCCCTGGAAAAGACCCTGATGTTGGGAAAGATGGAGGGCACAAGGAGAAAGGGACGACACAGGACAAGATGGTTGGACAGTGTTCTCGAAGCTACCAGCATGAGTTTGACCAAACTGCGGGAGGCAGTGGAAGACAGGAGTGCCTGGTGTGCTCTGGTCCATGGGGTCACGAAGAGTCGGACATGACTAAACTACTAAACAACAACAACAACAAGGGCTACCATGGCCATAATCTCCCCTTCACCATTCACTTTCAGCCAGCCAGCTGATTCCTTCACCTGATCAGTTTTGTTTCTGACTGACTTAATGATCCATGGCTACTGTGCATGTTTTACAGGGTGCCCTGCTTAGCAGTGTGGCTTTTCTAAAGATTCCTCCCTCAAATTCTACACACTATGGGCTTTCCCCAAGCCTGTGCATGCACAATGAGGTTTTGGCATAGTATGTGCAAGTGTTCCCAACAACTAAATGCCGCAGTGCAGAGTGCTCCTGTTCATGGTGCCAGCCAGTCATACCTTTTTCCAGAGTACCCCATTCCATCACCGCAACCCCATTTTGCACACCCTCCCCAAACAACCGCCCAGTATTCCATGCTTAGTCCTCATTGGGATGGGCTGAACTTCTGGAGCCCCAAGCCTGCTGATATCTCCCACCTGTGTGGGGGGGGCTGGGGCACCATTCTACTTCATAGGAAATTACCGTATTTTTCACCCTATAGGACGCACTTTTCCCCCTCCAAAAATGAAGGGGAAATGTGTGTGCGTCCTATGGGGCGAATGCAGGCTTTCGCTGAAGCCTGGAGAGCGAGAGGGGTCGGTGCGCACCAACCCCTCTCACTCTCCAGGCTTCAGGAAGCTATCCGCAAGCCTTGGGAGTCCGTGGGAGTTCCCGCTGGGCTCCCAAGGCTTGCAGACAGCAGCCTGCAGCCCGAAACCTGGGGCTCGCTGGGCAGCGCGCCCCAGGCTTTGGGCAGATGTCTGCAAGCCTGGGGAGACCGGCGGGAAGTCACGCCGGTCTCCCCAGGCTTGCGGATAGCAGCCTGTTCTGGGGTCGGGGGAAGCTCGGGCTTCCCCAGCCCCAGCCCTGCGCCGGGGGGGGGGATAATTTTTTTTCTTTCTTTCCCCCCCCAAAAAAAACTAGGTGCGCCCTATGGGCCAGTGTGCCCTATGGGGTGAAAAATACGGTAGATTAAGGAAACTGAGTTCCCATTTAGTAGATAGGGCGATGGTGATGATAAATTGCTGTAGTCCTAATTTTTACACCCCTGATCCTCTCGGCATGAATGTTTACTGAGCAGGCTGCAACTTTGAGAGACAGCCTTCTGCTTTGCTAACTTCATACCGATGGCTGGCCACATTAATTTTTGTCAAACCAAAGAGATCGGTCAGTTGAATCCAAATGGGTTTCTCCAATTTATTGATAGAGCTTCACAGAGAGAGCAATTTTCTGAGCTTATTTTCTACTCCATTGAATGCCGTGTTACTGCAAATGAATGCATTCCCCAGTTGGCGAGATGGAGAATACAGCTGTAAATGCTTTATGCTTCATTTGGATAAAGAGTTGGAGATATGAGATTACACAATATAAAGAGGATCTAAGGGCCGTACTTCATTAAAAAAAAGCTGTACCCCTGTTAATAAAATTCAATGCGGCTGATAAAAAAAGTCTTAAGAGATTGAAAAGCAAAGTTGTGTAATCTGAACCTGTGAAATCTCCCAGCTAGAGTTAAAGTCTTATGGTACCCTGTGTATAATTGGTCCTCATTGCTTTCTACACTGCCAAGGACCTAGTGAGCATCATTCATGCCTGTTTAAACTCAAGGCCAGGCTAGACTTCTATAAAGTGGGGCTGCTCTTGGTGAGCATGTAGAAACTTCAATTGGTACAGAATGCTACAATTGCTGAAAACATATTACTCATGTGCTCCAGGATCTGCATTGATTTCCCATTACTTCCCAGGCACAACTTGAAGGTGATGGTTTTCAGCTAAAAATATATGAGTGGCTTTAAAAGGTAAAGGTAAAGGACCCCTGACAATTAAGTCCAGCCGCAGACGGGGTTGCAGCGCTCATCTCGCTTTACAGGCTGAGGGAGCCGGCGTTTGTCTGCAGACAGTTTTTCCGGGTCATGTGGCCAGCATGACTAAGTCGCTTCTGGCGAACCAGAGCAGCACACAGAAACACTGTTTACCTTCCCGCCAGAGCGGTACCTATTTATCTACTTGCACTTTGACGTGCTTTTGAACTGCTAGGTTGGCAGGAACTGGGACCAAGCAACGGGAGCTCACCGCGTCGCGGGGATTAGAACCACCAACCTTCTGATCGGCAAGCCCAAGAGGCTCAGTGGTTTAACCCACAGCGCCACCCGCGTCCCTATGAGTGGCTTAGGCCCTATCTATATAACTCAGCACAGACTTATTTCATATCACCTAATGTGAACACGTTTCAGTGGATTCGGTTCACACATCCTATTGCCATTCATAAACAAGATAAGAAACACACATGAAAACAATGTGAAGCAAGCCCAAGTGTTTACTCATCAAGTGATGAGAGGCCAAGTGATTTGCACGCATGCGAGAACCACGTCTCAGAGTGCAGTCTTTAGCAAGGTGCAGTCTTTCAACCTCAATGACCTATCCCACAAGGGTTTTGTGAGGGCAAATTGTTGCAAATATGTAAGTGCTATATAAATGGTAGGAAGGATCAGACTGGAATCTATTTTATTTTTTCATCTGTTCTACCAAGGTACTCAAGGCAGCATATAAAAATAAAAGCACATAGACTGTGTGCTGCAGCAGGGTTAAGTCCTCCTTTTAACTAGTGCTGCAGTTTTGTCTAGTCAATCTGAAGGGATGGGGCAGAACATATGGGCAAAGCCATTGGGTTCAGTTGACTCAGGCAGAGCAGCTCTCATGCATTTTATGGTGTTTCTTCTGGAATGACTGATTTACACGGGACCAGGAAGTGAGGGATCTCGTTTACCGTCAAGTAACCATTAATTTAAATTTCAACCTAATTTTAAAACTGAAACTGGCATTGATTGGAAGAAACTTTATCACCCAATTCCAGTTAATGCAGTGGTGGATTTATTTAAAGAAACTTTAATGGGGATTTTTGTGATAAATGGTGATGAGCCCGGCTGAAGATGCATCGTTAGATGTGGGGAGCAGCACTAAGTCCATAACAGCACCAAGTCCTTTCAGAACGAGTGAATCAGGTCTACATGTTAGTGTAGCAAATAGAATGGTTGGGTGGATCCTACTTTGTAACACATACACAATCCAGTCAAAGTGAAACACTGATCTCAGGAAGAACTACTGAAACACTTAAACTTTCTCACCCATTGTGTGCACGCCAAATGTGTATCTCTATTGGTAGATTAAAAATAGGAGGATCTGAATTTTGCAATAGAAATCTCCAGCCAAGTAATGTGTGCAGAAATGCATATACATGTGGATATATTAGTGAAAAATAACACACAAAAAGGCATTGTATATTGTTCTAATAATATCAACAAGTGAAGTACACATCATTAAAATTTTATAGACAGATAGATACCTTCAACTGGGAAGTTCTCCTGCCTCTTCTGAAATGAGGAAGAGCGCCCAGAACTGAAGAAGAGTTTGGATTTGATATCCCGCTTTATCACTACCCGAAGGAGTCTCAAAGCGGCTAACATTCTCCTTTCTCTTCCTCCCCCACAACAAACACTCTGTGAGGTGAGTGAAGCTGAGAGATGTCAGAGAAGTGTGACCGGCCCAAGGTCACCCAGCAGCTGCATGTGGAGGAGCAGGGAAGCGAACCTGGTTCACCAGATTATGAGTCTACCACTCTGAACCACAACACCACGTTGGCTGGATGAACTGCTGGATGGGTTGTGTCAATTCTTGCTACAGAATTACAGATCCAAAACATTTTGGGTCATCTAATACAGTGCAGTAGCAAGATTCTTGTGACCCAAATTATACCTGAATCGAATACTCTGAAAAATTTCAGTGATTGAAGCAAGCTCACAATTCCCCTGGATAAAGTCTTCCATTGCCCAAATGTAACAGCTAGGAAGCATCGCCTGGTATCCAGCACAAGCTCTCCTTTGCTGCAACATAAATCCACAGCTGTGTGTTCTTCCTTCAATTGCCTTAGTGACCAGCTGTGCAGATTCCTCTTTTCTGAATTCTCTCCAGTTTATTTTTAAAATCCACAGGCCCACTCCTTCAGTCTCAGTGCAAGTACTCCAGCAGAGACCAAACCAATGCCAAATAGAAGACTATTATTACCTCCTGTGTTGCATCTGGTAATCCTGCTCAAAATGGTACTTGAAGTATTTGCAAATGATACAGTGCTTACTCTTTTTTTCAGTGGGAGTGACTTACAGCCCAGTCTACTGCATTTAGACAGTGTGTTCTGTTTGGCCCAATCCCGGGTTAAATCTGCATTCATTTGCAACCTTAGTTGATTTCTGTAAATTATCTCATCAATATATTTAATTTTTCATTTTGTCTCTGGGACAATCTAGGTTGGATTCTGGATTTTAAGTGGTCCACCCGCTGTGGGTCCAGCTTGGACCAGACTCCACAATCAAAACCATGTTGCCATTGCTGTGCACTAGGACCTAAGTGCCAGTGAAGAGTCTGGATTACTTTTCTAGATTCTATTTTTTTAAAATAATATTTATTAACAGTTTAAAGACTATAAAAGAAAGAAAAAGAATTCAACAGACAATACAATACAAAAACAAAAACACTACGTAACACTAACACCAAAACATTAAATTAACAAGACACAACAAACACAATTTAAAACACATCCAATAATTTCAGTATCTTATCTTTCATTCACTTGTTTTCACGACCTCCTCACACCTCCCTTTTTGTATTCCACTTCAATTATCTGTTTCAGCAATTCCTTTCCATCTTCCTCAGTTTTCTGCCCTGTAATTTATCTTAACTTATTCTAACCTTATTTTTTCCCTTTAATACATTAAAAATCTATTTGTACTTAATTCCTTATAACCTTTCTGCTAAAGCCATATAACTTCATTCCAACATTTTTCTAACATTCATTGATTTTACAGTATTTCTGTAAATAATCTTTAATTTTTTTCCAATCTTCTTCCACCAACTCTTCTCCCTGGTCTTGGATTCTGCCAGTCATTTCGGCCAGTTCCATAAAGTCCATCAACTTCATCTGCCATTCTTCCCAGGTGGGTAAGTCTTGTGTCTTCCAGTACTTCGCAATAAGTATTCTTGCTGCTGTTGTTGCATACATAAAAAAAGTTCTGTCCTTCTTTGGCACCAATTGGCCGACCATGCCCAGGAGAAAGGCCTCTGGTTTCTTCAGGAAGGTATATTTAAATACCTTTTTCATTTCATTATAAATCATCTCCCAGAATGTCTTAATCCTAGGGCATGTACACCAAAGGTGAAAGAATGTACCTTCAGTCTCATTACATTTCCAACATTTATTGTCAGGTAAATTATAAATTTTTGCAAGCTTGACTGGTGTCATGTACCACCTGTAAATCATTTTCATTAAATTCTCTCTTAGGGCATTACATGCCGTAAATTTCATACCAGTGGTCCATAACTGTTCCCAGTCAGTCATCATAATGTTATGTCCAACATCTTGTGCCCATTTAATCATAGCAGATTTCACCGTTTCATCCTGAGTGTTCCATTTCAACAGCAAGTTATACATTCTTGACAAATTCTTAATTTTGGGATCTAACAATTCTGTTTCCAATTTTGATTTTTCCACCTGGAAACCAACTTTTTTGTCCAAGTTATATGCCTAAATTATTTGGTAATAATGGAGCCAATCTCGCACTCTGTTTTTTCAATTTTTCAAAACTCTGCAGTTTTATTCTGTCGCCATCTTGTTCCAGAATTTCCCAATATTTTGGCCATTCGGCCTCCATATTGAGTTTTTTCTGAGCCTTCGCTTCCATTGGTGACAACCATCCTGTAGTTTTCTAGATTCTAGGGGATGCATCTGCTTACGCCACATTATTCTTGGAATGGACGGGGTAGGATAAAAGTATAGGTGTGTGTGTGTTTTGTGTGTGTCCCACAAATGCACTCTCTTGTTTCCCACAGAACCCCATCAGATGCTTGACAACAACCATTCCACATTTCTCCCTCAGCAACTGGTAGTCAGAGGTTTCACTTAACTATTATAAGAAGAGCCCCATTGAATCAGATCAATCCACCCAGACCAGCAATCCTGCTGGCCAGCCAGATGTTTCTAGAAAGTACATAAACAAAGTAAAGGTAAAGGGACCCCTGACCATTAGATCCAGTCATGGCCGACTCTGGGGTTGTAGCGCTTATCTCGCTTTATTGGCCGAGGGAGCCGGCGTACAGCTTCCGGGTCATGTGGCCAGCATGACTAAGCTGCTTCTGGCGAAGCAGAGCAGCGCATGGAAATGCCGTTTACCTTCCCACCGGAGCGGTACCTATTTATCTACTTGCACTTTGATGTGCTTTCGAACTGCTAGGTTGGCAGGAGCAGGGACCGAGGAACGGGAGCTCACCCCATTGCGGGGATTCAAACCGCCGACCTTCTGATCAGCAAGTCCTAGGCTCTGTGGTTTAACCCACAGTGCCATCCGCATCCCTACATAAACAAGACATGAAGGTAATTGTCTTCCCAGCTCCTGGTATTGAGAGGTGTACTTCATTTCAACAGGAAGGTTCCATTGGGCTATCATGGCTTATACCTTTTGACAGACTTATCAGCCACAAATCTGTCTAATTCCTACTTGAAGCCATGTAAGCATGTCCTTACTGTGTTTTGCAGGGAATTCCATAATGTGTGGTGATGAAGGCCTTGGGTCGTCCCCGTCCCCCCCCCCCCCGAATCTGAAGCATCATGGAATCTTGGAACAAATGTCTCAAATCAAAAGTAGCAAAACTCACTGCACAGCAGAATACTGCATGCAGGAAGAGTGACACATCATCTATAAATTGTCCAACTTGCAGAATTTGTTCCAACTTCAAAATTTATAATAGGCGTGCTCTGGAACTGGAATCAGTGGAGATGGAGAATATGCCAATTTTTATCCCTGATTTCCATACATTTGGCGCGGCTTCAGCAAACCTTTGTGTATCTCACAAGGTTTATTCCATGGCAAAAATGGAATCATTCTCAAGAAAGAAGAGTAAGAGACCATCTCCGTTGCTACCCATGGAATAAACGCCGGTACATTCAAACAACATAAGAAAGGGGCATGTATTGGATTAGATACCTCTGTGGAAATAGAAAACAATAATGTATAACAGAAAAAATGTTGGAACATCATGTTTTTTGGTTTCAAGTGGCACAGATCAGAACATTGGCAGTGAAGCTCACATCCCAGCCAGGTACAAACAGGCCCTCGACTGTCCTTGAAGATTTTTGTTTCATGCTCTCTCCAGAAACAAAATGCACTTGCTTCCAACCTTGTTGAGCTCTGGGCTTGGAGTAAAAGTGGAATGAGAAAGAGCTCTGAAGAGCTCCATTCTAGAGCAGAGTTGGTATCCTATGTGGGTCAGGCAAGCTATATGAACTACCTTCATGACCTGCATGACTGAATAAGATCTGGACCCCTGAGTGTTGCCCAGGTGGCCAGGAGAAAGAATCACTGTAGGATATAAGAATGACTTTTAGAAGGCATCTGAAGATGGCCCTGTACAGAGAGTTTTCTAATGTTTGAGGGGTTTTTTTTGAATAATATTTATTAAAGTTTCAAAGAAATTACAAAAATAGAAAAAAGAAAAGAAAAAATAAGAAAAAGAACAAAAAAATACAAAATACAGAAAAATAAAAACAGTTAAAAACAAATCAGTCTTTCCATCTCTTATCTTTCATTTACTTATTTCCCTGACCTCCTCTCACCTCCCTTTTTTGTATTCTAGTTCAGCAGTTGTTTCAGCAAATCCTTACCCTTTTTGCTTTTATCTTAATATTTTATCTTAATATATTGTAACTTTACATTTTCACCTGTTATCAATTCCTCTTTACTTAATCCTTCATATCTTTTCTGCTAAAACCACCTAGTTTAATTCCAACATCTTTCTAACATTCCTTAATTTTACAATATTTCTGTAGATAGACTTTAAATTTTTTCCACTCTTCTTCCACCGACTCTTCTCCTTGGTCTCGGATTCTGCCAGTCATCTCAGCAAGTTCCATATAGTCCATCACCTTCATCTGCCATTCTTCCCGGGTGGGTAGATCTTGTGTCTTCCAATACTTTGTGATAAGTATTCTTGCTGCTGTCGTAGCATACATAAAGAGTGTTCTATCCTCCTTTAACACCAACTGGCTGACCAAGCCCAAGAGAAAGGCCTCTGGTTTCTTCTGGAAGGTATATTTAAATACTTTTTTCATTTCATTATAAATCATTTCCCAGAAGGTCTTAATCTTTGGGCATGTCCACCAAAGGTGAAAAAAGGTACCTTCACATTCTTTACATTTCCAACATTTATTATCGGGCAGGTGATAAATTTTCATCCTGAGTGTTCCATTTCAACAGCAAGTTATACATTCTTGACAAATTCTTAATTTTGGGATCTAACAATTCTGTTTCCAATTTTGATTTTTCCACCTTGGAAACCATTTTTTTTGTCCGAGGTTTTTTGTTTTTAAATATCTTGTTGGAAGCTGCCCAGAGTGACAGGGGCAACCCAATCAGATGGGCAGCATATAAATTATTATTATTATTATTATTAGTGGTGGCCCTGCCCCCATGGTCACTGAGTTTTTGCTACAATTGTTCAGGAACGTGCCAGACAACATTATACAACCTTAACAGACTCCTGTTAGCTTTGTTGCCTGTGGTTAAATATGCTCAAAATCCTCTTCTGAATAAAGATTGACTTATCTTTTTGCTGGCAACTCCTACGATAGAAATAAGACCATGAATAGAATATAAAGCCATGAATGGCGCTCCAATCCAGGGCTGGTTTTCCAGAATCTGGCTGCCTGCAACAGCCTGAAAGCTCACACATTAGAGCAGAGTGGCAGGAGAGGTTATTCAACAAGACACTGTTCCTGAAATGTGGTTTCCGTTCTTCATATATTTTAATGGGGCAACATCACGAACCGCTCCAACAATTCATGCACAACAGAGAGCAGAGCATGTTTTGATCAGCCAAGGCAAATCTTTATTTGTATGTATAAATGAAAACTATTGACAGCCTTACTTGTGGCTGTATATTTTATTTTAATATTTCATGTTTGGTTGACACATCCATCCTTTATTTTGGAAAATGACTTTAATTTTTATCATTATTATTTACAGTATGTGATGAAGTTTAGCCCCAGCCAGTGCAGCAGCACATGGATCTCTTGAATTACACAGATTCTTTTCAGAGAGCCAGGCTGGAGCCAGGCAATGTCTTCAGGCATTGTTTCTTGTGGCGCACACACTCATTTTCCTTGTCCCTCTGTTGTCCCCCCCCCAACAGATTCTGAAGGAATACAAAAGCTTGCAAGATCAGTGAAAAAACTGGGATAATGTTATGTACTAAGCTTGGATCCTAGAACGATAGGCAAGTAGGATCCTAGAATGCAACAACAGATTGGCCTGCAGGAAAAGACCAATCAGGCTCCAGGAGGAAGTTAATCAGCCTATTAGGCTGGTAGGATCCTAGAATGCAACAACTGATTGGCCTGCAGGAAAAGACCACTCAGGCTCCAGGAGGGAAGCAGAATCATCCAATCAAATGGAACTCATTGTGTAAATAATGTATATAAAAGCCTGAGGTTTGGGGGGGCAATTCAATCACTGTTTTACAAGCTGCAATAAAGAGCATGAAATCACTACAGGACTCCGAGTATATTCAAGATAAGCATAACCTCCATAGTCAATAATCCTTCTACCACCCTCCCTTTAACTGAGAGAAGGAGCTGGAACAGTCTATTGGCTATTACTCAGTTGCTGCTTATTCTTTTAGAATATCAGCAGAAGGACACAATTTCCAGCTCATAAGAGTTTCCTTGCTACATCCATTAAGATGGCTTTGATTGCTCCACATGACGACAAGATCGTGGTCCAAAGAGCACTTTGTGTTGATGCATGTTGTTAACGAAAACCCGCGTCCAACCATCAACTTTGCAATTGTATTTGATGCCTAATGTGCCTCTGCTCTGGGCTCCTTTGGGATAAACTGAATTATCACACGGCAAGTCGGAAATCTTAGTGTGAATTTCGTGTCACAGTGGCTTGAAATGGAGTGTTGTTTTTGTTTTGGCTTTGCTGTAAGCAATATGCATTGGACAAGTCTCTGGTTAAGTTTCTAACACAATATGAATGAAAGAATAGTAGACCCCAGTCAAGCTTGCAAAAATATACCATTTGCCCAATAATAAATGTTGGAAATGTAATGAGACTGAAGGTACCTTCTACCACCTTTGGTGGACCTGCCCCAAGATTAAAGCCTTCTGGGAAATGATCTATAATGAAATTAAGAAGGTCCTTAAATGGACTTTTCCTAAGAAACCTGAGGCTTTTCTCCTGGGCATGGTTGGCCAACTGGTGTCAAAGAAGGATAGGACCTTTTTTATGTACGCTACCACAGCAGCAAGAATTCTTCTGGCAAAGTATTGGAAGATGCAAGAACTACCTACTCTGGAAGAATGGCAGACAAAGGTGACAGACTTTATGGGACTAGCAGAGATGACCGGCAGAATCCGAGATCAGGGGAAAGAGACAGTGGAAGAGGATTGGAAGAAGCTTAAATTATATCTTAAAAACTGTTGTAAAATTGAGGAGTGTTGAGATGTCAAGGGGTAAGAAGTAGAGAAATACAGCTGTAATTATTAAGTCAAATAAATTTAATGAAAGGGAATCAATAGATAAACTGATCAAAGGGTTGCTAAAGAACTTTGGAATAAGGATGCAGCGAAAGGGAGGTATGGGGAAGTCGGTATATGTTTAATGTTGTGTATGTTTTTGTTTTGTAATGTGTTTGTCTTTTATTATGTGTTTGAAAAATCAATAAAAAAATTTATATAAAAAAAAGAAAGAATAGTAGATTTAATCTGAAGCTCCAGCTCTTCACTGAGGTGTGACCTTCCACCTGCAACCCCTAGTTTAGGGAGCTGCCAGGGTTTTAGGCAGAGTTTTTCCCCGGCCTACCTGGAGAAGGAAGGCATTGAACCTGGGACATCTGAATGTCCTTCCATTCAGAGCTACGTCTACCAAGGAGGTGACTGCCTTATGCAATAGTTTTTCAATATCGTCACAGAGCAGCCAATTGTCAGCTAAATTGGAATAATCCAGCTGATCATTATTTCTCTCCCCGTCCTCCACAGCTCAACATCTTACATGCATTTGAGACATTCCCTGGTTGCTCCAAGGCTTGGTCCCTGATTCAGGTCATGCTTGTAATTTTCCTGATGCCTTCGGCAAAATTGAATACTTGGCAACCCTACCTGCCGATGCCAAACGACACACCAGTTTATACAAGATGTGGAATAATTTGCTAAGCAGGAGTGCTGCCAAGGCATATCCATGGGACCATAAATTAAATGTGAGCCAACAATGTGATGCTATTTCAAAAGGGCAAGTGCTATTTTGAGACAGATCAGCCGAAGGTTTGTGTTTTCCGTCATACAATACAGACGATAGTTTATTTCTCAACTAAGGTTGTGGGCGAGGGGGGAGCACCCTTAAGATTCGTCCTTGAACCTTTAAAAACACATCCTACCACCTTTGAAATTCCTCAGGTGGTTCTTCCAACCAAGAACCTCCAACTTGGCCTCAAAACTCTGTAATGCTTTTTCGCAGCAATTTGGGCCATGGCTTTGCTTGCTCACAGGTTCAGCCTATGGCGTCTCAAGTGAAAGGTGCTCAAAAAGATCTCAGCTGTGAGTCCCTGGGGAGCTGGTCTCAGCACAGGAGACATTAAACTTTGATCATATGGAGAGCTCGGATCAGGCTGCAAGTCGCTTCCTAGCCACCTCCAAGATCCCTTCACTGCCCATTTTCAGCAGCAAATGTGTGTTTCTACACCACACACACGGGACGCAGGTGGCGCTGTGGGTTAAAGCCTCAGCGCCTAGGACTTGCCGATCGAAAGGTCGGCGGTTCGAATCCCTGCGGCGGGGTGCGCTCCCGCTGCTCGGTCCCAGCGCCTGCCAACCTAGCAGTTCGAAAGCACCTCCGGGTGCAAGTAGATAAATAGGGACCGCTTACCAGCAGGAAGGTAAATGGCGTTTCCGTGGGCAGCTCTGGCTCGCCAGATGCAGCTTTGTCACGCTGGCCACGTGACCCGGAAGTGTCTCCGGACAGCGCTGGCCCCTGGCCTCTTAAGTGAGATGGGCGCACAACCCCAGAGTCTGTCAAGACTGGCCCGTACGGGCAGGGGTACCTTTACCTTTTCAGCAGCAAATGTGTGTTTCTACACCACACACACACACACACACACACACACACATTCTGCCTGTAGTTGGTGCTATCTGCCATGGATAGATTAATCCTCACATTTGTGTAGGATAACTCAACCAGCAGCTACCTGCCCTGATATTTGAACAGAGTTCCGTGTAGAAAGGCAGTATACCTCTGAATGCCAGATGGAACAGACAAACAACAAAGGGAAAGGTCCTTTGCACTCTGCTTTAGAGCTTCCCAAACTTTCACTGCTGGAAACGGAACGTTAGTCCAGATGGTCGCTTGTTGTGATCCAGCAAGGAAATTCTTCCGTCCTTAATTACAGAGCCGGGATTTAATCAGAAAGGCCTTGCCTGCCTTGTACTTTGAGAAACAGGTTGGAGTGGGTAGGGGGAGAAAATACTAAACATTTTCAGCAAAATGTCTTGAATGAGGAAATGTTTCCCTGTCTTTTTAGTATATCTTGATATTGGCAGGTTATGCTTCTATTTATAACTTTTCAGCTTTCCAACAGCATAAATTCAAGCTGTTCAAATAAAAAAGCATATAAAATTCTGAAATCTGCCTGGAGTGTAATTTTGCAAAAAAACCTTCCTTATTAAACATGGGCACAGTCTAACGCACAGTTAATGATGCTTACATTCCTTTGAAGTCAATGGGATACTCCAGTTTATTTTTAATCTGGCAAAATAAAAATAAATAAAAAGTTTGCAGTCCAGATTTATGGATCATGCAGGTGAGATATAATCTTGAGTCGGAATGTGAACCTGATATAAAGTATGATTTCTTTTAAAGGCCACAACGGTGCATTGGTCAGCTTCAGAAACATGCCTAAAATATTATTCTGATTTTGGGAAGGTGAACATTTAGATCATGGTTTTTTTCCCCCCTGAGAGGGCAAAATTGGTTATTATTCCAATAGTGCCAAAGGGAAAACTCAGCACAATTCCCCCAGCACAAGGTGGGGTTTGGTTTGGGAGTAAACTTGAGAGAATGGGCAAGGAACATGGAGCAGTGGGGGAGAAGCAGGGTATGAACATCTTTTCACATCAGGCTCATCTCAAAAGGCACAAGACCCAATTCAACATGGTGCCAACCATTGCAACTCAATCCAGCTCTGCGTTGTCTGCCCTGAGCAATGGCAGCAGTCCACAGTCTCGGGACAAGATTTCCCCCAGTTCGGGGACCTAAGATCCTTTAAGTGCGGTTGTTGAGGGCTGAACCAGAGACCTTCTGCTAAGCTCGGGCCATATCTCTATCTATATATCCCAGAATTTTGGCTGAATGGGATGAAAGTGGGTCAAGGCAAGAAACATTGTAAAATTCAGGAATGTTAGAAGGATGTTGGAATGAAGTAATGTGGTATTAGCAGAAATGATACAAAAGATTAGGTAAAAATTGATTTATTAACTGTTGAAAGACGAGAATGTAAAATTATATTACATTAGGATAAACTATTAGGATAAAAACCAAGCTGGAAAGGATTTGCTGGAATATTTAATTGAACTAGAATACAAAAAAGGGAGGTGTGAGTAGGTCAGGGAAATAAGTTAATGAAAGATAAGACATGGAAAGAGGGAAATGTTTTTAATTGCTTTTATTTTTCAGTATTTTGTATCCTTTGTTTTTTCTTTCTTTTTCTCATTTTTTCTTTCTCATTTTTGTAACTTTTTTGAAACTTTAATAAATATTATTTTGAAGGGGAAAAAAGAAAGCGGGTGAAGGCATTCACCCTCTTTTGCTTTTCTTCATCACTGATACATCTTCCATGATGGCAGCTGTGGCAGCAGGATAAGTGCTTCTTTTGACAGCTGACAGCTGCCAATTTTGCCCCAGAATGCCACCAGGTAATGATGGAACATCCCTCAGAGGAACATTGGGGGGGCTGCCAAGAGGGGCTCCTCTGGTCATGCCCCCCAAACTGACTTCGCACACCTGAAAAACTGCCAACACACTGTTTAGTTACCCACAAATGGATAGTGATTTTTTTTTGGGGGGGGGGCAACTTGGCTCTGCATTGCCATCTGCTTTCAAAGCATCTTCCTCTATGTCTGCAAAGGCAGTCAAGAAGAGGAAGAGGAGGAGGAGGAGGAGGAGGAGGAGGAGAAGTTGTTTGGATTTGATATCCCGCTTTATCCCTACCCGAAGGTGTCTCAAAGCGGCTAACATTCTCCTTTCCCTTCCTCCCCCACAACAAACACTCTGTGAGGTGAGAGGAGCTGAGAGACTTCAGAGAAGTGTGACTAGCCCAGGGTCACCCAGCAGCTGCATGTGGAGGAGCAGGGAATCGAACCCGGTTCACTAGATTACGAGTCTACCGCTCTTAACCACTACACCACACTGAAATCAGTAGTGGAAGAAAACGCACCAGTCCCAGCTTGTATGCCAAATCTATAAGCACGCAATATCAAAAGCAACACGATGGCCAGAAACAATGTGGACAACTTATGGAATAATTCAAAACATCAGAACAAACAAACTGAAGTCTTTGAAAGTATCTGAAAGTCCTTAAATGAATCACGGTGCCAGACTTTACCTGGCGGAGAGCAAGGTGTGAAGCTTTGTATAATCAGCAAATGTCCAATTCTGATGTCCAACTCTGAACTCTGCTGAAGAGTGTTTCCGGATAACAACTACTGTTTCATTGAATTCTTCATCAGCCAATTAGTTCAACACTTGTAAGTAGAAAGATATGCAATTTCTTCATTAACCAATATTTTTTTCAAATAGATATACAGTGGTACCTCGGGTTACATACGCTTCAGGTTACAGACGCTTCAGGTTACAGACTCCGCTAACCCAGAAATAGTACCTCGAGTTAAGAACTTTGCTTCAGGATGAGAACAAAAATTGTGCTCCGGCGGCATGGCAGCAGCGGGAGGCCCCATTAGCTAAAGTGGTGCTTCAGGTTAAGAACAGTTTCAGGTTAAGAACGGACCTCCGGAATGAATTAAGTACTTAACCCGAGGTACCACTGTTATGAAAAATACTCTGGAACAGTGCTCATGCGATTATGTAGTCACTGTTCTATAAGCACTTCCAAAGAACGGATTTAAGTCAACAGCGTATGAAATAACCTCCAGCAATCCTAGTCCTGGACAACAGAGGGCAGCAACACACATCACTCACCACTTCTGTACAGCACCTATGGACTCTCTTGGGTGCTGTGCATGGAAATGGCGCCAATTGGGCAGGTGTTGCAAACACACTCTGCGCCACTTGCTGCCTTGAAAATGCCACGCTGTCCTCAACCACCGCTGGAGCACGAAACAGCAACTGATTTTCCAACTGATCTTTGTTTCGTATTTAGCAGTAGCACAAAAGTAGAAAACCCAAAAGCCACCAGACCACAATGACCTTTATTAGGCACAGGCAAAATGCCACCAAGTTTTACATTAATCAAGGTACTGTGAGCCTAATCAAGCAGACAAAAAACACAGAGATTTAAAAGAGAAGAGTTTAGGGAGGACGAAGATATCTTCATTAATTGGAAGAGACATGTGAAACATGTAGGTTTCGAAGCCCTTCTCAATCTGTGAGAGCGACTGGGTCATAGGAGTGTCCTGGGGCATGGAGTTCCAAAGATAAGGTGTTGCCAAATTAAACAGATGGAGGCACAGGGCAACAGATGTGATCTTTGGCATGTGTGGCTATAGGAAAACAGTGATTAAAAACAGGCAGGAGCAGCAGTGCCAAACATAGACAAATAATTTTTAAATGAATACAACAAGGAAGGAAAAGCTAATGCAATAAAAAATGAAAAGAAATGTACGGATACAGCAGATTTTTTTTTAAAAAAAGGCAGATTCTTTGCTAGGAATCTTCAGAAAAAGAGTTGAGAATAAAGCTGTCACTTGTGTAATACCTTCACACAACTATAGTGCAAACATACTTGGAATACTGGGTTGCATCCTACTCAGAGTAGACCCATTGAAATTAATAAAAAACCAGAAGCCTACCTCCTGGGAATAACAGATTTGGATATTCCACAAAAGAGGAAGGGTATCTTTTTATATGCGACGGCGGAAGCAAGAGTTTTGATCGCAGCAAAATGGAAGAGTAATGAAATCCCCTCTATACAGGATTGGATTCAAAAGCTGACAGAATATGCCAAATTAGATGGTTTATCAGAAAAAATAAAGAATAAATCAAAACAGGAATTTGTTTCAAAAAGGGAGGTTTTCAAAGAATATCTGAAAAATAAATATAGTAGTTTAAATTCTGTCGCAGCATTCGAGGAACTTTAGTAATAGTTGCAAGGTAGATATGAGAAATTAGATTTATTAAGAATAAGTTTAATTATGATAAAAGTGTGTATTGGCAATAAGTAATATGAATTTGAAATATGGAATAGACGGGAGGTTGGGTCTTTAGTGTTAAGACCAATAGATGTTTTATTATTTGCTAAGAAAATTATGTGTTTATGGTTATTCTTGTGTCTAATTTGGTATTTGTGTTCTTTTTCTTTTTTCTTGTTGTATCAATAAACTTTATTAAAAAAAATTTTAAAAAGAAAAGAAAGAAATTAATGACTGTAAGCTGGTTCAATAGGTCTACTGCTCCAAGTAGGACTAGCACTTGATACCACCCCATATGTACGGTTGCCGCACCTCAAAAGAGGTTCTGCCCGGACGCTGAGGTCCAGCGGCGAGGGCCTTCTGGCGCTTCCCTCGCTGCGAGAAGCTAAGTTACAGGGAACCAGGCAGAGGGCCTTCTCGGTGGTGGCACCCGCCCTGTGGAACACCCTCCCAGCAGATGTCAAAGACAAAAGCAACTACCAGACTTTTAGAAGACATCTGAAGGCAGCCAGAATCCCAGCCAGATGGGCAGGGTATAAATAATAAATTATTATTATTATTATTATTATTATTATTATTAATTATTAAAAGGCAATGAAAATGGCCCAAGAGCTGGAGCAGAGGTTTGAGACTCCTAAATTTAGAGGGGGGACATGAAAGAGCAGGTGTGGGGAACCTTTGACTCTCCAGATGTTGATGAACTGCAACTCCCATCATCCCTTCCATTGCTCATGCCTGCCAGGGGTGATGGGAGTTGTAGTTTAGCAACATCTGGAGGGCCTATGACAGACAGAAGAACAGCAGCAATGGAAAGCATATCTGTTTTATTAGCAGGGACACCATCGGGGGGGAAGGGGCTAAGGCCCCCCCAAAAAAATTTCAAGGAGGGGGTTGGGCCCCCTCAATATTCTGCACTGGCAATTTTCACCAGGGACACAGGGACACTTGATGATCGCCAGGGCACCTTCTGGGAAGGTGCGCTGGCAATTTCAAAGGAACACAACCAAGCGCCTCAGCAGGCAAAATGAAGGGGGAGGGGGAGGCCTCGCTCAGGTAAGACTGCGGACCGTGAGCATCAGGTGAGTGGGAGATGCCAGGCCAATGCATCTCCCTCCCACCCACACAACGACCACCCCCAATTTTAACGCAACTCGGCGCCTCTGTTCATTAGACTGAAAAGAACGGAAGCAAGTCTGGTTATCCGAAAGCTGATTAGCAGAAGTGATTTCCAAGAGTTTAGAGACAAAAATAAAATAAAAATACAGCAGAGCGCTGGCTGGAAAGAGAAGGACGAAAAGAGGACAGAATACATACCGAGGATGTTGGGTATCCTGGAAAAGTTATATTCCCGGGGTCCTTGCTGTAGCAGAGTGTCAGGAAAGGGAGGAAGGGGCAGTGATCATCACCATGGTAACTTGCATCACAGTAACCGGGTAACTGGGTTTGTTTCCAAAGGAGAACATACAGCTGAACTAACAAAATGAAGAGTGTGGTTAACAGATTTTGTTGCTCAGGCAGGGAAAGGAACAAGGCTGAAGAGCTGAACAAACAGAGACAATTTTACACCTGAAGATTGTAAATGTAATCAATATGTATATTTAAATTTCCCTAACTCCAGTTAGTAGAAGACACGAAAGAACCAGGAAATCAGTGAGAAATTAAGACAAACAATAGCAAAGAAGGGCTGTTGCATCTCTGAATCTGTCACAGAGTAAAAACGAAGAGCATCAAACTCAAAAGATGAGACAGAAGGAGGAGGAAAGAGGCTGATTACTGCCGTGAGCAGAAAGAAGGAAACCTGCCCAGTTACTTCCCACCCAAGGGATGGAGAGAGCGGGAATGACAAAAGAGAGACATTTGCTGGAAGACATGGCTGCATGGAAAAACCTTTCAAGTCAAGCAAGACAAGAGAATTGAGAAGGAGGAGATCCAGCATGGCCATTCAGGAAAGACTCTCCTCAAGAAGAAAGCAGAGACACCACCTGCCGACAAAGGTCCGTATAGTTAAAGCCATGGTTTTCCCAGTAGTGATGTATGGAAGTGAGAGCTGGACCATCAAGAAGGCTGATTGCCAAAGAATGGATGCTTTTGAATTCTGGTGCTGGAGGAGACTCTCGAGAGTCCCATGGAGTGCAAGAAGATCAAACACATCCATTTTAAAGGAAATCAGCCCTGAGTGCTCACTGGAAGGACAGATCCTGAAGCTGAGGCTCCAATACTTTGGCCACCTCATGAGAAGAGAAGAGTCCCTGGAAAAGACCCTGATGTTGGGAAAGATGGAGGGCACAAGGAGAAGGGGACGACAGAGGACGAGATGGTTGGACAGTGTTCTCGAAGCTACCAGCATGAGTTTGACAAAGCTGTGGGAGGCAGTGGAAGACAGGAGTGCCTGGCGTGCTGTGGTCCATGGGGTCACGAAGAGTCGGACACGACTAAACGACTAAACAACAACAACAAGAAGAAAACTGATGGACAAGAAAGGAGAGGGGAAGAAGGAAGGCAACCCCAAACAACAGTTACCTGGGTTAAATCAACTAAAGAGCGTCCTGAAGTACCATCAAGAGAAAATAGGCACCAGCAGGAGAGCACAAGGAAAGGAAAACAGAACCTCCTCATCTTAACACAGGCTTCTTCTTCCACTTCCTGGTTCCATTGCAGCAGATGCTACATAACAGCATTGGGTCATGGAGAGCAGGGAAGGTGGAGCAGCTGCAAGGATTGTGCAGGGCTGGGACTGAAACATCTTCAGGAGATGCCATTACTTTCCATGGATAAGTGATGATGAAAGGCAGGAGGACTAATGTCTTAGGTGGAATGGGCACACTCTTCAGGACGCCTTGTCTTTCTTCTTCCTCCTCCTGTCCAAAGTTTTCCCATCCCCCCATTCTTGGAACACCCTGACATGCCTACCTTGCCATCCCTTTGCTTTCCTTCCTCTGCCTCGAACCTGCCATCAGGGCATGTCTGGAGATGCAAATGGCAGAGGGTTTGGTATATTGGCCTCACTTGCCATTCTCTAGGACTGTCCTGCGAGCGAGCGAGTGGGGAAGGGTCATATAAATATGAGGTTAAAAGGTAAAGGTACCCCTGCCCGTACAGGCCAGTCTTGCCAGACTCTGGGGTTGTGCGCCCATCTCACTCAAGAGGCCAGGGGCCAGCGCTGTCCGAAGACATTTCCGGGTCACGTGGCCAGTGTGACATCGCTGCTCTGGCGAGCCAGAGCTGCACATGGAAACGCCGTTTACCTTCCCGCTAGAAAGCGGTCCCTATTTATCTACTTGCACCCAAGGGTGCTTTCGAACTGCTAGGTTGGCAGGCGCTGGGACCGAGCAGCGGGAGCGCACCCCGCCGTGGGGATTCGAACCGCCGACCTTTCGATCGGCAAGTCCTAGGCACTGAGGCTTTAACCCACAGCGCCACCTGCGTCCCAATATGAGGTTATTGGAGTACAATTTCAAGAGGCTGGAGACCCCACAAGACCCCCTAGCCAAGCCTCCTGGGCACCAGATGTTCAGTCCTGCATATGACAGTTTGCGAACAAGATTAGGGGAAAGGATTTGTGCTGTGTTCAAAAATAGTATTGATAGGGCTGCAAACTTTAATTGGTTTACATAGTAACTTAATCAAGTTTTATCTAATTAATTGATTGGAGCCAATTTTAATTTGTTGTGCTGTGTTAAGGGTGCACTAAAAGTTTTGTTTGGCTTTGCTGTGTTACTGTTATGCGGAAAGAAAAAGAACATATTAAAGACAGCCCTGTTTTCTACCAAAAAAAGAAGAAAAAAAGAAGGGAGGGGTAAATGTGTTTAATAAATCACAAGTCATTGTGCACTTTTTCCAGTTTATCCATATGACAGTTGTGGTTTTTGAACCATGCTAACTTATTTACATTTAACTGATTAATCACTGAATAGGCCAATCAATTTAAGATTTTTTAAATCAACTGATAGCCCTAACCACATCTATACTGCTTCCTCTCTTCACACACACACACACACACACACACACTTTCAAATACTCCCTACATGCTATTAGAAAACTCATTATCACCATCTTTATCTAATTTATTTGTGCATCAATTCCAGGTATATGCTCCAAGGCAATTTACTAACATATCCTTAAAAGCAGCAAAAACAGTTTCTAAAACAGTACAAGAACATCAAAGTATAGGTTTAAGAACAACACACACAAAAACGCAAGATGGAATCTAGATGGAAAAGCTTGTCAAAATAAAAATGCCTTCGCTTGTTTCCACAAACTACAGAGGCATACCAGAGGGCGGGGGAAGCAAAAATTGCCTCTCAGACTACAGAGTGTGTGACATGAGTGTGTGGCGACACACCAATACTATTGCAGCGAGATCAAACGCAGGAGAAGCTTCTGGTCCTTCTCAAACTGCAGCACAAAGGCATGTGAATTTTTTCACCCTTTCTCACCCTCATTTCAGATGCCTCGAGTGCTGCATGTAAAATGTAGTAATTTCTAACATGGCTATTGTGGTAAATTGTTTTTTTGGGGGGGCTGTTACAGCTCCTTGCCAAGGGTGCAAGGGACCCTAGTTATGCCTCTGGGCACCAGTCATATCTTGTCAAAAATGCTGTTCTGCAGAGCAGAGGCAGCCTGACTGAAAGAATGAGTTACTGTCAGGTAAAGGTAAAGGGACCCCTGACCGTTACGTCTAGTCATGGACAACTCTAGGGTTGTGGCACTCATCTCGTTTTACTGGCCAAGGGAGCCGGCGTTTGTCCGCAGACAGGTTCCGGGTTATGTGGCAAACCAGAGCAGCGCACGGAAATGTCATTTACCTTCCCGCCAGAGCGGTACCTATTTATCTACTTGCACTTTGATGTGCTTTTGAACTGCTAGGTTGGCAGGAGCAGGGACCGAGCAACGGGAGCTCACCCCGTCACGGGGATTTGAACCACCAACCTTCTGATCGGCAAGCCCTAGGCTCTGTGGTTTAGACCACAGCGCCACTCATCTACTGTCAGTTAAGCTTCTGATTTTTTGAGACTTTAGCATGTAACTCTTCCTTTTTTATCTATAGGTTCAGTCAGAGTCACCAGTAGTGCTCTGTTGTGTTTGGCCTGCCAGCAAAGATGCTTTGGACGAAGGCTTGGGGAACATGGCAAATCTGCCTAAACATTTTGGGAGATCGCGCAGGAGTTGACTCAGGGATCCAATTTTCAGCACACCCTCAAGTCAAGACTCAGATCTTGTCCTGCCCTCAGACCAATGAAGAAAATGATATAGACCCTTGTCAGAGAACTGCCATTGGAGCTAGAGGCGGAGGGAAGGCTCCAGAGGGATGCCGGAGAGGGTCCCAGTAGGGAGAGAGGCAGCCCATCTGCTGGGGAAGGAAATCAGCTTCACACCAGTGGAGAAGGGGGGCAGATGGGGGAATCGGAGAGAAGGCTCCAGGACTCTTCACCGGAGACCAGCGGGGAGAGCACGGGTCCTCCGCCGCCCACACCCTCCCTGCGCAGAAGACTTCCGCGCAGGGAGAGTAGGAGGAGACTTGGCGTCAAAGAACTTCTTTGCTGGAAGAAGTTCAAGAAACGCCCACTGACGGATTCTGCCAGCGACTGAGACAGCCACAAAGTGAAAAGCTGTCCAGACAGAAAGGGTTCAACCAGGTAACCTAGCCAGGAGTGGCGACAACTTACGCACGAGCAACCCCTAGAACCATTACAACCCTTGAATTCCATCCTGTCAGCAAAGGCCAGTTTGAACTCACATTTAACATGTAGTGGGAATTCCCTCCCGGACATTTTCAGGCATCTCCAGTTTTCAGAGTTGCAAACACCAGGTCTCGTTGGCAAACATCTGCCTTGTTTGTTATGAGCCACAGGATTTCTCAAAGCTGATTTTATATTTAATCACATCTCAACTACGGAGGATGAGGTTTTGTTACCGCTGTAGGGTATTTTACACACACCCTTGTGTTTGTGCTGCTTTGGAAATGGTGTCAGCTTGCTGGGGAATGGCTGGGTCGTCTTCCTTGCAGTAAGCATTTGTTTCCATGCCAAATGACTGCGAGTCCCTTATTAAATTGCACTTAGAGGCAGCGGCTGTCAAAAAGGAATGGAGAGCTTTCCCGATAAGTTAGAGCCATTCATTATTAAATTATCTTCATTCACTCAAATGTCTCGTTTTCATTGAATTAGATGAAGAGTGCTTGAAACCAGCTGCTACCAGCCGCTATGGAGCTAAGGAATACCAGGACTGCACACTTAATGCACAGTCCCCCTAGCAGTGCTGCTATGCAAAAGTCTTCTCGTTCCATTGAGGATTGCACCCTGAGTGGTTTCTTATAGGAGCTCCTTTCAGTAACTGTGTTTGGGAAGTTTGCATTCCATAACATGTTCTTGTGGGTCCAGACAATCTTTTTCCTCCAACCACGTCTGAAGCTGACCACCAGCCTGCTCTGACCTTGGCCACCCACCTCAAATAGTTTTGTAAATGTAAGTTCACCTACAGTGAATGAGCCTTCTCTCCATTGCAGCGTTGCAAAGCCATGCATTTGGTAAGCAACAGGGCACAGCTAGTCAATATTTTTTTTTTCTGGAGTAAATGCATGTGATCAGAAAGTATCCTTGCAATACTATGATTCAGGACTTTAAATTGTGCTCTTATATCAAATTTCCTTTTCTGTGTATACTGTAATGTTTTACTGTTGCTATGGCCATTGGCTAATGCGAATAAAGTTTTATCTTATCTAACTATGAGTTATGTTGACCTTATTGAATTGCATTAACTATTTTGATGAATTTCTTGTCGTTTGCTATATTTAATATGGAATGTGTTTGTGATTGCAATGCCTGCTGTTTTGTTAATGTGATTATTGCAAGCTCAATATTTGTTGGAAAAGTGATATACAAATATTTCCATATCAAATCAGTTCTTAATCCTCATCCTATCTGATCCTTCCTACTCTAACTGCTACGCCGCAGCACCCACACCAGCCACCCTTTTCTCTCTTTCTTTCTTTCTCCCTCCCTTCCTCTTTCTCCCCGCCCACCTTGTCTGTCACACTTCACTCTCAGCCAGTCAGAACACAGGCACACTCCAATGTTCTCTCCCTCTCTCATTCCCTTGCGCTCACTATGCCTTACATCTTACAAATATCTTCCCATGTAACATTACACTGTGCACAAGCCAGTTACAGTGACAAACACCACAAGGTGTGCATCATGCCCAGCTGGGACATGTTGGGCACAGCTGCATCCTCACTCTACTTATTATTATTTTTCTCTTTCAATTTGTGTAGTTTCTTCATCATTTTGGGTGGGAGATGATACTAATGGATAGCTGCTGAGAGCAGAAGCCCAAGTCGTTCCATACAAGAGTGAGTCAGTGGCTCACTCCCCCTTTCCTTTGAATAGCTGACCTCCGATCCAACCACTTGAGGCCATTTCCCATCGCATGGAGTAAATGCACCATAGCGAATTATCAGTTTACTGGTGATTTTGATTGCACATGTCTGGCACATCCTCTCTATAGGTGTCTACTTAAAACATCTCTATGTATGCAGCTGAAAATGTAATATGCAAAGTGATCCTTGGTAAGCAACTAAACTCCTAGTGGCTATTTATTTTCCTTTAAGCAGGCCGTGTCTACTGTTCAATTTACAGGGGGCAGCAGAGGAATGAATTTACCTTCTGTGATGTCTCTTCCCACTCCAGCTACAGGGGACATGGATTGGCTAAAATGGAAGGAAATCAGGGTAATGTATATGTAATTTACATGCCCTTCCATTAAAGAAGCAGATATAAAGCAAATTGTAACATAGGTATCACATCTGGACAAGCGTAGAGTGCCCTCACCAATCAGCAGCTGCAAACTGTAGAATGAAAGAGCAGACAGCATAACTTCTGTGCCGTGCTGAGTCTTAAAACGTTGAAGCACTGGTAGCCCTCCCACTCTTGACAACATCCTGATTAACACTGTGCCAATTTTTCTTCTCACAGCTCATAGCTTATGGAATTACTTCTGTAGCTCTGTGATTTAACACTCTGCACCGGACCACACCTGGAACAGTGCAAAACCTAGGAAAGTCCAGCTAAAGCAATCAAGGGCATTGATTCCCTAATGTCTTTTCCCATGAAGGCTTGGCCCAATGGCCTGATCTAGAAGTGGCTGATACCAGATGCTACAGCAGAAGGCGCAGCCACTCTCCTCTTAATGAACCAAAGGCTGTAGCTGTCTCCCACTGGGAATGTTTCACTCCTGACCTCAGCAGGTGATCCTCTTTTATGTTCCCAAGCAGAAGGATTGATCAGCTCTCTACTCGCTCCTGGCTGAAATAATTGCAAACACCATTCTTTTTCATAGAACTTGTCTGCAGAACATTTCCCAGGACTGCCCCCTGACAGGGTCCAAAAGCGGCAAGTGCACTTTCTTCCAAGCAGTCGTCACACTAAGAAAAGTGTTTTGATCAATAAAGATATGGATTTCAGACTGAATCGAGAAAAGGAGTTCAAAGCCCAACAGGAAGAATCTACCCGTCCTTCAAAGTAAGGGAAAGCAATGTCAGAATAAGAGTGGTGTGGGAGAGGCAATTAGAGATCAGCAAACTAGAAATGTTACATTTCAACAGGTCTCGCCACCAGGAATGCTGAATGAAAACAAAATGTACATCAGTGCTCAAATTATAAAGCGACACATTATGCCAGCCGCTCAAAAGCTTCTCTTTCAGCTTCTGCCTTCTGGAAGAAGGTATAGGGTTATAAAGGCCAGGACTAGCCACCTCAGAAACAGTTTCTACACAAATGCAATTCTGGTTCTAAACGCAGCATAAGGGGTCTCTATAGTACTGTGTATTTTAAAATGGGGTTTCAGAGTTTTTAGGGGTTTTATGTAGTTTTTCAATTTCATTGTTCTGCATGGGACAATGGCAATAAAGATATTGTATATCGTATATCGTAAAACAGTATTTAGGCATTCTGTAACAAAAAAATAAGTTAACCAGACCCACCTGCCTTTCTCAATAATGTGGAACTGATGCACATAAAAGAAGATGGAGGAAACAGACATACAGTGGTACCTCGGGTTAAGTACTTAATTAGTTCCGGAGGTCCGTTCTTAACCTGAAACTGTTCTTAACCTGAAGCACCACTTTAGCTAATGGGGCATCCTGCTGCCACCACACTGCCGGAGCATGATTTTTGTTCTTATCCTGAAGCAAAGTTCTTAACCTGAAGCACTATTTCTGGGTTAGCGGAGTCTGTAACCTGAAGCGTATGTAACCTGAAGCGTATGTAACCTGAGGTACCACTGTACTACATAAAAAGGTCAGGTGATCTTACAAATACCACACAGAACAAGCAGTCTTCAGCACAAAGGACAGCAACAGACAGAAGTAATGTCAAAAATAACAACTAAAACTAGAGAATGCACCAATGCAGTCCATAAACAACTTGTAGGGGGGGGGGGAATTATCCATAGCTATTTCACTTTATTTTCCTATCTCTATAACATTAACACTGCCTGTTAACCCACTGGATTCTGGCTCATGGCCAGAACTACATTTTCCCTTCTTTTGTACAGATATGTTTGCCTTCCTGCATAATGATGTTGTATATTTGGAGCACTCATGCACCAAAGCAGCTATGGTACTGTTACAATGCAGACCCAAATAATAGTTGTTCATCATATGGACATTGCTATCTGCAATAGGCTCAGTTGCCCATGGTGCCCCTAATTAAAGAACACTGATACCTCTCAGAGCAGTATAGTATAGATAAGAATCGCTATGCAACCCATGCACAATTCACTTAAGCGCGCATCACCTTGTAAATCTAGCCATTCTTTTTGGAGAGGTGGGGGCAACCTGACAATTATATTCTCAAACCTGCTGTGTGTTTGGGACATCTATCTGCCACAGCATTTTTTGCCCGGGAAGTGGAAAATCACATATATTTGACACATGGACTTAGCTAGATCCAGAATTCATCAAAGCTTAGCCCTCCTAAAAAATAAATAAATCTGTTTTCAGTATCGGTTTCAGTCCTGGAAACATAAGGCAATTAATGCACTAGCATTGCCATCATTTCCTGAAAAAAACTACTCTCCATGTCACAGAGTGTTGTGGACTCCACTTCCTTGATCTCACTGTCTGCTCTGGTCTCTTCTGAATCCATTGGCTCCTACCCTGGGTCTTTAACTGTCCAGAACCACCTCCCCCCCCTTCCTCCTTCCTGTGTTTCTCACTCCTCTTCACCTCCCAAAACCAATATCCATCTCTCTTTCAAGCATATAAACTGGCTTTTATCCTTCCGGCTGCTGGCTGCCTGCTCGCTCTCTATACCTTCAGCTACAGATGGCATAAACGCTGCAGTCCTTGTGAAGACAGAGAAAACAGCCAGACAGATGTGTTGTTCATAGCTCCCCAGCCAGGCATAACTAAACATTTACATTTATTACCAATTAGAGGAGAAACAGACTGCAGTTTTATGGACTGTATGTGTCTGGGTGTATTTCTCTTTCAGCTCTCGCTGGAAACTTCTAAATACTTGTTCACAGTGGCACAATTCCCAGCAGTTTTAAAACAAACCTTCCTTTAGTATCCAAGCTCCAGCAAGAACCCCTGCCGAGGCAAAAGGAAGTGGAAACAATGCGCTGTAAAATTGGATTAAAGAAGTGTAATCATTTTCCCAACTAATAATGTCAATGGTAAATAATGCAAAAGAAAATGTATGTATGTAGAGGCACGAGCACATTGTTTTGAATACCAGTACTACAGGGATTCATCATCCTTTTTCCCCAATCCTATTTAAGTAGAGTTTTTTTTCCTCCTCCTGTTCCTGTCCCCATCACCAGCTATTCTGCCTTCTTCATCTTACTTTTCCTGAATTAATCACCAGGAGGATTCCATCAGATCAGAGAATCTCACTGTGAACAGTTACAATGCTATATCAAAAAGGATGGCAACCCCAGACACCAGTAAATAAAAATCACAGTGGCTACCTGATCATGCAGCTGGAGCCAAATAAGGGCTAGCAATGGCAGTTTAAATTAATATGTGAACATATTCACAAGGTGTGCTGGGGAGCAGTTTTTCAATGCTGTCAGAAATGTTCCCGAAAAATGATCAGCACTTTTGCCAAAGTCCAAATGTATATTGAAAATTCAGTAAACTACTAAATTTTGAGATCTAAATTTTATGATCAACTACACCACAGTCATTTCAGACAGAATTCAAATATAGAAAACCATTATTCAAGGTTGACAAATGGGAAGTCATACAATTTAGACAAGACCTATGTGGATGATAAGAGAGAATGTGTGCCCAATGGAAATTAAGGGAGTGGGTTCTAAACCACTTATAAGTTCCCATTTCAAACCTCAGCTATAAAGTCCTCAGACTGCTTCATTTACTTCTAAGTTCCCAGGGCAAGTTGTAACATTATAAACATACAATTTAAAACATGCAAAACAATTTATGTGATTATAAAAACAAGTAAAAGCAAAAGCAGCACAGTGTAGATCAAAGAAAACCAAGGATGTACCATAATTTTAAACTGAGCTAAAACGGAGGGAGCAGGTCTATGAAACTGCTGGTCAGAACCCCCAGCCCTTGTCTCTTGAGATTTGTTGTGTTCCCACTCCAGGTGAGATGCAGCAGGTGAACCAATTTGGCTGGTACTCTGGTGTCTTTGCACCAATGAAGACCTTTTTTATTGACACAACCTTTTTTAAATCAGGCTTTTACAATGCATCTTGACCTCTTGATTCTATAGTAAACTGGTAAAAGGGTTTAATTTACTTTGTGTTCAGTTGCTTAAGTTTTGTGCTGGATCATGCATCACTGTAACATAGGAATACTAGCTGGAAATTATTTTTTCATTTTTTGTTGTAAGCTGGCGAAATGACTTCTTGTTATGGTATGACATGTAAATGGTGTGCATAAATTAATCAATCAATAAATTACTTAGCCTGGAGAAAAATAGGGGAGAAAGTAGGAAAGGAATGTTGACTAGGGCTTAAATTAATCAGAGGGCAGAATTTCTCATGTGAATGTAAACAACGATGGGTTGGGGGGCGTTATATGCAGTTGGAAGCTTTATGCTATAATATATATTTTAGGAGTATATATATATGTTCATGTTTGGGTAAAAAAAAAAATGAGTCCAGGGGTGGAATCCAGTAATAGCACCGAGTCTCTCAGCCCATCAGGGCAAGGAGTTCTTCCTGTGCAATGAGGTGCTCTCACCCTCTCCTCCCCTTGAACTCCCCAAAATCTGTTCTATGTGTCCCCCCCCACCCTCCGAACCAGATTTAGGCAGGGCACAGAATGCATGCGGTGGGGAGAAGAGGTGGGAAAGCCTCAGTCTCATTGCACAAGTAGAAATCCTTGCACTGTTGGGACACAGTATTTTAATACTGCCCCATAAAAGTAAGTCTAGAAATTCAAAGCAAAATCAGGAAAAGAACACAAAATCAAATCCATAACACCAGCCAATTTGAAATGCATGCAAAATATTCATAGAATCATAGAGTTGGAAGAAACCACAAGGGCCATCGAGTCCAACCCCCTGCCAAGCAGGAAACACCATCAGAGCACTCCTGACATATGGTTGTCAAGCCTCTGCTTAAAGACCTCCAAAGAAGGAGACTCCACCACACTCCTGGGCAGCAAATTCCACTGCCGAACAGCTCTTACTGTCAGGAAGTTCTTCCTATTGTTTAGGTGGAATCTTCTTGTAATTTGGATCCATTGCTCCGTGTCCGCTTCTCTGGAGCAGCAGAAAACAACCCTTCTCCCTCCTCTATGTGACATCCTTTTATATATTTGAACATGGCTATCATATCACCCCTTAACCTCCTCTTCTCCAGGCTAAACATGCCCAGCTCCCTTAGCCGTTCCTCATAAGGCATCGTTTCCAGGCCTTTGACCATTTGGGTTGCCCTCCTCTGGACACGTTCCAGTTTGTCCGTGTCCTTCTTGAACTGTGGTGCCCAGAACTGGACACAGTACTCCAGGTGAGGTCTGACCAGAGCAGAATACAGTGGCACTATTACTTCCCTTGATCTAGATGCTATACTCCTATTGATGCAGCCCAGAATTGCATTGGCTTTTTTAGCTGCCGCGTCACACTGTTGGCTCATGTCAAGTTTGTGGTCAACCAAGACTCCTAGATCCTTTTCACATGTACTGCTCTCAAGCCAGGTGTCACCCATCTTGTATTTGTGCCTTTCATTTTTTTTGCCCAAGTGCAATACTTTACATTTCTCCTTGTTAAAATTCATCTTGTTTGTTTTGGCCCATTTCTCTAATCTGTCAAGGTCGTTTTGAAGTGTGATCCTGTCCTCTGGGGTGTTAGCCACCCCTCCCAGTTTGGTGTCATCTGCAAGGATGCCCTTGAGTCCATCATCCAAGTCGTTGATAAAGATGTTGAATAAGACCGGGCCCAAGACAGAACCCTGTGGCACCCCACTAGTCACTCTTCTCCAGGATGAAGAGGAACCACTGATGAGCACCCTTTGGGTTCGGTCAGTCAGCCAGTTACAAATCCACTGAGTGATAGCATAGTCAAGACAGCATTTTACCAGCTTCTTTACAAGAATATCATGTGGCACCTTGTCCGTTTTGACTATGTGACTATAGTACTCTGAAGAATGCAAAGAAAAACAGAACAACTGTCCATCACATGAAGAAAGATTTTGCTTTCATTAAGTATTTTAAGCACAGGCAAAATTGAATATACAGTCTCAAAGGCAGGTTAGAAATCCATAAAATAATCACTTCCTAGAGATGCTGTGGGATCTCCTTCCTTGGAAATGTTCAAAAGAATGGCTGAATAAGAATCTGTCGGGTTTAGTATATCATACTTACCCACTGTGTCACGAGTTGGGCCTGGTAACCTCTGAGATCAATTTCAGCTATAGCTCTACTTTAAAAAAAACAGCAGCAACAACAACTCTACTTGCTTATTGCTGTTTTATCCAAAGATGTTGCCAAAGTTCATAAGCACCCTGATTTGGAGTGTGAAGTTGTCCTGCTCTTGATGCTCAGCTGTGTTGTGAGCATGCTTGCTTAGTAAGGTGAGAGGGTTGAATTTCCAAGTGCCTCTCTACCATTGACAGGGTTCATGTGCGTTACACAATCAATGCTGCACACATGTCAATATGACAGCTCGGTTGAGAAAAGAATCCAAAAAAAGTTCCCTGAGAAAACTTATAATTACTGCACTGATTCTGAATCAAGTCGAGTTGACTCATCACTAGTGCTATCAAGTCCATCTGCAATCAGTGGTAATCAGTGAGTGCTCACCTTTTTCCCCTTGAGGAAGGTGGAAGTGGGGGCAGGGAAATGTCGGAGGCTGTCTGCTTTGCCTGACATGACAAAGTGGGAATCCAAGTCCAAGAGCAGTCCAGCTCAAAGGTGATTCCACCTGACTCAGAAGGACCATTCAACATAGGGTGGCCATGCACCCTACTTTACAGAAGGCAGTCCTCTATCTGAAAGGCTCCCAGAAGACAATCCTTTGTAGGCATTTGAAGGGCTACCCAGACCCAGTGGCAGAGCTTCATGCTCCAACACTGGAGGGTGGAGAGCAGGTGGGGGCAGGGCTGGGGTGCATCCTGGGGGCGTGGCATGCATCCTGGGGGCATGGCGTGCCACCTGTGGGGGTGGGGTGCCCAGTGCAGGCGGGGGGCAGCTGCAATGGCACCCTGCCGGGATTGCGCTGCCAGGGGCGGTGCGCTCCCCCCCCACTCCTCTTCCTTCACCAGTGCCCAGACCAACTCCAAGGTAAAGCTAGAGAACCATCAGAATGGAGAGCAGGAGGGGGCGTAAGAGGAACTGTATTTTGATTTAAATTTGGGCAATCATTTCTAAATCTGCATGTACCCATATAAATTAGCATGGGCACATTTTGTGCAAATCTGTGCTCTCTTTTGTCCTCTTCTTTCAAAGTCTTGCTCCACCCATAGGAGAAATGTTTAGTCAAGTGAGTCTAACGTTATACGGCCTGGACCCATGGTAAACACCCGCCAGGCCATAGAGATATCATCTGCATGACTGCTCCATGCTTCCTCCTCCCCAAAAACATGGAACTTCCTTTCCCGTGTAAACTCCCCCAAGCCTTGGTCTAAAGACTGATCTACATGTTACTCTTCCACTTCTCAGTACTTCTCTTCTCTTGCTGGAGGGATCTGCTCTTATGAGCAGTGCAGCACATGCTGGTGTCCAAGAGTCACAGCCTCAGCAATTTCTGCAGCCTCAAGCACCCTCCCCTCCTCCAAGATATATATTGGAGATTGTCCTGAGTATCTTTCAAAACTGTTGGAGAACATTGTTATTGGGGCCAGCGTTTATAACCAAGGTCATGCATTTAATGGCTGGGCTGTTTTAGCACTTTATCATCTTCCGACTTGATCTTATCAGATATTCTTGTGTTGGAGTTTGAAACTGCAGCCTGCAGCCTGCAATGGAGTGAGCTAGAAAACCAAGTGAATAAATTAGTATCCAAATGAATAAATGATGCACACTGAATTTTTATGAAATGCCTTCCATGAAAGGGGGGAAAACAGCATGGAAATGTGGCCATCTTAGTGTTCCTGGGGCTGGCCGGCCTTCCTCTATAAATATGCACGCACATGGATGTTTGATATGGGTAAGTATCATGCACTCCCAGGAAATTAGATATAACACACAAGTCTGTGATTATTCAGACAGCCAACACAAAGCCGTCAGGCAGCATGCAATATTTGAGAGGCTCCCACAAGTAGTGATGGCCACCAAGTTGGATCACCTTAAGAGGAGCTTAGAGAAATTCATGGAGGACACGGCTATCAATGACAACTAGCCATGATCGCAACGTTTCTACCTTCAGTGTTGGAGTCAGTATGCTTCTGAACACCAGCTGCTGGAAATAACAAGGGAAGGAAAGCACTTCGGCACTCAGGGCAGGCTTCCAGGCTTCCCAAAAACCTCTGCTTGGTCCCAGTGAGTTCAGGATGCTAGACTAGTTGGGCTTTTGGTATGATTCTGCAGTTTCTTACACTCTGCTGAGCCATTCCTCCCTTCCTCTTGAGAAAGCTTTGCCATGGGCCTGTAGTCCCAGGATAGGCCATTTTGCAGGCACTGTTCAAGTCATCTCAGTGATTAGCCTGCAATCTTTCAAGACCAGTGCCCCTTTCAGGCTCCGTCTTTTTCTCTTCTCCATTTCTGGCTGCCAACCACAACTCTGGACCTTGTTTTACACTCCTAACTTCCATTTCTGGGGCAGCCCACAGCCCCAGCAGGCATACATGGCACTGTTTCCAGATGCCACAGACTGAGCCACCTGGACCCAAGAGAGAAATATGGCTGCATGCAGGACAGTAAACAAGCCCACTTGCCCTCACATTTGTACACCAACAAGCAAAGTGCATTGACAGAGCAGTTCCTATTGATGGTAGATGTTCCGATTTGAGGGAAGACTGTGGTTTAAGGTGAATGTTTCTGGTGTTTCTGATGCATAAAGCACATTGCATTGACCAGTCTGTGGCAATGAAATACACCATGGCTAATACTCCCCTCGCCGTCTTCCAGTGATGGTTTGCTCCATTTCTCCACTCAAAGAAAAACTAGACAAAGAAGCATCAATTAAACTTGCAGTGGCCTCATTACAGTTGCCTTCTCTACCTTTCCAGCAGTCCCTCTGTCTGAAATTCACATCAGACTGTGATGGCTGCATTTCCTGCACCCTCTTGCTTGGTTGCCACAGCAACGGTGTCCTTTGAGGGGGGGAGGGGATGCATTTTTTATCTAAATACCAGAGAGTACAGAGAGTATTAAGCTTGCATTTCTTGCTTAGAGAAACAAAAAATTACCAAACAGGAGAGACATACAAATGAACCCTTGCCCTTCCCATATCTCCTGTGGGATGGCTATGGTGCCTCACATCATGAAAAGAAGTAGGTGAATGGAAGGATTGAGGGAGAGCCATGGAAATCAGGTGTGCTTTAGGACCCGGGGAAAACGTCAGGAGCTGCCAAGTCTTCAACTGGGAACCTTATTTTATTTGGTATTTTTGTATTTGCTTCTTCATCCATTAAATTTTTAATCTGACCTTCATCAATTCAGCTCCCAGGGCAGTTTAGAGCATTTACACTAAAATTAAGATTAAAATATATTAAAAATTCAATTTTACAGCTTAAAAGCCACAGTATACATGGTGTGGTTTGTTTGCCTACCACTTTTTAGCCCAAAGGCCTCCAAGGTGGAGAACAACATTAACACGCATTCATATAAAAGAAATATAAAATAAAAGTACAATACATAAAAAGACATCAATCAAAACAATGCAAAATAACCATAGATCTAGAGCTAAAACCTGTGGGCAGCTGTCTTGCATTTGAGCCATTGGACCATATGTTGGTGACATCTACCGAGACATTTTAGCATCCTGAAGTCCTGGACAGGCCCACCTACCCTGGCTGGTCATCCTCCTGCCCAGAAAGGGTTGGAAGACATTTTGCTTGAGCAACAAGGCCACCTTGAGCTCCGAGGTATCCCCGCATCCTTTGATTTCTCTCCAGTCTTACCTCCAGCTTGCTTCTTGCTTCATCCCACAGTTTCTGGCTCTCAACTCCCTTTGTGCCATAGTAAGTTACAAACAAGTAATAATAATAATAATAATAATAATAATTTATTATTTATACCCCGCCCATCTGGCTGGGCCTCCCCAGCCACTCTGGGCGGCTTCCATAGAAACCACAAATACAGTAAAATATCACACGTTAAAAACTTCCCTGAACAGGGCTGCCTTAAGATGTCTTCTGAATGTCAGGTAGTTGTTTATCGCTTTGACATCTGCTGGAACGGCGTTCCACAGGGTGGGTGCCACTACCGAGAAGGCCCTCTGCCTGGTTCCCTGTAGTTTTGCTTCTCGCAATGAGGGAACCGCCAGAAGGCCCTCGGCGCTGGACCTCAGCGTCTGGGCCGAATGATGGGGGTGGAGACGCTCCTTCAGGTATACTGGACCGAGGCCGTTTAGGGCTTTAAAGGTCAGCACCAACACTTTGAATTGTGCTCGGAAACATACTGGGAGCCAATGTAGGTCTTTCAAGACCGGTGTTATATGGTCTCGGCGGCTGCTCCCAGTCACCAGTCTAGCTGCCGCATTCTGGATTAGTTGTAGTTTTATTAGTTGTAGTTGTAGTATTATTCGTAATAATAACGAATACAAAAAAATGTTCATATTCATGAAAATAATGTACAAAATGTGTTGTTTCAGGGGAAATGGTTTGTGCCTATTAGGAGAAATTCACAGAAAATGCTGGTGGATTTTCATGAGAACTTGTTTTATAAAAAGCAAATCACAAACCAATGTGAAGAATGGGGCATAAGGTTGTAAAATAAAAAATGAGAAGGTGAGATGAGAAGAAAGGTAGAGATGTTGGAGAATAGACCGGCCAAGGATGAACTGAGCCACTGACTGCTGCACATGAGCCAGTAGATGCCAAAATTTGGGAGGCAGGTCCATTCCAAATGTGTTCAGAACAGAGGGAGGAGGGCTTTCTTCCGCAGCACCTATGGACAAAAGGTGAGCATGGAATATGACTTTGGGATGTATCATCTTTCCACACTCTCGGCTGCTTTCCTCCCTCCCTCCCACAGAGAGCAGGACCTTGATTATGCCACTCTGAAAAGTGCCACGTACCATGAGGGCACTTTATTAATAACAACAGCAACAATAATAAATATCGTGAACCCACAAATCACTGCCCTGTCATGCTGGCAGGCTAGAGGGACCAATTCTTAGGCTTTGCCACGACTGCTGGCAGCCCTAGAAATGACTTAGAAATACAAGATCTGATCAAAAGCCTATTAATCTGACCATGAAACCCTCCAGAAATGATTAAGGAGCAGAATCTCTTGACTCACGTAGAGCAAGAGTCAGAGCCAGCAGAGAAGAGACAAGGCTTTGAGGTTAATGCAGAATGGCTTTGACAACCTCCAGGTATATAACAATAACACAATTCTGCCCTTGGGCACCAGGACTTTGTGGAAAATAAACAACACATTGGATGTAGGACATCATGTAAGTCAGGGAAGAGTCTGTTTAGCAATTCTAAGTCGTGAGCAGGGTTGCCAAGAGTGAGACTAAAAGCACAAATTGGGTTAGTTCTACTCTCCTTTGGGTTCGGAATGGGTGTTCGAGGTAACAGACCTGAGGAATAAAGTCAGGAATAAGAAATGAGAGTGGTCCATTTTGTGTCAACTGCACATTCATTTTTAAAAGTACCAAAAATTCACTAAGCACACAAGGACTTCCAAGGAGAAGTCACAATGTTAGGGAACCCAAGCGTTAATGAGCAAATTAAAAATAAGTTGCTGCCACAGAATTGTGGGGAGCAGCTTTTATATGTGTTATTAGTATGCATTAGACTGTAGTCATCGAGGAAATGGATGGAGGAGTTGCTGAAATTTGGGGACATTGTTGACTACAGCTCAGGTGACAATAAATCTGAAGGACTATGTTACAGGCCTACTTCTGTGTAAATTCTGCAAGGAAAAGCGCACCCAGGGTGGATCTCAACTCCTGTTTTCATAGGAATAGGGGAGTTTATCTGTGAATGGGGCCTTTATTGCTGGTACCATATTGTCTGTCTTTGGAACAGGCTCCCACAGTTTCTAGCATGGGATTCTGCTTGGGAAAATGAGATGTGCAAGAGTTTAAAATGTAAAACATATATGTGTGTTTCATTCACCATAGCGTATCATGCTCCTAATTCCATGGAACTAGCTTTGGTAGGAATGGACACATCTGTCAATTTTGATTTCTCTCAGTTCTCATTTTTTCTAATCTTAAATTCCTTTCTTGATGTTTCCACATTAGATTGTGAATATATTTTTTGAAGTTTTCAGGGAAGTTCACCTGCATTTTACTGCACACTTCTCCTGATACACACATTTGTATGTGATTATGCCTAATATACTCATTTTTTTGCAAGCAATTTCTCCTAATATTTATTTCTGTTTGCTGTTTTCACTAATATGCAAGTTTTAATGCACATTTTTCTAATGTCTGGATTTTTGTTTTATTTTGAGAACTGTGTTACGAAATTCAGAGACGTGCGAATTTTGGATAGCAGTGCTTCAGTTCATGAAACGTGAATAAGGTAGGTCTGCAGTGAAATGTGGTCTGCACTGAATTTCTTTCCCATTCCACATTCTTCACTCTTCCAGGATCTGCCCTGAAGGCGCATGAGGTGAAACAAGTCTGGGTCTCCTCCGTGCCTGAAGGGGAGACTGCCTTAGGATTCCATATAAGCTGTCTTGGGTTCCTTGGTGGAAGAAAATGAAATGTTCCTTTATCACACTGGGAAATCCTGAAATAGCCTCTCTCATGGAATTAGGACTTTGTTGAGTATTCCCCAATCTTGATTTTCAGGTAGAAACTAGGGTTTTCTGGGGTAATGGGAATACTTCCCAAAGCACACACTGCTTGTGTTTTAAATAGTCACCCTTTTTCTATCCCATTGAGTGCCTTTCTTTTCCTAGCTGTATTCTTCTTCCTAGATTAGTCACCAGGGTATTCTGGAACTAATGGCACCATTAACAGGATACATTCATAATGCTTTATATCCAGATTTGATTATGTGATGACATCAGTGAGAGCTAGTGTGGACAAGTGAGTGAAACAAAGAAGCCAGGGTAAATGAGCAAGCAAGCCTTCTCCCAGGGGGTGCTGGAAAAAGAAAACGGAGGATTTCATCTCAGTCCTAGGTGGAACCAAAGCAACATAAAGCTCGATTTGTTGCATAAAAGATCAAGACCTACAACTTGCTTCGCAACGGTATTGATCCTTCTGGCCTGTGAATTCTGGTAATCAGCCGTTCAGAAACCACAAAGAAGTAGATGAGAGTGTCAAGGGAGATTCTGGTCAAATATATTATTATTTTTTCCAAAGAGAAACCTTCACTCATGCGCACAGGGAGTGGTGGTGGTGGTGGGGAGATATCTATGTGTTAAGTGGAGAGAACATTGAAGTGCTTTTCTCTGAGCCCCTTGATCATTAAACAGCTTTTAGTGCTTGGCAGGACTGGTAGATAAATGCTAGTGGAATCTAATTGGGGTAATCTCCAGTTCAGTCACTGAGCTCACCATCCAGAAATGTCTGCTGCCCCAACTCATAAAAGTCGAGCCATTTCCCAGAGGGGATGGCCAGACCATCAAGGCAGCTCTGCTGAAGGAGAGACACGGCAATTTAGCTCAGCAGACCGTTTGGCCGAGTATCGGCTAAACCGTCAAAGCTCCTGTGTATGGCCAAAGATTTATGGAATCCCATTCAACTCTCCAGGCCCAGACACTTCAGCAGGCTATAATTTTAGACTGCTGGGTTAGAAATAACAACATGGAAAACTAACTTTGAAAATGCAGGACGTCCACGTGCAGAGGGGGAAGAGAGAGAGAAATGTCGCCTACAGCACGTTGGTGAAATGGGGAATGAAAGAGCAAGACAGAAAACTTAAAGCCAATTGTCTCAAGCAATAGAGTCTGTACAAAGGACTGCAGGGAGCACTTTGCCAGTTTTCACAATATCCACAACAAATGGAATAACGATACGAAGGTGCCGTGTGCATCTGCTTTCATTGTTTCCTTGCCATGTTCAAAATGGCCCTGATGACACTGGAACCATACAAAGAGGGATAAGAGGAGCGGGCTCCCCCAAACATGATAACATGGATGGTCTCCTGAGATTCTGAGCTGCACAGAAATGCTGAGTCGGTTTTTAATATCCTGACTTGCCCGTTTTTTATATCCAGAGGTGGGGACGGGGTCTTGTTTGTATTTGTATTTTATTTTATTTTACAGAGGAAGCGTTTGAGCGCTAAAGTGATCCAGCTCATTGAGATTTACACCACGTGGTTCTGTTCATCATGTAGCTCAGCTCTCTCTCATTTCCATCTTTTCCAACTGGGAAGATGTACAAATGGCAGCGCTAAGGTCATTCATTGCTCTCCTTCTGCAATTCACTGCACAGGGACTAGTATAGGGACACATTTGTGGTAGCCTTGCTTCTGGAATCTGGAAATCCAGAATATGATTCTGGAGGCCCGTTTGTGCCCATGCTGGACTTTTTGCTTAAATGGCCAGACATTGAAAACAGGCCCACAAAGGGCTGAAATCATAGAATCACAGAATTGTGGAGTTGGAAGGGACCCCAAATGTCATCCAATCCAACCCTCTGCACATAGCTGTCAACTTTTCCCTTTTCTTGCGAGGAATCCTATTCGGAATAAGGGAATTTCCCTTAAGAAAAGGGAAACATTGACAGCTATGCCTCTGCAATGCAGGAATCTCAGCTAAAGCATCCATGACAGATGCCCATCCAGCCTCTGTTTAAGAACCTTCGAGATTGACTTACTCCACATGTGTGTACGTCACTGCTGCGACTGTCAGAACAGGCACCACATACTATAATACTCATTCTGCATTTGTAAGAACTGGATTGTTCGGTGTGGCAGTACCTAAACTCTGGAACTCCCTGCCTATTGAGATCAAGCAGGGTTCCCCCACCCCCGGGCACCTGCTAAAAACATTCCTGCTTTGACAAGGCTACCCATATGCTTAGAAAGCTGGGGTAATATTAATCTGTTTTAATATTTGTACTTTTGTATGTTTTGTATTGGGTCTCGAAGAGTCGGACACGACTAAACAACAAAAATGTTTTGAAGTAAGGTTGTGAATTTTTCTTGGTTTTATTGTTTTATCCTTTTGTAAACCGCCTTGAGGTCTGTTTGTTTTTACAACCAAGTGGCATGTGAATTTTATAAAATAATAATAATAATAATAATAATAATAATAATAATAATAATAATAATATAAATCAATAAAATGCTCTGGGCTTCTTCGGTTGCCCATTTGCATTGTACAACGACACCAGCAGCATGCAAAGAGTCCCAAAAGTATCCATAAGTCCTGAATTGATCTAGAAAAAATTATTAATGAGATTTCTAACTGCCGTTCCAGAATTAGAATTTAAGACAGGCTCTGTCCGCAGACTTCCATTCTAGGAATAAAGCCAAAATGCATAAGGGTAAGAGGAAAAGGGAAGGAAAACAGGGTCAGATGCAAAAAAAGAAAAGAAAAGAAAGACAGGACAAATTTATATGTTCACAGTTCTGTCTCCACCCTAACTTGATTCCTTCAATTGCCAGAAGCCATCAGGAGCCTGATTAATTTATCTTATAATGAACTGGTTTTTCAGATTAAGATTTTGTTGTGGTTATTGCTGCTGTTGCTATTTTATGAACGCCCATCGATAAATAGTCCCTAGATGCCTTACAAAAAAGAAGACAACAATTTTACAAACAGAACATAATAGAACATACACTCTGTCCTGGACGGAGTTGTGATTCTCAGCGATTGATGTTCAGACCCATGATGCCTCTGCCAGAAAGGGGGTGGAAGAGGAATAGAACCACTGTGGCCTGTTGCCATTGATGGCCTTATTCTCAGTGTGCCAGTGTGGTGTAATAGTTAAGAGCGGTGGACTCATAATCTGGTGAACTGGGTTCGCTTCCCCGCTCCTCCACATGCAGCTGCTGGGTGACCTTGGGCCAGTCACACTTCTCTGAAGTCTCTCAGAGGGGGAGGAAGGTAAAGGAGAACGTTAGCCGCTTTGAGACTCCTTCGGGTAGTGATAAAGCGGGACATCAAATGCAAACTCTTCTTCTTCTTCTCAATAATTTTGCCAAAACCTCTTTTAAAGCCATCCACATCCATACTTGCTTTTCTTTGCCCCAAACTCCATTGGATGGTCCTAGTATTACAAGAGAAGGAGAAAAAATTCTAGATTCCCCCCCCCCTTATGATTCAAGCAGGTGGGGGTGGTGGATGCAGATGAAATGGGAGTCATGACAGTGGTGTCCAGGCAGTGGTCTTCCCACTGACAGGTAGCAACTATTGTCCTGAATTCCCACCCCATTAAGATGCAGTGCCATTTTCTTTCTTTTTTTAAAGATATTTATTAAAGTTACAAAAAGGTTACAAAATAAGAAAAAGAAGAAAGAAAAAAAGAAAAATACAAAGTACAGAAAGTTGAAAAACAGTTAAAAACAAATCAATCTTTTCATGTCTTATCTTTCATTTGCTTGTTTCCCTGACCTCCTCACACCTCCCTTTTTTTGTATTCCAGTTCAGTTAGTTAATTCAGCAAATCCTTTCCCTCCTTGTTTTTATCTTAATTCTTTACCTTGATGTATTATAACATTGCATTCTCACCTAATAACAATCCATTTTTGCATACTCCTTTATAACATTGCTGCTAAAACCACTTAACTTCATTCCGACATCATTCTAACATTCATTAATTTTGCAGTATTTATGTAAGTAGTCTTTAAATTTTGCAGGAAAATATAGTTCACCCTTTCCCCCTCCTCTCCTGCAACCAAAGGAGGGAGATCTCTTGTATTGATGTTAGGATTGTAGTCCTTTTCAATCGACTTTCCAGGTCTTAGCTTACAACTTCTTTGCTTTGATCTGTTTACAAGAAACAGAAGGCGGACTTCCTGTTTACGCCTTCCCGCTTCGGTGCCAAATTAAGCCTTTGTTTCCCTTATTTTCAGATTTAACCTACTCACGGGTAGTTGTTTTGATGGCCGAATTGTCACAGGAAAAAAGTCAGCGCTCTCCGGTAACAGCTGTGCGGCTTCACTCCACGGAAGAAGCAGTTGACTCTCAGCACCACGCCGCTCACCCCGCTCGCTCCGGAGCCCGTAATCGGGTTCCCTTGCAGATTGGGGGGGGGCGCTGAAGGTGCCTGCCGAGTCCCACAGTCACAGGCTTCACCCGCCTGTGATTTTTAGAAGGGTCCCCGCTTCCGCCATTACCGATGGCGCTGACCCTGGAAGTCCTCAAGCTGCAGTGCCATTTCCAACGAACTTGTGGGATGAAGTTGCAGCCATGGGGATGCGTTCAGTAACTGGCTGCTGCAAAATGGGCAGTAATAGCAGGAAAATCAGGGTGGGGGCTGTCGCCTTTTCACACTCTTTATTCTCCCCCTCCCCACTTCAAACTGAAAATTCTCAGCAGAGAACTTTCAATGGAGAGGAAAAAATGAGTCGGAGATTCTGCCGCTGCCTCCTCTCCTGTTTCCACGGGTGACTTAGATGTAGAAGAGGAGCCACCAGGATGCAGCCTGACCCCAAAATGTCCACAAATCAGTCATAAAGACTACTGCCCCCCAGTGGCATTTCAGGGACCAATCAGAAATTGCTCCCTGGTCACTGAGCACTGAGGCCCTGGAACAGGAAGCCTTCTAGGATTCCTTAACAAAAAGCTGCTCTAACAGAGGGAATCTACAGAAATGCAAAAAGAATTAACAAGAACAGAGTAACTGATTTAGCAGTGTTTGCACCAAGCATACTCATTTGTGTCAGGCTCGTTTTGGTGGGGATTGCTGATTGCTAATTCAAAAGGCTGGCTGCCCTGAGGCTAGGAAAACAGTTTTAAAAATTGACTCACCATTCAAGCAACACAATGGGCTGAAATGATGGGTAAATGTAATCTCTTTCTCCCTGCTCATTTCATTTATGAGGCTCTCATAGTTTTGGAGCTGGGTGCAGGAGGCTAAATTCATACGCTGCCGCACGCTGTGCGCATCTGAGCATCATTCATGAGGTATACAAACAGACCGTATACCTATTGTGTTCAAGGAAGCACGGATACTCACAGGCACTCGGCATGAGCTGGAAATAATGGGGGGAATGCCTCATTTTTAGATGATTTTTATCTGCTGTGCCTGTCTTTGTTTTATTGGTTTGTACAGTTATCATTTGGTTTTATTGCTTTCATCTGCTGTAAGCCACCTTAGAGTGATGTGAGAACATTGGAAGGGCAAGACTGGCCCCTTGCTTGCTTGCCACACATGTGGCACAAGGGAGGCCCACCGTGGGAATGCCAGGAAGCACAGCATTTCAGGCTGCCTGCACTCTGTACTTTTAAAGCATACTCAAAGCACATTTCCCCCTCAATGAATTCTAGGCACTGTAGTTACAATTCCCAGCTACCCTTAACAAACTACAGTGCTCACAATTCTTTGAGGGGGGAAATGTGCTTGGAGTGTTTTTTGTGTTTTTTTTAAAGAATATTTATTAAAGTTTTCAATAGTAATACAATAAAAATAAAAAATAACAAAAATACAAAAATGAAAATAATTAAAAACACACAAAGTTTCCATTACTTATTTTCCATTAACTTATTTCCCAGACCTCCTCATACCTCCCTTTTTTGTATTCCAATTCAAATTGTTAGTTCAGCAAATCCTTATCAATAAATTTTAACCTATTTCTAAACCTTTTCCCCCCCATATTCTCTTAAGGCATTACAGCTGGAAACCACTTAATTTCTATCCAACATCATTCTAATATTCATTAATTTTACAATATTTCTGTAAATAGTCTTTAAATTTCTTCCAATCTTCTTCCGCTGACTCTTCTCCCTGGTCTCGGATTCTGCCAGTCATTTCTGCCAATCCCATATAGTTCATCATCTGGAGTGTTTTTCTTAGGTATGAAGTGTATGCAGCCTGTTCGTCTCCTTTGCAAAGACACCATTCCGTTGCCATGTCCACACAATTTTCCATTCCCCCCACCAAGAGTCAGGATTCCATTGTCACCGTGTATGCACAGTTCTCACTGGGCTGTTTAGGATCTCCCACAGCACCCCTAGTCTAGTCTAGTCTAGTTCTAGTTGAAACAGGGCCGTCTTAAGCATAGCTGGCACCGTGGTGCAAAGATCTCTCCACCCCCACCCCCCGTTTCCCAGAGTTGTCGACCTTTCCCCAAGCCTCTGTGGGGATCACTCTCCTCCTGCAGAAGCCCACCAGCCATATAGTTGGTGGGGCACAGCTTTCATCCTAAGCCTCTGCAGAGATTGCTCGTCTCCCGCGGAGGCTTGGGAGGCAAGCTGCACACCCGCCAGCCATAGGGTTGACGGGGCGCAGCTGGCAGGTGTGCAGAGAAAGGGGAAGCTGCTGGCAAAGCGGCGCAGCTCTCCCACTCACTGGGGCGCCCCTGAGGGGCCAGCACCCTGGCACAACGCACCACTAAGCCCAATGGGAAAGACGGCTCTGAGTCGAAAGATGTTTTGTGCTTTTGCAAACCCTGAGGTGTTCCTAAGCCTGCTGATACCTCTTGTGCATGGATGGTGCTGTTTGTTGACCTAAAGGCTGGCATGTGGAGAGCTAAGTTCTCTATATGATTATAATGTCATTTACTTTCAGCAGGGTGTAATGCCATCTAATGCCAGGTTTAAAAGTTTGCGTGTTTAGCTACCAGCAGCGGCCAATGCAGTAAGTGGAGCCGCTCTTCTGACACCAGAATCACTGTGGCTTATGTGGATGCCACTGGGGTGGGGCAGGGTGGCAGCAAGGTTAGAGCTGCCCAGGACACACTGGCAAGGGTTGGTTCCACTAGTGTGTCTGCACAACCTCACCCCAGCACCATTCAAGTAAGCTGTAGTGATGCCAGTTTTGTGAGGGTGGCACAAGGAAACTGGATAGAGGGTTTACTCCCAACATCAGAAGCCAGTATAGGACAGGCTATGGCAAAATAAATGAGCATAGCAAACAGGAGGCAGCCTTTGGGGCTGTGTAATAGTGGAAGAGGCTCAGAATAATTCTACAAGTACGCAAGAGGGTCTCTGTTGTCACTTCTGAAACGTGGTGGCGTGAGATAATGGTGCATAATGCAACCGAGTAAAAACATCCAAGCCCAAATCTCCTCCTTTTGGACTATGGCAGTTTGGTCATCAGGGGAGTAATTAAACCCTAGTTCAATAATTAAGGCAGAAATGGCAGTTTGTGCAGAGTGGCTGCCATTTGTGATTGAATACAGACTCCCAGCAGGCCAGCTCCCTCTTACTTTGTCTAGTGATTGTTCTGGTCCATTAGACACATAACTGTCCAGTCAAGGAAAAATTAAAATGACTCAGGAGTCTAGGATTAAATTCATTATAGCATTTATTAATCTAGAGGGAAAGGCCAAATTAATCGCACCTATGCTTGGTCTTCTCTCCAGTCTGAGCCTTGGTGAGAATTGGGGGCGGTGGGAGGAATTCTCTATGCAGCCACCTGCCGTGTCCCACAATGATTCTGTTTTTGCAAAAACTAAGGGCAGACAGTGAGTGGCATTCAGCTAAATTTTATTCTGAACAAACCCCCTAAAATTAATGAACATGACTAAGTTAGGTCCATTAATTTCAATTGGTCTACTCTACTAAGAAAAAAAATAGTTGAAGATCACCCAGTTTGTATATATACCAATTGTCATGAATCTTTATGAAAGCCCATAGAAAGATTAGGCACTCCATTCCACAAACATACATCTCTTCCTTGAAGTCACCATCTTTGCTGCTTGCTGCAAAACAAATCCAATAAAAATAATAGGATGAGGATTTAATTCTACAAGACAGAAATGAAACATTTGGGAGCATTCTATTGTTTTAGAAAATGTGAACTCAAAATATGATATTTGAATGTTTTACCCTGGTTGCACAGTCTCCTGTTTGGTTTCTATTGGGTATCAAATATCATGAAACATGCGCTGTCATTGATTCATGTCCTTAAATGGAAGAAATTGTTTTATTACGACTTAAGCTTTTGTGTACTAGAGACCTCCACCTGTTGCTTCTGCTGCAACAAGCAAAAATGCTGCAACAGACTTCTACTGGTACATGACAACGATGAAGCCTAAGTAACATTTCAAGTCAGTTTTCAAATACTGTACTAAAGAATATCAGTCACAAAATAATGAATAATAAGTACCTCTGCATGTCAACAATCAAATAATACTGCTGAGCATTCGAACCCCCAGCACCCACTCTCCAGATCGTTCTAGTCTTACTGAAGGTATTTACCTTAGGAATTCATTATGTGTTTTGTAAGAGCAGTAAGAGCTGTTTGACAGTGGAATTTGCTGCCAAGGAGTGTGGTGGAGTCTCCTTCTTTGGAGGTCTTTAAGCAGAGGCTTGACAACCATATGTCAGGAGTGCTCTGATGGTGTTTCCTGCTTGGCAGGGGGTTGGACTCGATGGCCCTTGTGGTCTCTTCCAACTCTATGATTCTATGATTCTATGGAACCCACACATTTGCTTCAAACATTTAGAAGATATTGGCAGAGGTAGATTTTGTGGAGAATTTGATGGACGTTGGCTGGAAAATGAACTAAATAAAAGTGTGCCAGCTATATTTGGAAGTCATGTCAATCACCCCTCTGTGTTAAGATAAACCACTCTGAACCCCCAAAGGTCTTATTGTGACATGATATAATTAAGAATGGGTTTCACTGCTGGTTTTCACTTTGGGTTCTGGCAAAAAGGGGAATTATTTCATTCAGCTGTAAGTGAAAGCCCTACTGGCCTCTTTAAACACCAGAGACCCCCTCAGCCCAAACGTATTTCTGCTGATGGTTAGATTCTGGTGCTGGGCTTCCTCAGGACTGGAACTGAAGCTGGCTCTGGAAAGGGAGCGGCTCGTAGGTGTGTGACAGGAATAAAAATGTGTCCGGCTTGGAACTCGCTGTACTTCCTCCCTCTGCTAACTGCCATCTCCCTTTAATTGGGTTTTTGTGTACACCAGCCATTATTATTTCATTCTGGCAGCTTGTTCCACACTCAAACCAACCAGATGAATCCTCTTCCCCCAAAGGAGCCCATTATGTAATCTAGAGCAAGTTAAATTTTTCAGACAGAAGAGTCAAAGGAACCGGGTGGGGGGGTGGACAGGGAGAGGTGGGGGCAGGTACTAGTTTTAAAAAGGGTTAGGGGACAGAAGCGGCAAGGTCTCCCTCTCTCTGGCTGGATCTGTGCATTTCAGCTGACGTGGGAAGCTGATGGCTCTTCTCTTCTCTCCCTCATAGTGTGACATGATGTAACACTTATTCATTTATTCTGAATGTTTGTGTCCCACTTTTCTTCCATAAATAATCCAAAACAGATAGCAACAAAAAATTAAAGCATTCAAAAGCTGGGGAGGGGCGGGGGGCGAGCAGAGAGAATAATCAAAGTGACAACAAAAAGAAAAACTTTCAACAGCAAATGGTTCAACCAGAGAGTCAGCAGACGGTTTGCTTTACTAAACTTTAGCACGGCAGGGAAGAGGGGGAAGAGGCTGCATTTGACAACCGTGACTGGTTTTGGCCCCTGACTACTGGCTCCTACCTCCCTGTTTGAATGTATAGGTGCTGGGGACAGTAGGTCGCCAACATGGCTGCTCCCCTCCCCCAGATGTTGCAGCTTTCATCAGCCTTGACCATTGCTGGCTGGAGCTAATGGAAGTTGTAGTCCAACAATATCCAGAGACGCTCTGTTGTCTACCCCAGCATAAGATAGAGGCTGCAGAGAGCTGGCTGGCAGAGAAGTTGAAGAACACAGACCAGGCACAGCTCTTCCACTAGGAAGTCACTTTTAAGGATGAAAACATTGTGTGTGTGTGTGTGTGTGTGTGTGTCCCACCAGCCAACATCCTGATACCTCTGCAGAGCAGGAGATGAACCCCTTAGGTGACCACATTGGCCCCAAACATTTTGCCACCTGAGGCAGAGCAGCAATTGCCCAACACTGTGATCATTCCCCCTGCATTTCAAGGTGCACAGTGCATTTGAACATGCACAGAGTTGGTTTTAAAGAAACGTCTTATTCTAAAGCAGTACACAGAGCAAGCTCAGGCCACATCAACTATTATGTCTGCCTCCTTTTCCTGTTGCACTTGCCCACCAAATTGAGGCATGGCCAGAAATAAAATTTTACCAAAAGCTACAGTATATATTGTGAGTTTTTGCATGCCTCACCTCCCTTTCTGCAGCACCCATGCTGTCATTCTTAACCCACAGGGCATAAGGCCTGTTGAAATCAATGGGGATTGCTCCTGAATAGACATGAATAGGATTGCAATGCCATTTACCTTGGAGGAGTTACTGGTTTGGCCTCATCATATCCCTGCTTGCTAAGAAGCGCTTTCAGTGAGATTTAAGCCCTCTTAGGAAGTAATGCTCGCATTTTAGTCAGTGTGGGCCATGTGCATAGACCAAGTAGCCCTGCTGTATAGCCCTTACACAAACAGCACAGGGGTCTGTACTGGGGGACTTCTGTGAATACAGCCGTTTGCATGGACACTTCTACATGACCTGGAATCCTGTGTGGTTGGGGTTCTGGATCACACTGAAGCCTTTGTGCAGACAGCTCTATGTGTGAAGAGGCCTTCAACACAGGTGGTTATGCCTTCTGCAGAAAGGGTAGGGGGCAGCCCCATATGGGAGCCTTAATGCCTGGAGATCCCTGTGCATTAGATGGTAGCTTTAGCCTTTCCCCTTATGCTGCCCCATAGTTAGGGCAAAGGTGAGTGTTTCGATTTCCTCCCTTTTATGAACTGAACTGCCTCCAGTTTGACGCATGTAGGTAACTCATAGGCACCTACAGAGAAGATGCAGCTTTATAGATCGGACCAATTAAGCAGGGCGGGGGAAGGGTCCACAAATCTTATTGTACCAAATCTCATCGAGCCATCAAGTTAACGCCCACCTAATAGCCTCCCATAATTAGTAGTTGGCAACTGGTCTGAAGAAATGCCTAATGCCAGTAGACAGTAATGATACCATTGGTAATAGTGTCTCTAATAATGATGGCATTGTGGGGGGTGGGGTGGATAGAGTTAAGGTTACAAGAAGTCTGGTCCAGAATGTACATAATTTGTAATATGAAAGTGAGTAAGGAAGAGATCATAGAAAGAAAGAAAAAGGAAGAAATATATGAATGGCTTGTTAACAGGTCATCTAAATCTTACCTATTTCCCCTGAAAATTGTTGCAGGGTGTGTAGGCGCAGACATACAAATACACACCAATAAACTGCAGAAATAGGGAATTCATTTCCTGGGCTTGTTCTCAACACTTGGAAAGGTCACCTTGATCCTATCTTTGAGACTTTGGAACTTGAGGGTGGGCCCATGGTCTTTTGCAGCAGGCCCTGGGTCTCCAGTCCCATCTCCTCGCTTATTCATATGCTTACAGTGAAGCCACTGTCCATCTTAGTTTGCCCAGAGGAATCTTCACATATAAAGTAGCATACATAAATAGGTGTCATGGGCCTGTGCTCTCGAGTCCTTTACAGGTAATCCGAGTTACAGATAGGTAGCCGTGTTGGTCTGCCATAGTCAAAACAAAAAAAATTCCTTCCAGTAGCACCTTAAAGACCAACTAAGTTAGTTCTTGGTATGAGCTTTCGTGTGCATGCACACTTCTTCAGAAAAGGGGAATGTTACTCTGCTAAATTGTGAACTTGTTAACACAAGTTGGAAAGGCTATAATCAAACAATATATCCTCTCCTGCATCCCTGAACATTTCCTTCTGGGCTGGAACAGACTTCCTCTGCATGTGACTAGAGGTGGGTGTGGCCTCACCTGTGCAGGTAACGACAAAAGGTAATCCGAAACAGCCTTCACATGAAAAGACTCTTGGGCTAACTGACAGCCTCCATTTCAGCAACTGTTGCTGGGGGAGAGGTTACCTGTCGTGGCCTTCAGAGGCAGAGTCCTCCACCAATGGCAGCTCCTGAGGGAGAAGACGAATTCAGGTCCTGGTCCATCCTGTCTGGGTCTTTGGGTCACACCTCTGCTGCAACACTCTAATGACTGGTCCATAGGCATGCCTAGGAGAAGGAGTGAGAGGCTGCATGAATGCCGTCAGCAGCCTGTGCAGAATGATAGCTAAACAAAGGTGGGGAATGCTTGAATTAATTTTATAATGAATGGTTTTAGAGTGTTGTTTGTGCTGTACTTTTGTACTGTTTTATTGTTGTTAGCCTCCCTGAGCCCGGCTTCAGCTGGGGAGGGCGGGATATAAATAAAATGTATTATTATTGAATAAATGCTCGCAGCTGTGCCTGGCCAGGCTAAGATGGGACTGGAAGAACAGTCCCTGCACCTGTAGCTAACTCAGATTGGAATCTGCCCTAATAGCAGTGCCCTATTTAAGGAGAGAAAATGCAACCCCAAGTGTCGGCACAACTGTCCAGGATAGACATGAGAAAGAGAAGTATTGTGAAGACCAAGGGAGTGTGGGATGTGAAACACAAGAGCAGTCAAGTACAACATTCCTAGAGTGAACATGTTTACACATGGGGAGGAATGTTTGTCCAGCCAGCAGGTAAACTTCCTGTTCCCTTCTGGGCTGGGACAGACTTCCTCTGCATGTGACTAGAGGTGGGTGTGGCCTCACCTGTGCAGGTAACGACAAAAGCACAGGGCAGGGCAGCCATCTCTCTCTTCTTTGACTATATGCATCGAAGAAGCAACATCTGCTTAGCCAAAGATGCTCTCTTGGCTTTCGCCAAGAGAGGACAGAAGGACTGTCTCCTGTGATGGGACGATGAGCTGCTTGTGCGTAAAATGCAAGTCCCTCAGAGTTTGATCAGGTTTTCAAACCTCTGCCTGTGACGGAGCCCCTCCAGCATGGCTGCGTCAATCACTAGTAGAATCCGAAAGTGGCTGCTTTCGGAAACGTTTCCAACATAAAAGCTCCTTAACGGAAACACGTCGTCTGGCCTCTCGGCGTGACAGTTTCCGTCGAGGTGTGGGTGTCCCTATAGGAGGTCCTGAGACCTCCCCACTGGTTTCGCTTGAAGCGTCTCTGAGCCATCCCTCCGACTCACTTTCCCTTGGAGTTCTTGCTCGCCCTCTACTGGTTCCCTCTTCCGCTGCTACTGCTCTCTCAACCTCAGGGAGCCTTTGCACCTGCGGCGCTTTAGATGTCAGTTCCCTGACATCCACCTCCCCTCCAGGGCCCCCTTCACCCCCTCCCGTCTCCTCTCCTACTGGCGGTGAGGAGGTAAAACCCCTGAAAGAACCTCCCTCATCTTCCGACGTCGCGAACACTTCCTTCCACTTGTTGCTGTTCCTACTCTCTAGGTACTCTTCGTCATCAGAGTCCACTCCATCTTCCAACTCCGACTCCGCGAACCCTTCCATTTCCTCTTCCTCATCGGTGGTGCCGAAATACTCCCTCCTAAACCTTGCTATAGGCTGAGGTTTCCTCGGGAACCTTTGGTGGAACGTTTCTGTTAAAACCTCGTCATTGACTTCCTCTGCACTTACCCAGGTGTTTTCTGACTCCGGTTCCCCTTCCCACGCCACCAAATACTCCACCTGATTACCCTTCCACCTGGAATCGAGGATTTCCGCTACATGGTTGCGGCGTTCCCTCTCTTCCAAGGCTGGTCCCCTGACGTGCTCCCCTTCACGTCCCCCCCTGTATGGTGACAGTAACGACCTGTGGAACACTGGGTGCAATTTCATGTGGTTGGGTAATCGGAGTTTGAAAGCTACCGGGTTGACCTGCTGAATCACCTCAAAGGGTCCCAATCTTCTGGGCCTCAGTTTCTTACAACCCCCTTTGAACGGCAACCCTTGGGTTGACAACCACACTTGATCCCCCACCCTTATGGTTTCACCTTCCCTTCTGTTCTTGTCTGCCTGCTTCTTATATTGTGCCTTGGCCCTTTCTAAGTTGAGCTGGAGCTGCTGATGGATGGCTTCCATCTCTTCTACAAAATGTTCAGCCGCTGGAACGCTCCATCTCTCCCCTCCTTCCCCTGGAAATGCCCTGGGGTGACACCCGTAATTAGCCAAAAAGGGACTCATCCCTGTGGACACATTCTCCGCATTATTGTAGGCAAATTCTGCCAACGCCAACTTTTCGACCCAATCGTTCTCTCTGTCATTGACATAACACCTAAGATATTGTTGAAGAATGCCATTTGCCCTTTCCGCCTGCCCGTTGGTTTCAGGGTGCCGGGCAGTTGAAAAATTAACTTCCACGTGTAGCAAGCTCATGAGCTTCCTCCAGAACCTGGAAGTAAATTGTTTGCCTCGATCTGAGATCACCCTCGAGGGAGCCCCGTGCAACCTAAAGATATGTTCCACAAACAACTTCGCCGTTTCTTCCGCTGTGACTGCATGTGAGCATGCTACAAAATGGCACATCTTAGTTAACAGGTCTACTACTACCATGATGGCTGTTTTCCCCTTGGACCTTGGCAGATCCGTCATAAAATCTATTGATATCGCTTCCCAAGGCCGTTCTGGTGTGGGTAAAGGTTCTAATAACCCTGCCGGCGCCCTTCTTTCCCCTTTGGCTCGCTGACATTGGTCACACCCTCTTACATACTCCCTTACATCTTCCCTCACCTTAGGCCACCAAAATTCCCTGGTAACCAACCACATGGTTTTGTGTTGCCCAAAATGTCCCGCCGTGGGGCTATCATGCAACTGCTTGAGTACTCTCCCCCTCAATTCACCTTCGGGTATATACAGTGCCCCTTTGTAATACAATGCCCCATTTCTTTCCTCAAAACCTCCGGGACTCTCGCCCTCCCCCCTGAGACCTCTGAGCTTATCCTGGGCATATTCATCATTTTCCGTTTCCTCCACCAGTTCCCGTTGCCCCACCAGCGCCGCCCCACACACCCAGCGGTCCTCCGGGATGACATGTCTCTCTTCGATCACCTCCTCCCCTTCCCAATATTCTGGTTTGCGTGAGAGCGCATCCGCCCTGACGTTTTCTGGGCCTGGCACATAACAAATCTCAAAGTTAAATTTGGAGAATTCCTGTGCCCATCTCACTTGTCGTTGGTTGAGCACTCGAGCTGTTCTCCAATACTCTAAATTTTTGTGGTCGGTGCACACTTGCACCTTGTGTTGTGCCCCAATTAATAAATGTCTCCACCTCCGGAATGCTTCGTGAATGGCAAGTAGTTCCCTGTCATACACCGTGTAATTCCTCTCGGACTTATTCAGTTTCCGCGAGAAGAATGCACACGGTCTCCACTCCGACGCACTCCTCCCCGGTTGAAGAAGGACCGCCCCTATAGCCCGGTCGGATGCATCTGTTTCCACTCTCATGCGTTTTTGTAAATCCACATGCAGAAGTTGTTCTTCCGAGGCGAAAGCCCTTTTCAGTTCTTCAAAGGCTCGATCCGCCTCCACCGTCCAAACAAATTTCTTCTTGCTGCTGAGGCAGTCGGTGATGGGCGCCGTCAAGTGGGCAAAGTTCTTGATGAACTTCCGATAAAAGTTCCCAAACCCCAAGAATCTTTGCACGTCCTTCTTGGTCTTCGGTGTCTTCCATTCCAGTACCGCTTGAACCTTGCCTGGATCCATGGCCAATCCCTTGTCTGACAAGCGGTACCCCAGGAATTCCACCTCCTTGGTATGAAACTGGCACTTCTCCAGTTTCACCCACAGCTGGTTGGCTTGCAGCCTGCCCAACACTTCTCGAACGTCCCTCACATGCTGTTCCTCATCTTCCGAATACACCAACACGTCGTCTAAAAAGGCCACACAGTTCTTGTAGAGCAAAGGTCCCAGAACGTGGTTTATAAAAGCTTGAAAACAGGCGGAGCCCCCTTGTAGACCGAAGGGCATAACGAGGTATTCAAAGGCTCCCAAAGGGGTAAACATGGTGGTCTTCCATTCATCTCCCTTCCTTATGCGTATCAGATTGTACGCCCCCCGCAGGTCCAGTTTTGTAAAAATCTTTCCCTTCCTTACTCTGGTCAAAATGTCGTCAATTCGGGGCATAGGGAAAGCCAGGGGCTCCGACACTGCATTGAGGGCCCTGAAGTCACACACCAGTCTCGGTTTGTCTGTGTTCTTTTTGTCCACAAAAAACACTGGGCTGCCCCCCACCGCTCGGGACTCTCTGATGAAACCTCGCTTCAAGTTTTTGTCAATGAACTCCCTCAGCTCCTGCATCTCCCTGTCTGACATGGCGTACAGCTTGCCTACTGGGAGTTGGGCCCCTGGGAGTAGGTTGATTTGACAGTCAAAGGGTCTATGCGGTGGCAGTTTGTCTGCTTCCCTTTCGCTGAATACGTTGCTCAGATCTGCGTATTGCGGGGGCACCTTCCCTTTGCCCATCACTTCCATCCCCGCTAGGGTGACTCTGTCTCCTCCCGAGACCTTCCCCTCCTTGCAGTGTTCTAGGCAATGCGCTGACCCAAAGGAGACCACCCTCTGATGCCAGCCCACTAGCGGATCGTGTAGCGCCAGCCAGCTCATCCCCAAAATGATGGGCGCTCCTCCCAGGATGGCCACATTAAACGCTATCTGTTCGGTGTGCCTTGCCACTCTCATTATCATCGGGACAGTCTGTTGGCTAACTTCTCCCCCCAACAGCTCTCTGCCGTCAATCGTAGTCACCTGCAAGGGGTTACTTAAAGGGATGGTCTGTATCTGGTGCTCAGCTGCAAACTCCTTACTCATGAAATTACAGGAGCTGCCTGAATCCAAAAGCGCCTTGACCTTTAGTGGGTGTCCGTTTGGCAGTTCTAGTAACACCTCTATCACTAAAGCAGGTCTGGGAGGTTCTGGCATGGGCACTTTCATTGCTCTTTGGCCTGGCTGCTGTGCCCCGACGGTGGCAGCCAGGCGTTGGCTTTTACTTGCTCCTTGCTTTCCTCTTCCTTTCCCCCAACAGCTCCTGCCATCCCTTGCCATTCCTTTCTTTGTGGGCAGACTCTGGCAAAGTGCCCTGGCTGTTGGCAGAGATAACATCTCTTGGCGCTCTTTCCCTCCTTCTTCCGCCCTTCACTGGGATTTGAAACTGCGCGCGCCCGCGCTGTTCCAACTTCCATCGGCTCTGCCGGCGGGAAAGATGGCTCTGGAATGTCTGGAATGCGGAACTCCCTCCAACGGTCTCCTTTCCCTTCCCGCCTTTCCAAAGCCCTCGCCTCCTGGCGCGCTCCTATGGCCAGCGCAGATTTGGTTAATTGGTCCATAGACTCCGCCCTGGGCCCCCGGGAAAGCTCATCTTTGACGGTTGAAGAAAGCCCCTCTTCGAAAAGCATTTGGATGGGCTCCGCCGATAGGTCCCACCCCAATTTATGAATCAGCATAGTAAATTCAGTCCAGTACTCACGGACAGATCTGCTTCCTTGCTGGCAAGCCATTAACTGCCTTCGCACCACCCCCTGCTCAATATCGCTGGAAAACATCAGGTCCATGGCACGAAAAAACTTCCTCGTGTCCTTTAAGATCTCATTATTCGCTGCCATCAGGGGTCTAACCCAATCTTTCGCCCCGGATTCGAGATGGCCAATCACATACGCCACTCGCGATTCCTCGTCGGGGAAGTCATCAAACTGCAAGTTTAGAGCGTATTGCATCTCTGTTCTAAAGGCATGATAGTTCCTGGGATCCCCCCCGAATTTCTGCACCAATCCTGGTACCTTTCTGGCGAGCGGGGTGGTTTTCTCCTTTCCCTTTTCTGCATCCTGAGCCCTCCTCTCCTCAAGCCTCGCCGTTTGCAGCGCCAACTGGATCTCCAACGCTCTGTACCTTTCTTCCAGGCTTGGACCCCCTCCAGCTGCTCCTGCACCCCCGGTTCCGGCTGGGTTGCTCATGATGCTTCTCTCTGCACAAGCTGGCTTTCGGTGACTTTCGGATTGCTGTGATGGGACGATGAGCTGCTTGTGCGTAAAATGCAAGTCCCTCAGAGTTTGATCAGGTTTTCAAACCTCTGCCTGTGACGGAGCCCCTCCAGCATGGCTGCGTCAATCACTAGTAGAATCCGAAAGTGGCTGCTTTCGGAAACGTTTCCAACATAAAAGCTCCTTAACGGAAACACGTCGTCTGGCCTCTCGGCGTGACAGTTTCCGGCGAGGTGTGGGTGTCCCTATAGGAGGTCCTGAGACCTCCCCACTGGTTTCGCTTGAAGCGTCTCTGAGCCATCCCTCCGACTCACTTTCCCTTGGAGTTCTTGCTCGCCCTCTACTGGTTCCCTCTTCCGCTGCTACTGCTCTCTCAACCTCAGGGAGCCTTTGCACCTGCGGCGCTTTAGATGTCAGTTCCCTGACATCTCCTTATGAGATATTTTCCAGGTGTATGTTACTTTTCTAAGCTAAGTCTGCTTTCTGGGATCTGATGGTGAACAGAATGTGACTAAACTCTTTTTATACTTTTATAGAAGACTCTGTTGTGTCTTATCTTTTATGAGGGAATATTGGGAAAATAGCAGAAGAGTTATTATAGAGGCTTAGCGAGCCTGAGGAAACGCATCGACTGTAAGTTTAAAAGGGGAATGTTACTCTGCTAAATTGTGAACTTGTTAACACAAGTTGGAAAGGTTATAATCAAACAATATATCCTCTCCTGCATCCCTGAACATTCCCACAGGGAGTGACGTAGGATGTTGGACCCAGCAAGCCATGTTGGCTGAAGGTGCAGCAGAAATGGCAGGGCAAGGTGTGCTGGGGGACCGTTGCATGCCAAGTGGAAGCAAGGGCAAAGAGGAACGGAGTACCACTAAGAGCAGCCAGATCCAGGACAGGTGCCAGGAGGGGGTTGGAACTTTCTTGGACTTGATGTGAGACCACCCCACATCTCAACCCTGAACCAAACGCCACCACCTCATCTGCAGGAGTGCTAGTATCTTTGGTCCTCCTCCTTGGTACAATATTTTGTTTGCCTTTGTTCTGCCTGCCTGGGGAATCTGGAACTACTGACTTCCCGTTGTTTGGGTTCTCAGTTCCACTCAGGGCTGGACATCACTGCAGATCATCACTTGGTTGACTATGTGTGCACCAGGCTATTTGTTGTGTCCGCAGCCTGCCAACCTGTGCCATATCCTCAGGCCTGGTTTCCCTGACCTGACACCTGAAAATATCTTTAAATATAATCAGTCAATTAATTACAGAAAAAGCCGCTGATAAATTAACAGAAATGTTTCGACTGTGGGACGGCCATAAGGATAACGCCTTGAAAAGAAGCTCTTTTTCACACAGAAACTTGGATGAATGCAAAACAGGTTGATTCACCATGGGGCATCAAGATTCCAGTGACATCATCCAAAGAAGCACCAAATGGCAGGTGCTGAAGAAGAGGAGGAGGAAGAAGAAGAAGAAGAAGAAGAAGAAGAAGAAGAAGAAGCCATCTTTTGCATAGCTTTTCCTTTACTTTTGTCCGCAATAAAAAGAATAATTAATGGCCTCCAATTTGGACACCAGGCATGTCACAGAATTCGCGCTAAGCTGGCTGTACCTCAGGCATGCATTAATCATTAGAAATTCCTTGAGAGTGGGGGGAAAAAAATGGTATCCCAAAGGCACCAATTACGTCTGTTTAATATTGATAGCTGTATATATAAAAGACAGAACTTCTCTCCATTTTCTAGCCTTATTTCTTTACAAACTGGCCCTTCAGGGCTGTCTTCTCTGAAGTTACGGTATTTTTTATTTGTGTAATGGAAGAAGATGATGGAGAGCAAAAGCCTGAACCATGATCAAATAAATAAATAAATAAAGTTGGGCAACCCTTTATGACTATAGGAATCTATTCTGTGGACTCATTATGACCTCAATATGGCAAAAGATTTATGTTCTACCTTTTAAAAATTAAACGCTACCGCTGATTTATTTATTGGACCATATTCCTGCCTTACCTCTTATCAAGGGGTCATGAGTTGGCTCATAATATAAAGGGGGAAGCACAACCACCTATGAAAAGCGCAATAAGCAGAGCCAAGAACAGCAAAACTAGGTGATGGGCCATGACAGAGAAGACCCTGTTTAGCATGACCACCTAACTGTGATAATGTGAGTGGGGGTCATGGAGGAACATGAGGTCCTTTGGATACCCGAGTTTCAAGCCCTTTCTAGAGCTTTCTGTGTTAAAACTTGCTCTCTGAATTATGCCTGGGAACAAACTGGGTCCCCCTGAAATCATAGAACCATAGAGCTGGAAGAGACCACAAGGGCCATTGAGTCCAAACCCCTGCCAAGCAGGAAACACCATCAGAGCACTCCTGACATATGGTTGTCAAGCCTCTGCTTAAAGACCTCTAAAGAAGGAGACTCTACCACACTCCTTAGCAGCAAATTCCACTGTCGAACAGCTCTTACTGTCAGGAAGTTCTTCCTAATGTTTAGGTGGAATCTTCTTTCTTGTAGTTTGGATCCATTGCTCCGTGTCTGCTTCTCTGGAGCAGCAGAAAACAACATTTCTCCTTCCTCTATGTGACATCCTTTTATATATTTGAACATGGCTATCATATCACCCCTTAACCTCCTCTTCTCCAGGCTAAACATGCCCAGCTCCCTTAGCCGTTCCTCATAAGGCAGCGTTTCCAGGCCTTTGACCATTTTGGTTGCCCTCCTCTGGACACGTTCCAGTTTGTCAGTGTCCTTCTTGAACTGTGGTGCCCAGAACTGGACACAGTACTCCAGGTGAGGTCTGACCAGAGCAGAATACAGTGGCACTATTACTTCCCTTGATCTAGATGCTATACTCCTATTGATGCAGCCCAGAATTGCATTCTACATTCCCAAACTGTGAATTTTGCTCCTCCAGGAGGAGTACAACCCAAATGGTGGCCTGTCCATATTTTCACTGCATTTTTATATATTTAACACTAAGTCACATATTGCTTCACAGCTCCTCTCATTCTGGCCATCGTTTCAATTTTCCTCTTCAATTTTTATTAAAGTTGTTAATTAACTGTTAGTCTCATGATGCATACATTCACCTATTTCCCAGTCATCAAACAAGACTTTGAATGAAACCCTCCTTTTCCTTCCGCTTTCAACACTTTAGGAAAAGTGATAACGTTTATAGAGGCATTTGTCTACAGAAAGCGCATTTTCAACAGAAAAAGACAAAAAACTAACCCTGCCCTAGAAATAAGGAAAGAAACCAACTCCAGTAATTGTGGCAAGAAACCATATACATGCATCTCTTTGCTCATGCCAAAGAGACTTTACCCTTCAAGCAGGAACAGAGGATTCCTGCTCTGCATTTGTTCCATGCAAGCCCATGCAAAACACAGGTGCTCAAAGCCCTTACCTCTGCCACCTTTTTGTTCTCCTGCCCCAGGTGAGTTTGGTGGATCCTCGTGGGTAGCAGGAAAAGGGGCAGGCTGAAAGGTGCCGTGGCAGCTACTCTGGGTGCCAGCAAGTGCTTTGTGTGTCCTGGCTCAGCAGGAAGCTCATGCCCCCACCCTTGGACTAGCTGGCATATGGAAAAAGTGGAGTAGGTTGTCATCAACGTACTGCTTACATTGTACTTCTAACCCCAAAGCAAGCTTCTTCCAACAGCTTCACACAGGTGTCTGGCAGGACAACTGTCAACTACAGGAGTCGCAAGCTACATAGCTAAAGTAATCTGAGTTCAAATGGTTAGGAAAAGCTGGAGCAGTCTGACAGTGAGCCCAGATAGATGGAACAGCTGGTGATACCAGAAGCCAAGGAAAGGTCCAGAAGAGCATGTAGAGTTTCTCTCTTCTGCTCCCAGACTGTAAATGAAGATTCTCTTCCACTAATGAAGCGAGAGAACCACAATTAATTGAGGGGGCATCTTTCTGGTCAATTCACTTCAACATGTGAAGTGAATGAATTCCTCAAGCATTTCCAACCTCAGCCTCCCATGACAGACATGAGGCCTGACTAGAATGGGCCAAGACATCAACCACCTGTCAGCATCGCCCTTGAGCCAGTGTACCAACTGGACTCATGCACTACAGCCCCGACTGGGCTGGACGAGCTGGGTAGCACTGTGAGACCTCCATTTCTCACAGGAACTGGTCACAGTGCTGTGGACTCACAGCTTGGAGCTGAGAGCACCGGATTCACTGTCTCAATAATGCAGTCGTTGCGCAGCAGCGTTTTGCAGAGTCTTGCAGAGTATAAACCACTCGGAGAGCAGCTCTGTAAAGTATCTTCTTTTATTCTATAACTACAGCTATAATACAAACTATATACAGAGCTAAATATTCTGAGCATACATCAATGCTACTCTGAGTGCCTGCAGCTGCTCTTAGCAGCAATCTTATCTCCAAAACTATCTCTTGCACTCACTCTCCGACACACTGACTCTCTCTCTCACACAGAGACTCACTCACTTGACTAATTAAGTAGAGAGCAGTACATTGCTCCTCCTCTCTGTAGAGTCAGCAGAGACCTCAGGAGATGATCAGGAGATTCTTGGGTATGGTGAAATCTCCTCACCACCACCAGGAGTTGCACAGAAACCACCCACTTTTCCCGCAATGAGGGGTGTGCATTCAGTTCAGACAAATCCCAAACCAAAGCGGGGCTTGTCTGAAGTAAAGGGGGTGTCTTTCAAAGCAGCCTTAACCAATTCAGGCTCTTGACTTCCTGAAGGTCCGGGATCAATCTGGAGATTCAGAGGGGTACAGAGATAATGTTCCTATTAAAAGGGATGCATTGCCCCCCCCACAAGTTCCCCATCTAAGGAAAACATAAGGCATGGAGAAGGGACAGAAGGGGTGTCAATTTGTGACTGACAGCTCTAGCTCTGGTCTACTTGTAGAAGCTAGGCCTATGTGATTACTTTCTCAGCAAACAAATCTATTTGGATTTTAATCATTTCTATAATTAACTTCCTCTCAGGAGCTCTCCTTTTTTTCTTTCTACTTCCAATCAAATTTAAGCATTGAACAGTTTTATTCATCACTATTCATTCATCATAGCTCCTTAACCTCCACACCTATCCATCTGAGGTTTTGCAGGTTACATACCTAGGGTCATTTCTATGAGGTCTGCCATTTTCAAACAAATTCTCCAGAAAACCACAGTGGGAGTGAGTGAACATATCCTGTTTCCCCTTCCAAATTCTAAAACATCCTTTCACACAGAACCCCCTGCATCTATCCATCTGAAATTTGGTAGGGTTCATCCCCTAAAAAGGACAACTATGCTTTCAGAGTTCCTCCAATTCTGCCAGAGATAGCACAATTATTGTATGAGATCGGGTAGTCCTCATCCACCCAGAAAGGGTTCCTGTTACTGTAAACTTCACCCATCACTGTCAAAACATTATCGCAAGACAATGGGGAGATATACGAAGCCTTGAAAGTGAAGTTCTGGATCCAGGCAAAGCGAGTGCCCTCTGTAGCACTCTAGGCCAAATCAGCCTACTTTCCAAAGTGGGATCTAAACTGAATTTTGTCTTCAGTTCATAGCCTCAATAGCAACTATCTACTTCATCTACTCAGACCCCAAAATGAAAAAAAAAACATTTCCCACTTCTTCACAAGTTGGAAGGTTTCTTCAAAACAGATCTACCCATTGCCTCCAGCATAAAAGACTGATACATCCCATATTGCGGAAGGTATCATTATCATATATACTGTAGTAATAAGGATGATGTCCTTATGTTGCCAAAACAGCAACATATATACATGAGAGGAGAGGTATCAGCAGGTTGGGGAGGGGGAACCCCAAGGTTTGCAGAAGTATAAACAAATATTTGGAAGAAGCCTAACTGAGGAACTCAAAACATCCCAATAAACGCTAAACATGGCCCATGAAATGCTGACTGGCTCTTGAGGAGAGAGGGAGGGGAAGATGGAGTTTCCTGGAAGTGGGCATGGCTGGCTGCCGTGGTGGCTGGGACCCACTGCGACTGGTGGGGCAGAAGACAACAGTAGCTGAAGCCAGAGCAAACTCATTCTAGTTTTGCCCGTCCCCCCCGAGTGCTATAATGGCAACACAGACTCAAGCGGAGGAAGACAATAAGCAGTGACACCCCTGAGATTAGATGTAAGTCAGAAAGCAGGCAGGTGGGGCGGACTGAGGCTGGTGGGGCCGTGCCCCTTCTACCCTAGTAATGTTCAAATAATTTTGAGAAAGGAATGCTCAGGAGACTTTATTTCAAAGCTCCTGGAAACGTGTGAATTTCCACGGCTGGAGAAAAGAACACTTGAAATAAAAGGTCTCTAGGGAATTCTCTTGAGATCGTTTTTGTTTTAGCTGCTGCTCCCTCTGATGAGGCGTCTGCTCAGATTCCCTTGAGGGCCTTTCCAGACAATCAATTTGTAGTGCAGCAAATGCCGCCAGTTGTTACCCGTTCGTTATGCAGCGGTCAGACATTGTGCCTCTGGATTCTGCTTCTATCCTGGACCATTCCATCTACCCAAGGCTGGGTGAACTTTGTTTTGCTCCTGGGAAAATGGCTGGATCTATATGCACAGCAGACTCAGGTGGGAACGGTGTTGTACAGTCTGGTGTGTGTGTGTGTGTGTGTGTGTGTGTGAGAGAGAGAGAGAGAGAGAGAGAGAGAGAGAGAGAGAGAGAGAGAGAGAGAGAGAGAGAATATTGTACAGTACCACTTCGGTTTGCAGAGAGCGGAAGGCATATTACCGTATTTTTCACTCTATTAGACTCACCAGACCATAAGACGCACCCAGTTTTTAGGGGAGGAAAACAAGAAATAAGAAAGCAACGCAAAGCCTCCTGAGCGAAGAGGGAGTGCTCCTCCCTCTTCGCTCAGGAGGCTTTGTGGGGCTATTCCTGAATCCAGGAGAGGAAGCGGGATCGGTGCGCACAGATCCGTCTTGCCCTCCTGGCTTCAGCGAAAGCAAGCCTCCTGGCTTTCCCCCACCTCCTGCAGGAGCCACACGCTCTTTAAAGGGAGCGCGGCTCTTGGGAGCTTTTCTGGGAGGTGGGGAAAAGGAAAAGAGCCACACGCTCTGTCCCTTCCCCAACCTCCTGCAGAAGCCAGGGATAGCCGCGTGAAGCGTCTGCAGGGCAGCGGGATGAAGGCTGTGCAGCACTCCCGCTAGCTGTTCTGGCTTCTGGGGTAGCCCGTGAAGCCTCCGCAGGGCAGCGGGGAGCCTTCATCCCACTTCGCGGGCTACCCCAGAGCTGCTCAGGAGTGTGGGGCATCTGCATGCAGCCTGCCCGCTGCTCCCAGGGCTGGAGGGGGAAACCCGGGTTTTTCCCGCCAGCCCCAAAGAGCGGCTCAGGAGCGTGCCGCACTCTGGCAATTTAGCTCCAGGGACCACACATTCTCTCCATAAGACGCACAGACATTTCCCCAGCAACATCACAGCCAGTGAGAGGGCTCTGCAAGAACATTTCTCCCTGTCCTGCTAGCTTTCATTGTGCAAGAGCTTAATGTTTGTGGGTTTTGTTTTGCTCTGTTGTACACAGGATCATTTAAAAATGGTACCCCCATTGCATTCTTCTGCACCTTCCTTTTAGGATCTCAGGACAGCAAACACAGACCTTTTCCTTTTTTATCTCCTTAACACCCAGAAAGGTTGGTGATGCCAGGAGAGAGTGGGGAACGTGGGCTGGGGTTGGATCTACAACTGGATCCACTGAGTATAACCCGGGGTGTCTTTAATAAAAGCTCACTGCACAGCTCCATGCCAGGCTCTTTCCATTTTAGGAACTTATAGCAATCCTAAGATATTTTCATCATGAGAAAATAACGAAAGAGTGCTAAGTTATAATACAGTTCTATGTATATCTACTCAAAAGTAAATCCCACTGTGTTCAACGGGGCTTACTCCCCAAAAAGTGTGCAAAGGATTACAGCCCAAAGGAGTTGAACCTATGTCCTAATGTAGTTTGAAACTGTAGTTACGGCTTAGTTCCAATTGATGTCATTACGGGCTTATCCACACTTACCTTTGTGGTGTGTGCAACCGAAAGCCCAAATGCATGTTTTGCTAGACAAGCACAGGACTTGTGCACAGAGAGTTCTTGAACTTTTTAGAGAGGACCCTCTCTTCCTTTGCTCCTCTGGGTGGGAACTCTGTAACAAAGGGGACAATCCTTTTTATTTCCTTCTGCCTGTGAAGAGATTCTTATCTTTCTACTACACCTCCAACCTGACCAGACATGTATGGCTAAAGTCCCTGTTTTCAGCTAAGACTACCAACTTTTATTTTACCGTAACTTATTTCTCTGCACACTACTTCGCTGTATTTGCTGCCTTCATTGAAATGTAAGTAAATTATTTTTCAATTTATTTTACTAAAAACGTGGGGCTCATTCTCTGTTTTGGGGGTGAAGTGGGGAAGGCCTACAGACCACAAATAGGATAACAGGCATAACTGTCTAATTCCTAAGCTTTAATAAACTGCAAAAATTATAAGGGTTATTGCTCTGCTAAAAAGATTTCACAGCCTAATTACTTTTGTCTCCTACACGTGGGCTAGAAGTACATTGTCAGCAATACGCTGATGACACTCAGCTCTATTTCTCCTTTACATCTGCAGGTGAGGCGGTGGAAGTGCTGGACCAGTGTCTTGCCTCGGTAATGGGCTGGATGAGAGCCAACGAGCTGAAACTCGATCCAGATAAGACAGGCACACTTAGTGGGTAGTTCTCTAGACCAGATGGGTGGGAGATCACCTGCTCTTGATGGGGTTACACTTTCTCTGAAGGAGCAGGTTCATAAGTGACGGTACTCTTGGATCCTTTGCTGCCACAAGGCTCAGGTGGTCTCAGTGGCTCAGAGTGCCTTCCATCAGCTTCGGCTGGTGGACCAGCTGTGCCCTTATCTAGCCTAACTACTGTTGTCTATTGTCTGGTAACCTCGAGGTTAGTTACTGCAACACGTTATACAAAGGGCTGCCCCTGAAAACAGTTTGGAAATTTCAGCTAGTGCAGAATTCAGCGGTGAGGTTGCTCACTGGTTTGAGCATATTACACTGATTATTGTCCAATTGCACTGGCTACCAATTCATTTCTGGATCCAATTCAATGTTTTGAAATTAGTGCTTAAAATTAGTACAGTTTTGAAAGGTTCGGCCCACCATCTTGATTAAAAATGATATCCAAATATACATAAAAATCTGCTCCTCAGTCTCAGGAACCATCATGCAGAATTTGGTTATGATCCCTTAAAGAACAGTCCAAATGCACAGTGAATAGGCAAACAACTTTCCAGAATATATAGTAGATTCTCCCACATAATTTTAGCCCCAGTTTGTAATACCTTTAGAGATGGGAAAGAATCCCCCCCCAATTGCTTGTGACTTATTGATAATAAAGAGGACAAGAGAAAGGGTTTGTACTAAGCCACGCCAGAGAAGTATATATTAAAACAACTTTCCCATTTTGCCTTTCTAATGAAGGTTGATCTGCATTAAGTGCTCTTAAGTTGAGGTGACTCCAGAAAAGATGGAACATCTATTTTGTACCACTTGTGAGTTCCAGCCAGAGCATTTAAGAATAATCAAGTATGAATGAGCGGCGATTAGCTAATTGTTGACAACTGGAGAGGTAGGTGTTGCTAGGTAAACAATATGATGAATACGCTGTAGGGATGATTAACTGGGCAAGCTGTGTGGCTTCTCAAAATGGGATAAAGGGATGGAGGAGGAATTCATCCACTTGACTTTTTGCGTGTTCAGGCCCAGAAACCCCCCCCCCCTAAATAAATTCACACTTGACTCAAGTTTTTGGTTTGGTTTTTGGCAGAATTTAGGCCACAACTTTATTGATTACAGAAAGTGGCTGGTTGCATAGGCTCTGGTTTGACTAGCTCCCTGCCATGCAGGGAGCGCTGACCCAGGGCACCAGCATAGGTCAGCCAAGGGTGAACACCTGGATAAGCGGAAAGCCAGGAACGGGCTAACTCCGCCACCCAAATGTCCCCCTGGACTCAGGCACGGGCACAACCCCCTCACAAGGGTTGACCAAACCATCGAGTCCCTGGATTCCTTTAATGGAATACCCTCCACATAGGGATGGCGAGAGCGTTCTCCCATCCCTATCACCTGAACCAGAGCCTATCCGCAACCTTACAAGTTGTGGCGATCTGCTACGCAGCAGGCAAAACCCAAATGGCAGCAGCCAATCAGCCAAGTGGGTAAGATTCCAGCCGTGCCCTGTCCCAACAACAGACGACACACAATGGCATAGCAAGGTCAATCGCAATAGCCCTAAAATTAGGGAGAGGTTGGTGGGTGTTCCGAATGCACACACTGAAAGAGGAAGCTCTGGGTCACGTGCATGGGCATAAATAGGTCCCTCAAACCTTTTGAACTGCGTCCCATTGGCCAGATTGTACCCAGCTTCGAGGGACTTACCAGTCGGATGTTGTGGCTGACCAATTGTACCCACCATAGCTGTCAACTTTTCCCTTTTCTTGTGAGGAATCCTATTCGGAATAAGGGGATTTCCCTTTAAAAAAGGGGAAAGTTGACAGCTATGATACCCACCCACAACACAGGGTTTCGGTTGTCCAGGCCTCACCACAATATGTGCCCTCTTTAAGGGAGGACCTGATTTGCTGTGGACTGACCCAGTCTGACACTCCTGAATTTTCTTGCAGCTGGAGAAGCAACTCCCAGCCAGATTATGCTCGTCTCTGAATTTTGCAATTCGGTTTCAGTGCACAAAAGGTGCAAACACAAATATGTATTTTACATAAACAATATGTGGGGTGGGAGAGCATAAAAACCATAGAAAATATGCACTTTACATTAAAAGTCCATATACTTTAAATGCAGACTTTTTGTGCATCCCTTCAAAAAATCTGCACAAATTGGGACTCAGATCGGCAGCTGCACATGCTGGGTTCTGCCCAACTTTGGGGGTTATGGAGTTCGCATGTAACATCACATGAGACGTGTGCTGGCAGGAGGCCCAACCAGGTCCACAGTGGCTGTATGTAGGCCTGGAGGGGCCCGCTGTGCCCATGGGAAGTCCCAATGGGGCCTGCCACAGGAGAGCCAGTGTGGTGTAGTGGTTAAGAGTGGTGGACTCGTAATCTGGGGAACCGGGTTCGCGTCTCCGCTCCTCCACATGCAGCTGCTGGGTGACCTTGGGCCAGTCACACTTCTCTGAAGTCTCTCAGCCCCGCTCACCTCACAGAGTGTTTGTTGTGGGGGAGGAAGGGAAAGGAGAATGTTAGCCGCTTTGAGACTCCTTCGGGTAGTGATAAAGCGGGATATCAAATCCAAACTCCTCTTCTTCTTCTTCTACTGCAGAACATTGAAGGGAAATTTGGGAGGCCTTGCCCCTGCCCCTGCCCCATGGCGCCCCTGCCCCCAGCAAAACTGAAAAGCAGGACAGAGACTATTAACAGCAAGCTGAGGTGGCAAGCAGACCATGGAAATCACTCTGGGAAAACAGTGGCAGCCTTGCTCAGCCAGAGGGGTTCCTGTCCCTGCTGCCATGGAATTCGCTGGACTGGCATCCCCATTCCCCGGACTGCAGAGGGATCCATGGAATTGTACAGCAAGCATTGACCCTGTTGTGCTTCATAGAACCAGGCGTATGTCAGTAATGTTGCTTGCACACAACATAGCACAGCCTAGGATCTCAGCCTACTTCAGATCCAATCTGGAGCATGCATACATTTCCCGACTATCCAAGGCATGTATCTTACTCTGATTATTCTAAATTAATTCAGACACAAAGTTGGGTGAGTCAGCCTCTCGCTAGTTTGATTTTCTGGAATGTTTCTAATCCGTTTCTTGAGTATATGATAGAAGCAGCAAACAAAGAAACAAAATTAAACACATTTGTCTCAATGCCCTTCTTACAAATAGCAGAAATGGCCGTTAGAGCATTTACAGGTAACAAGGGAATTATCTGGGCTGCAAAGGCTCGATTTCAATAATCTCTCTGCTGTGTTTGTAAAACCTGCCCCCTTTTTTCCAGGTGTATTCCTTTGGCTTCCTTGGAAGTGTCAGGTATGTAGGGAGCTTTTTCTGTTGCTGTTGTTATGAGACTCTCTTTCCTCCCCACCCCCCACGAATTGCATTGCCTGACACATCCTGTGAAGCTGTGAGCAAAGATGAAGGGCTTGCTGGCTTCTTTCGCTCTTTCGCTCTTCCCTCCACCCCTTCTCCCTGACAAACTCAGAAGTGCAGTACAGGTGGCAAATTAGCTCCAGTTCCTTGTTAATTGGCAGGCATGAGTGTTTTCCTGCTGTTCAGGTTGTCATACGCAACTTCAGCACATTTGCAGTTGTGTGTGTGTGCGCGCGCACACACACAACTTCTCTTTTTTGGACCTTTATAAAAGTTTTGAGGACTCTTATCCAGCCACCTTTCCCTCCCTGGGGGCTTCTTGTGTTCCAAAGAGACAGTGAGTCCATTATGGCAGGCCCTGGCGCAAGTGGAGCTGTGATTAATGAGATCTCTGCTCAAAAGCCTCTCTTGCTCCCACTTCCTGCTCTTCCCTTTTTTATTTGAGCTCTCCAGCAAGACACAGAACAGAGAGCCCTAAGTGACATGTGGCAAAGCAAGGAGACAGGCAGGGAAAACAACAGGCAAGGGGGAGGGCAAATTTAGCTAGCAGTAAAAAGGCAGAGATGGCACAACAGTAGTTGTCATGGTGCTTCATTTCCCCCAAAATCTGGAGGGCTGAAGATGCTTATTCTGCATCTCACATCAAGCAAGAGTCTGCAATATATGCACAAATGGGGGACGCAGATGGCGCTGTGGTCTAAACCACTGAGCCTCTTGGGCTTGCCAATCAGAAGGTCGGCAGTTCAAATCTGCATGATGGGGTGAGTTCCCATTGCTCTGTCCCAGCTCCTCCCAACACAGCAGTTCAAAAACACACCAGTGCGAGTAGATAAATAGGTGCCACTGCGGTGGGAAGGTAAATGGCATTTCTGTGTGCTCTGGTTTCCGTCACGGTGTTCCGTTGCACCAGAAGCGGTTTAGTTCTGCTGGCCACATGAACCGGAAAGCTGTCTGTGGACAAATGCTGGCTCCCTCGACCTGAAAAGCGAGATGAGTACCGCACCCCATAGTTACCTTTGACTGGACTTAACCATCCAGGGGTCCTTTACCTTTTTGGATGCTCGGGTTGCGAACGTGATCCGTGCGGGAGGCACATTCGCAACCCGCAGCGTTTGCAGTGTGTCTGCTCACCTGCGGGTCGCAATTCAGCACTTCTGCGCATGCACAAAGCGCAATTTAGTGTTTCTACGCATGCGCAAGCGCCGAAGCCTGGAAGTAACCCATTCTGGTACTTCCGGGTTTGGTGCAGTGTGCAACCTGAAGCATCTGTAATGTGAGGTATGACACAAAATAAAGGACTATCCACCTAAAACATGTCAATAAAAATGATAAATTATTAATTTACACAAATATGAATGTAAACTGGAGTTAAGCAAAAACCAAAGCATTGCAGGTTTGCAAACATAGAGGGTGCACAGGTCCAGCCATGGCATCTAAAAGAAGAAAGGAAACATTTTAAAAATTGTGGTTGATTAACATTTGCTGCTTTTTCAACACAAAAAAAATACAAAGAGCTTGTGCTGAAGGAAACCTTATCCACATTTACCTTTCCTTCACTCTTTCCAGGCATGGTCCACATTTTAAAGCTCTGTGTTGAGTGCCCCCCCCCCCCGCATTTTGCTCTAGAGAGTTTTCTCCTTTAAAACCCACTCTTTAAAGCTGATTCGAAGCAAACTGCAATCTGTGGGGAACTCAAATTGATACTTACTCTGACTGAGTGCGAAACAGCAGGTTTTAGCAGGGAAAGCTCTGAGGCAAAAAACAACAACCCCAAAACAAACCACCGTGACCCTCTTTCTGTGCCTAGAAAGAGTGGGAAGAAAGATTGTGAGAAACTGATTGAGGATTAAATCTGTAGATTTATATCTAAACCTATCCTACATGTGGCACAGCTGGGCCACCAGCCGAAGCTGATGGAAGATAGTCTGAGCTACAGAGGCCACCTGAGAGCATCAAGAGGAAGCCATCTCTCCCCCCCCCCCACATCTGGTCTAGGGAACCACCTACTAACAGTGCCTCAGTCTCATCTGGATTGAGTTTCATTTTGTTGGCTCTCAACCAGCCCATTACCGAGGCAAGGTAATAATAATAATAATAATAATAATAATAATAATAATAATAATAATATTTATATCCCGCCCTCCCCAGCCGAAGCGGGAGCGGCTAACAACAATAAAATAATACAACATTCTAAAATCATTTCATTAATTCAACTCAAATTGATGGCAACCATTAGGCTAAAGTTCTGTGAAGATTGCCAAAGGAGGGAGTCAGGCTGTGTCCTGACCAAAGGCCTGGTGGAACAGCTCTGTCTTGCAGGCCCTGCGGAAAGATGTCAAGTCCTGCAGGGCCCTAGTCTCTTGTGGCAGAGCGTTCCACCAGATTGGAGCCACAGCCGAAAAAACCCTGGCTCTAGTTGAGGCCAGCTTAACAGTCCAGCACTTCCACTGCCTCACCTGCAAAGGAGGAGGAGAGCTGAGTGTCTTCAGCATCTTGCTGACAACATACTCCAAACCTCTGGATGACCTCACTCAGTGGTTTCACGTAGATGTTGAACAGCCTAGCCATAAGGGATAGGATCGAACCCTGTAGAACTCCACACTGAAGGCTCCACAGAGCTGAAAACACAATTCAAGTAGGACCAGAACTACTGCAAAGCGGTGCCACATTCCCCTCCCCCAACTTGGACAGCCACTCAGCACTTCTGAAGGATACCATGGTCAATGGTATTGAAAGCCACTGAGAGGTTGAGGAGAATTAAGAGAGACACATTTTCCCCATCTCTCTCCCAACAGAGGTCATCATACAAGGTGTCCAAAGCAGTTTAATGCCAAAAGTAAAAGTAAAAATGCTATCTAGAACTGAACACAGAAAAACATTCTGTTCCAAAATCAAGCATTCAGATCAATATTTAGAGGTTCTTTACTGCTCCAGTACATTATAAAGAGACTCCATATCTCCATAAAGACTTTTTCTTGCTGCTGACCCTCTCATATAGATGAATGCGAAGTCCCAGATTTTAGCTATCCATTCTCTCACAGATGGTGCTCTCATTCCCGCATCCTCATCTTGACTAATAGTAATTCTGACAGACGTCAGTAAATAAAATATTAACAACTAATCATATTTGGCTACTGCGGGGAAATTGTGGCAACTGTGAGCAAGGGCAACAGATCGCAATATAAATGAACAAGCAACATGTTTTTTCTTTTCTTTTGCCAGGAGTGATGAAAGAAATGCTAGAAGTGGTGACATTCTTCCACCCACTCTCCCTACTGTCAAAATGTTTGTGAAAAACAATAAATAGCTTTTGGCTTCGTCCTAGCGTCAATCCACCTCTGGTACTGTATGTCAAAAACCTGCCATTACAAAAGCACATTTTTCAAAAAAGAAGAAGAAGAAGAAGAGAAAATCGCATGCTGAAGGAGATCATAGCACTGCCAGAAACCTGCTTGCCATTAGCTGTGGGTTTGTTGTTGTTATTTTTCCCAGAGAAGTAAAATTCAAACACTCTGAAGAACCCTGTCAGTGCCTTTGATTCAGAGGAAACCATTTCCTTTTGGGGGCGAATTGGGAATGCTGGGTTCATGAAGGAGTCAAGCAGTGCCCAGTGCTCTCCAGCCAGGCAAATCTCTCTCACACACGCACGGATATCGCTGTGAGCAAGGATGCCATTGTCAGAACTCAAACTGAGTTCCCCAGAACCTGTTAAGAGACTTACTCACTCTATTACTTTATGTCTGTCATTCTAAGAAGTCATATTATCCACCCTTTTTGGACCCTGGCCTATGTCCCCTGCACCATCAAGCATCTCTTTGCACTCGCTAATAACCCCCATCCAAATAAGCAAAACACTGCAGCAGACATCCCCAACTCCAGATGTTTTGGACTACAATTCCCATCATACCTGACCACTGGTCCTGTTAGCTAGGGATCATGGGAGTTGTAGGCCAAAACATCTGGAGGGCCACAGGTTGGGGGTGCTGGACTAGACAGGCCATTGACCTTCTCCAGCAGGCTCTTCTTGTGTTCTTAAGCATCATTTCTTGTTCCCATGATATTCAGCACTTTGTGCCTTGTAGTTTGTTTTCAGAACAGGCATGTGTATTCTTTTTTGCCCCTCGCTGGTCCGTTCTTTGTCTCTGTACAGCTTTGAGGCCTTTTTAAAGCAATTCCGAACAGGCCAGATCTTGACAGCCTGGCGAACCTTGCAATATACACTTTTAACTTTGCCGGGTGTGCAGCATCTTAATGAAAAGCTGGGAGGGACAGGAGCTACTGTACAAGCACCTTTGTTGCAGAAGACAAGACAGGTGGGCATGTTCAAAGCCAATGAAAGATAAGGCTGTAAGTTTGTGAAGATGTGGGAAAGGTGAGGTTATGTGCAGCCAGATGAACAAAAAGGCCCAGATAAAGGTTGGAGGAAGAGTGGTAGATGGTCCTGTAGCATGAGCTGTGTCCCAGCATCCTCTATATTGAGGTTATTGTTATTGTGCTTATGGAAGCAGCTGGATGAATAAAAACAGACTCTTCCTTGGGAAAATATATATACTTAACACTCTAGTACAATTAAAGTTCACTTTCCTCCTAGTTCTCTGTTTCCCAATTCTGCTTTCCTCCTCCATGCCCCCTCCCTGAGGTGGCCTTTTCTCCCTTCCATTTCAAAGTTGCCTCTCCAAGGTTGCTCTCAGAGATCATGTTTAATGGATAGATGTCCTAGCCATGCATTATGCAAAGTTGTTGGAGAGTTTGCCTTGATTGTGTGTCTTTAAAAAATGCATACAGCTTGGCGTTTCTTTGTTTGCTTTTACAGATTCAACTGGATCGAGAATAACAAGTTGAGCTTAATGTGTCTCAGAGCAAGATTCCTGCATTAAGAACTTGTCACAGGTGGAGCGGAGAAGATGAGCGCTGTGCTAACATTTCCCTTGCAGTTCTCTTGCCATTCTCTATCAATGAATGAGAAGAGAAATTGCATTCAAAAATCACCAAAGGAGAGGGGAAATCTCAGTGAAATTCTCATAGGTGGGATGCAGGGGTTTTGTCATTCTTCTTGAGGTGATTGAGAGGTGTCTGCAAGGATCCTTTCTTTTCTTCTAGAAATTGCCTATCTAGTGGCCAACGTTATGCAGCCTCCCTGGGTGTCCATGCTTAGGAACATAGGACATTGCCTCAAACACATATATATTCGGACACTGATTTATATTCTTATGGTCATCCTCCACATGAAAGGCAGCTTTGCTGTCTGCTGCATATATAAGGCTTACTTAGGTTTTGACTAGTTCCAGCTGAACTATTTAAAATTTTAAAATATGATGCTGTTAAGGTGCTACACTCAATATGCCAGCAAGTTTGGAAAACTCAGCAGTGGCCAGAGGATTGGAGAAGATCAGTCTACATCCCAATCCCAAAGAAGGGCAGTGCCAAAGAATGCCCCAACTACCGCACAATTGCACTCATTTCACACACTAGCAAGGTTATGCTTAAAATTCTACAAGGCAGGCTCAAGCAGTATGTGGGCCGAGAACTCCCAGAAGTGCAAGCTGGATTTCGAAGGGGCAGAGGAACCAGAGACCAAATTGCAAACATGTGCTGGATTATGGAGAAAGCTAGAGAGTTCCAGAAAGACATCTACTTCTGCTTCATTGACTATGCAAAAGCCTTTGACTGTGTCGACCACAGCAAACTATGGCAAGTTCTTAAAGAAATGGGAGTGCCTGATCACCTCATCTGTCTCCTAAGAAATCTCTATGCGGGACAAGAAGCTACAGTTAGAACTGGATATGGAACAACTGATTTGTTCAAAATTGGGAAAGGAGTATGACAAGGCAGTATATTGTCTCCCTGCTTATTTAACTTATATGCAGAACTCATCACGTGAATGAATCCCAAGCCGGAATTAAGATTGCCAAAAGAAATATCAACAACCTCAGATATGCAGATGACACAACCTTGATGGCAGGAAGTGAGGAGGAATTAAAGAACCTTTTAATGAGGGTGAAAGAGGAGAACACAACATCAAAAAAGCTCAACATCAAAAAAACGAAGATCATGGCCACTGGGCCCATCACCTCCTGGCAAATGGAAGGGGAAGAAATGGAGGTGGTGAGAGATTTTACTGTGCTGGTCCAGGGGGGAGGTTACTGTGGGGCGAGGTCCAGGACCTGAGTTGAGGGTTGGCAGACAGTCCTCCTCGGGCGAAGCGGGGTCCACAGCGGGAAGCCGGGCAAGGACAGGAACTCTGGGGGAAACAGGACTGGATGCTGGCCGAAACAGCTCTTCGACGACGTTGCTCCCGCAACCTGGGACTGGGCTGACTGGCCTTTATCTTCTCTGAGGCCAGGGGTGGTCCCGGCCCCCAGGAGACCCACCTCTCCTGGCCTTAAGGCAAGCACTCCTCCTGGGAGAAACCAGTTCCCTTCACCTCTCTGCCCTGAGCCTCTGCAGTTCAGGAGAGGCTGAAGGGTTACTGGGCCCAGGGGGAGACTCACCTGTAGGCACTGAGTCCTCAACCACCTCTGGAGCCAGAGTGGATTCACCTGGTGCCTGCTCCTGAGGATCCGGCACAGGTGCAGGCGCTTCAGAATCAAGGCCCTGCCCCAGTTCAGCCAGCCCTGGAGTCGGGGACTCCTGTGCAGGCTGGGATTCCTCCGGTTCAGCCTCTAAATCGGATTCCCAGGCCATCACATTTACTTTCTTGGGCTCCATGGTCACTGCAGATGGTGACAACAGTCACGAAATTAAAAGATTCCTGCTTCTTGGGAGAAAAGCAATGACAAACCTAGACAGCATCTTAAAAAGCAGAGACATCACCTTACCAACAAAGGTCCGTATAGTTAAAGCTATGGTTTTCCCAGTAGTGATGTATGGAAGTGAGAGCTGGACCATCAAGAAGGCTGATCGCCGAAGAATGGATGCTTTTGAATTATGGTGCTGGAGGAGACTCTTGAGAGTCCCATGGACTGCAAGAAGATCAAACCTATCCATTCTGAAGGAAATCAGCCCTGAGTGCTCACTGGAAGGACAGATCCTGAAGCTGAGGCTCCAAGACTTTGGCCACCTCATGAGAAGAGAAGACTCCCTGGGAAAGACCCTGATGTTGGGAAAGATTGATGGCAGAAGGAGAAGGGGACGACAGAGGACGAGATGGTGGGACAGTATTCTCGAAGCTACCAGCATGAGTTGGACCAAACTGCGGGAGGCAGTGGAAGACAGGAGTGCCTGGCGTGCTCTGGTCCATGGGGTCATGAAGAGTCGGACACGTCTAAACGACTAAACAACAGGTTTTGAGTATTCCGTGCAGGAGCTTCCAGCTGCCTCTGCCTCCGGGCCTGCTAGGGGAACCTGTGTGTTCTGGGATCTGGACAGAAGGAGTTACTTTAAATAATATCATCCCCTTGGTCAATTTAGCCCTGTGTTGGACATGCTCACTAGCAGAAACTCTCCAATATTTGGGGCAGATTGCCAGGGATCCTTTTCGCTGGAGATATATGCTAAGGGTTGAATTTGGACCCCTATACGAGCACATGCTACACCCCTGAGCTGCAGACCCACTCTCCATGGATTCCAGAGCCAATCTGATAGCAAGCCCTTCTTCCTTGTTCTACCCCACAGCAGAAGGTAAATGGCTTCCTTTTATCCACAGAGAAAGGAAAGAATGACAGACCCATTGTCTGAAGATGTGACTTCCTGCTTCATATTGACACACTCTCTCTGTTTCTGTCTCCTTCAGGGCAGAAGTGGTAGCTGTCCACAGGAAACAGTGTAAAAATCTTGGATTTTGACATCGCTGTAATTAGGTAGCAGACTCTTCCCCCGAGCAAAGTTAGTAGCAAGGACAGGAATCCATGTTCTTTCTGTGTCACAGAACTCATTCCATGTGGGAAAAAGTTGAATTTCACTTAGTTTTAAAACCATTAAAAATTATCCTACCAATGCCATTTGGCTCAGAGAACATGAAGTCCACTTGTGCCTTTTGACAATCTGTGGGGGTTTTTGAAAAGTGAAATGCAGGGATTAGGTGGGTGTCGTGAAACTGACCGCAGCCATGGCTTGTGGGGAGACAGATGATTGACAGTTTCAGTGCAGCCATAATGTGCAATGAAATACCCTCCCCACAGGAAATCCTGCATTTACTCCCTCTGGTGGGAAAATTTCACATAGTGGGAATAATTTTGCTAAGAACAATGGCCTACAGGGAAAGTGTTAATCAACTTGGTGCCCTTCGCTCCCACTGTATCACACTTTTAAAAAGGGGGGGGGGAATGAACTATGTGTGATCTGAGGCCTAGCTAAATGGTACTTGGAAATCTTGTTTAACCCCCCTCCCCATAACCCCAAGTCTGTCCCCTTTCTCTCGTTGGCTGGTTTGTCTTTCCAGCCAAAAATAGCAGCCACCCCATATTGCACCAAAGGTCAATCCATTTAAATTGAACAAACACAGGGAGGCACTCAGCACAAATGACCCACAGCTTTATGTAAAGGCTCTTCTATCATTACTGTTAGCTTTTCGCCTACTGTTCCATTCCCTAAAGTTTACGATGAGGTCAACACCTTTCCTCCTAAAAGCCTTCTTGCCGAATACTAATTAGATGCCTTTGCTATTGAAGCTGCAGCAAAAAGCAAGGAATTTTTACTTCAATACTGAAGCTTCTGGGGATTGGATCCTAAGCCACGTAAGGAGGCTTGTGCAAGGGGACTTTGTTCCTCTCTCCACACAGCCCCTCCAGATGGTCAGAGGGACACCGTTCAACAAGATGGAGCAGGGTGTTGGGAGTTGCTGGGTGAATCGCCCAATGAGGGGCAAAACCATCTTGCAAATGCTCAACCACAGATGCCTGCACCTCATTCTGAGCGCTTCCCCCGCTGCAATAGGCAATCTGAACCCAGTGATGTGCTTCTTCTAGGGGGTTGCCTGGCCGTCTTGAAAGGATTAGCAGGCAAGATGTCATGTCTGGACGGCTGCAGAGGAGTGGTGGGAGGCAGCAGCTGGTGAACCCCCAAGGGAACCCCCAGGGGGAGAAGGCTCAGAGTCACATTGAGTGGTCAGAGGGAGAAGAGGGAGCAGACTGGTGTCAGAAGCTGAAGAGGCAACTGGGGAAGATCAGTTTTGATTCAGGGGCTGGAGGGAAGGGGAGCCAGGAGAAAAAGCTGCCAGGCGGCTGAAGAATCCCAGGAGTCTCCCCCTCCTGCTGTGACCCAGTGGCGTAGCGTGGGGGGTGCAGGGGGGCCGGCCGCACTGGGCGCAACATCTGGGGGGGCGCGCTCGCCGCCTCCGGAATCGCCGAAGAGCCTCGGGCGCAGGCTGTAGCAGAGCCCCATGTCTCGCAGAACCGACAAGCTGTGCGCGGGCCCCGCTGAAGGCGTCCGGCAGGCAGCGGCTCTCAGCACTCGCCGCGGTCCCCGCGCATCAGGGCCGCAGAGGGCGCGCCAGGCAGCCCCTCCTCACAGCCCCGCCGCCGCCGCTGCTGCTGCTGCTGGTGCTGGGCCATGTTGCATTTTCCTCACCTCTCTGCCCTCCTCCTCCTTCGGGCAAGCGGTGTCGTTCTGGCGGCAGCGCCAGCGGCAACTCGCCCCAGATCACCGGACCCGCCACTGCCGCCATGGCTACCTTACTGTAAATACCCCAGCCCAGGCAGCAGCAAGAAGAAGCTGGCAGTGGCAGCAGGTTAGGGGTTAGGGGGCGCAAATTACTTGCCTTGCCCCGGGTTAGGGGGCGCAAATTACTTGCCTTGCCCCGGGTGCTGACAACCCACGCTATGCCGCTGCTATGACCAGCTTCCCTGCCACCACTGGTCTCCCACTGGTCTCCCAGAACAAGCAGAGAAGTGAAAAGAGCAGCGGAGAGTTTGGTTGTGGGCAGAAGTAGTCTCTGATTGCTTGGGGGAAACCCTGGAAAGGAGAGGACTTAGGCAGCTGCAGGAAGGGACCTTCAGTCCTCACAGCTGCCTCATTGGGGAAAGACAAAGGTATCCACTCCAAGCTTTAGTAAGCTAATACTTCAATATTATGATACCCATTAATCTACCACAGTCAGTTGGCTCCTGAAACAAGCAGAGGGGCCTAGATGGAGGAAGTGGATAGCAAAGCGCCGTTTGTGAGAGTTTCCTTCTGCTTGCTCTGCTTACAATCCTTTTTAAATAATAATAATTATTATTAATAATAATAATTTATTGAGACTTTTCATAAAACATTATACTAAAAGAACAAACTTCTATTATTCAGTCCAAGGCAATGTCTTAGCATGAAACTGCATGTGACTGGGTGGGTAGCTTCTCATACTTCAGTTAAACAAGCTCAGTTACTGTAGTGTAACTGCTCAGCGGATTTTGTGGGCTAGAACCTGACAAACGGGGCCCAGTTTTTTCTTGAAAGAAACGTATATACAATTTTTAGGGACAGTTAAAAATGATACGGCAATGTGATGAGGTGCAGATAATATTGCAAGACAATTTTGAGGTCTTGTGGGGGAAACGATTATTATTTTTGGGCACATTCTCCAATAAAACTTGTAACTGCTGATCCAATTTCAAACTGAGCTGAAAGGAGTTTGTCCATCACAAAAAAATAATGACTTTTAATAAAATTAAAAAGAGAATAGTTTCCTGGCACTGATTTGATTTCTTTCCTGAAATGATGATGATGGTGGTGATCTTATGCCTTGCTGTGGAAGTTGCTGTTTCAAGGGGGCATGGAGTGCTAGCAAAAAACACCCCCCACATTTCACTCTTCAGTACATTTTTTGCACCTTTCTTCAGCCATTGTTTCCCTCTTCTGCTACTTCACTTGCAGGCACAGAAGACACAATGCTATTGAGGAAGGCAACTGAGCCAACACTCCTTGCCTTCCCACACTGTACTGCAGATTTAGTACTGGTTGTGTGGAGTTATCAGAGTTGGCTCAAGACATTTTGCTTTCCAAAGCAAAGTGGTGCCCTCCCTCATGTGATGTCCCAAAGCTGTCCAGATTGGTAGCTGAATCTTACTTTGATGCTAGCGATGGGCCAGTGTCTTCCATGGCATCTGAAGTCAGCGGGCTAGCTTAGAAGATGGAGAGTGGGCTGCATGGCACAGACAACTCTGTTCCATTCCCCAGCTTCTACCACCTGAGGTGGCAGAATCCCTGGTGCCTAATGGTAGGGTCAGCCCTGGTCAGTATGAATGGCAATCCATTGCAGAATTTGAAGAGCAAGGCACTTTGGATTGCCAATGTCACCCATCTGCAGTGTGCCAACATCCATATTCTGCCTCAAATATTCAACGAAGCATGCCTGGATTGTGATGTGGGAGACTGATTGCCCTCTAATGGGAAATAGTTCCCTTTAGGTAAAGGTAAAGGGACCCCTGACCATTAGGTCCAGTCGTGGACGACTCTGAGGTTGCGGCGCTCATCTCGCTTTATTGGCCGAGGGAGCCGGCGTACAGCTTCTGGGTCATGTGGCCAGCATGACTAAGCCACTTCTGGCAACACAGAGCAGCGCACGGAAACGCCGTTTACCTTCCCACCAGAGCGGTACCTATTTATCTACTTGCACTTTGATGTGCTTTCAAACTGCTAGGTTGGCAAGAGCTGGGACTGAGCAACGGGAGCTCACCCCATCATGGGGATTCGAACCACTGACCTTCTGATTGGCAAGTCCTAGGCTCTGTGGTTTAACCCACAGCACCACCCACATCCCTTTAGCCACTCCTAAAAAGGAAGCCACATTTCACGGAGTGCCATTTTTGGCCTCTGCCTGCAATTCAGCTGAGCACTAGAGGTTCCACCATTGCATTGTCTTGGGAAACGTTATGTCTCTGATCAGGGCTCCTCTTGCAATTCCTGTCTCCCAGCCTATCAGGGTGTGTCTCTAAATTCAGACTGATTACGGTTAACGATCAGGTATTATCAGAGACAGGGCCTAGATCAAATATAGTGGAAGTTTGTTTTCCATCTCACTTCTTTTTACCACTTAAATCGAATTGCACACACAAATCACAAAGGCTCAATGGGGATGTTGCACCCTTGGTCAGAAGACTGTCATTCACCTCCTGTCGCTCCCCCTTCACATCAGGCAGTGCAAAACAAATGATAAGGCTGGGACGAGTTCCTATTTTTATCTGAATCCCTTTCTTCTATACCTGGTAGCAACAACTTGATTTTCCTCTGGGAGAAGCATTGTGATTCATCACAGGGAAATTTCCCCCTGCGGCTATAAAAAGGGAGCCATTTCAACCCTGCACATAATGAATGGCCCCGTAGCCTGAGGTCGCTGCCATTGCTATTGAGTCTGCCTTCATGCAGCAACCAAAATTATCCCGATCAATGGGCTGCCCTTTCCGTGTATTTTGCAGAGAATACATTGTGCCCACTGCAGGGCTTAATAAGAAACGTGTTATCCGCACAGATGGGCAGGGAGGAGAGAGTCCAATCTAAAAGTTTGAATGCCCATTCAGGAAGCGTGCAAGTTCATCTATTCCAGGAAGATGCCTCAACAAGTCTCCCTGTAAGCCTTATAGTGCAGAGCTTTCAAATGCAGTTGTATCTAGACTGGGTTTGAAGAAGTTGCTAGAAGGGGAAAGGAGGGGCGACCATGGAGATGGGGAAGCACATCCCATTTTGCTGTCTGAGGCAAAACAAGAAGGTGCCACCTCTCCCCCACACCACCCGCCTTGCTTACTGAGGTCACACAGCAGCAGCTCCTGGGAGATCTTACAAGAGTTCCATGAGAGCCAGCATGGTGTAGTGGTTAAGAGCGGTTGGACTCGTAATCTGATGAACTGGCTTCGCTTCCCAGCTCCTCCACATGCAGCTGCTGGGTGACCTTGGGCCAGTCACACTTCTCTGAAGTCTCTCAGCCCCACTCGCCTCACAGAGGGTTTGTTGTGGGGGAGGAAGGGAAAGGAGAATGTTAGCCGCTTTGAGACTCCTTAAGGGAAGTGAAAGGCGGGATATCAAGTCGAAATTCCTCCTCCTCCTCCTTCTCCTCTTCTTCTCCTCCTCCTCACAAAAGTTTCATGAGATCTCACCAGAAGCCACAGCTGCATGACCCCGGTGGGGTGGGCAGGGTGCCTTCAGGAGGGCCATTCTGTGGGATTCTGCCACCTGAGGCAACTGCTGCACTCTGCCTCATGGTTGGGCCAGCCCTGCCAATGAGAATGAGAGCTCAACCCACTCTGTACAACCACTGAGCCTCCACAGAGACCTCGAGCAGGCTTTGCTGCCACAGGCAAATACCGGTAACACACACTGACCAACACCAAAGATCTCATGCATGGGTTCACCCCACTCGCCTTCCCTCTCTTGTAAGCTCCTCTCAAAGGCAGTTTATTCACTTAGCAGAATCAAATGGTAAATATATTCCAGGATTATACTGAGGCATCTAATCATAGCCTGCATTTTTATCAAGGCTTATATATTGATCAGGATCTGTATTTTAAAATGAGCTTAAAGATTTTCAAATGTTTTATGCCAGGCAGAAGACCAGCTGCGTAAATGTTTATCCTCCTGGACAAGGGGGCCCCCTGATTTATAGCAGAAAACAATTCTCAAAGTCGTAAAAAAGGGAATTACAGGCTGAGAGCAAGGTTACACTGACCCTACAAATTAAGAGTTGGTAAATAGTAAAATGAGCCATATCTTCCTAAGGTTAAATGGCCAAGAGCAAATGGAAAAGCAGCTGGCTTGGCTGGAGAATGGGGTGTAAACAGAAGAAGAGATTTCTTCCTATTTTATTTTGAGGCTGTAAACTGTTCCTTTTTACTTTGAGAAGGTTTATTCTTCTAAAAAGCTATCTATGATAATGTATGAAATATATTAGCTTAAATGTAATTATGCAAAGGATCTAGAAAGAAAGAAATGTTAAATTCTTATTTCATAGAGTCATATTGCTGTAGGAGACCAGAGGGGCAAACGAGCCCAGCCCCCTGCCAGACAGAAGACGCCATCGAGCACTCCTGATATATGGTTGTCAGGCCTTTGTTTAAAGACCTCCAAAAGAAGGAGATCTTTCAATGATAAACTCAAGATCTCTGACATCTGTTTAAGATAAAAATTTAAAACTATTAACCATCTGTTTTGGAGGGCAATAGGGCAAGGAGGGCAAGAGGTGAGCTGGTAATTAAGGTTCCTTGTTGAGACAAATGTAAGATATATGACTACTTATTTGTCATTTATAGATAGAAGAATATATAGCTTTTTGTTTCCCATAAAAGGCAAAAGGAAATGGGTGTATCTTTTAGGATTGGTTCTAGCAAACAGCCAATGGGAATTTCAACCAGGCTGATTGGACAGAGGCAGCCAAAGGAGGAGCAAGGAGGCTGGGCTGAGGGAATATAAGTGCTGGCCATAACGGCAGGAGCCCAGGCCAGAGCTTGGTAACCATATACCACTGTGCCTCTCATTTATTTGTCTGACAAATAAATTATTATTTTAATTTCTCTATTGCTGCGTTGAATATTTCATTCCAGCTAAGCGTTAACCACAAGCAGGGTGCTACAATACCACTTCGTGCTGCATGTGAGCACTCGGCGTAATTACAAGATGGATCCATAGCTAGAGGCAGATTTAGAGGAGTTTGGTTAAACTGAGTGCAGAGCCTCGGGGGGGCCACTGGGGGCGCCACAACTATGATTTACAATGGAGCAAGAGAGATGGAGGGGTGCCGAATTTTTGCATCCCACGGGGTGCTGCTGAAATTTGAGACCCCAAGATCTGCCACTGCCACAACACATTCATAGTCAGGACCCAAAGAGTGGCTTTAGATGTGTTCAGTGCAGTTTTTGACACTGCTCTGTTCTTGAAACTGCAACCCCCTCTGTCCTGTGCCATCTCACAAGTTGCACTTTAAACTCCCATAGGTTTCACATGGCGGTGATGTTTGTATGTGTGTATATATTGTGTATAGATACATAAACACCTGCCCAAACCTCCCTTAGACTTGTGATCCTGGACAACATATTTTCCCACTTGCCGCATAACAACCTGCCTATGCATCCGTTGCCTGTTTTGGCATGTGCCCAACACATGCCAGGAGTTCTCTTAATAGGGAAAGAGACTTGCATGCTACCACATCAATTAATTTTCCATCCTGCCTTTCAGACTCAAGAAAAACCCCTCCCCACAAGGCAGCTTGTACGGCCATAAAACCTGCTAATGTTCAAAAACATAAAATAACAATAAGCAAAATAACCAAATAAGAAATAAAATGTAATGGTAATAACACAAATGCCTAACAAAATGAAAACATGCTGTTGTAATTCTAGAGGCCATCTGGGAAAGAGCTTGGCAGGCTTGCCTGAACAAGGAAATGTCCCAAAAAAGCCCTGCCACTCTTCACCTTTTAGAAAACTGGGGGTCAAACGACTCATGGTGGTTAACGCATCACTTGCAGTTGTGCGAATCTCTTTAAAACATTATGCAGGTGTGGGTAATAATAGTCCCTTTTCTCCACCGTGCATAATATGATGGTTTGTGCAGTTATTTATTTCCTTTTTCTAAAAATAAACCACTTCAAATTGCACCCAGAAGCAAAATGGGGAACCAGTCAAAGTCTCCTCGAATCACTACAATAGGTTGTCCGCAATGCATTGCAGTCAGCAGTGCTATGAATTGATCATTAACAATCTATCTAAATCCATCCTCTATATGCAAGTGAAACAGCAGCACGAATATTGTAGAGTGGCTTAGTGTGAGGAGCATGTGTGTGTAATATCTAAACATATCTAAACATGCAAAAAATGCTGACTGACAGCCTCCCTTTCCCACTGCTGCTTGAACCCGTCTGTCTTTTCAAAATTTAAAGCGAACAGCTGCCAGGCTTCCCCTTGCTTTCTACAGGCACAATCTAAAGCTTTAAGCATAGCAGAAGCCTGTCTTATTGACACTGAACATCCACAGGGCCTAGCTGAACTGAAGACTGATTAAGCCAGGGTCACTCCTGGAACAGAGGAATCTGTTCCAGATCAAAAAGATCTGAGCGTCTCTCTCATTCACCCTGAGAAGAATTTCCCATTGGTGTGCAGGCTTTTGTGAAGCTCTTTGCAGTCAATATTGTAAGAACCTGCATTAGCATAATATGAAATAACAACCTGGGGAATTTGTACTGAAGTGGTTAGTTCAAGCTCACTGCCACGGAGGAAAACACAGAGATTAGAGTTCATCTTTCCATAAAGCTGCTCTTACGCTGGGGAGAAAGCAACTTTGGCTGACAATGCTCAACAGAATAATTACTTAGCAAAGGGCTTGGTGCATAGTCTAAAAATATCCCGCTAGTGGCAAAGACCACATATCTAAATGCCAGGTGTGTTCTGCATCAACAGCCAGGTTGGTTTGCCCATCGGAGAGAAGCTACAGGCATGGTGTTGATCATTTTTGCAAGGCAGAATGATCTCCGCCCTATGTGTAACATAGCACAGGAGGCAATGTTCCATGTTGGCACATGATCCATGTAAACCCCATTGGCTTTTGCAAAAACAAGTCCCGCCTCTCTACCATCCTTAGAATTCTTGGAGACCTTGATCACATTTTGTATACTAGGGTGATCCCGTCAATGTTATGCACAGTATGCTATGTTTTCCCCACACAAACGTGGGATGGGGCAGAACACAACTTGCTTAGCACAGGAACCCCCAGTTACCCACATGCCAATGACATCAACAGCAGTAACTGGTTAGGAACGTAACATGCTGGGAATCTGACACAAGGAAGACTTGTGCCAGTAGATACCTTGTGTTTTTAATGCTGCTGTGATGGGCACAGACCTTGATACATTTATTTATTTTGGCAAGGGCTGGTTGGAGTGGGAGGTTTCGTTCACCCTCCATGCTCTGCCCCTGGTCCCTCCCGGTGGGCATATGTGCATTTGCACACATGTGTGTCTGCATGTGCCGCAGGCGCTGCCAAAGGATGCAACATTGTTGCATGGTGTGCAGCCTGGTTCTAAGCCTAGGCTTCTTGCTTCCATACCAGAAGTCTTGTCCATGTTTGATTTCAGGAATTCTGGTATCTGGGTTGGGCTGGGAGTGCATTCTGGGGCAATGCATGGAAAAGTGAGCATGAAACCAATCCATGCTGCTAGTGTGTTGCTCAGTGCTAGCCTTTGGATACCCTGCCTTCCTTGACACTGTGAAACCTGTGTAGGGAACTGCATGTACAATGGTAGTGAATGCAGTGATCTGGTACCTGAGATACAAGGTTCAAGCATGTGCACTATATGAGCAGCGGCGGAGGAAGCTGCTCAGGCACCTGGGGCAGCGTGCCCAGGGGTGGGGTGAGCCGCCCATAGGGGCAAGGCGCACCGCGGGGCCTCCGGAGTCCTCCTCCCTCCTCCCACTCAGCCACCCTAAAGCTGGGGGGAGGCAGCGGGTGGACCATTTGGACAGCGTGGAGCCTGTGTGCGCCGAAGCCACTGCGTCTCTCCCATGAGAGATGTGTGTCTTGGGAGCACTGCAGGCACAGTAGTGAGTGCCGGCCGGCATTTTGTCACACACCCCCCCCAGTGGTGACACCCAGGGAGGCTTGCACTCACCACGCACCCCTTCCTTCACCCCTGTATATGAGCATGCTCCTGGCTGGTTTTTACTCTATGACACACACATGCTAGCTAAAATAGTGATTTCCCTTCGTTGGTCAGTTTTGAAGCCTACATGCAGCAGGGGCAGTAGGTGAATCTAGCTAAAGCATCAACCAGGCATTAGACACCCCTTATGAGGAACGGCTAAGGGAGCTGGGCATGTTTAGCCTGGAGAAGAGGAGGTGAAGGGGTGATATGATAGCCATGTTCAAATATATACAAGGATGTCACATAGAGGAGGGAGAAAGGTTGTTTTCTGCTGCTCCAGAGAAGCGGACACGGAGCAATGGATCCAAACTACAAGAAAGAAGATTCCACCTAAATATTAGGAAGAACTTCCCGACAGTAAGAGCTGTTCGACAGTGGAATTTGCTGCCAAGGAGTGTGGTGGAGTCTCCTTCTTTGGAGGTCTTTAAGCAGAGGCTTGACACCCATATGTCAGGAGTGCTCTGATGGTGTTTCCTGCTTGGCAGGGGGTTGGACTCGATGGCCCTTGTGGTCTCTTCCAACTCTATGAATCTATGATTCTATGATTCTATGATCTCTGGCCCTGAGTTCTGCTGTGCTACAGTCCAGCAACAGTTACCTCACACAGGAACCAGCTGATGGTGTGCTTTATCTCAGTCCCATTGCAGAGCCGTGTTGAGGATTTGTGAAAATCTGGGAGAGGGGGGAGAAAAACCTGCCTCTAAGCCAGAGAGCACAAATTTCTCTCATACTAAAAATGCCACCGGCAATCTCTAAGAGAATCCAAGAGACCGGGCGAAAGAATTTCTCATGACTTGGAGGGTGGCAGAAAATGTAGGCCAGCAAGAGGTTAAGGAATGGCTCCCCTGGAGACAACATAAGGCTATTAAGAGCAAGAAGAAGGAAATACTAATGCATCAAACTGTGTGTGATCCTCCATGCATCTCTTGCCATTAAACAGTCTTCAACAGGAAAACAAAACACAAATTGCACGATTTTGATGAAGGAAGTTTCCGCAATAATCCTGTGGCTGGCAAGCGGGGGTTGGTTGCCAAGTGATTCCAGTTCCAAATCCTTTATTTGTTTCTAGTCCCAAGACCATTGCAAAACAGTATAGAAGTAACAGTACAGAAATAAGACAAGGTAGCAGAAATAATAATGAATAATTAACCTGGGCACAAATGAATTATAACATGAACAGTGCTGAATTTACTTGGCCTATTGTCATAAAAATCGATGACAGGAGATTCTTTTAGGTCAGAGCGTTTTCAAGAAAGACAGAATGACACAAATCTCTTCAGAATGTTGTTGTTTTGTTGTTGTTTAGTTGTTTAGTCATGTCCAACTCTTCGTGACCACCTGGACCAGAGCACACCAGGCACTCCTGTCTTCCACTGCCTCCCGTAGTTTGGTCAAACTCATGGTAGTAGCTTCGAGAATACTGTCCAAACATCTCGTCTTCTGTCGTCCCCTTCTCCTTGTGCCCTCCATCTTTCCCAATATCAGGGTCTTTTCCAGGGAGTCTTCTCTTCTCATGAGGTGGCCAAAGTCTTGGAGCCTCAACTTCACGATCTGTCCTTCCAGTGAGCACTCAGGGCTGATTTCCTTCAGAATGGATACATTTGATCTTCTTGCAGTGTGGTGTAGTGGTTAAGAGCGGTAGATTTGTAATCTGGGGAACCGGGTTCGCGTCTCTGCTCCTCCACATGCAGCTGCTGGGTGAGAGACTTCTTTGAAGTCTCTCAGCCCCACTCACCTCACAGAGTGTTTGTTGTGGGGGAGGAAGGGAAAGGAGAATGTTAGCCGCTTTGAGACTCCTTCGGGCAGTGAAAAAGCGGGATATCAAATCCAAACTCTTCTTCTTCTTCTTGCAGTCCATGGGACTCTTCAGAATACAACCATTCATTAATTAACAGTTAATAGCTAATAAGGACTTATTCACTCATTTCATTCATACATACCAGATGTCCATACCAGACCCACTAAGAAAGGTGATCAGTCTTTCTTAAGAGTCTGTTGGGCGGCTACCTCTGCAGCAGGTGAGCAACGCAACTGTGCCAGGGACTTCCCAGCCATGATATAGTTTCAGGTTTGATCCCCGTATTGTCTTGTATTGCAGCGGGTTGGACTAGATGATAGCTGTCGTCATGCTGATTCCCCAAATAGTTATGAATAGTTATTTGTCCCAACATGTCTTTTGAGAACAGTGGCTGCTGTCTGCTGGGCCAGGCAATCACATTAAAAACAAAACAAAACCAGCCAGCTCTTCCTCTGGGTCAACCCAGAGGTGACTTGTCTCAGCATGTCCTCTACATGTCCTGTGACTCATCCAAGCATCTGACACATCCTGCTTGTCCATCCTATTTTGTCCATTCTATTAACTAGTTCAACAGTCCATCTTTCCTGTTTTCTTCAGATTCAAACAAGCCCTATCTTCATCTTTATCTTCAGGACATGCACATCTCCATTCATACCATTAGGCTTACTAAATATATCTTCAATTATACCATGAGGTCACTTTTTAGGTCCCTCACTATCACACATTGTCCTGTGAAAGGGGAGGAAGTTATTAAAAAGATTAAAATGAAATAAAGCATAAGTGATGCAAATCTGAATATAAGTATGTCAAACCAGAATATACTTGAAATTCTGTATCTCCTTGACAGCATTATCTCTTAAGAATGTTTGTTCTCTTTTCAATTTCTCTTTTCCACCCAGAATATGAAACTCAACTTTCCTGAAAATCTGCCTCGGATTTCACTCTCTCGCAGGCATGTCCAAAGTCCATTTGGGGGGCTTAATCCGGCCCTCTGATCAGTTTAATCTGGTCCCCACGGGCAGTTCCTTCTCTGGATTCTAAAAAAAAGGTCAACAACTTCAATCCTAAAAAAAAAAGCTCTACACCTTTGGTCGGCCTTCATGCATGTTCAAATCTGGCCCTCTTTGAAAAATGTTTGGGCACCCCTGCTCTCTCGAAACATTATATAAAGGGCAGTATAGAATCCCACGTGGAAGGTCTTCAGCTTGGTGTAAACCACATGGATTTAAGGCTCTGGCATATTTCTGTACCTTCCTTCTAAGCCAGCTGAAGGTGACAGGTCTAAGGAGGCTTTAGCTAAAGCCACCCTATCCCCCATATTGATTTTGCAATATGACTCTTACATTCATATGTTTATCAGCTTTTTGTAATTGCAATATTTCAGAAAGGGGGGGTTGTTAGATTGACACTTCAATCTACAAGTTGTACTGACCACTTATTTTGTCTATCTGTTGTAGTTTGCCAAGTGTTACCTGGTAGTTACACTGGCAACAGTTCTCCTGCTCCCTTCCCCCTTTGTTTTGACAGATCGGGAGAGGCTCGGAGGTCACAGGCGGGCGGGCGTTGTCCAGGAGGGCCACAAGACGTGTGGTTTCTCTGCTGGGCAAGGTGCAAAGCCCTTATTTCACACCCTGTGAAATATAAATGTGCAGAGTTTTTTTAAAACTGGGCAATGGCGCACCACCTACCCGTGACTTCCGAGCCTCCCCCAATCTCCTTCCCCCTTTGTTTTGACTGATTGAGGAGTCACGGATCAGTGGCCATTGCCCAGTTTTTGATTCCTATTTGTAGCATTCCAAAGGGCATCTGTTTAACTATCTGTTTAGGAGCAGGGTGCTGGACCAGACCATTTTTTTATCTGATCCAGCAGTGACACTCTTACGAGAAGTGCTGTGCTCTTGGGGAAGTGGGTTGTTTTCCAGTCCTGGTCTTGGAACCTTGACCTCAGTACCCTCTGAAGCTGATCCTCCACAAAATATTCACTCTTGGGTTGCTTCCAAACAACCCAGTTATGGAGCATTCAACCTGATTTATCTACTCAAAGTTTGCAGGTAGGTTATAAAATGTTGGCTGTTTTTTGAGGTTCATTCTTCTTCACTTGCAGGGGTGCTACACAATATTGTGTTAAGCAACTGCTACCCCATACTTCCCAGTGCATTTCTATATCACTTTTTATACTGCCAAAAGTGAAGGAGGGTGTTGAGGTGTTGTTGTTGCACAATAGTGTGGGAAATTGCGGTCAGACATAACTATGCCTGAGTGCTAGTTAGTGCATGAAGGGGTTAATACAATAGAGCTGGATTCCAGCTGGTTCATGCTTTCTCCTCTGACAGAGAGGAAATGAAGCGCTCACTTCCTATTCTGTCTCTTTCCATGTCATGGAGCATGCCGAAGTGAACTCCAAACTTTGAGTACGTGTTTGAAGCCATCTTTCCATAATTTCTATCCGAGAGTATTCTGCCTTTGCTCTTCTTGCTGCTTGGATAGATGCATGACTCTGACATTTGGAACATTTTGTAAGTAAAGCATTTTAAACTAACAGTGTGTGGTCTGTTCATTGCAAGAGGGGTAGAAATAGAGGAGTGCTGTTTCTGGATTAAATGAGATTATAGAGTTTAACAACCTATATTCCCAGCGCTATACTGCTTCTTGACTTTTATGTGTTTAAACTCTGCTACTGGGGACTCTCTCCTGCTGGAGAGTAAGTTTAGCCCAAGGGTAGGCAGACTAAGGCCCGGGGGCTGGATCAGGCCCAATCACCTTCTAAATCTAGCCCGTGGACGGTCCGGGAATCAGCATGTTTTTACATGAGTAGAATGTGTCCTTTTATTTAAAGTGCCTCTCTGGGTTATTTGTGGGGCCTCCCTGGTGTTTTTACATGAGCAGAATATGTGCTTTTATTTAAAATGCATCTCTGGGTTATTTGTGGGGCATAGGAATTCATTCTTTTTTTTCTTTCAAAATATAGCCTGCCCCCCCACCCCCCAAGGTCTGAGGGACAGTGGAGCGGCCCCCTGCTGAAAAAGTTTGCTGACCCCTGGTTTAGCCCCATGTTTTGAATCCAAACACCCAGCCGATCCTTTTGTTATTCACCCCACATATGGGACACAGGGATCCATATTCCGCTGTCTGACAAATAGCATCAAATCACTACAATTGTGCAACCTGAACTTGCCATTATGCTGTTGAATCCCATAAAAGAGCCTAGAAGGAGTAGGCATCAATGCATGTTCAAATATTTATCGGCCCAGGAGATTTGTTAAAAATACCCTGAGGTTAGACTACCAGATCCCTCGCAAACTATGGATTGTGCTACACTTTAAAATTCAGTGTTTAATCAGAGGCAAGACAGCTGTTCCCCTTCATCCTCTTCCTCACCCCACCCAGCTGCCACCTCAAGTCCTTCTGTCTACTGGCTCCTGGGTAGAAGGAGCAGAGAGAGAATAGGTGGGGTGGGGAGCTGTGTCTGCCTCCATCTCCCAATTCAGAGGTTAATTGTAAAGGTACAGTGAGAATCTCTGCGTTGTGATCTGGCAATGCTGTGCTAAGGGCGTCTCTCCTTCTCCCTGCAGAGTCTTGAGTCAAAGGTGTTTCTTCACATGTGGCCATCAGCCCGCCATGGTAAGCAGCTTCTCCTTGCTTGGACGTTGGGGCAGCTGCCATCAGAGAGGCAGGGCGGAGAGCCGAAGCAAGTATAAATAGAACCACTCAAGCTTTGTAACAAGCACTTCTTAACATTCCAGTCAGGTTCTGAGACCTACAACAACAGCCGCAAAAGAGATGGGGAGGTGAAGAAATAGCAGAAACTCTCCAAGCGCTCTAGCTAGCTGTCAGCTGGCAGGTTTCTTCTATTGACAGTGCTGTCAAGACCCCCTCCTGGGAGAGAGGGGTGGCTAATCCGCCTTCCCAGCCTCTCCTCCCTCTCACTCCACAGCCTGTCAGGCAAGCGGCTCAGCTAATCAGCCAGTCACTTCCCTCAAAAGTTGCTTTTGATTCCTGTCCTGGGATGGAAACGTGGATGGCTAAATGGTTATGGTGCCCCTGGGCGTTGGGTTGCCAGCTCCTTTGCAGTGGCCCTGCTCCTGTGGCCTTAACAAGCAGTCTGGGTGGCGGGTGGGGATTTCTCAGAAAGGCTTTCCCACTGCCTTGCATGGCATCTGACTACGTCCTACTCAGAGCAGGCCTACTGAAACTTCCCATCCCAAGAAAAGTGTCACCTGCTAAATTCCTGCATCTCAGAAATTTGTAGAGCAGGTAGACACCTTTCTGTTACAGTGAAGGGCGAAATGTCCCCTTTTTGTTCTTCCAGACCTATCAGTGCAATGCACAGCTCTTTTGCTAGGTCTCTGCACCTCATTGTGCTGAGCACGGGGAGGCTTATTTCTGAACAAACATATACAACGCCATGTGTTTTGTAAATTTGTGTTTTGTAAACTGTCGGCAAGCACATATATTGCACATAAAATATGTAATTAAAACATGTTTTCAGCATGAACTGATTTTGCATTAACAGCTATATATAATTCATGAGGAAAGGAAGATGTTGGGGGGAAATGGCGTATAACTTTTACATTTACCCATTAAACTAGCTGGTGTTAAAATATGCCTTAAATGTAGGTAACATCCTGTTTTGACTGCCTTGAACCCTCCCCTCTCCCTTAAAAAATACTTCCTGGATGAGGTGGCAGTCTTGCTCTGTGGTCTGCACCACTTCAGATGGTAGGAGTGCATATGAGGAGCTACCTGTTCCCTTCCCCGTTCAAAAAGAAAGAGAACATCTTGGTGCTTCAAAAACTGGAAGGTCATGGAGAAGTTGCAGAGTCCGGGGCCAGCCCTCCCATGAGGCAGACTGAAGCAGCTCCTGTGGGCAGCAGAATCCCTGAGGGCACCTCACCTGCCGAAGAAGCGAGACATGGCGGCAGTGGCTTCAGGTGAGCTCTCGTGAGAGTCCCACGAAATCTCGTGAGATCTTGCGGGCCTTTGTGTGAGATCTTGCTGCTCTGCTGCTTCTCATTCCTCTGGTGAGATAAGTGATGCTTTGGCAGGTGGGTGGGTGGAGCTGGGAGCGGCACCTTAACATTTTGCCTCAGGCAGTGAAATGGGATGGGCTGCCCTTTGCCAGGCATAGTTTTACCCAGTGATTTATTTTTTAAAAAATGTGCCAGTACTCACCATGAAATTGTTACAGTGCCACATTTGTTGTCAGGAACTCAGCCTACACATGAGTAGGACGCTGGGGGAGGGGTGTCAGTACTGTGTACACTTGAGTACCCCCAGGAAAAAGCACTGGTTTTACCACCTCCTCTGCTGCTGGTAAGAATCAGGCCTGAGAGATGCTGCCAATCTCTGGAAGCAAGTCGACTTTTTATTCTGTGGCTCAGAGGTCAGCGTTGTTGTTTTTTAACTTCTCACAGCAGCTGTCTGACCCCAGCAGTCACCTAGTGCAATTTCTAAATCATCGCTTTTAGAGAACAGCCAAATAATGTTTGCTGAGAACGAATTGCCTGCCTTTGCTGCTTTGATATTATTTCAAAGAAATTAAGAAGCAACATTAAAAGCATTCTTTGACGAGAAGAGCCTTGCAGACATCCACTCTCCTTGCTGATTTCTCATCAGGGGGGCATCTCTAGCAGTTTCAGTAGTTACCAGTTTCTGCCTCAGTGCAGAAGTTACGTATCATTGTGTCTGTCCCCCCCCCCCCCCGAATAAGAAACAAAGCATGAAGAGTAACTTTTTACTGTACCAGCTTTCGTTAAGAATATCTTTTTTCTCGAATGGAAATGAATCCAAGGATTCCAAAGATCGCAATGGTATTCACTTTGTTGGTCACTGCAATGGCACCTTCTTCCCAGCAAAATGTCCATCAGCAAATGAGGGACTGAGGCCGAGGAAGAGACAGAATTGTTTGTCTAAGGCTACTGATGGCACAATCCTGGGCACGTCTATCCAGGAGTCCCACTGAGTTGTATGAGATGTTATCTGTAATAAGCATGTTCAGGATTGCAGCTTCAAGGACTTCATGCACCAAGTCCCTTCCACCTCTTAAATTCCATGATCCTATGAAAACCCACCATATACAGTGGTACCTCGGGTTACATACACTTCAGGTTACATACGCTTCAGGTTACAGATTCCGCTAACCCAGAAATAGTGCTTCAGGTTAAGAACTTTGCTTCAGGATGAGAACAAAAATTGTGCTCCGGTGATGCGGCAGCAGCAGGAGGCCCCATTAGCTAAAGTGGTGCTTCAGGTTAAGAACAGTTTCAGGTTAAATACAGACCTCCAGAACAAATTAAGTACTTAACCCGAGGGACGTGGGTGGCGCTGTGGGTTAAACTCCAAAGCCTAGGACTTGCCGATCAAAAGATTGGCGGTTCGAATCTCCATGACGGGGTGAGCTCCCGTTGCTCGGTCCCTGCTCCTGCCAACCTAGCAGTTCGAAAGCACATCAAAGTGCAAGTAGATAAATAGGTACTGCTCCGGCGGGAAGGTAAACGGTGTTTCTGTGTGCTGCTCTGGTTCACCAGAAGCGGTTTAGTCATGCTGGCCACATGACCCGGAAGCTGTACGCCGGCTCCCTCGGCCAATAAAGAGAGATGAGTGCCGCAACCCCAGAGTCAGTCATGACTAGACCTAATGGTCAGGGGTCCATTTATCTTTACCACTGTATTAAGATTGTGGTGATGTTTTATTTCGCCTTCATGGGACATGTCAGAGAGAAATTCTCCTGCCCCCTTTCTATGAATGGGGACTGCACAAAGGTGCTGGAATGGGGCGGTTGTCCAAAAGAACTTTCCACTGAATTGTGCCTCGCGAGCCAGAGCTCCTCAAATCCTGTTCTGCTGCCCTAAACGGCATGCAAAATTGACTCCCTGAGTCCATAATATCCCACCATAAAATTTATTCTCTGGATAGTGACGCCGACAGCAGCAGCAGCTCTGACAGTCATCAAGAGATGTATCATATCAGCTGGCAGCAGATGTTGGTGCTCTGGCTGGCTTAACTTCCCTAGCATGTTAAAACATACAGCACAAGAGCTGGGCTAAGTGGATGAATAATAACCCCCGCTGGTCAAAGCCAGCACACAGCAGCCCGCAAGCTCACAGAGAGACTTAAAAGGGTCTCCCGGATTGGCTGGGTCAGACGGCGCCCGGGGAAGGAGGATTTTTGCAGGTCATGAAGCAACTTTAAAGTTCAGACAAATTTTCCTGCACAGATTTACAGTTCCCTCTCGCAAAGGAAGGTGGGCACTCCCCACCCAGCCTTGCAATCTCGATCAGTTCTCTTCCCCTCCCCGCACATGCCAAAAATAGGGACGGGATTCAGTGGTGACAGAACACCTCTCTGTGCTTGTTTGTATTTTACAATTTGAGTTTTAGCGCAAGGTGACATACAAAGCTAAAATTGTTCTGGTATTCAATAAAAGAACTAGGGTGAAAATTTGATTGAAGTGTTGAGTTGCTTTTTTGCAGGGGGCATGTTCGGCTATTCAGGTTGCTCAGCTCATAAATATTCCAGGTCTAGGATTGCTTTCCCAGCCACTACCTGGGTTCCACTTAGAGACTTGTAGATGAAACTTTTCCTAACATAACTTAAAGGAGATGGAAAATTTCTGCACATCAGGCCGTTGTTAAAAGGACAAGAGCAGGATCAATGCTATCTGCAGATTCTACACCACCAGTGAGGCATCTGTGGCCTTCCAGATGTCGCTGGAGCACAACTCTTATTGCCCATAGTAGCTGGAGATGAGAGTTGGAGTCCAACAACATCTGGATAGCTACAAGTTCCCCACCACTGATCTATCTACATCAGGGAAATGATGTTGTCCCATCAGCCCCAACCACCATAACCAGTAGTCAGGACTGATAGGAGCCATAGTCCATCAACCTCCACAGGTTTCCCATCAGCAGTCTATCTGCACCATCCTTTGTGTGGGATGTCTCATGTAGCCAACAAGCTTAAGTCTAATTAAGGCATGAAGGGGTTAATATCACAAAGTAAGCTGTCCTGCCAGGCTTAGCTATGTTCCACCTTGGGAGGAACTAGTCTCCCCCCCCCCCCCCAGGAATTGAGAAGCTCAGTGTACGAAGAGGTTCTGAGCTGGTTGTTGCAGCTTAAGCCACATGGCTCTAACAGGCCATTCTTTAATTCCTATACTAATAATGTAGGAACTTTCATCACTTTGTAACAGCTAAGTTTCATCGCCTGTGCAACCTATTATGAAGCACATTAATCTGACCTTTGAAGAGTTTGCAAGTAAACCATTTTATAAACTTACAAAATGTGTGGCTTCTTTCAAATAGAAACTTTGGAAGGAACTTAGAAGGGAATATTTTAAAGATCTAACAGCCTATATTCCAACTCTTTACTGCTGCATATTTTGTGATTTTCAATCTCTGCTGGGATTCTCTCACCAAAAAGGACTTGCCCCAAACTTGGATCTTGGCATCCAGAAATTCTCCTTTTATGCCTGTTTTTTCTCTTCAACCAACACTTTGCTTGCGAGTATGTCTCAGTTGTATGCTTATTGATCTCGTTTCTCGAAACAGGGAACATGAAAACACTGTTTATATCTCCCAACTAAAGAAGCTGTGCGAAGGGGTCATGGTGCAGCCTTGCATTTTAAGATGCTGGACTTCTGAATACAGTTTAACAGCATAGCACTTATTTCTCTCTTCCATAGATTCACATTGGCCTCTTCCTGCTGTATTCTGCCAACAAAAGGAGGCTGTAAAAGTCGTTCAGATGGAAAAGCATTTAGTCCAAAGCCTTTAGACAACCATTCATTTGCAACCACCTACAACTTAGAATTAGCAAAAAGCTGGGAAATTAGGGTACTTTAAGGACTTAGACATAAGGGCCATCACAAAGCCTTCCTGTGCTTGAATTGCCACACTCTCCATTTTGTCCAGAAAGACATGGAAGTTGGTGCCTCTTTTCTGAAGGATAATTCTTCCTTCTTTTTGCCTTCAAGCATGGCAACGGTGGAATACCTTCATCGTAGACTTGTTTAGTTGGAAGGGACCTGGAGCGTCATCTAGACCAGTGTTTCCCAACCTTTTTTGGGCAAAGGCACACTTGTTTCATGAACAAAATATCGAGGCACACCACCATGCCAGATGGGGAAAGGTCACTTTTTACCTATGTAAAAAAAAAAAAAAAGTAACAGCATAGAAGGTAATGGTAAGCTATAGCTTGTTTAGCTTATACCTAAATCCGACACTGATTGGTCTCCCTTCCAAGGCACTCCAGGTCCCACATGAAAGCGAGCCCCCAGCAAGGCCTCGACGGCCTGCAAGGCGCTTCCCCTTGCGAGTGGGAAACGGACGGGCGGCGGCCCGAGCACGACCTGGCGCCCTCTCAGCTCAGTGAGCACGACCTGAAAGCTCTGGCCGCCTCCCTGCACGCCCTCCCGGACCTGGAGTACGGCGGCAGCAGCGCGCCTCCTTCGACTGGCCCCGACGGCAACCGCGAGCGGCCCCGTCGGCGGGCCTCGGCGGCGGACCTCCTGCAGGACAGCTCCGGCTTCGCGCCAGACTACGAGGGCTTCGAGTACCGGGGCGACCCTTACGAGGAGGTGGAGCCGCTGCGGAACCTGCCCGCCTTCGAAGCGTGCTCGCCGGCCTCGTCCGAGTCCAGCATCGACATCTGCTTCCTGAGGCCCGTCCACTTCACCAACGAGCCCGGCAGGACGGAGCGCACGCTGCAGCCGCTGCCCAAGAGCGCGGCGCCGACGCCGCAAGCCAGCGGCACCTACAAGCGCGAGGTTTTCCGCAGCAAAGGCAAGCAGCTGAGCCGCTCGCTCAAGGAGTTCCCGCGCAGCAGCGGAGGCGGAGGCGGCTCCGAAGGCATCGCCAGCAGCAGCGGCAGCCGCCTGCCGGCCCCGACGGAGAGGGGCTTCCCGGCCCACGGCGCCCCCTCCGCCGCCTCCCGGAGCTCCCAGCAGCACCACTTCCCGCCGCCGAGAGGAGCGGGCGACCAGCCCAGCTTTCTGGAAGTAAGGAGAGCAAAAGGCAAGGGCAAAGGCGCTTCCTAGCCAGGGTCTAAGCGTGCCTATGTGGGGCACGTTACAGCCCCGTGACGTCAGCGCCACGCAGGCAGCCAGGCAGGCAGACGGCGAGAGCCCCGCGCTGGGCGGCCTCTCCTCACCGCCGCCGCCCCGCCTCTCGCCGCCCCGCCTCTCGCCGCCCGACTCGCCCGCCTCCCTCCCACGGCACACCAGGCAACGTGTCGCGGCACACTAGTGTGCCGCGGAACACCGGTTGGGAAACGCTGATCTAGACCAACCCGCTGCAATGCTTTTGCTTTTTGATCTATCTTTAAGAAGGTAATGTCAAATGATCTTAAAGTGCTTACCATACTTACTTAACGCAACTTTTTACGTCTGATAACTTATGAGAGGTAAATTTTATTTATATTTTTATGAATATTTATTAGCATTTTCTATAATAAAACAAAAACAAAAGTAAACAAAAAAATAACAAACATACAAAAATACAAAACTTAAAAACAATTAAAAACACATAAAATTTCAATTGCTTATTTTATTTTAAATTATTTCTCAGACCTCCTCACACCTTCCCTTCTTGTATTCCAATTCAAATTATTAGCTCAGCAAATCCTTATTACTTATTTCTCAACTTTAACTTAATAATTTATTTTAACATATTATTATTTTGCTTTTTCTCTTTCCTCAATTTCCTCAATTTATTTTTGCTAACCTTATTTTCATTTAATTTAGTTCATTTTAAAAAACCAATTTTGCCTTATCCAAACTTAAACATCAATACTTATACATCAATACTCATTCTTAAAACATTTTTTCTATAGTCGACCAAAATTCCCTTCCACGAATTTCCCAATTTATGAGAGGTAAATTTTAAATGCAATCAAATAAAATATGTTTAAGGGCAGAACATGTGCTTCACCTTTGCTCAACCAATGGAGGGGCTGCCTCCTTCAGATACTATTTGCATACTTTTAAGCCATTTTGTTGTGGAGCTGTAGGGTTTGATGAATGAATCTCTTTCTGTTCCTGTACGTTTGCCCATAAATCTGTTCTCTTCCATTTGCACATTAAGCTACAACTTCTTTTAACTGGCACCAAAACTGACATTAAATACATATACTGTTAATGAATGAATGAATGCATGAATGATTTGGGACCTGGCTAGCTGAACAATTGTCTCCTTGAACAGGATGAACCTATTTCCATGATGTGTCCATCTGAAGAGGGCCCTTTGAGGTGCAGATAACAGGGATATAAACTCACGAGCTTCTTGGCGTCCAAAGGAGCCCTGGGCCACCTCTTCCCTGAGCCTTCAGTTGTCAGGTGAAAACTGTTCTTTGTGAACATGCTTTTCAATAGGCTGCTGGGTGATTTTTAAGCTTTTTGCTGTGTTGGCTCTGGTAATCATTTGCTTTTGTGATTCTTTCTTCTTCAGGTGGATTGTGAGCCACTCTGAGGACTTCATTTTGGTTAGATGGCATGGGGTAAAAATTAGTTTATGAATAAATAAATCTCTGTGTACTGTCTCATTTTGCCCCTAGGGTAGGATTGTAGATATAGCTGGTGCTGTTGTGTTTTTAGGTGTTCTTTGAAAGGCTGAAGTATTCAAAATTGTTAATGACATTTTGGGTCTCTCTCTATGTGTGTGCTGGCAGGGAACACTCAAAGCCTAGTTCTCACAGAGGCAGTAAAACCTGTGTCTCAGTTATACCACTTCAGACTACAGGTTGAGGCTCGTATGACTGAACGTTCCTCTTTGCACAAATAAGTAAATAAATCCCTCTGCACAAATAGTAGGTTTATCTGGGAAATAGCTAAAACTCCCCCACCCCGCCGAGATATACTAGCTCTCCATGCGAATGTCTTTTTATTTATTTGGTTCTGTGAAGGAACGTTCCATCACCTGAGTTCTTACCTATACTCTGAAATGGTGCAGCTCAGGGATCTTCTACTGAAGTGAGAACCTGGCAGGCGGAGGAGCCCAAATATATATATTCCACAGATGACATTATCCTGCAATATGCACTTGGGAGCTCCCACCGTATTTTGTGGGCATAAAGGTAAAGGGACCCCTGACCATTAGGTCCAGTCGTGGCCAACTCTGGGGTTGCTGCGCTCATCTCGCTTTACTGGCCGAGGGAGCCGGCGTACAGCTTCCAGGTCATGTGGCCAGCATGACTAAGCCGCTTCTGGCAAACCAGAACAGTGCACAGAAACACCGTTTACCTTCCTGCCGGAGTGGTACCTATTTATCTACTTGCACTTTGACGTGCTTTCGAACTGCTAGGTGGGCAGGAGCAGGGACCGAGCTCACCCCGTTGCGGGGATTCGAAACGCCTAACTTCTGATTGGCAAGTCCTAGGCTCTGTGGTTTAACCCACAGCGCCACCCGCCTCCATAAAAATACATAGGTCATCCTGTAAATAGAATTGCGTGGCCTGTTTCCCATCAGTGGTTAATAATTTCTGCTGTGATCTTATGCATTAATTATTTTTATCTGTGACCCTAAAGTATTAAAGTCAAACTGAGGGAAGAGAGTAAAAGAAACTGAAATGGGTGGGGTGTGTGTGTCACATTCCGCCCTGTCGCTAAAACGGCAGGTTTCTTTCCCAGCCAGAATATGGTACGCTTGCAAGGCTCCAGCATGTGTTTAAGCTAGGATCTGTCTGGCCTCCTAGATCATGGGTAGGCAAACTAAGGCCTGGGGGCTGAATCTGGCCCAATCGCCTTCTCAGTCCGGCCTGTGGACAGTCCAGGAATAAGTGTGTTTTACATGAGTAGAAGGTGTCCTTTTATTTTAAATTCATCTCTGGGTTATTTGTGGGGCCTGCCTGGTGTTTTCACATGAGTAGAATATGTGCTTTTATTTAAAATGCATCTCTGAGTTATTTGTGGGGCATAGGAATTCATTCATCCCCCCCTCCAAAAAAAATATAGTCCGCCCCCCCCAAGGTCTGAGGGACGGTGGACCGGCCCCCTGCTGAAAAAGTTTGCTGACCCTGTCCTAGATGACTGGTGAAGATTTAATCTTCCTTCTTGATGGATAGCAGTTGCAGTAAAAGGGACAGCTGCTTTCTGTCCCCTTAACTGGACAGATGAGTTTCTGAGACCTTGGCCAATCAGAGTGCTTTCCAAAACCTTCCTGACAAACAACCCCAGGTGCCCCGGCTGCTTAGCCTGCTTGCTGTTGCTGGACATATTTATTTTATTTCCCTACCTGGATCAATAAACGCAAGTCATCTTTCCGGCCCTCCAGTTTAATTGCAAGTGATGATTAAAGGCCTATTTGCTGAGGTTTAACTGCTTCTCCATCCAGAGTCATTAAACCTTCACTAGGGGCCTCACGCTTCAGCTGCCATGATCTGCTAAACACACTGTCATTTACCATTGTGCTACCAAGCTAGATCATCCAGGTGGCCGCAGTAACACACGGCTTGCACCCTTGTTCTTGCACCCAATTACAGGATAGATGCACAGAACATTTAAGCTGGTCAAGCTTTTTCTGGCACAAGAATAAGTAATGGGGAAAGTATAACCTGCCATTTGTTTTAAGCTACTGTTAAAGTAACAGCTTAAAGGGGAAAAGCCCCATATGGTTAAGTCCAAAGGCAACTATGGGGTGCGGTGCTCATCTCACTTTTCAGGCCAAGGGAGCCAGCATTTGTCCACAGACAGCTTTCCGGGTCATGTGGCCAGCAGGACTAAGCCACTTCTGGTGCTGAACACTGTACTGTAACAGAAACCAGAGCGCACGGAAACACCGTTTACCTTCCTGCCACAGTGGTACCTATTTATTTACTTGCACTGGTATGCTTTTGAATTGCTAGGTTGGCAGGAGCTGGAACAGAGCAACGGGAGCTCACCCCGTTGCGGGGATTCAAACCACCAACCTTCCGATCGACAAGCCCCAGAGGCTCAGTGGTTTAGACCACAGCGCCACCCACATCCTGTTCAAGTCATAGGGCCAGCTAGAAATAAAATCAAGGGGAAAAGAGGGAGGATTCTGTGTTACTGGAGGAAAAATGTTGCCTTAGGAGGTGCTTCTAATATTTACCCAAAACTGCATGTGAACATAGAAAAGGACACTGTTATTCCTCTTATACCTAGAGCTACTTGAATTCTGAATGCTTATATATGCAGAGTTAGATGTACTGCAACATTTGGATTCACACACAAATCTTCTTTCATATGTATACAGTAGGTTTATAGTCCTCATGATTTCAGGTGCACCTTTAAAAATACTTCTCACTATCCCCTACATTTTGGGGGGATCTTAAAAAGCTGCTTATAAAGAATTTTAAAACTATATTTTTCTGCACATTTTATATCATTTACTCTAGTGGCAACGTAACTTTGTCTAGTAAAAGTGGTAAGTTACATTGTGGGTTTTTTCCCCATTTCTGAAGATGTTCTGTCCTGTGGCTTAGCCAGAGCTATCTATGCTGCGATTCTGGGAGAGTGCAGAAACACCCCCGCCCCCAATGTAATATTGGATGCAGGATTCAGCTTCCTAGAAGTTCGGCTTAAAATTTCAAAACAGCACATTTGTAGCCTTTATGCCTGTAAAAATGTATGTAATGCCTGCTGAAATTTCAGAAGTGTAAAGTCTATTGTAGTAAGATTTTCTGTGATTGGGCAGTTGTTTAGCTCCTTATCAACAAGTAAAAATATAATAAACAATAATGCAAATTATAGTACAAACTGCAGATAAAATTAAGCAAAATATAAGTTATGCAAATGTGTTTTATTTGCTTAATTTATACAAGTTGCAGGATTAAATTTTCTTGGAACAAAATGTCAATTAGCTGGCAGAGAAATTTTAGCCAGCTCTACTAAGCTCTACTATGAGCTTATTTTATATAACATAGTACAATGGTAGCTCTGTTTTTGAACATAATCCATTCCGGAAGTCCGTTCATGTTCCAAAATGTTTGAGAACCAAAAACTGAAAGCGGAAGCCTCAATATGGAAAACTCAAAATGAGAGCCGCGTTTTCTGTTCTGTTTCTGAAGCACATTCAAAAACTGAGGCATTTACTTCCAGGTTTTCGGTGTTCAAGTTCCAAAATGTTCGATTATGGAGGTGTTTGAAAACTTGAGGTACCACTGTACACAGTGGTACCTCGGGTTAAGAATTTAATTCATTCTGGAGGTCTGTTCTTAACCTGAAACTGTTCTTAACCTGAAGCACCACTTTAGCTCATGGGGCCTCCTGCTGCCACTGCACCAGAGCACGATTTCTGTTCTCATCCTGAAGCAAAGTCCTTAACCCGAGGTACTATTTCTGGGTTAGCGGAGTCTGTAACCTGAAGCGTCTGTAAACCGAGGTACCACTGTATAGGCTGTGAGGTGAACTGGAAAGTAAGGGATGCACAATATCTCTCTCTCTCTCTCTCTCTCTCTCTCTCTCTCTCTCTCTCTGTCTCTGTGTGTGTGTGTGTGTGTGTGTGTGTAAACACTTGGTCCTGGCAAGTATTAACCACTCTCAATTCCAATCTGATAATTGCCAATGTATTATATTATTTATATATATTATGTATATATTATGTATGTATTATTATGTATATTATGTTGTTTTTATGTTGTTAGCTGCTCTGAGCCCGGCCTCGGCTGGGGAGGGTGGGATACAAATATTATTATTATTATTATTATTATTATTATTATGGTGGTGGTGGTGGTGGTGGTGGTGGTGGTGGTGGCAGGTTTTTTTAAAGACAATAACCCCCAGATTCTGAATTAACAGAGCTCTGCTAAATTTCCTGCAGATTTGTTTTTTTGGTAGAATACATTTAAAGCAATGAAACTGAAATTTGTACCCTTCTGGTGCAAGAGTTTGAGATGCTAACTTTCACACTTTTTATCCTATGTGGGCCCAATGACTGGAAGAGATCCACAGTGTATTGAAATAATTTGTGGGAACATCGTGGAGAAGATGCAGGATATGTGTGCAATAAAGCGTAGGGTTTCAAAATCAATCAATCAAACTTGGTTTAAGGGTGGGGTCCAAGGGTGAGCACGGTTTGAATTTTGCGTAGTTTCTGATAGCAGGCTAAACAGAGACCATTTTGATGTATAATGTGCAGTTGAAAGCTGACACCCTGAGGCGTTGGGATTTTTTAATTATTTAGTGAAATATGAAAAATAAAAGTTATTCACTAGTTAGTATACATTTTGCAGTGTCTGTCCTACATATTTTCCACGATGCTCCCACAGATTATTCTTACTGGGCAAAAGGGTACTAACTTCTATTTTAATAATTATTAAAATTATTATTATTATTATTAAAATTATTATTTTAATTTTAGAGCTGTTCATTTAAATGTACCCTTGCAAAAAAAAAGAAGGAAATTTTGTATGAAGAATTTAAAGTAACATTCTGGAGCAGTATTGCCCATCTGAAAGAAAATAAAAACAAAGAATGCATGTTCCACATGGAGTTGCAATGAAGTGAGATTATTGTGGTCCTTGCCTCGCAGCCTAATAGCCCTTGCAAGAGAGGTTCATTTCAACGACTGGCTGGTCTTATTTGATCATGGAATGTGAATTTCTTGGTAGAAACTGCTTTGATCTCTCCAGTGCAGAATATGAGCAGGGGAAGTTCAGCAGGGAATAAAGCATCTGAGCAGCTGCATAATAATTATGTATCATCTGAGTGCAAAAAGTGCTTGGCGTAAGGCAGGCAAAGGCGATTGCTGTGCCCACATTTAGAAATCAGAAAGAGTGGCACATCCAAAAACCTTCAACGAGAAATTCCAGCCTTGGCCTAGTTTTTTAAAAAGAGATCACCTCTGTCTGCCTACCTGAGCAATGGCGTAGCAGGGGGGGCCGGCCACACCGGGCACAACATCTGGGGGTTAGGGCTAGGGGGCGCAAATCCACGGGTTAGGGGGCGCAAATCCACGGGTTAGGGGGCACAAATTACTTGCCTTGCCCCGGGTACTGACAACCCATGCTACGCCACTGTACCTGAGGACTTGGAACAGAGTGGGATTGTCTCTGGCTCCTTATTTTATACCCTTCCCTGGTTCTCGGGACTGGCCTTCAACCACAGTTCCTCCCACAGCCCCACTGCACCTGCCAACCGACTCCATCATCTCTGCCCCACAGAAACTTCTAGAACCCCACAAGCCCAACCTGAGCAGAGCCCCTCCTTCTGCCCCAACTCCCTAGCATATATTTGGCATTCGGTGTTATACTGGCTGGAGGTTCTGAGTTTCACAACATGCACCCCCACTATACCTAAACCAGCCACCCACATATATACACCCCTCCATTATCACACCCCCCCCCCAAAATATGCCATAGACTTTTAAATGTCGTGGGCTGCATTCATTAGGATCAGAGTACAGTGATACCTCGGGTTACAGACGCTTCAGGTTACAGACTCCGCTAACCCAGAAATAGTACCTCGGGTTAAAAACTTTGCTTCAGGATGAGAACAGAAATCTGTGTTAAAAAAGAATGTTTATATTACAGTATAATGAGAAGGATGGAAAGAATTGTGTTGATGAACACTTTTATTGTGTAAATAGTGTTGTCTTTTCTTTACCTCTTTTGATTATTTTTACTTCGTATCTTTGTTATTTCTTTTTTCTTTTCCTTTTTTTTGTTCCTTTATAAATTTTCTATTCTCTACATAATTTTCTTTTTCTTCATATGTAAAGAGATAGCATATGTTTGTATAGATATGTAAATTTTTAATCAATAAAGAATTAAAAGAGAGAGAGAGAGAACAGAAATCGTGCAGCAGCAGTGGGAGGCCCCCATTAGCTAAGTTAAGAACAGACCTCCAGAACGAATTAAGTTCTTAACCCGAGGTACCACTGTAGAAGCATTTCCTCCTATCTCCTAAACGCCCCTCCTGGACTCCCTTCAGATGCAAAGAGGACAGCCTTGTATAGCTTTCTCTTTTTCTCAGGATAGGGGAAGGTGCAGTGTGAGGTGTGCATTCTTAGGCCCCAATCTCCACCTCCATTAAAACAAGTCCAGGCAGCATGTCATGGAAGAAGTAAAATGATTGCTCTGGGCTGCACATTACGCCACTCAGGTTTGGGGTTTGATGAACTCACATGGGCTTACTCTCTAGAGGTCAGTGCCCTGCATGGAGAGGCAGAGCCCGGGGTACAAGGAGCTCATCTATTAGTCTCACACCATTGTGCAACTTAAGGGACGCAGGTGGTGCTGTGGATTATACCACAGAGCCTAGGACTTGCCAATCAGAAGGTCAGTGGTTTGAATCCCCGCGACGGGGTGAGCTCCCGTTGCTCGGTCCCTGCTCCTGCCAACCTAGCAGTTCAAAAGCACGAAGTGCAAGTAGATAAATAGGTACCGCTCTGGCGGCAAGGTAAATGGCATTTCTGTATGCTGCTCTGGTTCACCAGAAGTGGCTTAGTCATGCTGGCCACATGACCCGGAAGCTGTACGCCGGCTCCCTCGGCCAATAAAGCGAGATGAGCGTCACAACCCCAGAGTCGGCCACGAATGGACCTAATGGTTAGGGGTCCCTTTACCTATTGTGCAACCTGCAGTGGAGGTTTTCCCACTGACTTATCCATGTAGCCCCTCAGCTTGTCTGATTTTCTTTTAAAAAATGAAAATTTGGTTTTGCTTAGTCATCTCAACGGAAAAATCTTGCCATGGTTCAACCAGGACTTTTAAAAATATGACTGCAGATGCTATAGCTTAATTTTTCCATTGTTGAGTTCTGATTAAATAAAACAATTCTGCACTGTGTTCATGCCTACTTGGTGCATTATTTTGTCCCAAGCAAAGGAAAGTGTGCCTACTGGAATCATCTATGATAATGTAGGTTCAAGACCCAGCCTTTTCTGAAGCTAATAATACAGCAACTTTGGGGTTAAGCATTTCTACAGCACTTTTGAAACTATACTGAATCCTCTTAAGATGAGGAACTGATTCAAGAAAATGATTAATTGTATTAGCCAAGCTGTGCATCGATTTGGAAAGCACACACGGCATTGCCCAGTCTTGAATTGCATCAGCCACCAGGTAAGGAGGTTTAGGGATTCAAGGGAGGCAACAGTAATGAATGCATTTTAAAATGGGCAGGGGCAGCTAACATATCACAGCATGGTTTGGCATGGCCAATCTTAATCTGAATTGTGCCTGGAGTTCACCCATCACTAGTCCCAAAGCCTCCGCAGCCTGATCCAACCCTCACTACCTGAAAGCTACACCTATTCTGTGCTACCCGTGGTCTCCTTTGGGAAAGGCTAGTGGTTCAGGCCCAGTTGCAAACCCCAGCATCTCCAGGCAGAGCTAGGAAAGCCCCACCTGCTGCTATCAGTGCTGACAATATTGAGCCCAATCGGGGTCAGGTAAACTGAAGAAGTTGCTGTGGACTACAACTCTCATCATCTGTGAGCATTGGTCTTCATGCCTGGGGCTAATGGGAGATGCAGTAACAACATTTAGAAGGCCACAGGTTTCCCAATTCCTGTGCTAGGTGGACCAATTGGTCTGACTTTGCATAAGGCCGCTTCTTGTGTTCTTGTCTTCCGTGTCTTGTGGGCACTCAGCAAAGTGAGGTCAGGACAATGGTATTCCTCGGTGGGTTGGAGGAAAGGCGTGCAAGACCCTTTAGGCTTGAAAGAATTTCCATCCCAATGGAAGCTCCTTCCAGTAAGAGCTCCTGAAGCCCGCCCTTCCTTCCTTCCTTCCTTCCTTCCTTCCTTCCTTCCTTCCTTCCTTCCTTCCTTCCTTCCTTCCTCTATGCAGGAGTACTACATTCTGCACAAATCCCTTGGAAGTTGAACGCCCTCTCAAGAGAAGACCTGATTTGGTGGGTTTTTTGGAGGGTTGCAACAAGCAAGCAAACAAGCAAGCAAACACTCGCCTCTAAAATGCCATTGGGCACAAGGAACATTTAAGGGTCTTGATTCTTGTCTTTTTCATAGAATCACAGAATGGTAGAGTTGGAAGGGACCCCAAGGGTCATCTAGTCCAACCCCTTGCAATGCACAAATCTCAACTAAAGGCATCCATTATAGGTGGCCACCCAACCTCTGCTTAAAAACCTCCAAGGAAGGAGAGTCCACCACCGCCCAAGGAAGTCCATTTCATTATTAAATATTTCTTACCATCATAAAGTTCTTCCTGATGTTTGGTCGGAATCTCCTTTCTTGTAACTTGGAAGGCACTGGTTTGAGGCCTACTCTCCAGAGCAGGAGAAAATAAGCTTGCTCCGTCTCCCATGTGACTATCATATCTCCTCTCAATCTCCTCTTTTCCAGGCTAAACATAAACCCAGCTCCTTCAAGGACTCCTCATAAGGCTTGGTTTCCAGACCCTTGGAAATCTTGGTTGCCCTCCTCTACACATGTTCCAGCTTGTCAACATCATTCTTATATTGTGGTGCCCAGAACTGGACTCAGTATTAGAAATACTTTAGCTGCTTTGTGATGGCTTTATGTTTTATTGTGTTAATTTATGTCTAAATCATATTTCTATTATTGTCACAGTCAGCCTGCCAGCTTTGATAAATAGATAGATAGATGATAGATAGATAGATAGATAGATAGATAGATAGATAGATAGATAGATGATAGATAGATAGATGATAGATAGATAGATAGATAGATAGATGATAGATAGATAGATAGATAGATAGATAGATAGATAGATAGATGATAGATAGATAGATGATAGATAGATAGATAGATAGATGATAGATAGATAGATAGATAGATAGATAGATAGATAGATGATAGATAGATGATAGATAGATAGATAGATAGATAGATAGATAGATAGATAGATAGATGATAGATAGATAGTTAGATGATAGATAGATAGATGATAGATAGATAGATAGATAGATAGATAGATAGATAGATAGATAGAGATAGATAGATAGATAGATAGATAGATAGATAGATAGATATAGATAGATAGATAGATAGATAGATAGATAGATAGATAGATAGATGATAGATAGATACATAGATAGATATAAATAGATGATACATAGATAGATAGATAGATGATAGATAGATAGATAGATAGATAGATAGATAGATAGATAGATAGATAGTTGATACATACATAGATAGATGATAGATAGATAGATGATAGATAGATAGATTAGATAGATAGATGATAGATAGATAAATAGATAGATAGATAGATAGATGATAGATAAATGATAGATAGATAGATAGATGATAGATAGATAGATGATAGATAGATAAATGATAGATATAGATGATAGATAGATAGATAGATAGATAGATAGATAGATAGATGATATAGATAGATGATAGATATAGATAGATAGATGATAGATATCCACTTGAAATAAATGTTAAGAGAAATCAGTGAAGTCCCAGCTTCTCTTCCAATGGAGAAGAAAACATGAACAAGAAAACACAAACCTTGATCCACACACACATCAACACTTAAGGCTCTCCAAGTAGGGATTTACATGAAGGTATCTAACACCCTGGGACCACCCAAAACATTTTTCCTAGGCAATCAGACTGAGCTTTGGGACAGAGGCAGACCTGTGTATGGAAAGAGCAAGCCGGACCTGGAAGCTTTCCCAGGGGGGTCAGAGAGTATCACCTGATCCACTGTGACCTATTGTGCAAGGTAGTTTGGTACGACTGGTCTCCTGGCATTTTCCACCCACCTCTGGGAGACAGTGTGCAGGCTGAATCTTGCCTGACGTTGCCCACTGTGGGTTGGTTTTCTGACACAAGCACTGATGCATGAAAGTTCAGCATGTAACATTGGACTATTTCAGTGCTTCAAATGGAAAAGCAAAAGGAAATGCAAAAGGAGAGACTTCCATGAGCTAGGATGCAACAGAAGGAGTCACAAGCATTCCAGTAAAAAAATAGCTAGTAAACATGTGAATAAATTGAGCGCGGTTCCAAGGAAGTGAAAAATATTGAAGGGGGCTGGATAGAACTTGAGTAGGGGCTCATTTTGCCACCTGGGCCACCCCCGAGCTAAAAAAACTCAGCAATGGAGTTCTTAAGAGGGTGTGAAATCCCTTACCTGGTAGTTTCCAAGAAAAAGCCAAGTAGCTATGAGGCTTGCTTTAATTACAATGCACCCTTTGTTTATAGGAAACTGAACGGCTGTGATGATCTATCAGGATCCTTCATGATTCCATGGACTGTTAACACAAACATGTTCTGCAAACAGTGCAAAAACATTCCCCCCCCCCCCGGCACTCCTAGAGAATTTTAATTGGACGCAGTGCTGTGTTCAATTTCATGGCAGGCAGGTGAGCTCTCCTGGGGTGTAGCTGGAACAAGCAGCAAGTGTGTATTACAAGGATACAACTAGAGTGTGCAGCTGCCTGGCAAAGTCACAGCAGCGGGTCATTCTTGGCACACACACACACCGTAGCCGCTGTGTGTACTAGAAGGGGAATAACCAGGATATGCAGCAAGAGAGCAGGTGTGTTTTCTTGTGAGATGGTTAGGTCCTCCGGCATCGGCTAAGGGAGCTGTTTAATTGCTAATCTCAGCATATCTCAGGGATTTCAGCTTCAACTCAGAGAAGGTGAAGTTTAGCTTGCAGGAATACAGCAGAGTACAGAAGACAGGACAGAACAGCAGGGTTGCATTCTGGCCCCTGCTACATATTGTGGTGGTTAGGGAGTAAGACAAGCCACAGAATCAATTGGGAGTGGGGCTTGTGGAAGATTGCAGTCAAACATAAATAGGCATGAGTGCTAGTTAGTGCATGAAGGGGTTAAGACAACAGAGCTGGATTCCTAGACTCAGCTAGGTCACACTCCCTCTTCTCTGATGAGGGAGGAAGTGAAGCCTTCTCTTCCTGTTCCCTCTCCCTCTATGTCATGTAATTGTGCCTAAGTGAGCTTGCAAGCTCAGAGCATGTGTTTGAAATTATGTTTCTGTGTTGTCTATTCTATTCAATAATATTCTGCCTGTGTTCTCCTTGCTGCTGCTCGAATAAATGCATCAATCTGACATTTGGAAAATTTTGTAAGTACAGCTTTTAAAACTTGGCAATGTGTGGTCTCTTCATTGCAAGAGGGGTAGAAAGAGAGGAGCCCTGTTTGCAAGTGGACTAAATGGGATAAAAGGGTCAAGCAACCTATATTCCTAACACTATACTGCTGATTGTGCTTGTGACTCTACTGCTACTCAAGGCTCTCTCCTGCTGGAGAGTGAGTTTAGCCCTGTGTTTTGAATCTAGGCATGCTGCTAATTCTTTTATTATGTACCCCACACTCATGGGTCACAGGCTTTCGTTTTTTCCTCCCACAAGACTCTCATTGGCTTTTCATATTAGGCCTGGAACATGCCATAAAACTGTAGCTGATCAGGTGGCTGTTAGAACATTCATTTACTTGCTTTGGCAAAATGTTACCAGATGGTTGTGGATAAATTGGCAACTCTCAATGTCACCTACTACCAGAGAGGTTGCTTTGAGGCTAAAAAAAAAAATCCCCCTTGATCTTCTTGGTGAAATAGTGGGATACACTGTGTGAGACGATATTTATCTAGCTCCCTTATCATTATTTTTACATTTTTCACCCAGTGCCCAACATTCAGTATTAGTTCCCTGGAAAGGTAAAGTTGTGCTTCCACATTCAAATGGTGCTAGTTTACTCCAGCAACAACTACATCTCTACTACTTTAGGGGGGAGTAAACTGACAGTTCAGAGGCGAGGTGCCTCGCTGCCCAAGTTTCTGCTGGAATAAACATTTGCATGAGTGTAAATTTGCAAACACATCTACCCCATACTACATATTTATATCATATCATACTACTCCTCGAAAGATTCCATCAACCGTGTCTCGAAGATTTTTACACATCACTTGGGAAGACAGGTGAACTACTATCAGTGTACTGGAAGAAGCAAAGATCACCAGTGTTGAAGTAATGATTCTTCAACATCAACTTCGTTGGACTGGTCATGTTATGCAACTACTCTATTCCGAACTTAAAAATGAAAAGCGTAATGCTGGTGGTCAACAAAAGAGGTTTAAAGACTGTCTCAAGGCAAATCTAAAAAAAGTAGTATAAACACTGACAACTGGGAAACTCTGGCCTGCAAACGCTCTAGTTGGAGAACAGCCTTCACCAAAGGTGTCATGGGCTTTGAAGATTTTTGAACTCAAGACGTGAGGGAGAAATGTGTTAAGAGGAAGGCACGCTTGGCAAATCCACACCATGATCAACTCCCGCCCGGAAACCAATGTCCCCACTGTGGAAGGACGTGTGGATCCAGAATTGGCCTCCACAGTCACTTACGGACTCATTGTTAAAACTGTGTTTATGGAAGACAATCTTATTCGGCTGCGAGTGATTGCCAAAGAAGAGAAGAAGACATATTTCTTTGCACTTGCACACACACACTCCAACTATTAAAGAAGCCATTTAGTCAATTTTGATTTGTTTACTGCTTTCCCTTTTTCCCCCTCCAAAAAAACCAAACCAAACCAAAACAACATAACAATTTCTCCCTCATCCCACCCCTTACAAAATATATTAAAACAAACGCTTGGATAAGATGTGTAACTCAGCTGGAGGAGTCAACTGAAAATGAACATCCCACTCAAATTTTAAAAAACACAAAAGCAGAAATACTTTTTTTTTTTAAGCCAATCAGTTAAAACCAATACATAATAAATAAACGCTTGAAAGGCCAATCATCCATTGGGCTCTGAATACCCATTTAAAAACTGCCTGTGTGCCACTGGGAACACTCTTCAAAAGTGTATTTCCCCCCTGGTGAAATTAGCTTTGTGTGACGGGACCATGTGATGTGAATGGAACAGAAGAGGGTGACATGTTCCCTGGGGATGGTTGAGAGAAAGGGGCAATTTAGGCACACTTTTCATGTGCCAAACGCTACCACTCACCAGTTACTGAAAAGATCTCACCCCAAAGGGGTGGATCAGGAAAGAAAGCAAAACTGTGGATCCCAGGTGGTGGTCAGGCAGCTGAAATCAGGGCTCTGCACTGTGTCCTTAAACTCATTCCTTTAAGAGGAGCAAGATTCACTCATTCCTTTAAGAGGAGCGAGAAACGGACTTCCACTAATGTCCAAGAAAGCGTGCTTGGGGTGGCAGCTTTAGAAAGTAATGCGGAGAATGTGAAGGCGATGACATTGTTAGAAACACCCATAAAAACAATACAAAAGTAAACTGGGCCAGGGGAGTCTAGGGCCAAAGAACGGTTCTCCTAAGTGGGTGTTTTCGAAGCACTTGACAGAATCCTCGTTCAATCCTTTCGCTGCTCCTCTCGCTGTGTTTAAGGGCTGCTGACCAGATCACAAAGGCCAAGTCTTTAGTGCCATTCCCACAAGTTCAGCCCTCGGTCATGTCTCTCTCCCTCTCCCTTCTATGTCTCCATCTCCTGGTTTCTTCGTGGGCCTGTACATTTTCTTGCAAGCTCCACAAACGCAGCCTGCAAGAAAAGAGAGGGTGGAAGGCAGACTCCTCGGCAACTGAAGCAAGACGTTTGCAGCAGCAGCCCTGCCATTTGGTCTCTTCTTAGCTGCTGTCGTGCCAGAGATTTGTGCCGCATCTCATCCCCTGGTTTGGTGCCACAGAGTCTGCAAATGCTGGAGTCTTCCAGGCTGGCAGCTGGCTGTCTCGCCGAAGAGCACGGCTGGCATGAAAGTAAGGCCTTTGGAAGTCTCGGCTTCTCATTCCCCAGTCCTCCCCTCCGGGAGCTACAAGGACAGCCCTGCCCCACTCCCAAGGCTAGCTGCACAATTTACCAGTCTCATACTCCACTGGGTTTGGCAATTTGGCATTGAAGGCCTGCAGGGTGGACTGGATGCGACTTACCTCGTTGTTGGCCAGCTTGAGCCTGTGCCGGAGCAAGCAAGAGAAAAGATCCAGGCGGGTTTTCCCAGGTGGAGAGAGGCGGTTTACCCGGTCCCTGATCTCAATCAATTGCAATATAGCAGAGTCTTGAGACCCTTGAGTATACGGATAATCCAGCTGGAGGACAAGGTCCCGAATGGCATCAGACTCAAAGGGCAGGCTGTAGCCAAAAACCTGCAAGGTATTGATCCTCATGTAGCCTAGGTTCTTAGAAGAATCCATCTCCAAAGGCTCATAAAATATGGTTTCGTTTGAGCTGTCGTTGAGAGACTTGATGCGACTCCTCAGGTAGACATGGACTGTCTCAAAGAAGGTCTTCCACTTGCTGCCTAAAGTGAGGGTCCAGTTTTGGCACTGGCCAGAGGCATCCACGTTAGTCCTTTCCCAGTCGGGAAAGCCAGTTTCATTGGTGGGCATGAACCAGCTCTCTGAGTGGCTGCCCCCAAATGGGTTGACATAGATTGCCATGACTGGCTCCAGGGTGCTGTTCTTGGTGAGACAGATCTGGAGGGAGAGGGCCAGCATGAGGTGGACCAAACCTGGCTTGTACTTGTTGCTCTTCAGGGTTACCAGCATCCTCTTCCTCCAGGAGGGGTCAAACCAGGTCCCCAGGCGCATGTCATTGCTGATGAAGATGGAGTGCACTTCAATGCGGCTGTCCCGCTTCTGCAAAAGGTACTTGAGCTCCAAGTCCTGAAAGTCAGTCTCCAAACCTATATAGTGCTCCAGGGACTCGGCCACCTCTGGGCGGCACAGTCCCAGGGTGAGCACATAGCCATAGTTGCAGGACCCACACTGGGTGGCGTTGTCCTCTGCACAGGCGGCACATCCTGGTCCTTCGCCCAAGGCACATGGGATAGTCCCCTGGCAGGAGGGCTGGTCATGGGGGCAGCTGCAGCTGTGGCTTTCTTCCACAAACGTTCCTGGCACAGAGGTCTCACTGCAATAGAGGAGGGACTGAGCGTGGCTCCACCAGTAGGTCAAGGGCCTGACAGAAGAAGGCACAAAGCAGACGAAAAGTTAACTTTGCATCAACATAGCAAAGACGTGTATAATTAGTTTGAACCATTTCCCATGTTTCAATCACCCCCTAAAAAAAACCACAAAATCCTTCTGCAGTAAACCTTAGTACTGCATAAAGTATACACACTTTCCACATAGAAAATCAGGGGGCTGGAATTCCACTTGAGAGGGATGCATGCATGTGTTCTGTAATTATGGAACCTTCTCCGCAGGTGGTAAACTGGCAAGTTGCCAGTGGCTGGTAGTGTTTGATGGAACTCAGTCACCTGAAATCCCTTTATGTAATTATGGGAGAAGCCTGCTCTAGGGATGAAAAGGAGCTGGCCCCTTTCCCCCTGCCTTTCTGTGCCGCATATAGGAAAAAGGAATCAGTCGTGATAAGTGTGAGCAGCAGGCTTTGAGCTAAAATGTTCGCATTGCACTTTTGCATAAATAAGAAACAATTACTCTTGTTAATTATTATTTTAGACTCACTAAGTTGGGGAGGAGGGAGCAGGGTGGGGTGGCCAGGATCCTGCCCTCCTGTTAAAAAATAAAAAAAAATCAACCCTACCATTGGCAGTTGTGGCCTGGAAATCAATGAAACTGAGGTATACAGCAGCTCCTGGGTTGCATAATTCAATCCCTAGTTTGGGGGCATGTCAGGGAACAGGGGAGCTGTTGGCTCCTTCAGATGGGCAGTGATGTGTGTGTGCATGTGTATATGTGTATATCTATCTATATCTATCTATCTATCTATCTATCTATCTATCTATCTATCTATATCTATCTATCTATCATCTATCTATCTATATCTATCTATCTATCATCTATCTATCTATCTATCTATCTATCTATCTATCTATCTATCATCTATCTATCTATCTATCATCTATCTTCTATCATCTATCATCTATCTATCTATCTATCTATCTATCTATCTATCTATCTATCTATCTATCTATCTATCATCTATCTATCATCTATCTATCATCTATCTATCTATCTATCTATCATCTATCTATCTATCTATCTATCTATCTATCTATCTATCATCTATCTATCATCTCCATCAATATCTATCTCTATCAATATCTATCTATCTCTATCAATCTATCATCTATCTATATCTATCAATATCTATCTATATCTATCTATCTATCATCTATCTATCTATCTATCTATCATCTATCTATCTATCTATCATCTATCTATCTATCTATCTATCATCTATCTAGCTATCTATCTATCATCTATCTATCTATCATCTATCTATCTATCATCTATCATCTATCTATCTATCTATCTATCTATCTATCTATCTATCTATCATCTATCTCTATCCATCTATCATCTATCTATCTATCTATCTATCTATCTATCTATCTATCTATCTATCTATCATCTATCTATCTATCTATCTATCTATATCATCTATCTATCTATCTATCTATCTATCATCATCATCATCATTATCTATCATCCATCTATCTATCTATCTATCTATCTATCTATCATCTATCTATCATCTATCTATCTATATCTATCTGTCTATCATCTATCTGTCTATCATCTATCTATCTATCTATCTATCTATCTATCTATCTATCTATCTATTTATCTATCATCTATCTATCATCTATCATCTATCTATCTATCATCTATCTATCATCTATCATCTATCTATCTACCATCTATCTATCTATCTATCTATCTATCTATCTATCTATCTATCTATCTATCTATCATCTATCTATCATCATCATCATCATTATCTATCATCCATCTATCTATCTATCTATCTATCTATCTATCATCTATCTATCATCTATCTATCTATATCTATCTGTCTATCATCTATCTGTCTATCATCTATCTATCTATCTATCTATCTATCTATCTATCTATCTATCTATTTATCTATCATCTATCTATCATCTATCATCTATCTATCTATCATCTATCTATCATCTATCATCTATCTATCTACCATCTATCTATCTATCTATCTATCTATCTATCTATCTATCTATCTATCTATCTATCTATCTATCTATCATCATCATCATCATCATTATCTATCATCCATCTATCTATCTATCTATCTATCTATCTATCTATCTATCTATCATCTATCTATCATCTATCTATCTATATCTATCTGTCTATCATCTATCTGTCTATCATCTATCTATCTATCTATCTATCTATCTATCTATCTATTTATCTATCATCTATCTATCATCTATCATCTATCTATCTATCATCTATCTATCATCTATCATCTATCTATCTACCATCTATCTATCTATCTATCTATCTATCTATCTATCTATCTATCTATATCTATCATATGTATGTATGTATGTATGTATGTATGCAGCTCCTTCCCAGTCTGTGTAACATGTAGAACATCACTAAGCCTCTTGGGGGCTTCAGATTCCATATCAGATACTAGTTCCCATGACAGATCCTTCCCACTTGGACTCCAAAAGACAACGACCACAATCCAAACAGAGTTTAGACATGCTTCAGCACACAGAACATAGTGGGCTGGAGGCATCTCTATCTTTGTACTGGATTGTGCCCAAGCAAAGCTGTCCCAAAAATATACCAGACCTCTCCTTGGGAAGTCTGAAGTGAGGTTGCCTGTGGCAGCGTTTGGCCAGATTGAAAAGACGCCGGACAATCCGATGGGTCTTCTTGGAGAGCATCTTCAAGGTGCTGCCCAACTTCTGATAGCGGTGCTGAATATCAGGATCCATTGCCCAGTACTGGGAGATGGCTGTTAAGTTCAAGAAGTGGTCCACAGGGAACTTCTTCACCAGGGACTGTAGTTCCTCTGCCAAGACAGAACAGGATGTCAGCAGGAAGGATAACACTGGAAAGCAACACTCAACCCCTGGAAAGTCATCACTCCTTTAAGAAAGTAGAGGACCAAGTGCTAATTCTTGACCTGGACTGTATTGCTTTGGGGCTCCTCCAAGGGAAAAAAATCCCTGGCACATAACAAACTCGAGTAACAGTGGAAATGGGACAGTTTTATCATTTGATTCCAGGAGGTTGTGGAATCTCCTTCCTCTGAGGTTTTTAAGCAGAGGTTGGGTGGCCATCTGTCATGGATGCTTTAGCTGAGATTCCTGTATTGCAGGGGCTTGGACTAGATGACCATTGGGGTACCTTCCAACTCCACAATTCTATGGTTCTATGAGTCACCTAGGACTCTAATCCTTCTCTCCCTTTTCACAACAAACAGGTTGCAGACTGGGCTACAGCACAGCCCTCCTCTCCCTGTCCATGCTTCTTCTATGCAGAGACTCTTCCATGCCACACTTTGTGACATACCCGTAGTGCACTCTCTCAGCAGAAGCAAAAAAGGGCTGCAGGTGGTGCCCTGGGGAGAGCAAGCCCCTAGATCATTGGTTCTCAACCTGTGGGTCCCCAGATGTCGTTGGACTACAACTCCCATCATCCCTGAGCTCTGGCCTCGCTAGCTGGGGCTGATGGGAGTTGTAGTTCAACAACATCTGGGGACCCACAGGTTGAGAAAGGCTGCCTTAGATGCTCCAAGAAAAAGATGCAGAAGGAGCTTGAGGTTGTGTGAACGACCTGGCTGTACCCTAGGGGACAACTGCAAAAATAGAGGGCTGCGCCAGCAACAGGCAAAACCAGGTAGGTGTGAACACAGTTACTTGTTGTTTCCCAGTACATTTTGGTATCTGTTATTCAGAGGCAAATTATGCAGCAGTGATATACAGTGGTGCCTCGCAAGACGAAATTAATCCGTTCCGTGAGGCTCTTCGTCTAGTGGTTTTTTCGTCTTGCGAAGCAAGCCCATTGACAGCTTAGCGGATTAGCGCTACAGCTGTCAAGCAGCTTCCAGCGATCAGCTGTTAAGCGGCTTATCAGCGGAACAGCTGATAAGCGGCTTAGCGGCTTAAGAAAAGGGCGAAAAAGCGAAAAAAAACCGCGGGGGGATGCAAGATTTTTTTCGTCTTGCGAAGCAACCCCATAGGGGAATTCGTTTTGCGAAGCACCTCCAAAACGGAAAACCCTTTGGTCTAGCGGGTTTTTCGTCTAGCGAGGCGTTTGTCTTGCGGGGCACCACTGTATATATTCCCTGCTAACGCTCCATTTGGGGAAGGACTGTGTCTTTAAACCACTATCTCACAGTGAGGATGACAGAAGTGAACGCAAGGTTGTTTCCCATGAATTGCTACTTCAGAATATTTCGTATTTTGAAAAACTTGGGGGGGGGACTGATTAAATTATATAGCAAATATAGAACAGAGTGGGTAGCTCAGTCTTTAGAGCAGGAGACTCTTAACTCACAGCTGTGGGTTCAAGCCCTACTTTGAGCAAAAGAAAATTCCTACATTGCAGAGGATTGCACTAGATGACCCTCATGGTCTCTCCCAATTCTATGATTCTAGGAAAACCATTGCATTTCTCTACAATTGCCGCTCCTGTTCTGTGGAGCAACATTCCTTGTCAAGACACAACAGACACCTACTTTCTGGAAACAACTGAATAAAAAATTTTGCCCCGACAGACGTTCCCAGCTGGGTGAACGGGCATCTTTTCTTGTTTCTGTGTGTGTGTGTGTCCCCAAAAATATACTGTATCTGCTGTTTTCAACTGTTTTTTAAGCTTTATGGATTGTATCTTGTATGCGTAGGCTCAGAAGCTGACTGCATGTGGCACACCACATCCAGCACCACTTATAAGCTGGGCTCTGCCCATGGAGACCAGCAGAGGAGACAGGAAGGGACTGCAGGCAAACACGCTGGGAGGCAAGAGCTACAGGCTGCCTCTGCTTGCGAAGCCTTGACTTATTTTGCCTCTCCTTCGGCCGCTGACAGTCCCCATGTGCACAGGATGGCAGCGTTAATCTCCAGCCATACAGCCGTGGTGAAATAACTGCTGGCTTACAACAGATTTATTAAATCTGACATCCCATATTAGATTGTAGGGATGGTGTGATATATATATCACACCATCACCTTGACATTCTTTGGAAATTCAGACAATATTGGGAAATAAATTATTGGAAAAACAATTTTTGTCGGATTAATGTTATTGAAGATGAATCCAATATTTTGTCTCTTGTTTTAGGAGTTGGGATGTCTGCATGCTTTTTATAAACTCTGTAAGTATCCTGTATTTGAGGCTATTGTATTGACTAACTTTGTTTTTAGATTAACCCATATTTACGGTGAATAAAAATGTCATCAGCCCATCCCAAATATGTGCAACTGAACTGAATATATTCTTTTTCCTCCTCTGTTATCCTTCCATCCACCTCGCTTTGCAGCTCCCTCCTGTGTTGAATTTAAGACTGTAAGCTCCTTGGGGCAGGGCCTGTCTCCCCCAACCCCCAACCCCCGCCACTGTTGCTCTGGTAAGCACCTCGCGAAATGATGGAACCATATAAATAATAGAAAACTAAGATACCATTTTAAAAAAACAAATGTAGAAATTTACAGTTCAATTTTTTTTTTAAGAATTCAGCCCAGCCCCACTCATAACCCAGATTAATTTCCAAAAAAGTGTGAGGAATATGTTAATAACTGGTGTTTTTTGCAAGGCTCCACTCTTCCGTGATGGAGGATTCATCCACTGTCTCCCTGTATGAGTTACTGTACTCCTCTTATCTCTTTCCAATCAACCTCTGTTTGTGGAAAGGAATGGCAAGTTCTGTTAACTCTCAGATTTTCATTTCAGCCCACAGCATAGCATGGGAGGGCAAGGGAGCCATGACTCTTTTGGGTGCAAATTTCTGAGGGGGCACAATCAGGTCCTCCCACAACAAGCTCCCTCATTGAAGCCAGAGCTGCAGGAAGCAAGCGCTGCCCAGGCTGGGCCTTTGGGGTTGGGGTGGCGCTGCCTCCTCCTCCTCCTCCTCCTCCTCCTCCTCCTCCTCCTCCTCATGGCCAGTGAGGGGGCACCCTGGGACAGCTGGGAGGGAGGGGAGGGTGCCGCTGCTGCCCACTGAAGAGGAAGGTCAGAAAGCACTGCCAGAGCCACGTGCATTGCCCAGAGTGCCTCTCTGCAAAGGCAGGAGGGTGAGGCAACACAGTGGTGTTCCTGTTTTCGTGTTTCTGTGCCTTATCTCTGCTCCCAGGTTGGGATGAGTTTGCAAGGAGATACTCCCTTGATTAGACACTGGTTGGTGAAGGGACCATTGCCCGGTCAATTGGAGGCGGCGCAACACTTGCCCCGCCCTGGGCGCCGGCAACCCACGCTACGCCACTTATTTCAGCCCCATAGTACCATTGAATCACATACTCAGTAATTAGAAGAACAAGGTTTGCTACTTTAGAATTCGCCGTTTCCAAGAAAACGTTAGCCTTACAAAATCACAGATTGCAGCCCCTACTCCTCCTTGCCAGCACTGGCTGGCAGGACCTCCCCATTTTGTTTCCCCAGCTATCACTAAGATTTTGGCTTCTATTGGGTTTCTTTCTTACTTTCTTTTCATTTTTTATAGCTTTGCTGTCATCTGTCAGGCCTCAAAATCCTGCAAGCCCTGAAGGAGCAAGTAGAATTCTTTTAGAACAGAGGGAAGCGGAACTCTGCTCCAGCTATTGCTAATTAGCTGCACTTTTACTGCCTCTCTCCTGCCTTTACCTGATGACTGTGCCATCACTTTCTTGGGAGCTGCAGAAGTCTTGCATTCACCCAGTACAACCAGTGCCTTCCCCTGCCTTCTGTCCTCCACCTCTCCACCCTCCCCAGATCCTTAGTGGTGGGGGTGAAGAAGGGCTTCCTTGGTGCCCCCTTCATTTGTTGTTGTTTAGTCGTTTAGTTGTGTGCGACTCTTTGTGACCCCCTGGACCAGAGCACGCCAGGCACTCCTGTCTTCCACTGCCTCCTGCAGTTTGGTCAAACTCATGCTGGTAGCTTTGAGAACACTATCCAACCATCTAGTCCTCTGTCGTCCCCTTCTCCTTGTGCCCTCCATCTTTCCCAACATCAGGGTCTTTTCCAGGGAGTCTTCTCTTCTCATGAGGTGGCCAAAGTCTTGGAGATCTCAGCTTCAGGATCTGTCCTTCCCAGGAGCACTCAGGGCTGATTTCCTTCAGAATGGATACGTTTGATCTTCTTGCAGTCCATGGGACTCTCAAGAGTCTCCTCCAGCACCATAATTCAAAAGCATCCATTCTTCGGCGATCAGCCTTCTTGATGGTCCAGCTCTCACTTCCATACATCAACTACTGGCCCCCTCCATATCTCCCACCAAAGTAAGGGCTGAAAACGTCTCAGCCTCAAAAAGCCTGCTGAAAAGCACACACACACAAAAGACTTTTGTGCTCCACACAAAGTGACAGCAGATTTGTCAGGAAAAACTGGAGGAAGCCCAATGAGTAACAGCAGCTGGAGGAACAGTTACCATCTTTCTCCAATTTGCTCACTTAAGAGCTTAACAGGTGACATGAGAGCTATGAAAGGACCGGGGGTGGAGGTGGGGGCCTAAAAATCCAACAAAATAGCTTCAAACGTTCAGCAGTAGCTGCGGGAACAAAGGGGTGATGAAACACTCCTGTCAGCCAATAGTGTTTTCCCCGCAGACTTTCTTCATGATTTCAGCTACCTTTAAAGCACTTTTTTTTACTGAAAATTATATCAGCAGATGAGTCGTCGTCTTCTTCTTCTTCTTCTTCTTCTTCTTCCTCTTCCTCTTCCTCTTCTTCTTCAGCTATTATTAAAATAATTGCTTTGCATGTGTATTTATCTATTTATTTGCCTTGATAAGGTTCATACTTATCTTCTGATCAATTTATTTTTGGTTTTATAATACACCGATTTAGTGGTTATATGTTTAAGCTGTTCTCAGCAGCTGTTTTACTTGTAGTGTGATCATGAACATTTTGTTTTTCCTAACTGACCATGCTGGAAATATGCAGAATTAACCTGGGGACTGGAAAAGATCTATTTGTACTGAACACATTGATGACACATTTGAATTAGCCCCACGACTCTAAAAAATAATGCTGTGTCTACCTTCTTCTAACATAAAAGTTTAGGAAAAGCCACTGCTGTTAATTTACTTAAGGAAGCCCTCAGAGCCCCAGAACTGCCACTCTCCCTCAGGTTCAGCTGGTCGACCGCCAGATGTCAATAACCATCAATGGTCAAGCACTTCCTAGCTGGCTCTTTTTACAAACTATAGGTTCTGGTTTCCAACTGAGTTTAAAGGAGGTTCCCAAAATTGCTTCCAGTTCCTCCTGCTGTCTTTCTCCCTTTCCAGACGTTTATCTTCAAGCTTAGCTCCATCACCACACACTCAGCCAATCTTTGCCTCCCCACATTTTCCTAGTCTTCTCTGGTTCACTTAGTAAATTTGCCTGCCCTTCTTGTGGTTTTTGCAGTGGCTGGCATCTCACAAGACCTGCCTTCACTGCTTCCTTCGTCTTCCGGCTCATCTGCATTCTCTGCCAGGCTGTTCACAAGAGAGGTGCAACAGTGAATGGCTCCTTGCCTCAGTCACCTGTCATCCTCCTTCCTTGCTGAGTCAACTGGATGTGGGCAATCATCCATCCATTGTCCCGTTCCCCATGAGACCCACGTTTCCCAAGCTCACCTGATTCCCGAAACTGTTGGTTGTGGTTCTCCCAAACTCCTTGGATCTGAAAAAGGCTCTGTTCCATAGCCTGGATGTCAGCCTCGGGGCAGTTGCATTGTGGGAAACCGAACCCACAGTAACACCAGCAGTCATTCTCTCGGCATATCAGCTCCCCCTCCGAATTGCAGGTGATGTAGCTCAAGGCAGCAGCCACAAAGCGTTCACGCAAGTACTCGGGCAGCAGGGCTTGCAGGCCTGCAAAAAGTAGGCAGAGACATTACAGGCCTCAGCTCAGCCATATCTGCATTAAGGAAAAACAGGTACTATGGAAACTTAGGAGCCATCTCCTAGCGGCCGAGGGGGTGTTGACCCCCCAATAAAATATTTGAGGGTGATGGGCACTGCCATTCAAATGGTGTGCTTGCACCGCATCATGTGATTGATTACATGGGGCGGGGCTTACCTGGGTCCCCACAATATTTTATTCAAGTTGGTACCCCGTATGGAAACCGAAGAGCTACACTCACTTCCCTAGCAGATTTTTTCGACCTATGGAACACCCTATGGAACAATGGCTTCTTTCATGATATCTGCCCTTTAGATGTTGCAAAAGAACGTAACTCCATTGATTTGTGAGTTTTATCTGTTTGTGCGTATACTGAAAAGTCCCACACCTCCACATGCTTAAAGTGAGTTGGCTAGAGACTGAGGACAAGCCCTGGTGACTGTGCACACATCAAAAGAAGGTGAATTAAGGGAGGACTCTGACTTCCACAGCAAGCTCCAGCTTCTCTGGCTAAAATGGACCTCATGGGAAAGTACTGGACATGGCCTCTGTCTGAATATGCTATCTTCAGCAAGATTTAGACAAAACTAGCCCAGTTGCCTGCCGGAACATTGCATGGGCAATATACAAAATTTACTGGAGGCAACACATATTAACAAAATGATGTACTTCATGTCTTTGGTCCATGATTCTATAGCATCCATTAGTGTGTTTGTTTGTTTATAAAAAGCACTGAATGGATGATATTCCAAACTTCTTGTTGGTTCTTATAGATTATGGATTTTCTCCACATCTTCATAAAAATATGCAGAATCCTCAGTATTTAACCCCAATTTACCCCTGTAACATACACAAGCACTGTGTGTTCTTCAATGAAAGAACACACACATTCAAATAACTTTGTTTCTGTGTATGTGGTGCAGTCATATGACTCACCCAGGTGGTCGGCAGGCCTGCAAGAGTTTGCATGATCCAGCTCTTGACTTAAAGGCGCATCCTCTGATTGATTTTGAGTGTGATCAGAGCTGAAGGTAAGTTACAGATATAAATGAAGGGATCCCTATGCAGAATCTGCCTTGGGCCAGGAAACAGTTCCAGCCATGGCAGCTGGGCTTAAGCCTTCAACTCAGGGTGCAGAGTGATCTAACTCAGTTCCCGTTCTGAGGCCTTCTGCCATGGAAAGAAGGTGAAGATTGTGAGCCAAGAGCAAGCAACACACCAAGACAAATGCATTTTAACTTAGGATTGCGATTTCCACCTTGTCAGCAAGTTAGAAGATGAGTCCAGTTAGTGTCCAGTGGATAATGTGGATGCAATTCCAGACAGGTGGAAGGAGAAAAATCCTTACCGAGAAGTTGAACTTTGTTCTCAGGGCTCTGGACAAGAACAGAGCTCACAGAATCCAGGTTGTCGTAGTTACTGCAGCCAAGTGGCCCCGTTCTGGTTTCAGTGACCTAAGCAATGGAAGAGGGCAGCTTTACCATAAACAACTGAAATGCAAAGATAAAAGGACCTTTGCCCATCCTTAACATACCTGCTCTGAACATTAGGTTGAATTGTGTGCATATGTTTTGATGACAGAATTTGGTGCTAGTAACGCCAAGGTTGCAGGTTCGATACCCATATGGGACAGCTGCTGAAGGAGCTGGACTAGGCAATCCTCATGGTCCCTTCCAACTCTACAATTCTACCATTCTACCTGGAAAGTAGAGCCCTTTCCCAATGTTCTCTTCGACCCTCACCTTCCCAAAAGGCTGGTTTTCTCCCAGTGGAGAAATAAAAAGGTAAAGGTAAAGGTACCCCTGCCCGTACGGGCCAGTCATGACCGACTCTGGGGTTGCGCACCCATCTCGCTTAAGAGGCCGGGGCCCAGCGCTGTCGAGAGACACTTCCGGGTCACGTGGCCAGCGTGACGAAGCTGCTCTGGTGAGCCAGCACCAGCGCAGCACACGGAAACGCCGTTTACCTTCCCACTATAAAGCGGTACCTATTTATCTACTTGCACTTAAGGGTGCTTTCGAACTGCAAGGTGGGCAGGAGCTGGGACCGAACGACGGGAGCTCACCCCGCTGCGGGGATTCGAACCACCAACCATACGATCGGCAAGTCCTAGGCGCTGAGGTTTTACCCACAGCGCCACTCGCTGGAGAAATACTCCATGTATTTTCAAGATCCTCTATTGCTCTGCTCACATTGACACCACGCCCTCCTCACAACTGCATTTGTTTTGGTCCTTAAACGAAAACCCTCCATTCAAGTCCTCCAAGAAAGTGTGTGTGTGTTTTTGTGTGCGCGTGTGTGTGTGTTAACTGTGAGCGTTAGCGTGACTTCAGCCTAGCCACCTCACATTTTAGTAGTCATCTCTAAAGCCACAAACAATGGGGTGAACAGAGAGGCAGAGATAGAAACACGTTCCAAGAAGGCGAAAGTGTGTATCTCCACGTGCACAAGACTTAAGCTCCAGATGGAGGGAAATCAGGCAATCTTTAGAAGCTTAGCCAGGGATATTTTGAAACTACTATTTAGGCTGGCTTGCCGGGAGCTGGGGTTAAGCCAGGCATAATTGCTTGTATACATTGATTTGCATTTTTGTATGGTTTGAGTTTCGTATGGTTTGAGCCATTTTGCACACAGAAGCGGTCCTACGACAAAGCATGGAAGCAGATTTTGTGTGCCGTTAAGGCCAGCAGAGTGAGAGACAGAGAGATATGTGCCACTGGGCACAATCCACCAGGATTGTCTCCTGTGCAAGTCTCATCAAATTGAATGGGAGAAAAACAGGAAGAGTGTGGATTCTTGCACAGCTCATGTTTGTTTCAATTGAGCCTCGCAGGCAAAACATTGCTGGTGGATGGGACCCATGTTCAACTAGCGGGGGAGGGGGGGAGAGGACATTTGGATTTTCTACACTGGACATTGAAACCTCATGAGCTGGCCCTGTTGACACTGAATTACCCTCAACATCCTCAAACTGTGGGTGGGTGTATAAACACAGAAATCCAACAAAAAGTGACATTAAATGCGACAAAACAGAGAGAGAGAGAGAGAGAGAGAGAGAGAGAGAGAGAGAGAGAGAGAGAGAAAGAGCTTTGAAACAGTAAAACTTGAGCCAAGCACTCCAGGCTTATGAGAATGCAAGAGGCCACTTTGCTTCTAAAAAGGAGGAATAATTGTGCAGTAATTGGCTTGCTGATGGAGAACAGCCCTGCCTCTAGCCACCGCCCCCCCCCCCATGAAAGCTCACCATCATTAGCATGGCCGATTTCCCACAAATAGCACAAAGGCGCCAATTGTGGTCTGACTCCCTGCTTGCTGCCCCTCCTGTTTCCTTGGCGGGGGGGGGGAGTGGAATGGGAGAGGGGAAGGCTGACTAAAGCGATAGGTTTATAATTGCAGAGCTGGGTAGCAGATCTCAGGGATGGCAGCCTTGCTTAAGCAACCTGCAAATTAAAATCCAGGCATATGTGATGGGGCGGGTGGGCAGGCAGGCAGGCAGGCAAGCAGGGGGAGAGTGGCTAAGCGGGGGGGGGGGGGAATAAAAGCAGAGTTGTTGCACAAAATGAAATGGAACAGGAAAACAAGCGTCTTTTCTGGTCTGAGTCTGACTGTTGCAGTACATTGTTGGAGGGAGCTGGGAGATTGGAATCCTGCCCCCCCCTCCAAAAAAAGGAAGATAAAATCAGTTAGTGGGGCTGGGAAAGGGATTTCTTGACTTTGCCTCTGGGGTGCAGTCTTGGGTGAGGCTGATCAGCAAGTGCCCTAGCAGGGTCAAACAACTGTTGACCCCTGTCCTTTGGGCTCCCCCCCATATGTTTTCCACATCTGCAAGCCCTGCTGATCTCTCCATCTCATAGGAAGATGGTGCCATTTTGGTTACATAACGATCTGCACTCAAAGAACGAGGTCATGATTAGGATGTAGGAGACTTTTCCAATATCCTGCCACACTGTCATGTGACGGAGGAACCAAATCTGGAATGGGATGACACAGAAAGGAGCAGGCTTAAATGCTCCTCTATACCTGGGATCAACAGGGGCAGGCGGTGTGCTCAGCACCTACAACCCCATTACCTTCCTCCGTTTAATGGGGACAATTTCACAGCAAGAATGAAACCTGCTCCATCCCTCATACAAGACAACGTGTCCTGATGGATGTGGGTCCTTCAAAAGCGTGAGATGGTTTTTCTGTGAATCCTCCAAGGGTCCCTTGTGGTACGTATCTTGCTTATCCCACGCACAATAAACCACCCTCAACAACAACAAAAAGGACATTCTGTGATATAAGTAATAACCAGTGCCAAACCTCCTCTCTATTATACTCACAGCCCATACTCATATCCCCACCCCCACACAAACAAACACACACACACACAGACCCCAACCTGCAGTTCCAATTTCAAGCAGCAAAAATAGGACAGAAAGGCAATTTTTCAGTGTGTGAAGACCTCTGAAGGCAGCCCTGTTTAGGAAAGCTTTTAATGTTTGATGGACTATTGTATTTTAATATTTTGTTGGAAGCCAACCAGAGTGGCTGGGGAAACCCAGCCAGATGGGTGGGGTATAAATAATAAATTTATTATTATTATTATTATTATTATTATTATTATTATTATTATTATTATTAGTGTCAGCTGTGCAGTTTCTTTTCCTTCTTTTCCTCAGACCTCCTTCTCTGCAGTGGCCTCCCAGCAGAGCATTTGGGGTGCGGAGGAATGATGGCTACCGCACAAGCCCCCCTGCATTTAACGGCGAGAGTTGCCATCTCCCCCATTCCCCAGGAACCAAACAACCTCATGATTGAGTTTCATTCTGAGAAATGACATGCAGTGAGCCCTGGGACAAGAGCCAGTGCTACCACCATTTTTGGCCGCAGCGGCTGCCGCCCATAACAAACCCCCTCAAATGCAAAATTTTGCTCCCCGCAAATCACCCCTGTTACAAGTCCTAAGTCTAGCCAAAGCTTCTCAAGCAAGACCAGTCCAAGATGGTGTGCATGAGGGGGAGGAGCAAACATAGCCCCCTCCCACTCATTCCCAGTAACAGCAGAGGCCTGTTCATGCGGAACCTTAACCTGGGCAATCTTCTCCCTCTTTCGAAGATGTTTTTAAAATGTTTCTAATGTTCCTCTGTTTTGTTTTTGTCAGGTTGATGTTGTTTAAATGCTTAGTTGGGGTTGGCGGTTATTTTAATTTGGGTATAACTGTGAACTGTTTATTATTGTTACTGTTATGGGTTTCTATTGATTTATTGGTTGGTTTGTTGCTTGTATAGGATATTTTGTTTTTTAAAATATTTGATGCTTTGTTGTGGGTTTTTTTATATGTTGTAAGCTGCCCACAGTGGCTGGGGAAACCCAGCAAGATGGGCGGGATATAAATTTATAAATATTATTAAATTATTATTAAAGAAGAGGAAGACTCAGGTGAATTGGGCAGCTGCATAGGGGGCCTATGTACCGACACGTAGCACTGCATCATAGTTATCACTGCTAAATTTACACCTTCACATATAAATTAGCACGTGCATTTTTAATGCAAATCTGTGGCCTATTCTGCTCTCTCTCTTTCCCCCCTGATGCTGAAGTGGTGACCCAATCAAGGGCCTAGATTGCAGCAACACGCTCTACACAGAGATGCCTTGGAAGCCAATGGCTTCATGTGCTAGGGAACATCCCCCTGCTTTTTGGATCGCCTCCAGGGTTACCTTGATGGCAGCTGTTGCTATCTGGATGTGATGGAGGCGCCGCAGAGTGCTCTCCCGGTCAATGAAGTACGAGGCTGCCAACTGGTGCAGGGTTTCCAAGGAGACGGTGGCATTGCTCCCCCCACTTCCTGCCAGGCCGCCGGCTTCCGCTTTCCGACTGAGCTTGCGCTTGTCCACAAAAATGGTCAGGGACTCTTCTCCTGCAAAGGCATGAGGCACAGTGTTTAGTGAGCTGCACATCAGGACCCAGATGCTCTGGGCTCAGTGTCCCTTTTGGGTGACTGTCCAATCACCAGCTTAACGAAAGGACAAAATGCACATCTCACAGAAGAGCATCAACCAGAGCCAGATCCCTGGAAAACGTTGAAAAGTTGACTGCCATCCCATCACGATCACCCCTTGCCTCTCCTTGTCTGTTATGTGAGGCTCACGGCTTTGTTTTCCGGCAGACTCGCTTCACCCACACTCTCCACAAAGCTAATTCACTCCCCCTGGCTCAAGTCCTTCAATGGTCACCAGTCCATATCTGGAGTCCACAGGTGGGCAAATACCTTTAGCAGGTGAGTCAAAGACTAGCACAGAGGCAATACTGGTAGGGTATGATCTGGAGGTCAATAGCCTGCCGGTGATTTATGGAGTCCCTGTGACCATATCTGAACATCTGGATGTATTCCTGGACTCGGAACTGCTTCTGAAGAAGCAGCTTAGAGTTGTTAAGAGCACAGTTTCCCATCTTGAGCTAATGTCCCAACCACCCCTGGGTTAGACAGATCAGACCTTGCTTCAGTAATCCATTACCTCTTCTCTAATCCAGTCCTGGTTTGACAACTGCAATGTACACTAGATGCGGCTGCCCTGGATGGTAACGTTGAATCTTCAACTGGAGCAGAATGGTATTGTCTATCCCCTAACAAGTGTTAAGTGTTAAGTGCATGCTCAACCTGTTCTGTGCCAGTTACACTGGTCACCAATTGGTTCCCATGCCCAGTTTGATTTAAAGCCTTGCATAGCCTGAGATCTTCCTACCTCAAGGACCATCTCTACTTTATACAAACCACTCACTAACTGGGAGCTAATCTGCAGGCTTTACTAACTGTTCTGGCCTTGTGACGGGTCCAGACAGGGAGAGCCAAGAGATGGACTTTCACTGATCATTCCCAAATGGTAGAACCTTCTCCCTGAAGAGGTTAAGAGAACTACCTCTTTATTTTATTTTCACACTTCTTGTACCAGGCTTTTGAATTTGCCTGTCTGTTTGAAACCACAGGGACCCCTGATCATTAGGTCCAGTTGTGGCCGACTCTGGAGTTGCAACGCTTATCTTGCTTTATTGGCCGAGGGAGCCAGCGTGCAGCTTCCAGGTCATGTGGCCAGCATGACTAATCCGCTTCTGGCAAACCAGAGCAGCACACGGAAACACCGTTTTACCTTACTGCCAGAGCGGTACCTATTTATCTACTAGCACTTTGACGTGCTTTTGAATTGCTAGGTGGGCAGGAGCAGGGACCGAGCAACGGGAGCTCATCCCATTGCGGGGATTCAAACCGCCGACCTTCTGATCGGCAAGTCCTAGGCTCTGTGGTTTAACCCACAGCGCCACCCGCATCCCTTGGGATAGAATTGTTTTAATAAATTAATAAACCTGGTGTCCTCCCTCAACTATACGGATAGTTTTGACAGAGGAACGCGGCAAATCCAGAAGTTCTGTATCAGGGACTGGCATCTGATTGGCTCCTTGCTTGTCACCTGACTCTCCAGATCAAGAGGATTCTAGGCTGTTCCAGCAGTGTTCTATAAACATAACTCAGTCAGTAGAGCATGAGACTCTTAATCTCTGGGTTGTGGGTTTGAACCCTACATTGGGCAAAAAGATTCATGTACTGTAGGGGGTTGGACTAGATCACCCTTGTGATCCCTTCCAACTCTAGGCCTGCCATCCCTTCCTTTGACCAATCCCCTTGGTGGCACTGGGCGGAATGAACCAACTCCTGATCCACACAGTTCCTGAGCCCCATAATGCTTGTTGGTGCCCATATATTAAGCTTTATAAAGCACCCTAGGTGTCTTCTATGGAAGGTCCATTTAAGCCAACTCTCATTGAATAAATTAAAAATGATTATGATTATGGCTATGATTGTGATTTTTATACTGCCCTTCATTAGAAGATCTCAGGACAGTTCACAAGATAAAAAAAAACAAATAATTAAAACAAAAAAAAAACAAAACAATAACCCCCCTCCCACAAACACATTTAAAACTAAGGATATCCTCCTCCTGCCTCTGGGCAATTTCTACACACACACACACACACACACACACACACACACACACACACAAAATCAGATCCATTTATAACTTGAACATGCTAATTCTATATATGGATGTCAACAGCAGTTCCACAGTGGACTTTTAATAGACCTACAGAAGATCAAAACACAGAAAACACACGTTCAGACTAAGGAGGGGAGAAGAAAAAGCAGTCTTGGCAAGTGAGGAGGTATTATTTAAGCCAATTGGTCACTTGCACAGCAAAATGTCACTAATTGTCTTTAGCTGTCTGGCAAGCTTGTTTTGTTGCTATTAGTAGACATGACTTATGGATTTCTAAAAATCCATACCGCTACTTTAAGCCCTGCCTTGAACTACGGCTTTAATCAATAATAACAAAGTCTTCACGCCAATTTGTATTAGTGTGAGAACTTTGTTGCCAGATTCTGGGGAAAGGGCGATTCAGCGGACCCCAATGCCCTACGTGAGGTTCCCAAAGTTGCTCGGTGTGACAAGAGGCGTGGGGAGATACATGGGAAGACTGAGAAGGGGTGTGGGTGGCTTCAGCAAAGAGAAACAGCCCACCACAACACCACAAAGAGCCAGGATGGTACAGCTCATCCATGGAGCTCCCTCACCTTTGGCAATGTGCCTTCTCTCAGCCGACCCCAGCGCAGGGCAGTTATGGGGAGGGCTATACAATAACAGAACACACTAAGCAACTCCTGTGACTGCCCACTGTGGCTTTTTTCATGGTAAGTAAACATTTCATCTGCTTTGGACCACAGTCTTGTGGTTGGTCTGATGGAGAGTTAGTGGTGGGAAGACCTGGTCCTTGGGCTTGTGGAATCTGTGCTGTCCCATGGAGCCAAGGGGGCCTCTTTGTAATCTGCCTGTGCTGGTGCACACAATGCACTGGGGATCAAGCTTACCAGACAAAGTGTCTCTCACCCCACCAAGATTGTCAGATGAGGCCAACCTGGCGATGCTGCAACTTGCAGAGGTTCGCTGCAGCGCTTCTCAAAGGATGTGGCAGGAAGATTCAAGAACAATCCAATATTATAGTTCACGAAGGATTCATGTTGTTATGTAGATGCATTATTTTATACTTTCTGGATGCCTCGTGATGATATTTTAAGTAGTTGTGTTTTCTGCTATAAATCAAGGGCTGCTAGGAGTGGTTTCTTTTTTGTTTTCAGATCTATTTTTTATCAATTAAAAATTTGGTGTGGTGTGAGCCAATTTTTATTCCAAAAGTGTGGCCCAGAGAACTTTTTTTGAGAACTACTGCCTTCCTGTGGAACTGCCTGGGCTCCAAATGCAATTTCAGTGCTTGAAGAAAACACATTTGTGGAGGCCTTTCCTGACCATGTAGTACCAGTTGGATTTATTTCCTTTTAGTTTCCTACCATTGACTTAATTTGAGATTTATTATTATTTTTTGTATTTTTTTTGTACACCACTTGGCTATTATGTATGAAAAATGGTATATAGATTTGAATAAGCAAAACAAAATACGACCAGCGGTAACGAGTGCAGGATGGGGTGGGGGACCCACCAAAGCCAGGGTGGCAGTGATACATGCCCGCCTCTGTGACTAAGAAGTTATGGAGTGGCTCTTGAGTGTGGGGAGCCTGGGTTTTCCCCATGCCAGGCCAGTTTTATCCACCTTTGAACTTTTCCATTCAGCATGATCTCCCCACTGAGTGCCCATATATATATGTATGTGTAAAAATCAGTAGGATTCAGAAGCTGTGTTGAAGTGTAGGGCTCTTGGCCACCTTCCCCTAGCTGCTGCCCTAGAGATATTTCAGACTTCACCTTCCCTAAGCTTCGGTCTAGGCTGGCTTTGGTAGTTGTGGTCCAAAACATATGGAGGGCACAACTTTGCAAAAGGGCCATCTTGACCTTTGTGTAAACAACTCTGGAGTCAATGTTTGTTTCTGTCATGCCCCCCAATCTTTATGCTCCTTCTGCTCCTGATGCTTTGAAATGTGTGGCTGCTTCTCCGTGGCAGTTCTGCCTTGAGCTGAAAACATGTGTGTGGCCATAATCCTTGGGCTGGGAAGAGGAATTTGAACAATTTTAACCCTGTTGTATGAGCAGCACTATTGGTTGCTGAGCTGTGGTGCCAGCATAGAGGCCTCCCGTGAGGTTCAGCCTGATCTTTCTTTTTCTTATTCCCCTTGCTGACGAAGCTGTGAAGAGTTGCCTGCGACACACTCATGGCACTGCTGCCTGTGGGCTGCGTGTCAGTCTGCTGAGATGTGGCACCATGATGACCGGGGGGGCGGGTGATGTGGTATGACTGTAACTGTTGTCAGGGGAAGGTGCCGTGACTTGGAGGGTCGCAAAACTATTGTTCAAGAGAGTTGTGGGCATTACCACCAGGCATACTGCTTGCAGTTCGATGGTTGCCATCGTATGGCCAACTGTGCACTGGGTGCCAGCCTAGGCTCTGGCACAACAAGGACATTTTGTACAATGGATACAATGGACTTCAACTGCATGGCCGCAATCGTTTGCACACTTCCTTGGGAGTAACCAACCCCCCTTCCCACTGTATAATGGGACCCGCTTCTGAGTAAAGATACAGTGCATGGGACTGTAAGGCTGCACATCTATGGATAGTTACTTGGAAGTAAGCCGCACTGAACTCAATGCAACTTAATTCTGTGTACACATGATGAGGGGCTTTTGTTCCCACGTTGACAATCTGCAATCTCACAACCGATACACACCTTGAACTCCTTGAAGAGGAAGAGTAGGACATAAATTAAACGCATGAATAAATTAATAAAACTGTTACAGTAATACAGAGCTTTTGGTGTGCCTGGAACACATGTTTTAATATAAAAACACAACACTTAATTCAGGTACTCGGCCGATGTGGCTGAAGACTATAGTTTTTGAATTTAAGAGAGAAAACACATGGGAAGAAAGGGGACCATTCACCTCCAAGTGTGGCAGAGAGCAGGAAATGGGTCCCGTATTTTTTAATCAGGTTCTCGGTGATCTGCTGGAGGCTGGGCCGACGCCCCAGAAGGCGAATGTTGCGGATGAATTCTGGAGCCAGGGGCAGAGGCAAGCTGAAGAAATCTTTCCTTTCCAATGCCAAATTATTCACCTTCCAGCGAGCAAATTCTCTGGAGGAGAAAGCCAAGAAAACAGTAATGGCAAAGTAAGCACAATTATAACTGTATCCAGGACCCAGGCCTGGTTTTTCTTAATATAAAGAAGGAGCACGTTTCCAGCACCTAGGAATAAGGGGATAAAGGACCCTCTGAAGATAACTCTGTTGTGAGTTAAGTATACACATGGGGAGGGGGGTCAACAGGGGCGAGGACACTAGTTCCACTTCCATTACCACTCCAGCCATCCTCACAAGTTGGAGGGTGACGTCCCAAAGTGGGGAGCCTCCTATGCACGTGGGGGCTCCCTGACACAATTCGGAACCCTGATTTTCCAGGTTTCTAAAACACACAAGGCGCCCCCAGAAGTAAAAGACGCTCCCTGCTTGAAATGCTCACCCTCCAACTCAGGGGCAGCCTGTCCTGTTTCAACGCCTGAGGCAAAACAGGGGCTGCCTCCCCACTGCCTTCCTGGGGTTGTGTGACTTTGGCCCCCAGTGGGAGGTCTGTGAAATCTTGCCAAAACCCAGAAGCTGCAGCCACTGATCCTTGCTTCCCCAGTGGCAACAGTGGTAGGGCTGCACGAGAAGTGAGAAGGGGTGGTAAGAAGAGTCTCACAAGATCTCACCAGAAGCCACTGCTTCTCCTTGCTCCTCTGGCTGCAGGGGTGGCACTGCCCCTTGGGATTCCAACCCCCCCACCCCAAGATGGCTGCCTCAGTCCACCTCAGGCCAGTCCTGCTTCAAGTGGGACTGGGGGAGGGATGAGGACCAAGTTGCACACTAGTCTCTATGGTCCACCTCTTCCTTCACCGACTTCCCTAACACAAAGACAGAAAGCTTGAAGAAGGCTGATGCACTAGAGAATTCTGCACAATATTCTGAGCGTTCTGGGTTTCTGTATGAATCCAATCTTAAGCACAGGCCTTGCAGTGTGAAGATTGTAGGCTTAATTTAAAATGTTCCAGAGGGGGAGGTGAGCCCTGCCAAAGACATTGAAAAGCTGTTCTGATACCAGTTCACACACTTTACTTACCTGCAGTGGCGTAGCGTGGGGGGTGCAGGGGGGGCCGGCCGCACCGGGCGCAACATCTGGGGGTTAGGGTTAGGGGGCGCAAATCCATGGGTTAGGGGGTGCAAATTACTTGCCTTGCCCCGGGTGCTGACAACCCACGCTACGCCACTGCTTACCTGACAGTACAGACATCTCCGGAAAACGATAAACAACAGCAACTGAAAATATTACATGCAAAGTGTTCTGAAAACCAGGGGTTTACAGAAAACACCCTGGGAAAAAATGCAATTAAGACTACAGACCTAAGTATACTTACTAGGGATTAAGTCCCATTGAGCTCCATTAGACTTTTCTGCATAAACACAGAGCTACACTCTAAATTATTTTCTGTTTTCCTTTCCTTTCCTCGAAATTCCTCATCTGCTCCCCCTGATCAAAAACCTCCCAATTCACCTGGACATTTAAATTTTGCAGCTATTATCATTTCCCCCCCTCGTGGAGAGTTGCTTCACCAGCCCAAACAGGACAAGCAACGCTGGTAAGAGGCAGAAGATAACATTCACAATAACAGTTCGACTGAGAACCTGCAATTGTGTTTTTGGTGGGCTTCAGGTAAAGATGTATGGAACACCACTACCAATAAATTTCCTTAGTCTTACTGAAACATTCTTATTGCTTCCTTAGGAAGTCCTTGGATGTTTTGCCTAAGCAGGAACCTCCAAATTCCCATCAATATTTTTGTTTCAGACAAATGTGACGGCAACTCTGTTGAAGACTTCATTTTTGTGCCTGGTACCTTGACAGCAACGCTGATTGCTACAACCAGAAATGAGTGATTCCAACAGCTTGTGGAAACACATAGTGGCACTAGGCCAAGAGCGCTGGCGGAATTCAGTTCACGTCAGTTTGATCCTATTCCTTCAAGGAATATTTCTGATCCATACCCCATCTGTATGAACCAGCTTTCCAGATGGATAGGACATTAGAGAGATTTATACAAGGCAGTCTATACACCACAGTAAACACTGGCAATCTGTAGATCTGATAAAGTGCCCCAAATTATAAAAGGAGGTAAAGGGCATATATTTGCACGGCTACTCTTTTCCTTCCCCCAAAGGCAGGATAAAATAGGCTAGCAAGCAAAACCACTTAAGAGTAACAACAAGACGACTTACACATCTGCTTCGTCCTATGTTACGGTTGTCAAGCTAAACCACGAAGACATTGGCTTGCCTTTTAAAGGGTTTGATACAACTACAGAGGTGATGCTCTGGATCCTGCTTTGCTTCCATCAGTCCCGCCTGGCATGGCCAATGGGCAGGGATTGTGGGAAACATAGTTGAACAACACCTAGAGGGGCAAAGTTTCCCCATCCCTGCTCTCTTGGGTTCTTACAGGAAGAAAAGAATGGCTAGAGACCATGGGATTTGCTATTTCCTCTGCCTATTGATTCAACTGAGGAGACAATGGAAACTGCAAATTCCATGCTGCCTGGTGGGAGATTAGGCTCTTGAGCAAGCTCAGGAACATAATTTACAGTGAAGGAGAAACTGAAAGGCTTCCTGCATTTTAGTGATGCCTCTCTGCTGCTAGTTACTCCTACCCCATCTGAAAGGAACCATTTTTGTCTTGGAGAGGGGGGTGGGGAAACTGGCAGGGGAAGAATGTGTAGTCCTCTATTTGACAGGTTCATAATTGTGTCTACCTCTGCCATTATCAGTACAGTTCCATTTGAGTCTGAAATGAAACCCGACTATATGGATTTCCATCACCACCACCCCCTTGCCAAGTCCCAAGAAGCCAACCTGACAAAATCTCCTCTCCTTTAAAAGCCCAGCGGCCCTGCTGCCCTTTTTGCACATTGACACCTTAAGGGACACGGGTGGCGCTGTGGGTTAAACCACAGAGCCTAGGACTTGCCGATCAGAAGGTCAGCGGTTCGAATCCCCCCAACGGGGTGAGCTCCCGTTGCTCGGTCCCTGCTCCTGCCAACCTAGCAGTTTGAAAGCACATCAAGGTGCAAGTAGATAAATAGGTACCGCTATGGCGGGAAGGTAAACGGCATTTCCGTGCACTGCTCTGGTTCGCCAGAAGCGGCTTAGTCATGCTGGCCACATGACCCCAGAAGCTGTACGCCGGCTCCCTCGGCCAATAAAGCGAGATGAGCGCCGCAACCCCAGAGTCGGTCACGACTGGACCTAATGGTCAGGGGTCCCTTTACCTTTACCTTACCACTGTGACTGGAGTTGTATCTTCCTTCACACTAGAACTTGGCTTATAAAGAAAGGCCCCCATTTATGAAACAGCTTTTACACTAAGAGCCATTTCTGAGTTTAGTTTTAAGTCTTTCTGTGTGCAAAATATAGGCTTTATTCCAGATGATTCACTTTAAATTTTGATTATTTACTTCAGTTTGACCTTGGGGCAATCTCTCTCTCTCTCAGTCTGACCTGTCTCACAAGACTGCACTGAGACTGGGGAGGCAGAGGCGTACCTTGTGTATGGCACCTTGAGGGAAGAACGGTGAGGCAAAAATGTAATTAACAAAAGCGGTACCTGTTTTGGGCCACCTATCAGGCCATTCTTTGTATTGAGATCTCGGCCAAAGATAAACGTGTTGACACTCAGCAATTTTATACATATCAGTTTAACATCTGCTGCCTGTGGAACAAGTCATGAGCTACGTGCCAACCAGACCTCCACTTAAGAGGCCTCACATATTCTTCACACTATGATGGCTGGCATGGAGATGATTTCGGCAGCCTGCTGTGTCCCCTAACAATGCCGCTGTAAACAATGATCGGCCAATTTCATTCTAATCTTGACAATTTCACTGTAATTAAAACCAGGCTGTGGCTTGCAAACACTTTAATTAAGTCTGATTGGGAAAGATGGAGGAGAAGCAAGGGAGTATAGCATGACTGGCAAAGCCAGCAATAACACAGAGTTCTAAGACTTCTGAGCAGGCCACCCACGCAGCTGCCAAACTAAGTTTTAAACCAGGGTAAATGTGGAGTGGAGCAGAGTTTAGGCTCAAATGACAGTTGCGAGATTGCAAACCCTAAGTCAATTTCTCCAAACTCCTGGTAGTTGAGGAACATGTTTTACTTAATTGTAACTGAATGCACAATTCACTCTTCAACCTGGAAAACTTATTTCTAAAATGCTAAGAATAAAAATTAAATCCCACCAATTTTGGTTTCTGTTCAAGCCACTGAGATTCGTCCTGGGCACAAACTTTGTGCAGATTGCAGTTCTTCTGCATGATTGCATCTCCAGTGCGCTCACACACAATACTGAAGGTGGGTTTATTTATTTTTCATACAACATAGTTTGATAATTACTACCACATGGCAGTGGCAGCAACAAAAAGAGCATATCTTTTAACCAATACAATCTATTTGGTGAATCTCGCAGCAGAGCTCTTTTTAAATCTTAAACTGGCTGGTGCAGACCAGGGTTGCATCATTGACAAAGGACCAGTCAATATCCTGCTATGAAAAGTCTCTGCCATTTTGAACCCATGCCAGTACAGTGGGTTTATCTATTTGCTCATTTTCACTAAAAATTCTTCAGGGCAACTTACAATTTATTTATTATTTTTAAAGTGCATTAGAATAAAACCCTCAAAATCTTATTAAAATCCTTTTAAATATAGATTGGGAAATAGTGGAGAGATCTGATGGATTTATTATTATAATTTTGCTGCTGTTACCCATCCTGTGAGATGGAATCTAAATCTAAATAAATAGATAAACACATCTATTTATGTATGTCACTGAATGTACAAAGTTTAGTGGTTATTGACATTCACATGGGAATGCTAACCAGCTGCAGATTAATCTGTTTCCCCCCCACTTTTGGATACACAATAAAACATTGACAATGACGTTTAGATGACTCTCAACATTCACTGATTTAAATGTGGTGTTTCCATTCCTCTTTTGAGTGCTTTGCATGATAACCAATAAGAGACACACAGGAGGAGGCTGGGCTGGTGGGCTGGTGTTCAGAGACATTATGGCTGGGTACACATTATCATCTTCTTTGGCTCCAGTGTGCTCCCACTCCTGCTGTTTTGAGCCATTTACACATTGTGTTAGCTACAATACATATCTATCTTGAAAAATATATGCAGGTCCTGCTATCCCAACACTTGTTAGAAGGAACTTCAGTTATCCAAACATGAGGAACCTCACTATACATACTTCAGATTCAGATATCCAAACAGCAGGACCTGCATGTAGTACTAAAACCAAATGAGCAGCTTAAACAATCCTAGGTTTTTGTGTTTTGCTGGTTTGGGACAGCCATGGTGGGAGGGAGGGGGAGAGATTAGACAAATAAGACAGCATCTTCCTTGCTTGCTTGCTTTTTGCAAGGTTTCAGAATGTTTTATTGGGTTTTCTCATCCCCTTGGAGTCAAAATTTTGTGGTCAGGAATGCATTAGAAATTCCCCCATAGGAATAAATGGAAACCATAGACTTGCTATGTGAATCCTCGGCTAACAAACTATTTCCCGAGAATGCCTTGTATTCGTCTTCTTTTTTATTATTATTATTATTATTATTATTATTATTATTATTATTATTATTATTTTATATCCCACCCTCCCCGGCCAAACTGGGCTCAGGGCGGCTAACATCAAAGTATATAATACATTAAAACATAAAATCCAGCAAATGACTGAAATACAGCTTAAAATCAGAATAAATCAGATGGCAACCCCACAATTTATAACTATAACTATAAGGGATGGGAACATTAAGTGCTCACCAGGCTCAGTTATTTGTATGAGCCACGGAGAAGAGTTAGAGAGGCCACTTGTATGCAAGGTCTTGTAAAAAGAGGGGAGTCAGACTGGACCCTGACCAAAGGCCTGGCGGAACAGCTCCATCTTGCAGGCCCCACTCTATTTTGAACTTAAAAATAGAAAGTGTAATACTAGCGGTCAACAAACGAGGTTTAAAGACTCACTCAAGGCAAATCTAATTTTTTTTAGTATAAACACTGACAATTGGGAAACACTGGTCTGCGAGTACTCCAACTGGAGAAAAGCCTTTACCAAAGGTGTCATGGACTTTGAAGATGCTCGAACTCAGGACAAAAGGAAAAAACGTGCTAAGAAGAAGGCACACTTGGCAAACCCTCACCGTCATCAATTCCCGCCTGGAAACCTATGTCCCCACTGTGGAAGAACGTGTGGATCCAGAATTGGCCTCCACAGTCATTTACAGACTAACTGTTGAGACCGTGTTCATGGAAGACAATCTTACCTGGCCACGTGTGATCACCAAAGAGGAAGAAGAAGCTTGTCTAACAAACTATTTCCTGAGAATGCTCTGTGTTCGGATAGAGAGACCTGCGTGTACTGCTGCTTAATGCATTTGCCTGAAACCAGCTTCCATCGCATTGAAAACATGAGCCACATTCACTTCACAGCGAAGCTGAGGTGTGTGTGTTTCAGACAGTCATTGTGCATGTGCAGGTGGCAGGTTCAAGAGCAGGAGTTGGTTCCAGATGTAGGGAAACCAAACAGGTAATGTGCATTGCATGGAGATATCCCCAGCGGCGTAGCGTGGGTTGTCAGCACCCGGGGCAAGGCAAGTAATTTGCGCCCCCTAAACCCTAACCTGCCGCCGCTGCCAGCTTCTTCTTGCTGCTGCCTGGGCTGGGGTATTTACGGTAAGGTAGCCACGATGGCGGCAGCGGGTGCATGTCAGGTGATCTGAGGCGAGTTGCCGCTGGCGCTGCTGCCCAAACGACACCGCTTGCCTGGAGGAGGAGGCGGGCAGAGAGGCGAGAAAAATGCAACATGGCCCAGCAGCTGCAGCAGCGGCGGCGGCGGCGGGGCTGTGAGGAGGGGCTGCCTGGCGCGCCCTCCGCTGTCCTGACGCGCGGGGACCGCGGCAAGCGCTGAGAGCCGCTACCTGCTGGACACCTTCAGCCTGGACGCGCACACAGCTCGTCGGTTCCGCGAGACATGGGGCTCTGCTACAGCCTGCGCCCGAGGCTCTTCGGCAATTCCGGAGGCGGCGAGCTCGCCCCCCCAGATGTTGCGCCCGGTGTGGCTGGCCCCTCTGCACCCCCCACGCTACGCCACTGGATATCCCCACCCCCTCTTTGATGTGTACAACAACATGCAAATGTGACTTGAAACACACCAAGGGGAATGCCCTTGCTGCACTTTAAACTGCTGGCATATACATAACCTGTAATCCCAGATACCATGGGAGGAGGCTGGTACCTTCCTGCCTTGCCCTTGAGCTTCTTGAAACAACAGGGCCAGGGATGGAAAAAGATTCTGGGCTAGGCAAGGCCTCAGCTGGATCCAACAGGACTCTTGGGTGTTAATACGTCAGTTCTGACATCACCATAGAAAGTTGCCAAAGCTGTGGCCAACCCTAGTGGAACGCCTTTGTTCTCAACTCCTGGAAACACTCACTGCTGAACAAGCCACTAGGAAAACTGTAGCGGGAAAGAGAGAGAAATGAGACCATCAAAAAGTAGCAGTGTTGGTCTGAGTTAAGTACTGCATTGCCCTGTTAAAAGGCTGTGGCAAAGGTGAAGAAAGGGAGGAATCTGCAGTGGATAAGGCTGGCTTAAGTTCACCTGCGCTTCTGTCTCTCCGAAACAAACAAAAACCCCACTCACAAAGGGTTAGCAGCCTGCCTGCTGCAGAGGAACAGAAAGATTAAGGCTGCTCTAGTCCCACAGGGTTGACTCTTCCTGCCCCATTTCTGTTGCCAGAAACCTCTCAAGAGAGGCTGTGGGTGTCCCACAGCAGAAAGGGTGGGTGCGTGAAGGTAGAGAAGGTGCGGGGAGAACCCAACTCTCTCAAGGCCAGGGCTTAAGAGAACAGACCCAGCTCAGGCACTGGCGCCAGTGATGCTGTTGTTGTTGTCAGACTCACTGCCTTTCAGCATCTCTTTCCTCCCTGTGTGCATTCATTTCCCCAAGCCACATCCTGGCTATTAGGGTTTCCGTAAGCTGGGGAGGGGCCAAGCGCACCATTCTTTCAGGAATAATCAGGTGGGCTTTGGTGATGCTCATTAAAGTGAGGAATTGACAGGGCTGATTAGAATGAGGCAGCTTGTGAGCAAGAACCGTGAAAAACTGCCAGGCTCAGAACTCTGCAGAAGCTCGTCCATCATGACTTGAGATGCCCCCGTGCCTCTACCTTCCCACTGGCTAGAAATCTGCAAATGATGCCAAATCACATCAACCTACACAAACAAGAGCAGCAGAGCGGGGGAGGCTGGAAACAGAACTTGAGCAGGGCAGATAAAGTGCCCTTTAGGGAAGTTGACAAATACAAAAAAAAAATAAAGAATGATTGAGTGTGGCTCAATCCTCCTCATTAGCTCATGTGGGTTGCCCAGTAAGTGTACGGCCAAGAACACAGTAACCCAGACCCAAGAGGGGCCTAAAACAAAATGTTGCAGCGTGTCTTCTCCCCTAAAAAGAGTGCTCTAAGAAGGGAGGGTTTCAGCCATTCCCTGGAAGCAGAGTATTCCAATTCCCTCTATTTATCTCTCTCTCTCACACACACACATTCTGTTTTTTCTTTTCTAGTTATCATTCAATATTCTGTAGCTATTAAGCATGCTCAGTCCTTAAGCCAGGGGGTTTTTTTTGGGGGGGGAAGCTGCCTTCTGGATAGTTTTTTTTGGGGGGGCGGTATTCGTTTTGCACTGCAAACATTGCTGTTCCCCCAGTCGTGCTGATTCTTGCCTCTAGTTGTAACTTCCCCAAGTTCACCACCACATGGAGAGATAGGAACATAAAAGCACCAACAGAGGCAGCTGATACATGTAGCGTCACCAAATTTATTTACTCCTTCCAGGGACAGACCATCCTGAAGGAGGCCTTATATGACTGAATATTCCATGGAATGGCTGAATGTCAGGACACTCTGTTGCTAGGTCTACTGCCGTCCAACTTGCAGGCAGTGATTTTCTGCATGGGGGGGGGGGGGAGAGACACTTTTGTGTCCATGGAGTAGGGTTACCAGACGTCCCCATTTCCTGGGGACAGTCCCCGGATTTACGAATAAGTCCCCTGATTTCATCTAATGTCCCCGGGAAACGCAGCAGCGGCAGTCTCAGCAGCCGGGAGCAGTTGGCTCTGGCTGACTTCAGGAGCTGCTCGGAAGTCCCCATATGATGGTGTTGCAGGGGCTCAAAGATGCAGCTTCTGGGCTGCCTCCAATTTCCCTGACCTCAGCATCTAAGCTGTGAAGGGAGGCTTCATGCTGCCTATCGGAGCAGCCTCCCAACTCCTACTTGTGTGCAAGCAGGGGGGGGGGCAGGGATCTCTCAGTTAGGAAACGGGAAGCCTTCCTTCCCAGTTGAGGGATCCCCGCCCCCTCCTGCTTGCATGCAAGTAGGAATGGGATTGGGGCTGCTCCAATGGGAAGGGAGGAATTACGCTGCCTGAGTCTCGCCAGCGCCGCTGCTCTCAGCCCTCCTTCTCCGCCTTCCATGCCTGACCCACTGCACACCACTTCCCTACCACCAACAACAAAGAACCAACTGCTTGGGGGCTGCCCAGGCTCATGAAGAAAGGAGATAGAAACCTTGGAGGAAGGGGAAACATGGTGGTTGAGGTCAAGGTGGCAGCCGCCCCTCTGCCACTGCCATCGCTGCAGCACCAATGTCTCGAACATACTTTATTTATTTATTTATTGTGTCCTCCGATTCACTGGGGAAAAAAATCTGGTAACCTTACCATGGAGGCTCCTCCTGTTTTTAGGACTCTGAACAATTTGGAAGGTGACAGAACCTAAAACCAAGGGTTGGCATGCCCATCCCTGCTGCTGCTTTCACACTCATTTTCTTTATTATTCTTACAACTTTTGCTACTTTATTTACACATCACCTTATATCTGAAGGGCTCAAGGAGACTTACATATAGCAAACAAATATTAAAAACAAATATTAAAAACGTAACTCCTGGAGAGGGCTTTAGTCTACGCATTATGCGAATCCACCAACCCCAGATGTCAAATCTTTATTGCTTAGCCAAAGGCCACCATCAGTCATATAACAATGCAATGGAAAAAGCGGGACACGCCTCAAAATAGGATTAAAACATATGAATAGCACAACCCACTGAGATATCCAATATATATCCAATATATTTTACATGATGATAGCTTTAGCTTTCATTATGAAAGCAACAGGTTCTTGCCAGTTTGTAATTAGCCCAACACTTTAACAACAGAATTGACAAGTCCTCCTACTACAGGAATTCTTCATCTGCCCTTCATTATTCTAAATCATGCAGGCAGTCAATCACATGGGATTCTACCCATTCTTTTTTAATAAGCAAAACTACAACTAGAAAACTAGCTAGGTCATATACAATCCTCCTACAGGTCTGGTGGTTAATAATAATAATAAGAAGAAGAATAATTTTATTATTTATACCCCCACCCATTTTTCCAGCCCACCCATTTCTCCAGCCACTCTGGGCAGCTTACAGCATATTTTGAAACATAATAAAACACCAGACATTAAAAACTTCCCAAAACAGGGGTGCCTTCAGATGTCTTCTAAAAGTCAGATAGTTATTTATTTCATTGACATCTGAAGGGAGGGTGTTTCACAGGGCGGGTGCCACTACCGAGAAGGCCCTCTGCCTGGTTCCCTGTAATTTCGCTTCTCGCAGTGAGGGACCCAGTGGAAGACCCTCGGAGGAGGACCTCAGTATCTGGGCTGAGTGATTGGGGTGGAGACACTCCTTCAGGCGTACTGGGTCGAGGCCATTTAGAGCTTTCAAGTTCGGCACCAACACTTTGACTTGTGCTCGGAAATGCACTGGGAGCCGATGAAGATCCTTTAGGACTGGTGTTATATGGTCCCTGCGGCCACTCCCCGGCACCAGTCTAGCTGCCACATTCTGGAATAGTTGTGGTTTCCGAGTCACTTTCAAAGGTAGCCTCACGTAGAGTGCTTGAAATTATCGTTCCACAGATGTGCCGAAAAAGATAAGAGATAGGTCAAAGCCGATCGCCCTAGCACACCCTTTCAACTAAAATCAGTAGCATCCGGTAAGGTTGGCCAGAGCCATTTTACCACCCTCCCAACACTGGAGACATTTCACCTTGTCTAGATAGGGCTGGAGTGGAGCAGAGCAGAGCAGATGGCACGAGGGTGGCTCTCTAGCTCTGCACCACCACACCAGGCATCACTCACTTAAATGATCTGGACAGAGAATCAATGATTCTGCCATTTTACACGCTGTCCAGGGACTTCTAGTTCTTCTTACTGCTGGTGCAATTATTTTTATTATTATCATCAGTCCAGAGAAAAGCAGAGTGGTGTGGCACACCGAGCCCCAACCACCATCTCAGGACCATTCAGTATGCTTCCCCTCAATGAGGTAATGCACTGAGCCACTGCTGCTGCTTGTCTTTGATGCCAGAAAATGGCAGGTTCCCTTCTCTCTTCAGCTTGTGAGGATTGATCTTGGCACTTGCTTCCTCCCAGAGGAGAGCAGGGAGCTTCTGGGACAAGTCCCCAACCGCCACCCGTCTTGGCAGCCGGCTCGCTCCTAGCTGCAAGACAGTCACAGAACAAGGAACCGATTCCATGCCTCACTTGGTTAACAGGGCAATGCTGCTTGGCTCAGACTCAGATGCTTACAGAAATACAAAAATATCAGCTTCCTCCTGATTAATAGTGCTTGAGAGCTGATGTAGTGTACTAGCTGAGCAACAATAGCAATGAATCAGGGTGCTTGTGGTTTCCATCTTGCCTTGCCAGGAACTCACAAGGTTCCTTAGGCAAGCCACCCTCTCAGCTTATCCAACTGCAATATGGGGTTAATAATATGATTCCACGTGGGTGACACTGTGGGTTAAACCACAGAGCCTAGGGCTTGCCGATCGGAAGGTCGGTGGTTCGAATCCCCATGACGGGGTGAGCTCCCGTTGCTCACCTTCTGGTCCTGCTTCTTATGCCTGCTATGCTGCCAAAAGAAGAGTCCTACCTGTTCCAGACTGGGTGGTGCTGTGGTCTAAACCACTGAGCCTAGGGCTTGCTGATCGGAAGGTTGGTGGTTTGAATCCCTGCAACAGGGTGAGCTCCTGTTGCTCGGTCCCAGCTCCTGACAACCTAGCAGTTTGAAAGCACATCAAAGTGCAAGTAGATAAATAGTTGCCGCTCCAGCGGGAAGGTAAATGGCATTTCCATGTGCTGCTCTGGTTTCGCCAGAAGCGGCTTAGTCATGCTGGCCACATGACCTGGAAGCTGTCTGTGAACAAACGCCGGCTCCCTCGGCCTATAGAGCGAGATGAGCGCACAACCCCAGAGTCATCTGCGACTGGACCTAACGGTCTGGGGTACCTTTACCTTACAAGGCTATTGTAGGGATTACAACAAGATATGTGAAATGCTTTGTGTGCTCAAAGGTGAAATATAAATACTGTTATTATTAAGCAGACAGGCTTATGCTTGTCTTTGCACCACTGCTGTGGCTAATGTCCTCCACTGACTTCTGTATTCCCATTTAACTTTTAACTCCTGTCCCAAGAAAACAGCCCTGTAACTAAAGCTAAAATGGAAACCAATATTTCTCCAAATCTGAAGCTTCCCTTACATGAAATTGCAGTATTTAGAAGCAGGGTATTTTTAAAGCACCAAACTGGGCTCTTGCCGCAGGGCACTGACAGCCTCACAGGTCTGCTGTGAGGATGAAACACAGATACAGGGCAATTTGCCTTGAGCTTTAGACAATAACATGGAAAGACATTTATAGAGAACGAAGCTTGTGCAATTTGAAAAGGTTGAGTGTTAAACATTTTTGAATCCTGATCAACAGTAATTACCAAACCTGAATTATCCTTTTCTTGTTTGTCCAAACCCAGGCTTACGGTTTCTGTCCCCAAGACAAACTACGAGAAATATACCCAGAACTAATCTTAGTTATAGCTTATGATTTTTCTGAAGTGCTATGCATTCTAGGTCAGGCTTCATCAAACTCGCCCCTCCAGATGTTTTGAGACTACAGTTCCCATCATCCCTGACCACTGGTCCTGCTAGCTAGGGATCATGGGAATCATAGGCCAAAAACATCTGGAGGGCCAAGTTTGAGGAAGCCTGTTCTAAGTGGTGGGGCCTTTGGAGACTGTCAGCTGGTACAGATTTCAGCTGCTGGTTGGCACTGAGCTACTGGAATATATTACACCTAAAATGGTACCAATTGAACTGGCTGCCATTGCCATTGCTGGTTATAACCTTTAAAGCCCTGAATGGTAGGAGACTAGCCACCTGACCCAAACCCACCAACCCACCATAAGTCTGTTCCTTGAGTATGGCATTGGAGGGCTTGTTTATGTGCCCACTGGTAAAGACAATCCGGTTGATGTGTACTCATAATATAGTCTTCTCAGCAGTGGCTCCACAGTTTTGGAAGTAGTTCCTTCTGAGATTTGGCAGGCCTCATCCCTGCCAATGTTTAAGAGGACCTTAGGACTCCCTTCCCCTTTGATGGCTTTTAGGGGTTAATGTATATCGGAGTTTTAATACTGAAGTAGTTATGGAATGTCTATTTCATTATAAATGTTAATCCTGCTGTGATTTTAAATACTGTTGCAAGTTTGTAACTAAATAAATAAATACCCTGGAATTATCTTCCCATGGAAACAAATTCAAAATGGAAGCTTCTGATCTGGGGAAACCATCTAAACTGGAACAGCTTCAGTGCCTCCCAGTTTCATCCACAGCCCTGTCTCCTTTCCCTAAACAGAACAGTGCCAGAGTCTGGCACAAAAATAATAATCACAGTTGCCATTTCCTCCAAAGCAGTATCTTAACTGCACATTTAATTTATCTCCCTGTAAATCTTTATTTTATTAGCAGTCCTGGCTTCCTTACAGAAGTTCTGCAAGAGATGAAAAATTAACCATTGAGATCTTTTCTCTTGGAGTATCAAGAGATGCACTGTATTGGGAGGTGGTACTGTATCAATTGTGTGGTTATCATCTAGTGGAGGCACAAGGAATCTTTTTGAACAGGTCAACTCAAAGGAAGTGTGAACTTCCAATCTGAGCCTCTATAGGATGATGGCAGACTGAGCTTTTGTGGATGATTTAGTGTGCTTCCAAGAGAAATGAATTCCTATTTAAGATCTTCTAGTCACATCAGCCACAGTTAACCTCTGGACAATTTGTTTTGGCTTAGGCCAGGCATGTCCAAATCCTAAAAAAAGAAAAGCTCAACAACTTTGGTTGGCCCTCACACATGTTCACTTCATCAAATCTGGCCCTCTTTGAGAAAAGTTTGGGCACCCCTGGCTTAGGCACTTCAATTCAGAGACCATTCCAGAAATCCTGTTTTGAATCGTGGCTATCCTAATATCACATCAGCCAAATTTGAAGTTTCTTCTTCAGAAAGTTCTGAATAGAAACACTTGCACTTTGCCTTTCGGTTACGCAAATAAATGTTTGCAATGCCGCATGCCTAACTATTGGCATTTGCAACAAGACGTACCAAGCTGTGAAAGGAAACCTATAACTGCAGGGCAAAGGACAAGGGACACTCAAGGCTGGTCGATTCATGCTGGCAAACATATTCAACCCTCATTTCAACTGTTTACCCAGTTTGGAGCTCCAGTCCATCACTGCGGACATTATATGTTCTGCAAATACACCAACAGGGTGCATTCCTTCAACAACCCAGGTGCCCACCAGTGTGTATCATTTTTAAAAATTTGGAGCCACACTTGAGTAGCTTATGTTATCAAGGGAAAACCCTAGGGATCTGGCCCATCAAACCACTGTTTCAGTGGCCCAACAGCCCCTGGTAGAATCAGGCAGAATCAGGCCCAAGACATTTTGGCACCTGAGGTGGACCACAAAATGGTGTACCACACCCCCCCCCCCAGAAGAAGCTACTACTGTATTTAATAAGTTAATGTACTGTATGTTGTTAAATTTATTTATTTATTGAGCAATAATTATATACCACTTAATTAAAAACAACAACCCTCTAACAAAAAATAACCCCCCAAAAACCTCATCAGAAAATACCAATGAAATAAAACTTTATAAACAAGGCGACATAATCAAATTATCAAAATGTAGATAAAACCAACACTTTTACAAACAAATATAGATAATAAAATTACATACCGCGGTAGGCTTGCCTAAATAATTTTTTTTAAGCAGGCGCTGAAAACAGGGTAATGACGTCACCTGCTTAATAAATGACTCAATGGCGAAGAGGACCAACCAAGCACTAATAATGATTTAATACCGGCAATATTCTCAAAAGTCAGAGTTAGGTTTATATAGGGCTAATTTTGATATGGTAAATCTCATGTGCAGCCAGGCCAACTGCGTTGCTGCTATCTTGCACCTCTGTTGTATTCAGTCCAGCCAGTCTCTCTCCTCCTGCAGTTCAGGCTGTGAGTGCCTGTTCAATACTGCTTTGTAAGAACCTTAAATCACTTTGTTCAAATGGAAGTGTCCACAAAAAGATCCTTATTTTATGTTTTATTTATCATTACATTTCTGTTACTGCTGTTACTAATAGTACTTTGGCGCAAGCTTTTCCGTTGTCATTGTATTTCAGGGTCCTGATGGAAGTAGCTTGCACCGAAAACAGCTACCACAATTAAGAGCACAGAGAGGTGACAGGCACGAGAAGAAAAGTGAATTTTTAAATCCCTCCTAGGAGGGAGCACAGCTGACAGCTCCCCTGTCACCAAAGGAATTGTCAATCTAAAATGATTGCTTTTCCAATCTAATTTTGATGCCTGGATAGTTCCGTTGCAGCTTGCCAAAATGAGAAAGTCAAGTGAGTAAGCAAGCAAACTACCACAACCCATTGCTGTTGTTGTTTTATTAAAACAAACAAAAACAAACCAGCTGAACCACTGATCCTGCCTCGTACAACCGGCTTTGCTCATTTTCTCCGAGAACAGCCACTGAAATATTTATGACAATCTTTCCTAGTGACATCGCCATGAAGTCTATTCAAGCCAATCCCCGAAATGTTAACAATCAAGCTGTAGCCCAGCAGCTCTTTATGCCAGTTCTGAGTCTGATAAACAGCATTCCAAATGGGGACATTTCATGGGTTACACTTTAAGCCTCCCCCAACCCATGCATTGTGTTCTGTTTTGTTCTCACAGGGCTTCAAAGATCACCCCTCCTTTCCCCAGCGGCAGTGGTTCTCATACTGTCGGATGAACCTCCCTAGCGGGATATCGTCTCTAGAGCAGGGGTATGGAGCCCTTTCCTGAGGGCCACAGGGCCTTCTGGGCAGCTTTCCAAGGGCCAGATGCTGTCAGGGACAAAAGCAGGCAGGGCAATGGATGTAAACTTGACCACTGTACAGTCTCACACCCCTCTCCATCCTCCCTCCAGACAAGCAAGGGGCATAATCAGAGTTCACATAATGACCAGGCTAAGGCATTCAGAGCTCAAAACTGGAAGAATGAGGGTGTGTAGCCTGGGGAGATTTATTCAGGCCAGATTCAGATGCCTGGAGGGTCAGATTTAGCCCCCCAGGCCTGAATTCCCCCAACCATGCTGTAGAACAGACTTTCTCAAACTTGGTTCCTCCGATGTTGCTGAGCTACAACTCCCATCATCCCTAGATAGCAGGGATGGGGAAAGCTGCTGTAGAATATTGTGTGCACACAACACTCCAGGGAGGGATAAGATCCTGAAGCTGGTAGTACGTTCCCTTCCCACCAGCAAAGACAAGAAGGGGATCCATACAGATACAGAATGGATTTATAGAAGTGACAACATCTCCATTGCCCCATTATCTGAGGGGAAAGCTACAGCTTTGTTAAGGTGGTTCCCTATGTATAGTTTTAAGACGGGCCAACAAGATTGTATTCCGTTCCTCTCCTAAGGCTAGTGTCGAGCTGAGTATCCCAATTCCACAACAGCAGGCGTATGAGCATTGGAGGCAACCATCTTTGCAAGCTCATCTATAGAGAATCTGGTGCTGAGAAGGGGTGTGAGTAGAGCAAGTTTAGAAGGGGACCCTGAGTTCAAAAGATTTGAGAAACACCTCCTCTATATAGGTTCATGGCCAAAAATCAGAAGCAAAATGCAAACCCAGTCCAGATTTAAGGAAGTGCCCGTTTATCAATATGAACGATAAGCATCTGAAACCCTACTGAGATGGAACAATTAAAAGGTTAACTTCTGTTGGCCTTCAGTTCTGTGGCTGAGTTGCCATAATGGTTCGGTTTGGTCTGAGCCAACCTTTTTCCTGGATCCAAAGAAAGGGGCATATTTCTGCTGCTGCTGCCTAGCAACATAATATCATGCTATCCAGGACAGGTTTTGCCTCTGGGCAATTGCTGCTGACTTCTCCCTTCCAGCAAAAATCTCCACTAAACCGCAGCGTAGCTAGGAATGGATAGATTTGCCCATTGTACACATTTTGTCTAATGCACACATTTTTAAAAACAATTTTTTCCTACTATAATGCATTTTTGTATGTTTTCCCCTACCATGCACTATTGTAAGTACTCTTCCCAAATATGTACAGGGTTGGAGAACCTCATCACAAAATTCAGAGAAGTGTGGCTTTTCAAGGATTGCTGCATTTCAATTTGTGATTGGTTTGGGACATGCAAGTTAAGCAGATTTGCATTAAAATGTGAACGTATTTCTCCATCATCCCTAAATGTAGTGAAGTAACCAACCCATAGATGTGAGGACAGGGTGAGGACATAAGCCTAGATGAAGGGAAAGGAGTAGAAGTTGAGAACTTGATTGTCCCTCTGTTATAGTTCACAGAGGGACTAACATCTGATCTCCATCAGGGCCAGCTTCACACATTTTGGTACCTGGCAGACTATCCAAAGGGCACACTTCCCTCCCACAAAGTAGCACGGCAAAATCTCCTCCTTCAGCTCCTCTTAACTTAAGTGAACAAGAGGCCCTCCTTTGAGTCCTGCCTGCATCAATGGTACGTTCTGTGGTGACCCAAGGCACTGTCTTCCCAATCCCACTGTGTCCCAATTGTGAACTCCCTTCAGACTGTTCCCCTCATTACCAGCTTTTCATTGCCTCCCTCCAAAAAAAAACCCTTTACCTTGTTTTGTTAGGAGTTTGTTTAGGGGCGAGCTGAGATTGTGTTTGTTTAATCTAAATGTGGTGAAATATTGTACTGGTTTGCTGTCTGCTGCCCTGAAATCCTCTTGAGATGAAGCTTGGCCTAGAAATAAGGGACTCAATCCATTTCTATATACTGTAGATTCCGGCGTATTAGGCGACTGGGCGTATTAGACAACCCCCCAAACTGGCAGCTGCAATTTGGGGGTTCGTCTTATAAGCCCAGTCACCTAATTCTCTGGGCAGCTTCACGCTGGGAGAAAGCCACCCCTGCTGCTGCTTCAGAGCCGCAGTAGCAGCTCCGTATAAGACCCCCGACTTTTTAACCTCTTTTCCGGGGTTAAAAAGTCGTCTTATACGCCGCAATCTATGGTAACCCCTTTCAGTCCATAAGGTGAGATGTCCTGGTGATGGAACTGATGGAAAAAATCCCAGCCCGTCTCTTTGGCTTACCTGTAGATCCTGTACCTGGTGGCGAAACCCTGCCGAAAGCGCTCCATGAAGTCAACATACTCTGGGGCTCGGTGAAAGGGTCCTCGGTCAGTGAGCAGCCAGTCCAGTGGCACTTGGCTGGAGGAGGCGGTGGAGGCATGCTGTTCGTGTGGTGTGGCAACAGCTGCAGCCAGCCCCCAGCACCCCAGAGTCAGGACCAATACTGAGGACACCCATGGGACCATCAGCCAGAGCCCGTTAAACTGAGCGCTGCGCTGCCACCTCATGCTTCTCCTGCTCGGTTGGCTTCTTCATTCTCTCACCACTCCTTCCCTCTCGGCGCTCCTTCAGGATTTCCTGCACTGAGAAGGCACAAGGAAAAGAAGATGGGTCAGGACTTATCCAAACAAGGTGCTGAGCAATGCCTAGGGCACAGCTGCACAACCTCGGGACCCACCAAGCTGAACGCTTGCAGCTTGTCTTTCGGAAGGGTCAACCCCCTTTTTATTAAACAGAGTAAACAACACAGGGTCCAACCAGTACATTGAACTCTGCCACCTGAGGAGGGCAGATGGGAGCCAACCTTCACACCCATTCAAAAGCGGGAATGGCACATGCCCACTGCTGAAACAGCCATCCAGGGGCAGCGAGTGGCAGCACTGCTGGGTCAGATCCATGAGGGGCCTTTGAAGTTCCTGGGGGCACCACGCTTGATTGACTAAAGCACACAGATCCCAAGTGGAGTGCTTACTTGCCCTCGTGGTCTCCATGCTGCAAGTGCTTTGTACATTTGTTGTTCATCCGGGGCCATCTGGGGTAAAAAGATAGGGTAGAAGCAAAGTGCCAATGCTCCTATGCTTTTTCCCCTAAGGGGGTTCAGGTGCTACAGCTGAGGGAGAGCTGCAGTGAATGTATGAAGCCCCCTGGTCCATCTAGCCTCACCTGTTCCAACTTTCTCCAAGACAATGGGACCTTTGAGTCCTGTATGGCCAGCCCCTCCAAGAGACTGCAGGTCTCCAAGGATTTCAGCAAGAGTCGTCCCAGCCTGGCTGGTGCCTGAGATTCTTTAACTGGAATTACCAGAGAATGAACCCAGGAGCTTCCACATGCAAACCAAGTTCTCTGCTACTCATCTGCATCATCTCCATATAAATATAAATATCCCAGGCTAGACACCTGAAGCAATGCTCACTCAGGTCATAGCAAGCACTTAGCACTTGCACAGCGTAGCTCGAAGAATCATTACACTTCCCATACATTTAACTCAGTCATCTGTATAATTTAGGCTGACAACTGACCAGGTGTGGCCTCTTGCCTTTTAAGAAATGGGCAAGTGCAGTTTTTCAAAGCATGGGAGATGGCTTTTAGGACTTTTAAGATGTTCCCTCCTCTGAATGCCATCATACCAGCTGTTCTTAAAGGCACAGCTACAGCAGCTTCTTCAAACAGCTCACAACTCTAGTTGTTTGAAAATTAGCAGCCCTGCTTCTAATAGGCCTATAGCACAAACCAGGGGTCGGCAACCTAAGGTCCATGGGCCACAAGCGGCCCATAGGGGTCCTTTAACCGGCCCATGGACCCCTGCCGCCTGCTCGGTCGGCTCCCGTGTGCCATGCTAAACCGGCGTGGAGCAGAGCGGGGACCGCCTTCCGCAACGCTGGCTGGCTTCCCATTGGCTGCAAGAAGCTCCTGCAGCCAATGGGAAGCTGTGCACGCCTCCTCCAGGCTGGAAATAGTGTTTGCGCATGCGTGCGCACCGCGGTGTGTGCAGGACCGTGAACGGGCTCAAGCCACAAAAACTTTGCCGACCCCTGGGATAAGCCAATATTATAACTCAGGACGGACCCATTGACACTCAACGGCATGACTAGCTTGTGTCCATTAATTCTGTTGTGTCTACCCTGAGTATGATTTGATTGGTGCCAATCAATTGCAGGTATGTGGGCTGAGATGCCCCCAGCCACCTGGTAGTCTCAAGCCTTGCTTATCCTGACACAGCAACAGAACCACTGCATTTCTCAAACAACCCGCCAATTTATCCAGCATTTATCCGTCACAAGCGGCTTCTCTTCCTCTTCTGGGGCAAAGTCCTCTCTACCTGCCAGCCATCTGCCACTTAGTTATGCCCCACTTGTTCTGCAAGAGGGCACCTGCCATGCCCCCCACCTCCCAGAGCACCAGCCTTTTTAAAAATAAAATACTGTCAACCCCAATTCTGCGCATCACGCGCCCTGCAAAAGCGAAGGGCTTATTTCTTTTGTTCTAAGGCCTCAGTTGCTGAGGAAATGAAATGCTGATTGACAGCAACGGGAATAATTTGTCAGGATCACAGCGCCAGTTGCCAAACCAGCTAGACAAATAAAATAAATAAATCCCAGACAGACAAAGCAAACAAACACAATATAAACAAACAGCTGAAAGAGCATCTCCCACTCCCAGTCTGGGGCAGCATTTTCCTGCCCCCTGCAGAATTCAGCTCCTATTTCAGAACTAAAATAGATGTGTAGATTATTTCAAGGAGGCTGGTGTGATAGCAACTTTGCTTCACATATAAATCTCATCCCGGTTGTAGATGAGAAGCATTTTGAAAATCTGCTCACAGGAGTCTTTCGTTCCGAGTCTGTGTGTGATTCTGTTCTTTTCTCAAAGTACAAACATTTTGTTTTCCCACCCACTCCAGATGAAACAAGAGCAAGAACAGAATGAATTCTGGGACCTTTACCACCATCACTGCTACTATTCATTTATTTATATGCACCATCAATATGCAGAGTGCATAGGCAGAGTAAGATTGGGGGTGGGAATAGTCCCTTGCTTTAGCAGCTTAAAATCTGAACGGAACTCTCTACTCAGGTGACAGGCTAGCAATCTCAAGATGTACTCCACCCCTAATGCCCTTCAAAAAAAGGGCTATAACTTTGTCACATCTGTTGTTTCTTTGCTTGCAAGAAGACCTGCACCAGCAGCTGGTACTTCCAGGAGGCTGGAGAAGAGACTTACCATCAATACCCTCCCCGACATTTGCCTTTTGCTGCTGTCAGTCTCCTCAGGAGTAGGGATTTGGGAGCCAGCTGTATGTCATCTTCAAGCCCTCCCCTCTGAACTGCATTTAAGCCAGACTCCTTGGAGTGCAGCAAGGCCAGCACCACAGACTTTATTGTTGTTTAACACCTGTTTTGCTTTATATTCTTAAGCCTACATTTATTCATTTGGGGAGGGGGGCAATATTGAATTGATTCTGTGTTTGCCAAATTGTTGATTTTTTCCTGTATTTATTTCCCCACTGGGGAGAGGCACTGCAGTGATAACTGTACATGGGGCAAGGGCAGACGTTGCCCTGGAGACAATGCTGCCTTGGCGTTCTCCTACCCTGGCGTACGAGTGGCACACAGAGCCCGTGACCAGTGGGCCCTGGATGCTGTTACCATGTGGCATGCTTTATTTGCAGGGTGTGTTTTGCCACCGCCACCCTCCTTTTCTTTCTTTTTTTCTTTTCTTTTTTGAAGATAATCTTTATTGATTTTATGATTACATACTATACATATACACATTACCTTACATTTACATTTACTCCGAGTTCACTTCCCGCCTTCCTTCTTCTGGCTTTTTTATGTCGTCTCTAAGTTTTTCACATTGTCTTTATCGATTTTGTATATTGTTGTTCTTCTTTCAACTTTATCCGTACAGTGTCTCTATACAAATAAATATTTCTGTATATACATGTCTTAAAGGTAAAGGTAAAGGGACCCCTGACCATTAGGTCCAGTTGTGAACGACCCTGGGGTTGCGGTGCTCATCTCGCTTTATTGGCCGAGAGAGCTGGCGTACAGCTTCCAGGTCATGTGGCCAGAATGACTAAGCCACTTCTGGCGAACCAGAGCAGCACACAGAAACACTGTTTACCTTCCCGCTGGAGTGGTGCCTATTTATCTACTTGCACTTTGATGTGCTTTCGAACTGCTAGGTTGGCAGGAGCAGGGACCAAGCAAAGGGAGCTCACCCCGTCACGGGGATTCAAACTGCCGACCTTCTGATCGGCAAGTCCTATGCTCTGTGGTTTAACCCACAGCGCCACCCAAGTCCCTATACATGCCTTATTGTTTGTCTATATTCATTTACAGATACAATTAGTTACCTTGATTGTATTTTACATTTAATTCATATTGTCATTAACATCCAATAAAGTTTCTTTTAATTTCCCATTATGAGGTTTATTTCCATTCTACTGATTTCACTATTTCACCTTATCCTATCCTACCTTATCCTTTTCTGGGCTGGATGTGTGTCTAGGACGTCATGGAGTCGTACCAGAATAGCAGCAGCATAGCTGCCACTCCATCCTGGTTTAATTGGTATGCAAGCTTGCTTTGGGGAAAAGTAGCAGGAGAAAAACAGCAACACGATTTCTTGTTAAGAACATGGGATAAATGGAAAGAAAGAACGAAATTGAGCAAATCCCTGTATATTAAAACAAAAGCTGCTGCAGGCATTGGCCCAAAAGCCGGTGGGGGAAGCTGCCTTGAGAGGTTTTTTAGTCCGGATTCAGTGGCTAGCAAGCTGTACATCAGAAAAAGGTCTCCAACTCTAGACCAGGGATGGAGAACAATGTTGTCGGACTACTGCCCCCATCATCCATGACCACTGACTTTGCTGAGTGGGGCTGATGGGAGTCAGAGTCCAACCACACCCAGCGAGAGTCCCACTGGCTCTCTATCCCTGGTCCAAACAGTTTGAAGCTGTTAGGAACCAGTTTAGTCAGCTGACAGGTTAAGAAGGAAGGCCTGACAGTTCTTTGCTGCTCTCAGGAGAAAAGAGTGGCTTGGTCCCCCCCCCCCCGCCCCCAACGGCTGCCTCACCTTCACTTTTGATCAGATTAGCGGTTTCATCAAGCCACATTTGTTCGAGTGCAGAACTGTAATCTCTGTCATGGAAGATTTCTGTCCAAATAGGGAATGAACGATACAGAAAATTTCGGACATTGAGAAAGTACAATATAATGTGTCAGGAGATATTAATGAGAAAAGGTTTATCAGAGCCTTCCTGCAGATATAAACCATCATGTTTTTGAGTATTTAATAAAAAATTAACTAGTTTCTAAAAATCTGTTCTGATTCGTTACCTGTTATTTTTAAAATTCAGAATGTCCATTCTGTTTTGGGATTTTTTTAATGTTTCAAACTGGGAGCTAAGGAAGACACTAAATCAAGACCTGGTTGTTGTTGTTGTTGTTTAGTTGTTTAGTCGTGTCCGACTCTTTGTGACCCCCTGGACCAGAGCACGCCAGGCACTTCTGTCTTCCACTGCCTCCCGCAGTTTGGTCAAACTCATGCTGGTAGCTTCAAGAACACCATCCAACCATCAAGACCTGGTAGTGATGAGCAATTTTATTTTAAAAAATGTAGTTGGTCCATTTAATTCTGTTATTACAACTTCATTTGTTTGGTTATTAAATTCATTGCGATCCATCATATGTGTTGCTCTGTGATTATGTACTGCAATTCATTCTCTTTGTTCATTATTTTTGTTTCCTACTTTTTCTCAGTGCAAGACCCGAGTGCTCTCCCACGGCCAGTAATTCCTGCTACTATTAAAGAAATGCATGCCAAAGTTGTAAAATAGTTCCAAATACTATACATTAATTCATTGCTCACTCAGAACTCATTCAGTAAGTTTGCTGAGGCCCTCAGATTTTTATGAGCATCATCTGTTTTAATTGACTGTTGCTTTTTTAGTTCATTGTTTTCAATCTGCTGTTAGTGCATTAATTTGTATGATTGTTATTATTAATTATTTATTGTACTATTTTGTTTCTTGTTACTCTGCTAGCCCCGCTGTTGAAGGTGAAGGATAGAAATAAATAAACAATACTATTAAATTCTGACCCACCTACATGCACATCACTGGGCAAATGTTAATGTCAAATGATGTTTTTCCCCATTCCATCTTATTCAACAGGAAAGGGGGAGGGGGAATCAAGGCGCTTTAACGAAAATTGACTCTTGCTCCCCAGTGGAATATTCTTTAGTTTTACCCAGCCATGTTGCTTCAGCAAGAAGTATTTCAATCAGCTCTAATTGATTCACATGCTGTATTCTGGCTTTCAAACAGCCCACTAACCTTTATGGGCTCCTTGGTTGGAGCAGGCCCCCCACAGAGCAAGAAGCATCACCCCAGGGGGAGCAAGCAGAGCTCTGCCAGAAGAGTAAATGCAAAACCTGCAAACAGGGTCTCCATCACCACCTTCCGTAATAAAGTGCGAGAAACAAGACATGTCAATCACAGCATGTGGCTTGCCATTCTAATGCAAATATAGCAAATGCAGCGCACCTTCCAAGGCTTGGTTGGCAGGCTATTACTATAAGGGTGGACTTGGGGTGCATACAAGCCTACAATGATCTGTGCAGCAGCCTTGTTGTGAATGAGTGCGCACAAAACCTTTCCCTGTAGCTAACAGAGAAATCCATGATGCCAGTCCTTTCCCTGCCTTGCCTGAAGGCAGGAGCTGATTTTCCCACCCCCCAACCCATCCCCAGGATCTCCCTTTGTCCTGATGATGGCTCTGATTTGGCCATATTCAAAGTGAGTCAGAGGGCAGAGGGCTGCAGCTGAGGAGAGCCTGGTACAGTACTGGAATTTGGGGTGGGGAAGGGGAGGGGAGCTGCTGAACACAGGGCCATCTTACCCATAGAGGCTAGTGGCACAGGGTGCCAGGGCCCAAGTTCTGGAGGGTGCCAGGGAAGAGGCGGAGGCAAGTAATTTGTGCCCCCTAACCCGTGGATTTGCGCCCCCTAACCCTAACCCCCCAGATGTTGCGCCTGGTGCGGCCGGGGCCCCCCCTGCACCCCCCACGCTACGCCACTGCCGCCGAAGGAGCCGCCCTCCAACCGCTGCCCGCCTCCTCCAGCCCTGCTGGCACCGCCGTCTTCCCTACAAAACTCCCGGGAAACGGGAGGGTGGGTGGGCGCCAGAGGGAGCTTTGCACCATGGCACCGGATATGCTCAAGAAGAAGAGGTTAGGAAGAGCTGTTTCTTAACCCCTACTTGACTCACACAGGAGCAGAGTCGGGGGGCAGGCACAAGAGTGCTGGGACTTCCATGGAAAACATGGCTCCTCTTTAAATAAATAAATAAATGCCTGCCAAGATGCCCCGGAACTGGGTAGAACTATGAGGAAGTGGATGGAAAACAGTTGCTGGAACACTAGATATTATTTCCATATGTTGCATTAACTCTGCACAGTATGTATGGCAGGCTGTTCCTGGAGCCAATTTTCTTGCTGGCTGTGCAGCATAGCCCTGATCCAAAAGCCCAAAGAAAAATGCCAGTCCTTGGCTCCCATGAAGCTCTAATAATACATTTTGGATGTGACTGGTAACTGTCCTGCTGTTCTCTTATAAAGGACCTCAAATGGCTCTGCTAGCGCATGCTGTTCATGACCTCCCTCCACCCCACTCCTCCTGCCATTTCAGTTCTGGGCTCTACTAATGCATGTCAATCAGCACTTTCAATGCACTCCCTGCTATTTCATTTCTGGATCCCCACCTGGCTCTTCCGCCGAATCTCCATCAAAGCCTTCATTACCTCTTGCTGCTCCATCTCTTCCTACACACATACAACACGGCCATTGCCACTGGGTGTTATTACTGGCTTCCAACATCCCCACCTATCCCTGCTGCGAGTCTCCTCTTGACCACACAGCCAAAACACCTTAACCTTGACCTGCCACATGCTGGCTAGTCCAGCTCCAGCCAAGTACAGGATGAGAGGAACTATTTCATCTAACACACAGCTTAGGGAGCAATTTCTAAGGATGTTTCAAAATGGGGCTCGCACTCAAACATAGCCAATAATTGAGGCCGGCCAGATATTATGAAAATGATTTACAGGTGGTACATGACCCCAGTCAAGCTTGCAAAAATTTACCATTTGCCCAATAATAAATGTTGGAAATGCAAAGAAAATGAAGGTACATTCTTTCACCTTTGGTGGACGTGCCCAAGGATTAAGGCTTTCTGAGAAATGATTCATAATGAAATGAAAAAGGTATTTAAATATACATTCCTGCAGAAACCAGAGGCCTTCCTTCTGGGCATGGTCGGCCAATTGGTGCCAAAGAAGGACAGAACTTTCTTTATGTATGCTACAACAGCAGCAAGAATACTCATCGCAAAGTACTGGAAGACACAGGATTTACCCACTCTGGAAGAATGGCAGACGAAGGTGATGGACTATATGGGACTGGCAGAAATGACTGGCAGAATCCGAGACCAGGGAGAAGAGTCGGCGGAAGAAGATTGGAAGAAATTTAAAGACTATCTACAGAAATATTGCAAAATTAATGAATGTTAGAATGATGTCGGATAGAAATTAAGTGGTTTCCAGCTGTAATGCTTTAAGAGAAATATGGGGGGGGGATTCAGAAATAGGTTAAAATTTATTAATAAGGATTTGCTGAACTAATAATTTGAATTGGAATACAAAAAAGGGAGGTATGAGGAGGTCTGGGAAATAAGTTAATGAAAAATAAGTAAATGGAAACTTTGTGTTTTTTAATTATTTTTATTTTTGTATTTTTGTTATTATTCTTTGTCTTTTTACTTTTTGATTTTTATTGTATTACTATTGAAAACCTTAATAAATATTCTTGGGGGAAAAATAATAATTGAGGCCGGCCAGCACCAGGTGGGCCACGAACCAGGCTGCATGTATTCCATTCTGCTATGGCATGGGTAGGTAAACTAGGCCCGGGAGCTGGACCTGGCCCAATCGCCTTCTACTGGCCCGGGAATCAGCATGTTTTTAGATGAGTAGAATGTGTCCTTTTATTTAAAATGCACCTCTGGGTTATTTGTGGGGCCTGCCTGGTGTTTTTACATGAGTAGAATGTGTGCTTTTATTTAAAATGCATCTCTGGGTTATTGTGGGGGATAGGAATTCATTCATTTCCCCCCCCCCAAATATAGTCCGGCCCCCCACAAGGGACAGTGGACCTGCCGCCCGCTGAAAAAGTTTGCTGACCCCTGTGCTATGGCCTCAGGGTACAAATGCCAAATGGGACATCAAGGACAGAAGTTGGGATCCTGGAAATCTCAGCTTTCATTAAATATTTTTCTAGCATTCAATAAGGGAAGAGGTATGAGTAGGCTAAATACTTTACAGAAGGGTTAGCCAAAGTAGTAGTAGTAGTAGTAGTAGTAGTAATAATAATAATAATAATAATAATAATAATAATAATAATAATTTATTATTTATACCCTGCCCATCTGGCTGGGTTTCCCCAGCCACTCTGGGCGGCTTCCAACACAATATTAAAATACAGTAATGCCTCAAACATTAAAAGCTTCCCTAAACAGGGCTGCCTTCTGGTGTCGTCTAAAAGACTGGTAGTTGTTGTTCTCTTTGACATCTGGTGGGAGGGCGTTCCACAGGGCGGGTGCCACTACCGAGAAGGCCCTCTGCCTGGTTCCCTATAACCTCGCTTCTCGCAGGGAGGGAACCGCCAGAAGGCCCTCAGCACTGGACCTCAGTGTCCAGGCTGAACGATGGAGGTGGAGACGCTCCTTCAGGTCTACTGGGCAGAGGCCATTTAGGGCTTTAAAGGTCAGCACCAAGACTTTGAATTGTGCTCAGAAACGTCCTGGGAGCCAATGTAGGTCTTTCAAGACTGGTGCAGGGCCTTCCACATGTCTTGGGCTCCAACTCGAAGCTTTTCCCCTTATCGTTATTGGCTGGCTTCAAATATAAACAGAGTAGCAAGGGGAGAGGGGGAGGCTTAAAAAAAATTCCTCGTGGGTTGTCCGCCTTATTAAACCACCTTTTCCAGGCTGCTTTACTCCCCACAGAAGAATCTACGCGTGGGTGCGAAAACAGATGGTGAGGGAGATTTTTAATTGTAAAAAACGGCTGCAGGGAAAGGGTTAAGCAAGCTAGCAAGCATACACACATATGCACCATCTTTCTGGCCAAATCTTTCATGGGCTGTGTTAAAAGTTGAACAAACACAAAAACAGTTGGGAGACTCTCCACATCACTTCCAGCTTCCTCCTTAAATGCTGTTCAGCCAAGCCTGCTGAGAGAGGATGGATACAGGAGGCCTGTAGGGCTTTGCTGTCTCTGTCAAGCGCAAACTGCTGCCTTTTTCTTTTTTTTTCCTTAAAAAGTCCATGCCTAGGGACCGCTTTTTTCATTAAGAGCCTGTCACCTGTGCGCTGCCACCAGAACGCTGCCTTGCGCTCTGGGCACCAAACCCATGCTGCCAGCGCCAGAGAACCACTGTCTGGCGGAGACAGCTCATTCCAAGCTGAAGATTCGCCCTGCTGTTTTTCCTGCTGCTGCCGCCGCCGCGCATGCAACCAGGGAGCGGCTCTCACCTCCTGTGGGGCCTGGCGCAATGAACTCCCCTGGGGGCTCTGAGGCAGCCGAACGGAAAATGTGACAAACAATTCAACACAGCAGTGATCATCTCTCCCCCGAGGGCCCTGCAGCACCGGCCACCGAGGAGAAAAGGAAATAAACTCACAAGCTGTACAATCCTAGCAGCTGACAACTGGGCTTCCATAGGGTGGTGCTCTGGACCAGACCTTTGCAGGTCCAGGAGAAAAGCCAAAGGCTTGCCACCTCTTTATGGAGAGCTGAGTGGGTGGGCTTGGGGCTCAATCATGTTTTGACATCAAAGAATCACAGCAGGGCAATGGTGAGCATTTTAATAATAATAATAATAATAATAATAATAATAATAATAATAATAATAATAATAATAATACTATTTTAAAAAAATTTTAAAGGGGGTTTCTGGAGGGCACATATGGGAACTATAAATCTGAATTCTGAATTTATTGTTATTCACGTTTTATACTGTATTTTATGCTGTTTTTTGTTGCATCAATTAAGTGCTTTAGATTTGTTGTTAGCCACCCTGAGCCTGGTTTTCTGAACCGGGAAGGGCGGGGTATAAATAAAAAAATATTATTATTATTTTTAAAAAATAATTTTTTTATTAAAATGGGGGGCAGAATGAGATCTTGGGGATCCACAGAAACCCTTTGGTGCCATGACATCGCAGCAGAAGACCCACAAAGACAGTTAAACAGCAACAGCCATTTTTCCTGCGTGGGTATGGACAACCCAATTCACTTCATTTCAGCTATAAGGAAAGCCTGTTACAGTTGCTAGACAATCTCAAAAGGCTCAGATTTTATTTAAATTTCAGCTCAGAGCAATTAATGGTCTCCCTCATAAACTCAGAGAGATTTCACTCTGTCTTTTAAGCCCCACAATTCCAATGTGGAAATCTTTCATGCACAGAAGTTGAACCCGGCTTGCAATTTTAAGTGCAAAATGGAGCTTTCTGATCAGCATCTCTGTAATTACCAGCAGGCCTAGATGAAAGGATTGCGCTATTCCTAGGTTTGACCTCACAGCCCTCCAAGGGATTTAAAACACATTTTCCTTTCCTTTGGAGAGGAGTCTTCTCTATCTTAGCCCCAAGTCGGCTCTTTAGTGAGCACAAGGGATGTTGGAATGAGAGGGTAAGAGAACATGTCTTATTCCTCTAATTCAGGCATCCTTCCTTGGGCTGACAGTTCCCCTGAAACAAAGAGGAAGGGCTGTGAGCCTTCCCAGGATGTGTTGTTGTCATTTAGTCATTTAGTCATGTCTGACTCTTTGTGACCCCCTGGACCAGAGCACACCAGGCACTCCTGTCTTCTACTGCCTCCCAGAATTTCATCAAATTCATGTTCATAGCTTCGAGAACACTGTCCCATCATCTTGTCCTCTGTCGTCCCCTTCTGCTTGTACCCTCCATTTTCCCCAACATCAGGGTCTTTTCCAGGGAGTCTTCTCATGAGGTGGCCAGTATTGGAGCCTCAGCTTCAGGATCTGTCCTTCCAGTGAGCACTCAGGGCTGATTTCCTTCAGAATGGATAGGTTTGATCTTCTTGCAGTCCATGGGACTCTCAAGAGTCTCCTCCAGCACCAGAATTCAAAAGCATCAATTCTTCGGCAATCAGCCTTCTTTATGGTCCAGCTCTCACTTCCATCCATCACTATTGGGAAAACCATAGCTTTAACAATACGGTAACAATGTGTTGTTACTCAAACCATTAAAACACACTCATACTCAGTCAAGAAACACTATTTGGGCCATTTGATTTATACTGGGACATCGGCACGCCTTTCCATTTGATTTATTAGTTGTTTTGTTACGCTTGCCCAATGTTTCCACATTTCTGCCATCTGGAGGGGCATTCGTGTGCTACTGTGCAACAAAAACTACTGCTGATACAAATGAAATGGAAGTGTATAGCCACACGAATAGCCTCAACACCACAAATCATGATATATGATCCATAGAAAGGGATCCAAGCAGCCCCAACTTAACAAAAGACATATCTTATTAGCTGCTAGTACAGTTCCAGCTTTTCCTGACACCTTCCAGAAGCTCCACCGCTTAGGACCCCTCTCCACTAGCTAGTTCCTCCACAGGATGAAGGTTAAGGGTATATGGTTGCCAGAGGCACAGCCCCACACTTATGGGTGGTGCCTCTTAGGGCAGGCAGTGGGAACTTCTAGGTTGGAGCAAAGCTCACTGGGGGTTACAGCACTCATTGGGATCAGCACCTGGTGGGTCAGAGGACAAATACTGGCTCTGCCTGGTTGTTCAGAGAAAAGGCTTTACTAACATGAGTACAAAGCAAAAACAGAAGTCCTCAAACCAAGGAGAGAAGAGCATGCCATCCCTATGAGATGCCAGTATGGTGTAGTGGTTAAGAGCAGTAGACTCGTAATCTGGTGAACCAGGTTCGATTCCCCGCTCCTCCATATGCAGCTGCTGGGTGACCTTGGGCCAGTCACACTTCTCTGAAGTCTCTCAGCCTCACTCACCTCACAGAGTGTTTGTTGTGGGGGAGGAAGGGAAAAGGAGATTGTTGGCCGCTTTGAGACACCTTCGGGTAGTGATAAAGCGGGATATCAAATCCAAGCTCTTCTTCTCTTCTATGGCTCCAGCCTTCAACCTGAGATTTTAGCTCTGCCCTTGAAGGCTAAAACTTTGAAACTTCAGGCTGAACTCTCATGACCTGTCCATGCTACCTGAATACCAACCCATGAAGCCAAGGGTTGGGTGGAATGAGCCAGGGAGCAAAAGGCCAAAGTGGAGAGTAATAATTTCCTCTGAATTGTCCACCAGCTTTGCGGTTCCTCAGGGGTCAAAAAAGGGAGAGTTCGCTGTTGCTTGCCAAAGTAGGGCCAAAGCACCACCCCGGGAACATCAGAGGTTGAGATGCTGCTCCATCACATCTAGGGACTGGTTTATGGGCTGTGGAAGCTGACGGAATCCACCAAATGACGCCTCAGAGCTACTGGAGCTGGGTGGGGTTGCTGTCTCATCTCCCTACTAGAAGTTAGCACCAGCTCTGTTTGAGCAAAGAAATGACCTCATCAGGTTCGGGTGGGACTGAAAGAAGGCCTGCTTGCGTATTGCTTGGGAGAGGCAAATGTTTCCCTGCCCTGCCCTGCCCTGCCCTGCCCCCCCCCCCCACTTCTGCTTCCATGGACAGATGGTATTAATGGGGATAATCACCTTCCCTCTCCATGGAGGTGCAGATTGCAGCTATAACAAAGGCGGCATTTTTCCATCTCCGCCAAGCTAAGCAGTTGGCTCCTTACCTCTCTCGCCCTGACCTAGCCACTGTGATCCACGCGACGGTCACCTCCAGACTGGATTATTGTAACTCGCTCTACGTGGGGCTGCCCTTGAGACTGACCCAGAAACTCCAGAGGGTGCAGAATGCCGCAGCGAGACTCCTTACGGGGTCTTTGCTGCGAGATCACATTCATCCGGTGCTATACCAGCTGCACTGGCTCCCGGTGGAGTACAGGATCAGGTTTAAGGTGCTGGTTTTAACCTTCAAAGCCCTATACGGCCTAGGACCCTCGTACCTACGGGACCGCCTCTCCTGGTATGCCCCACAGAGGAACTTGCGGTCTTCAAATAAAAACATCTTGAAGGTCCCAGGCCACAGAGAGGTTAGGCTGGCCTCAACTAGAGCCAGGGCTTTTTCGGCTGCGGCCCCAACCTGGTGGAACGCTCAGTCACAAGAGACAAGGGCCCTGCGGGACTTGACATCTTTCCTCAGGGCCTGCAAGACAGAGCTGTTCCACCAGGCCTTTGGCCAAGGCACAGCCTGACCCTCTCCTCTGGCAATCTTTGCAGAACTTTAGTTTATGGTTGCCATCAATTTTGATTTTAATTAATTTTTATAATGTTTTTAGAATGTTGCACTATTTTAGTGTTGTTAGCCGCCCTGAGCCCGGCTTCGGCTGGGGAGGGCGGGATATAAATAAAAATTATTATTATTATTATTATTATTATTATTATTATTATTATTATTATTACTATTATTGATGGCTCAAGGCAGGGGTGGAAACTTTTCTGAGCACAAGGGCAACCTTTCTGGGAGTGGGGGGGGGGGGGCTGCATGCCAGGGATTGGCAGAGTCTAGTTTCAGCCATGCAGAAACAAGAGGTTCCTACACAGGTATCTCTTCACACATTCCGGCCAGGCAAAAGTACCCACGGAGGGTGCAGAGGAGGGTCACTATGAGTTGTGGCTTGGAGGAGTCCTGCATTTGGTCCCCAGACCAAAGGTTCACCCCACTGTTCTTAAGAGATGGCCCCACAACTACCTGTTCCAGCTGCTTTTTCTCTTTGCCCACCTGATGATTAAAGAACAGGCAGTAATAATAATTAATAATAATTTATTATTTATACCCCGCCCACCCAGAGTCTGGGAAACTTGGTAGCAACCCTACAGAGACAGACAACCAGAGCGTGTAAGATTTAGAAGTGAGAATTATTTCCAATTAAGCTATAGGATTAACTTTGCTTTTCATTACTTATAGTTTTGTCTTACTCTTATGCCTCGTACAGCACATTATACTCCAGCCTCATTATTTTTGCATCATTAACATTTATTATTTTAATCTCCCCCCATTTGTCTCCATTGTATATTTTGCACGGGCGATTGCTCATATTCATGAACATCCCCATCAGAGTGTTACAGTTCTTGCATTTTCCTTACAGAGTGACCATCCTTCTTATCATTATTTTCAGTCTAATATGTATCTGCTGCCATCTTAATTGTAACCGGGACCCAGGACCAGGAAGGAGCTGCCGCAATCTATTTCATTTAAAGGGGTGATTTACAACCCAGTGAGCAATTTGATCATCTGGCCATTGATTTTGGCAACCTAATGGGAAGTTGAAAATCTGGTCCTAAGGAAGAAAAATTGGGCTTTTGTTCAGGAGTCTGTTGATGATAACTATTTATAACTTGCTGGACAATTTGCCTAGGCATAAAGCCTAGTCATAGATATTTTCAGACACTTAAATCCTTTAACACTTGTGCGTTGCCAAGAACACAGTATAAACTACATGTATGTGGACTAGAAACAGGTTGCTAGCTTAATATGCAAACAGCCTGCTGAGATGATTTGAACAGGTCACTGGCAAGAGTTGAATGTTGTTGTTTTTAGCTTATAGAACTTCCTCACAAAAGGAGGAAAAACAGATAAAAGGGGGAAGAAGTGCAGGCTAGCAATTTGATGCCTGGACATCATGTGGATACTGCAAAAAAAAAACTTGCATGCATAAGGAGGACCCATACAAGCTCCCATAGTCAGCCCCACGGATTGTCTGCAGGGCTGATCCAAGACATTTCTGCACTAGAGGCAAACCACCTAATTCCGCCCCCATCCCTGGCCAGTGAAGGACTGAGTGAAGATTTACATCAGGAACAAGGGGGGAGTGGAAATAAAAGGCCACTGGGGGGGGTGAATCATGCCAGGAGGGTGCAGAGACCACGAGACCGGAGAGGGCAGCTCCCACCGTTTAGGTTTGCTTTTGTCATGTAGAGCTGGACCATAAAAAAGGCTGGTCGCCGAAGAATTGATGCTTTTGAATTATGGTGCTGGAGGAGACTCTTGAGAGTCTCATGGACTGCAAGAAGATCAAACCTCTCCATCCTGAAGGAAATCAGCCCTGAGTGCTCACTGGAAGGACAGATCCTGAAGCTGAGGCTCCAATACTTTGGCCACCTCATGAGAAGAGAAGACTGGAAAAGACCCTGAAGTTGGGAAAGATGGAGGGCACAAGGAGAAGGGGACGACAGAGGACGAGATGGTGGGACAGTGTTCTCGAAGCTACCAGCATGAGTTTGACCAAACTGCAGGAGGCATTGGAACACAGGAGTGCCTGGAGTGCTCTGGTCCATGGGGTCACGAAGAGTCGGACACGACTAAATGACTAAACAACAACAACAAGCTCTTGTGACTCGTGGAAAACTGCTCCTGAATCTGAGGGTTTCTAAAGCAATTTGTAGTATGGGATGGACAAAAAAATAATAAAATCCACTAAAGGAGCACAAGAACCCCATGGGAAGTAGCTCCTTGATCCAGGCCCCCAGGAAAAGGACACAAATGTCTGCATCCAGAACAGACTCCCAATTCGCTACCCTCCCCCAGAATCTTAAACAAAGGGATAAATGTTCCTGACCAATGGAATCTAGAAAACAATATGAAAGTCTGGGGGGAAAATGATTCCAAAATGCTTTACATAAAGCCCCTCATGCAAAAAGTACTCAAAAGCAAATAAAACTAGACTGTTTACAATGCCGAATATTTTAACACTTTAAGAACATTTTGTCAAATAATGAGTATGGCCTTAAATAGTGAGTAGTAAGTCTAGTTGTCAGGTGTTTCATTCAACCTAGTTAACATCTTCAGTGGCCTAAACGTTGCAAATACTCAAGGAATCTTTCAGGTTCTGCTGTTGAAAACTGAAGTTTGCACTGCTGATAAAGACTGCTCCGACTCACAAGTTACTAGGTAGATATCTGACCACTGTGGAATCTAAAGCAGTTGCCCTGATTCATACTTTCCTTGCCCACTACCAGTATTCAGAGTTTATAGCAGCTGCAATTATTCAATGCAGTCTGACCTCCTGACCTCACTAAGCCTATGAGCTACCAAGTACCTAGCTTTTCATCTACATCTTGAAAATATGCAATATTATTCCATAGCGAACCCAGAATAATACAGTATTTATTTTAATGCCTTTATAACATGTGACGTTTCACATTTTTGGCCCTGTCCGGGTCGCAACCATGGTCAGTACTGTCCCACTCTTATACTACTGCTAGCAATAAAGTCTAGTTAAAACCGAGGTTTTCACAAAACCTGGTGCCTTGGAAATCCAGTCCCTTTATGAGGTTAAACTGAGCATTCAAAATTACTAATGACCTTTATAAATGTTGCTTTTAAACTGCTGCAATTCATCCCATGGCTTTTGACAATCACTTGCCCAAGGCTCTGCCTGTACCTGTTTAAATTTGCCGTTTGTACGTTGGGAGCATTAAGCCTAAAGTGCCTGAAGTGTTATCTTGAGTTGCAGGAGTGTGTTGGTGTGCACCAGCACATGGTTGGCAGGGGGGTAGGGGGTGGGACGGGATGGGATGTAATCAGAAAGGTAAAGCACATGCAGAAAGTACAGGCAGAGATGGCTACATTCCTAACATTGGCCACCCACAAAGGTTGTTGGTGATAACACAGACATTCTGGCATCGGTAAGCAAATGAATATTCCCCCAGGCTTGCAACCTCCAATGCTTTGCAATACCAGCCCCCATCAGCTCCACACACATGGCACCAGATTGGGGCAGCCCGGCTGGCAGAAGTTTTCCAAGATTTCAGACAGGAGCTTCTTCCCACCCCAACCTGGAGATTCGAGGGGTTGAGCTACATCCCTTCACCCAGAGGTCCTGCCCATCCTTGCCGCCTGGTATCTTGGAGATGCTACCACTTGAGCCGAGGATCTCTGGCACACAAGCCATGAGCTCTGTTGCTGAGCTGTGGCCCCTGTCCCCCTTTGTGCAAGGATCAATGCAGAGAAAGTCGTTGGCACGCTGGCATGAAATCCATGCACAGCTGCACCGCTGCATAAAGAAAAGGCCAAGGCGCTGTTGGGGCTGAATTCTCAATGCCATAGCATCACTGAGCAGACAATACACAGGACTAAGACTCTTTTGCATGGCAAAAAGCTTCTTGTGGTGTCCCACAATGATAAAGGCAAAACAGTTGTTGCTTTTAATTACATTTATGTACCACCTTTATGTGGGACGTGAGTGGCGCTGTGGGTTAAACCACAGAGCCTAGGACTTGCCAATCAGAAGGTTGGCGGTTCGAATCCCCGCAACAGGGTGAGCTCCTGTTGCTCAGTCCCTGCTCCTGCCAATCTAGCAGTTCGAAACCACCCCAAAAAGTGCAAGTAGATAAATAGGTACCGCTGCGGCGGGAAGGTAAATGGCATTTCCGTGTGCTGCTCTGGTTCACCAGAAGTGGCTTAGTCATGCTGACCTGCAAGCTGTACGCCGGCTCCCTTGGCCAATAAAGCAAGATGAATGGCGCAACCCCAGAGTCGGCCACGACTGGACCTAATGGTCAGGGGTCCCTTTACCTTTACCTTTTTACCACCTTTATCTTCCAAGGATCTCAAGGTGGTGTACATGGTTCCCCTTCTCCCCATTTCATCCTCACAACAACCATGTGAGGTAGGCTAAGCTAAGGATTGTCTGATGTTTGCTGGGGGGGGGTTAATACACACACGTACACATATACATATGAGAGAGAGAGAGAGAGAGAGAGAGAGAGAGAGAGAGAGAGAGAGAGAGAGAGAGAGAGAAAGAAAGAAAGAAAGAAAGAAAGAAAGAAAGAAAGAAAGAAAGAAAGGGAGAGCGCTACTTATATTTCATTTAACAGTAAAACCATTACGCTGTTTTCTGTTAATCCTTGTGCTATTCATAGCATTCCTATTCTTTCTCTGTGTTTGCTAGATTGAATGGTTATTTTTTCTGAGCTCTGGCATTATCAGAGTCATTGTTTTCCAGGCTGAAATATATTTTGCCACACAACCTGTCGTGATAGAAGGAAGCAAGGGGTTCATTGAAATCTGCACGAAGCAAAATGCTTTCAGGAAAAAGCAGCAAAAAACTAAAAACCAGAACAGCAGCTATCTTTGACATCAGATGCAGAAGTTGCACATGAAAACAACAACACGGTACATTTCACACTTGTAGCTCTTGTAGCATCTTTCTGTAAAGTTTCCAGAAGCAGACATTATCCAATCAAAGCGCTTTCATGAGTGGTTAGGTTCCTCTAATGGGTCAGACCCACGTAGTTGTGATGTCCACACAACTAGGGCGCACATTATATCCAAAAGCCAAATAGAGATGCAACTTTGAAGTGTGCAATCACTCATTACTGTAATATACATTTTGAAAACTGTGTTCACTGTAAGTTAAATTGAGCAACAACAGCCACATTTTTTACAATGCAGAACATGGCAGGATTAGCAGCAGAGATCAGCTAAACCCGTGCTGCGAACCAGATCCACAGTCTCCCATTCAGCCCCGATTTAAACAACACATTACGACACAGCACAGGATATATAACTAAATTAAGCAGTGATGGAAGTAAAATTGCTACCTGCTGTTTCTTAGGCAAGACACTTGGGTCTGTGTTCCTCTGCCTCTAGGGCTTCCCACTTCTTGCCAAGTCGACTGTGTGCCTCCTCCCTCCCTCCCGCTGCCGCTCTTTGAAATCCAGGGACACGGTTCTGGCATGGCAGAGGAGTTGGTGACCTCATATTCAGACCACAGGTGGACATTCTTCCTCAGCAGCACCTACATTTTGGGCCGATGCTCACTAAGGTTTGGCCATTAAAAAAACCCAACCACATGAAATGCTGTTACCATACATCACCCTGCTATGAATATCTCTACCTCTCTCTCACACACATACACCCAGAATCTATTTTCTCCCTGGCTTAAAATGTGCCCTTTTTGAGGACCAAGATAAAAGTCTCCTTTGTTTGACTGGAGCCCCCATAAAAGCCCTCTTCCCCATCCATTTTACCAGTCCACCCCCCTTTCTCCACTTGTGCACACAAAGAGGAGATGCACGCAGTGTATACAGGCTTTTGGAAAACAGCCAGCCAGCCAGCACCTCAAAATTGCAATTTTTATTTATAGATCTTAGAACTGCTTGGCTGGTGGTCACACTTGCTTGGCAGCTCATTAACGGCACAGTTCGGCTTTTCAAAGCCTGGAATACAGGTGGGTAGGGTGGCAAGACACATCCCTGATGAGGAGAGCTAAAAATGACTGCCGCGCTGGCTCCCAGGGTGCAGGGTCCTGCCAGTTTGCTCAGCCCCTTAAGGCCAGACTAGACAGGACAACAGTTACACAAAAGCAAGTAGCATGCATGTTCTCTGATGTAAAAAGGCTGTCGCGGGGCAGTAGGCCATGTTGCCTTTATAAGCTTTCAAATTCTGAAAATTCTAAAAAAGTTGTCACATGACTTGGGAATTCAAAATATATTTTGGTTAGATTAATATGATTTAGTTTTGCTTGGTAAGCAAAATGTGTGTAAAATTGCATAAAGGTAAAGGGACCCCTGACCATTAGGTCCAGTTGTAGCCGACTCTGGGGTTGCGGCGCTCATCTCGCTTTATTGGCCGAGGGAGCTGGGGTACAGCTTCCGGGTCATGTGGCCTGCATGACTAAGCCGCTTCTGGCAAACCAGAGCAGCGCACGGAAACACCATTTACCTTCCTGCCAGAGTGGTACCTATTTATCTACTTGCACTTTGACATGCTTTCGAACTGCTAGGTTGGCAGGAGCAGGGACCGAGCAACGGGAGCTCACCCCGTCACAGGGATTCGAACCGCCAACCTTCTGATCAGCAAGTCCAAGGCTCTGTAGTTTAGATCACAGAACCACCTGCATCATTTGCGACATGCTAGTGTATCAATAAAGCTGCTCTAAGTGGATTCTGGGGAAAAGAGGGAAGTTTTAAAAGAGGATGTCACCCCATGCTCGGGCTTCCTACTCCTGTGGGGACCTGTTGCGCAACAATAAAGAGAATGGTCTCATGGGCGCGTTTGGCGTGTGCAGGTTTCCTATCAGCTCAACAACTCTGGCTCCCCCCAAAAGTATGAAATAAAGTCAAACCATTTTTGCAGGCAAAAAAAAGAAAAAAAGAAAAATAAAAAAAATAAATGTGTGGGGAGGAGGCAATAAATTTTCCGCACCAGGTACCTTGCTTTGCCACTTCATGGTCTACTGACCGCTGTTTTGCTCCAATTCTCTTGGCTGGAACTTCCTTCTTTTACTGACCACATAGACCCGTGGGGAAGGATGCACAGACCATATTTAACTTGAATGATGGTGCCTGGAGGCAGCGCCCTCACATTTTGCATAACCAGGAACAGATGCAGTCCTAGAGACTTCCAATGCCACCTTTGTCATAGGGGAACGTTGCAATTAAGTCTTCCACACCAGGAAATGGTAGCTATCCTATTCCAAAGGACTTGGAAATGTTAAGATTAAAACATATGAATTTTTTAAAATAATTGGGGCAAGGAAAAAGTTTGCCCCCTGCACCAATTCCAGGACAAAACCACCACCACCACCACCTGGCTTTATGTCTGTGTGCGTATATCACTGGAAAGTGTTTAGAGCATTTTATGTGCATTATCATTGCATAACCTTGTAAGGTAGGGCAATCTTATTATTATCCCCATTTTGCAAATGGGAGCTGTGAGAGAATGATTTCCCAGAGGCCAGCGAGAGGCCGCCTAGTGGGTTATGGCCGAGGCAAGGTTTTGAGCAAGGGGATTTCTTACATCCATCTCTGTCTCTCGGCCACTACAAAGCACCAGCTTGAAAAGCAGTTGGTTTGACATGCTTGTTCAAAGCAGTGATGCGCAATCCTTCCAACACACTTCAGGCATTTCCTAGTCCTACAGAAACTCCTTTCGCTTCTCTGAAATTCCCCTGAATCTTTTGCACAGCCAGGAAGCTTCGAAATTGTATTCAGTTTTTGCTTTAGACAAAATGTTCAGGACAGTCTGCGTCACTGGAGCAGATTTGAGCAAGGCTTTTCCTCTGCTGGGCTCTACCACCACAGAGGCCCCTTCTATACTTGCTGAAGCTGCAGGTGAAAGAGACTGTAAAGCCTCAACATTGGGCATTGGGCCATAGCTGTCAACTTACAGATTTGAAAATAATGGACCAGCAGCCTTGAAAATAAGGGATCAGCAGCCAAAATAAGGGATTTTTTTGCCACAGGTGTGTTCAACTTCTGAGCCCCTCCGAGCCAAAGGCAGAAAGCCCAGCCAGCAGCCAAACGAAGCCTCAAGTGGTGGCTCCCACAGCGCAGCAACCCAGCAAAGGGGATGCAGCAAGGAAAACCACCGCCACCTCTCTGCTGGGAAGCGCTGAGCAAAGGCGAGTCCCCAGGCAACGCGGCTGATTTGATTGGCACAAGGCATGCAAGCTCCACCCCCCAGTCGTTCTTGTTACCATAAAGCACCAATGCAGCAGCAAGCAAAGGCTATAGCAGCTAAGTCAGCTGCTGGTGGCTGGAAAGCCAGGCAGGATGTTTGTGACTGTTGCCATGGGAAGAAAGGGGCAGTCCATTCTGTACTGAGCACCGGACGTTAGCTCAGTGTGTGTGTCATATGACCCGTACTGGAAGTACATGGGAGGAGTTTGATTCTCACTGCTGTTGAGTGCAGACATGTTTCTCTGTACTGATGTAAGAGACAGAAATAAAGGATGTAAATAGATTTCTGTCTGCTTCTTTCCCCTCCCTGGGGGAACCAAAGGGGAGAGAGAAGGAACGGTGTGTTCTTCTCACATATCCGGGAAGGATCGCCGAGACCTCGTCTGTTTATCTGCCGGGAGTTGCGGGCAGGAGGGAGGTCACCAAGGAATTCTGCCGGTGCCTGGAGCCGAGGCACATTCCTCTGACCGGGGCAGAATTCTAACAGTTCTCAGACTCCTTATTGGTTAGCAACGCAGCCGAGCAACACAGTTGGAGCCTCTCTCCTCCCTGGCCAGCAGGGAGAGAGGGAGAGGAGCTGCTTCCTTTGAAACCCGGGAAATTTACGGGATATCATCAATCCAGGACAGCAGCGGGACACGGTGCTGGGATAAGGGAGTTTCCCACTAAATAAGGGATGGTTGACAGCTATGCATTGGGCATTACAGGGGTGGAATGGCAGCGATGGGTCCAAAGCTAGAATCTTTCCTGGAGCGGACGAGACAAAACAGGATAAATTAATAATAACTACCCCAGACTTTCCTCCCTGACAAGTGATTTTGGATGTAGCTCCATTCTGCCCCACTTCTCCTGGTCTGGGTTCTGAAAGGGATCCTTGTAGTGCTCTAAAAAAACAACAACCCCAAATTGGCGTTGCACAACTGAATCGTCATACCACATCTGCTATCCCACTAAATGCAGTGATCTTTTGACCAGCAAAAATACAGGCAGGACCAGCAAACCTTGTTGGTAGAACTACCCAATTTCACCTCTTTCCATCAGCTTTCTCACAGGGCCATGGGCCAGCGGCAGCTGATGAACCCAGAGGCTATGGGACAAAAAACCAAGCAGCTGGTGGAAGGCAAAACCAGGGGTAGGGAAAGGTGAAGGCAATGGCAGGTGTTAGGTAGAGCACCGCAAAGTTGCAATCCTATTCACACTCATGTGAGAGGAAGCTCCACGGTGGGACTTGCTCGCGAGTAAAGCACAAAGGACCATGGTCAGGCCACATGGATGCAGACTCCAAGCAGGAAGAGTGTGTGTAAATATTTGAAAGTGGAGAAAGAGGAGGGGGCATTGGGCTCTGGAGCAGACAGGGGTGGAGGAGCTCCCATGGCTTCAGACCTCTGGGCTGACAAGACTATTGTGATGACACCAACTCTCCCTCTTACTGCGCTTAAGAGGCTCCCTGTGTGCCTAGGCCCCTCTGCACACAAGGCAGGCTGAATTCCCACTGTTTAGGCATGTGGCCATTCTTCTCTCTGCCAAAACACATACATGCAAACAAACAAACAAATAAAATACCGCATTTACTCAAATACAATGTGAACTTTTTTGGCGAATTTACGTCATGAAAATTAGCATGCACATTAGATTTAATGGCACCAGCAAATACTTTTTTTGTTTCAAGGTTCTGAAAATTGAGGTGCGCGTTAGATTTGATGGTGTATTAGATTTGCGTAAATATGGTCAATATGTGGGTTCCACTTACCCTTCGAGCACAATGCCCCTTTACTGGACAATATGCACCTGTTGGCAGTCACTATCAAGAGCACCGCATTCCTGTCCCTCTTTCTCAAGGCACCCAACCATATGCAACTCTGCCCCTTCTGCTTTCAATACGGTAAGAACCATGATTTATATAGTGCAATTGCACTGCAGAGAGCTCAAAGCATTTCATGTTCACTGCCTTCCTTACAATGACCTTGCAAAGTAGGCGGCATTATTGGGCTCATATTGCAGGTGGGGAACTGTGAGAATCCCCAAAGCCATCCACTGAGTTCATGGCGCAGGTGAAATGTGGAACAAGCACCAGCAGACTCACAACTCAGGTCCATCCTGGTGACACATCAACTCTCACGCTGCTCTGAGTCACTTTCAGACCCAGTGAGTCCCAATCCCAGCGACAAAAGAAATCTGTCTGCTAATGATTTTTGTTTCATTTCAGACTAATAGGAAGCAGCGGGGATGGGGTAGCAGAAATTAGAGGTTTAAAAAACCCCCGATCTGGTCTTTTTCTCCGGCGGCTAATGCAGGATTGGTCCCCAAGCGCTGCTCTCCCCTGCTTTCCCTTGTCCATTTCTAAACGACTGTAGCAACAGGGATGCGTCTGCTTCCCCAGGGAGCTAATTCCACGGTCTAGTGACTTGGACTGCTAGGAAATGGTTCCTGATAGCCATTTTATGCCTTTCCTTTCCTTAATTTCAGCCTATTAGTATGGTTTTTAGAGTGTCCCCGTTTTCCCCAGTCTCCAGCCCAGATTCTTAGAGCTGTAATTTGGCCTCCCCAAGTTGAAATTAAAGAATGAAGAGCAGCATCTAGATTCTGTCGCCCTGCTATTTCTAATACATATATTTTTATCCTCTTTTATATAAATCCTCTATTTCCTGTCCGCCCAGCTGCACTTTCTCCCTTGTCACAGCACGACGCCCATCTGTTCTCCTAGAAATAGGCTTCAGATATTTCCGACATCATGTTGGATGCTGCTCGGTCACTTGAGAATCCAGCAGACAAGAAGAGAACAGCTAACACTGGCCCTCCCTGCCTCCCGTCCCCAGGAGGTATGGCCATCTCTGCAAAGGGGAGCCTGAAAGGCAAAGGAGGAGGGTGCCAAATCCAACAGATGGCACGTACGCTGCAGCCTGCTGGAGAGAGCTCCCCGATGGCTAGCTGAGGAACAATCAAGGACCAGGCAGAAAAGGATGAGTTGAGGAAGAGCAGGATCAGGTGGCGAGGCAGGGGAAGGACCCATAGCCCAGGGGTAATAGAATATGCATTGCACGCACATGGTCCCACATTTCATCTCTGGGGGAAAGAAGCTCTGGTCGAACAACTGGAGAACTTCTCTGAATGCGGGAGAGGCGACAATACTGCAGGGTGCTGGGAACGTTCTCCCACACCAGAGCCTTTTCATGCAAATGACCTGGGAGTGGAACAACAAGGGAAGGCCCCACACAACATTTACTACGTATATCCTGCTACTAACATCACAAGTACCGTATTTTTCGCTCTATAAGACGCACCAGACCACAAGACGCACCTAGTTTTTGGAGGAGGAAAACAAGATAAAAAATATTCTGAATCTCAGAAGGCAGAACAGCAAGAGGGATCGCTGCGCAGTGAAAGCAGCAATCCCTCTTGCTGTTCTGGCTTCTGGGATAGCTGTACAGCCTGCATTCGCTCCATAAGACGCACACACATTTCCCCTTACTTTTTAGGAGGGAAAAAGTGAGTCTTATAGAGCAAAAAATACGGTAACTTCTATTCAGCAGCAAATGTCCTTTGTAATGCCAATTGAAAGATCCCTATTTTCAGGCTCAGCTGAGAGATTAATGACAAGTAGCCTCTGATTTGCAACATGAGTGGCCTCTTTAAATGGCACACCCACACCCACCCGCAATATCAGACGAGCTTCCTAAATGGTTCCATGCTGAAATGAATCTCAGGGCAGGGGCCAAGGCTTTTTTCTGATAAAACAATGATGGGAGTTCACTCATCTCCTGCGCACTGTCAAGCTTGGCTCACAGGTTAGATGCATTACTGTTTGCTTCCACAGGGTCTCCCCATCTCTCATTTGCACAGCCTGGATGCCCAGAATCTGAACCTATAAGCCAAAGTCTTCCGACATTTTTAATCGGGGGAAAAAATATTGGGAGGCTGTAAATTTAAATCAAGGAATGGTAAGAGAGGAACTACTTAACCTTTCCCCCCTCCTGCTATCGGGCTACTCAATATCTCCTCTCTCATAAGCTGTATTCCCAGAGCCAGCGGGTGGTGCTGTGGGTTAAACCACAGAGCCTAGGGCTTGCCGATCAGAAGGTCGGCAGTTCGAATCCCTGCAACAGGGTGAGCTCCCATTGTTCAGTCCCTGCTCCTGCCAACCTAGCAGTTCGAAAGCACATCAAAGTGCAAGTAGATAAATAGGTACCACTTTGGTGGGGAGGTAAATGGCGCTTCCATGTGCTGCTCTGGTTTGCCAGAAGTGGCTTAGTCATGTTGGCCACATGACCCGGAAGCTGTACGCCAGCTCCCTCAGCCAATAAAGCGAGATGAGTGCTGCAACCCCAGGGTCATCCGTGACTGAACCTAACCATCAGGGGTCCTTTTACCTTTACCTTAAGTGAGTTTGACAGTAAAACAGTGAGAGGGGCAAACATCGGCTCCTGCGCCAGCCCTCCACTGAACCTGGCGCCTCCTCTAAGCTGCATTTAAGTTCAAAACAAAACAAAACAGAAAGAAGTCCAGAAACTTTCCACAGGTCTAGCTTGACCCTGAAAACTAGGCCTCTGTCGTGTTGCTATACCTCACGCCGACATGTTTCTTGCCTCTCTAAAGGCAGTGCAACTCCCAATACACCATCTGCAGTGCAGGCAGCTGGAAGAACATGGCCAGAGAGCAGGCAAAGTGTGTGAGCTGTGGGAAATGGGAGCACATGTCCACCGCAAAGCGGCCACCCCCAACAAAGGAAGTTCTGTGAAGACGCTTTCAAGGTCCAACACCAGTCCCCCCCCACTCAGAGCATTCGGCAAAGTGACACCTTCCCCCTGTGGCTGTGTTTCCCAATCCCGCAACAAATTCTACGGAGAAGGCTGCTCGAAAGAAAAACAAAAGGCAGAAAACAGCCACTATTTGGATTTTTATGGACTGTTTGGACTGTATTTAACAAAGACACTGCAGAAGCAGAGCAACTTCTGCTCATGCGATGGAACTTTTCCTTCCTTTGAACTCCCCACCCTTTGCTCTCAGGGTCCCACCAATGCTCCAAAGCAGATTTGAGGTTTGTGTGGAGTCACATACATACATACATACATACATACATAATTTTATTTGTGTGCTGACTTTCCATAGTTCAAACCATGCTCAAGGAGGCTTACAACATGAAAAAATACATAATTACAACATAAGCAGTCATAAACAAGAAATGAAACATCAAAAGATACACAGATCAAACGATTTCCACATAAAGCATAAGCTCTAAAATAAAGATACAAAAACTAATAATTTCAATTAACAGCAGCAATTCCCTCCCCCCCCAAAAAAACAATACCCCAACCCAAGAGTCTGTTCAGCAGCCTCAGCTTTTGTAGCTGGAGTCAGTCTGGGCCCCGCCCTCCCAGGCCAGAGGGGGGGAAAAGCCTGCAGGGCAGGGAGAAGGTCTTTCAGGACTCACAGCCAAGATGTGGGAGGGGAAAGGAAGTTTCATAGCGAAAGTGGAAGTTGCTGGACTGATGCAATGACTCTGTTGGATCCAGCCCTTCATATTTTGGAACTTTTTCCACAATGGGTGGGAAACACATTACAGAAAACCTTTGTCCATATGTTTCTCATAAGAAGCAGAATCCCAAATGGAGGACAAGAAATATTGTATGGATGACTAGCCCCAGATGATGCATTCACCACTTTGGAGGGCTGAATGAAACAATACATCTTCTGTCAGTATGGTGCAATTTACACTGCCGTGATGCTTACGCTGTTTTGATGCCAGATAAGGAATTTCCCTTGGCACGGGGAAATCAGAGCACAAATTTGTATAAACGGGAAAACATTATTTTCCTACAAGCCCTTTTTTTGGTGGGGGAGGGGTTGAAGCTCTTATGTGCAGTTCTAGCTTAAAGGAGGAAGGCTGGTGCTATAAAGTCCTGTAGAGAGCCAGTGTGGTGTAGTGGTTAAGAGCAGTAGTCTCGTAATCTGGTGAACTGGGTTCGCTTCCCTGCTCCTCCACATGCAGCTGCTGGGTGACCTTGGGCCAGTCCCACTTCTCTGAAGTCTCTCAGCCCCACTCACCTCACAGAGTGTTTGTTGTGGGGGAGGAAGGGAAAGGAGAATGTTAGCCGCTTTGAGACTCCTTAAAGGGAGTGAAAGGCGGGATATCAAATCCAAAACTCTTCTTCTTCTCTTTGATGACCTTCTTTTGTCCTACTGATGTGGCAAATGGCTGGACTACTCATAATTTGCCTGGATAAGGTGTCAACTACACCCATGACAAAGGGACGCGGGTGGCGCTGTGGGTTAAACCTCAGTGCCTAGGGCTTGCCGATCGCATGGTCGGCAGTTCGAATCCCCGCGGCGGGGTGAGCTCCCATCTTTCAGTCCCAGCTCCTGCCCACCTAGCAGTTCGAAAGCACCCCTAAGTGCAAGTAGATAAATAGGTACCGCTTTATAGCGCGAAGGTAAATGGCGTTTCCGTGTGCTGCGCTGGTGTTGGCTCGCCAGCTGCAGCTTCGTCACGCTGGCCACGTGACCCGGAAGTGTCTTTGGACAGCGCTGGCTCCTGGCCTCTTAAGTGAGATGAGCGCACAACCCTAGAGTCGGACACGACTGGCCCATACGGGCAGGGGTACCCTTACCTTTATACCCATGACAAGAAGAGATGAGTTGCAGCTAGGATTTGGGCTTTTACAATTGTTGCTTGGAGGCATTTATCTGCAGCTACTGGGTTTTAGCATAATGGAAATCCTGTGCTCGTTTCATATGACAATACAAACGTATTTTGTATTTCATATCCAGTAGATCTGATGACATTTGGAGAAAGAAGCAGCAAATAGATTAGACTGCTAGAAATGAAATCACCCATCAGTTGCGTGGCCAACACATAATGCCCACTGATACATGTTTTTTAGTACTGTGGAGACCTAAGAGTAGGTTCAGTGGGCTGTGTTGCAAGGCAGGTTTCTATAAGAATCCTGGCATGTGCGGACAGCAGTCTGTTCCCATCAGCACTCTAGGAGCTTAGCATTCTGCAGTAGCTGAAGCTTCCAGACCAGACCAAAGGGCAGCTCCACATTTAAATATTGCCTTTTAAATACTGAATATATCTACTTTTTGACTTTGCTCCACTCTTTTTTAAAAAAAAAAAATTTGGGCCCTATGCCTCCTAAAACCAGGCTTGTTTTCTCCTGTACAGTTGTAGACCACCAGCACCATCTGGTTAAGAAAACAAAGCCAAGAATGTGTCCTTCTGCATGGGTTTGGCAATGACAGGTTGTGATACTTGCAAGGTTCTCATGGCAGCCACAAAGTCCTGACTCACCCCTGTCAAAGCAATCATGGCATTAATATTGAGGTCCCGCCATTCCTCTAGGGGTGGTACATCAACAGAATCCCCTATCTGACTGCGCAACAAAAGATATAAACCTTCAAAAATGGAAACCAACCAGATAGATGAAATGCCAGCACCACCATCTCCAGGGACTGGAACAATGATGGTACCAGAAGCCGGCTTACTCCATGTGATTCAGGATTCCAGCATTTTCAAACACTGTGGGAAAGAGGGCCTCCAATTCCACACATGGCCCAATTTGAGTTCAGAAAAGAGACAAGGTTGAAGAACGCAGCAGCGGGGGAACAATAAAAGAACCTCATTGCTGGCTTGGTTGGGCTTTAAGGTGAAAAATAGCCGGATTAGAATGTCAAATTGCTGAATCCTGCAGACCTGAATCATCAAGTCCTTTCAAGCTGTGTGCTTTCTTCCTACCCGGCAGCTGCTAATTAACTCCCAGCTTCAGGAAATATATCCTGAAGCTGCAATATATATATATATATATTACACACACACACATCGGGTTGTGTGTTGTCAGCCAAATAATCAAAATGAAATCACTCTGCCTCCGGAGCCAGTGGGAGAGAAAACACCAATATTAGAGACTGGTTGTGGTAGGCAAATAGACTCAAAAGGGGCTCACACATCACATGCACACCTACCCCCCCTTGAGCTTCCAGCTGAGCATCCCAGCAGGGGCCGGAGAACACTTTCAACACAGGCTGTATTACCCAAGTACAAAGCCCTGAATCGACCCTGAAGAATGCACTTCCGCATTCTCTTTGAATGAGGTTTCATTTGAATATGCAGCAACCCTCTGACAAAGGGTTTGCCTCAGCAACTTTTGGATTCATTTAAAGCTGCCTTAGCAACTGTAACTCGGGCCAAAAATCAAAGCAGGCTGTTTGTTTCCACGTTCTTTTGTTTTGCAAGCAAAAGTGGGATACACCGACTCTCAGGACCCACAATGACAGATCCTTCGGGATTTGCAGGAAGTGGGGTGTTTTCAACCTCACAGGTAGGATGGCCAGATGTGAAGACATGATTGTTGTTGGACTTGACCCCCCAATAGCCAGCTGTCAGGGATGATGGAAGTTTTAATCCAACAATGTTTAGTGGAGCCACAGGTTCCCCATGCCTCCTGCAGACAAAGGAAAACTTGCGGGCTTCCACCAGACATCTGGCTGTCTATAAGAACAGGGTTTTGGACCAGACAGGCCTTTGGCCAGATCCAACGGGGCTCTTTATATGTTCTTTCTCACGAGTGCAGTGGCTGCCATTTCCCCACCTCACAGATACGTTTAATTGATCTTTTAATTGGTGCTGAAACACTTTCCTTTCATACTTTTTTTAAAAAAAACAAAAACTGAAATACCACTTAAATGAAGGTGTTATATCACTGTGATGCATGTTATTTTAATGCATTGCACTGCTACAGCACTATAACACTCTTAAATGACAGCCAAAAAAGCCATTCCTAGTCACTGCAATTTCAGCAGTGTAGTTAATATTGGTGAGTAGAATGATCAAGTCCCTAGCTCAGGGAAGCCATGAAAATATATTGTGTTTAATTTTTCGAGCCAGATGTTATAGTTCCACAGGTGTGGACCATTATCCTGAACCTTCCTCATATCTAGTTTATTTCCTGGGGGTGGGGTAGGAATATATCAGCTGACAGCTCCACACACAAATTCTTGTGCAAGCTTGCCAGAAAGGGGTGGGTGTGCCTGTGGAAACTATTGTGCAAGCTAATGCTGGTGAGAGCAATGGAAGAAGCAGGTGGCACCTTGTATTCCTAAAAAAAAGTCATCTGAGATTCTTGGGTGTTCAGGACCATGAGGTGGAAAGCACAAACGTGCAAGGACAAAACAAGGATCTAGAAGAAAATGTGGAATGCTGCTGCTATCCAATGGAGGGGAGTGCCAGTCTTCTTGTCCCTGCCCAGATCAAACAAGCAGGTCAGCTGCCCCTCCACCCATGATTACCTGTCTGCAGCTCTAGCTGAAGCCAGATGGCACTGACCACGCTATCTGAACCTGGGTGTTCCTCCATCACTGGGTCCACCCACCAATGTTGCGAAAATACTAAAATGACGCTAATGTGCGTAAGTAATGCAAGAGAACAATCCGGAAATCTCATCTGTCTTTTTAACAGCTCCGTGGCAGTGAAAAGTGGTACAGCAACGGCTTCTCCCATTCTGCATTTCCTTCCACCTGCTGGAAAAGGTAAAAAGGTAAAGGACCCCGGACAGTTAAGTCCAGTCGTGAACAACTCTGGGGTTGCGGTGCTCATCTCTCTCTACTGGCCAAGGGAGCCGACGTTTGTCCGCAGACAGTTTTTCCAGGTCATGTGGCCAGCATGACTAAGCCTCTTCTGGCGAAACCAGAGCAGCACACGGAAATGCCATTTACCTTCCCGCCAGAGTGGTACCTATTTATCTACTTGCACTGTGGCATGCTTTCAAACTGCTAGGTTGGCAGGAGCTGGGACCGAGCAACGGGAGCTCACCCTGTTGCGGGGATTCAAACCACCAACCTTCCGATCAGCAAGCCCAAGAGGCTCACAGTGGTTTAGACCACAGCACCACCCAGTCTGGAACAGGTAGGACTCTTCTTTTGGCAGCATAGCAGGCATAAGAAGAAGGATCAGAAGGTCCAACTGCCACTTACCTTAACTAGTTCCAGTGCAATGGAAGAGTTTGCCATTGCTGCCGGTCACATTAGGGCAGCCATGAATTGTGCCCTACTTATCAGAGGACAGTACTTCATTTGAAAGGCTGTCAGGCCCAAGTCCAATTTAAAAGACCATCAGGAGGCAAAACCAGCAAGGGCGGAATGACCTTGAAGTTGTCCATTGATACTTAGCACTTGAACAACAGACTGAGCAAGCAGTCAGGTCAACTGGACCCAGCCTCTCCCACTAGAGGTGAGATGTATTCTATTTCTATTCAATTTATGGTGGTTTGCATATGTGCTTGTGAATTGGCATATACAAATCTGTGGCAATTCTGTGCCTTCTTTTTTGTGATGTTTAAGGGACCACCCTCTGATCCCCTTTCTGCCCCAGGAAATGTGCCTCACCCTCAGTAAAACCCTCCCTTCCCACTTTGCTTCTGCAGATAGGACAGTGACCACAGGGCGGGAGAGCTATAGCACCTCGAAAAGAACACAGTAGAAGTGAATGGGGCTTCACTCGTTAGCTGTACCCTGATGGTTTGTCTGGGGTGTAGGGACTAAGCCAGGAGGGAATAGCAAAACTATCTTCTCTTGCAGCAGTGCTGTTAAATGGAACAGGCGTGATTTCTGAGTTGCAACTTGGCAATTCTAGAGATAGGCTGGAAAGTGAGACTCCAGAAGCCAGACCTTTCTTGCCTCAAGGGGCACAAGAGCAGTTGTTCCACAGTGCCTGTGGCGGTATAAATTCACCTTGCTGCAATAAAGTTAATGGCACGCACTGCGCTTCCCTTCTTTTTGCAAGCTGGGTTTCCAGTCCATTGCATGTCCAACAAGGTGTCTGGCCCCTGGTTAAAGTATTCTTAATTGACTGCAGAAGCTGATTCAGGAAATGGATGTAGCATGACAAAAATCAATGCTAATCGCCCTGACAATTAGCTAATGCCTTAATAATTGGAAATCCAGGCAGTGCCGTGGTATACTGTACATCTCCAGGGATATCAGTACTATCACCTTCAGAAAGGAAGCAGGATCATACCTAGCCTTTGGAAAATTAGAGCTTAGAACTGCCTGCTAATTTTAAAGGGGGGGGGAGTCGCACCCAGGATAATGATTGGAAGGAATTTTAAGGGAAGCAAAAGGAGTTCTGACTTGTCCACTTAAATTTATGAGGGGGGAGCAGCAGTCTTCCCCCGTGCTGAAATGGCCTCCAAAGCTAGCCTTAAGAAAAAAAGTTGAGAACTTGAAGATTCCTTACCCAAAACATTTTGGTGACTCGTGGAGAAACCAAAATTGCACACAGACCCTACACACCTTAACTTGAGAGGTACAGCCCACCAGAATGCTGTACAAGGATAAGATGGATTGCACCCTATTCAGAGTTGTCTCCCACTTGACCACCTTTCATGGCCTCCCTGTCTTGCCTCATGAAAAAGACTCCCTCAGAGGCCATTCAGCTACTTTTGCACAAAGCAATCCCATGCGGCAGAGGTCCGCAGGAAACAAGGCAACTGCAAGGACAGGGCCAAACAGCCTGTCTGGGAATGACGTGAGAAAGAAGAACCCACCTGATTGGCCCCCCACGTTTGCCATGTAAGGTAAATACAGCATCATGAAAAAGTCGCCATGGCTACAACCACCTGACAGACGTTCATTTTATACTACTACAGTCGTACCTCTACAATGTATCCCTCTAGATACGGAATCTTTGGGTTACGACCACGGCAAACCCGGAAGTGTATACTTCCGGGTTTCATCGCGCATGCATGCACAGAAGCGCTTAATCGTGCCTCACGCATGTGCAGAAATGCTCAGTCGTGCTGCACGCATGCGCAGAAGCACGCCTCTATTTACGTTACTTTTGGGGTGTGAATAGTTCGTATTCAGAGGGTCTGCTATATTAGGTTCTGCTGTTTAAAATTGACCGCAGTTATGAAGGGGGTTGAGAGAAAGAAATTGTTGACAGGATGCATGAACTGTGGATTAACCAGCCTCATATACATAGCTGTCAAGTGTCCCTTATTTGAAGGGACAGTCCCTTATTCCAGTGCCATGTCCCGCTGCTGTCCCTTATTGATGGATGTCCCTTAAATGTCCCTTAAATTTCAAAGGAAGCAGCTCCTCTCCCTCCCTCCCTGCCGGCCAGGGAGGAGGGAGGCTCCAACTGTGTTGCTTGGCTGTGTTGCTCACCCAATAAGAAGTCTAAGAACGACTGGGGGGTGGAGCTTGAATGCCTTGTATGTGGCTAGTTAATGCAAGCTGAGGGGGGGGGTTGAATGCTGGACGCCATTTTGTTGCACGTGCTGCTGCAAACTTTGCAGTGGAAAGCCAGGCTGGGGAGCCATCTTAAGTTGAGGCTGCATAGGCCTTGTGGTGCATGTGATTCAGATTCTATTGAGTTGAACCTCTGGTTACAAAGTTGGTTAGACAGTGTTCTCGAAGCTACCCAGCATGAGTTTGACCAGACTGCAGGAGGACAGGAAGACTGGAGTGCCTGGAACAGGTGAGGCTGCAGGTCCCTTATTTTGGCTGCTGGTCCCTTATTTTCAAGGCTGCTGGTCGCTTATTTTCAAATCTGTAAGTTGACAGCTATGATCATATAACCAACATGCTTAAGTCTATTGAGTTGAACCTCTGGTTACAAAGTTGGTTAGACAGTGTTCTCGAAGCTACCAGCATGAGTTTGACCAGACTGCAGGAGGACAGGAAGACTGGAGTGCCTGGAACAGGTGAGGCTGCAGGTCCCTTATTTTGGCTGCTGGTCCCTTATTTTCAAGGCTGCTGGTCGCTTATTTTCAAATCTGTAAGTTGACAGCTATGCTCATATAACCAACATGCTTAAGTTAAGCCAGGAGGAGAGGAGGGGGGAAAGGCTATTGTTCAAGCAATCTTTCCCTGCATCTGGTAAGATTCTTAGACGGAGGTAGGAGTAATTCAAATGAGACCCTTTCAGGTGCTTTGCAGGATTCAGCTTGCACCAAGGCTTCCTGCAAAGGAGAAGGGGTGTAATGGCTGGACCCCCATCCCTGCAAACACCAAAGATAGCTGTTACTGAATTCTACCCTCCATCCTTAGGTGAAACACACAGGTTATTTTGGTTGGCAGAGAACAGGAATAAAAGTGCAAACAGGCAGTCCTCATATAAACAGAGGGAGAGATTACCGTATTTTTTGCTCTATAAGACTCACTTTTTCCCTCCTAAAAAGTAAGGGGAAATGTGTGTGCATCTTATGGAGCGAATGCAGGCTGCGCAGCTATCCCAGAAGCCAGAACAGCAAGAGGGATTGCTGCTTTCACTGCATATTTTTCACTTCAATTTTTTTTCTTGTTTTCCTCCTCCAAAAACTAGGTGCGTCTTCTGGTCTGGTGTGTCTTACAGAGCGGAAAATACAGTACTTTTAGGTACCGGCAGTATGTTAGGTTGAAAGAAAAAAGTCAATGGAAGTCCAATTGAGTAGCTCTCCTTAGAGGCCTCCATGCTCCTTCTGAGAATCAAGTCCCATCTTCTGGAAATACAACATCCACTTCCTCCAATTTAGGATCCTGCCACACATATTGAATATATGTAATTGGTTATTTGAAAAATCCTGCCAGCTGCTGCTATCAAATATCATGTAGCTCTGGTTTTCTCTCCCTCCGGTGGTTGAATGTACTTAACTGTGCAGGTCAGTGAGAAGGCCACAACAAGGCTGGGTCTTCCTGGCTTGCTGCCGTCCTCGAGTGTCCAAAACATGCTATGTGAGCTGGCATTATTTAAATAGAACTCTTGACCCATGACATGGTCTGTGGCGCCCAGTTTGTGCTCATATCCAGGTTGCAGCCAAGCGCACCTGAGCCCTGTGACCCCACACAATGGAATAAGATGAGGCCATCTCAGGCTTTTTCAGTTGTAAGGAGAGCTTGTTTCATAAATGGTTAGTGGGTGCTTCAGTGTTTGCAGGTCACACCCTACCTGTGCCTTTGCGAGACTGGGGGGGGTGCAGGTGTTGGGTAGACAAGAAAAAGCTAAACAATATGAATTCAGCCAGCCAAGCTCTAGATCTGCATTTCTGCAGTCAAGTAAGTTAACCTTCAAATTATTTTATTTTGCAGTCAGCTAGCAAAGAGTCATGGAGGGACTCCATGCAACTGAGTGGTGTAAAATGGGGTCTACTTGGAGGGGAGTCTCAGCACTAGAAACAGGACCCAACAGCAAGTCCAGAAAATGAAACCTGGTACAATATAGCAGCTAAGAAACTGGGCTATGAATTAAGGCAGCCTCAGTTTGAAATGGATTTCTGCAATGAACTTATTCAACGGCCTTAAGCAAGCCACTCAGTTCGCCCCAAAGCCATTTGAGATTGAGAAAACCCACCTCCATTGCAAGTAGGTTATGTAAGTTGTGCAAGGTATATGAAGCACTTTGTATATTGTAAAGAGCTACACACAAATGCCATGAATGGTTATGGGGATGATATCACTGTCTCAAGTTCTTGTGTCCTAGGACTCGTGTAAAATTGCCATGTCTAATTTTAAGAAGCCTCGTTTTAAGAAAGGTTGCATAGAATGGGAGAAGGTAAAGGACTGGAAGAAGTCTGCTGTTTGCCTAAGGCTAAAGACTGGCTTCAGCAACCTACCCACCCACTTCAGGTTTCTGCTTCTTCCGAAGAAACCATTTCTCAGCAAACTCCTAACAGAAAAACATGCTTAGACACAGGAAGAGCGCACAGACTGAGAGGGAAGGCTGGCCCCTGCTGGTTGACAAAAGGCATGGCATCATGCGCCTTGCTCCAGCTTTCCGAAGGATTGTTCCTGAGACCCAACAAATCCCGCAAGACTTGTTGGGATTACAGTGCACAGCTCACGGCTTTGAGCAATGCAGTTTGCCCTGTAATGTGGTAGAATATATTCATCAGAGCAGCACTTAGGTATTATTAAAGGCAAGACAAGGGCGACACATTGGCGACAGCAATTTAAGCAGCAGCAGAAACTCCAGAATCCAATGGGTTTGGAAAGTTTGGTTATTCTATTTGTTAAAATGGAATGTAAATCCCCAAAATTCTGCAACTGGAATTAACTGAAGAAGCTACAGTAGTGTAATGGATAGAGAGCTGGAACAGGAAGGGCCTGAGTTCAAATCTCGATGCTGCCACAAAGCTCTCTGCATCGACTTGGGCAAGGCCCTTTCTCTCAGCCTAATCTGCCTGACACAGCTGCTGCAACGGTCAAACGGTTTCAGCTCGTCCATGTCACCCTGGCTACCTTGGCAGAATAGGAGCCAAGTCCATGAGGCCAAGGTCCCTTCAGTCCCCCCAATACAATACTTGTGGGGCGCCTCCCCAAAGTTGATGGGCATTGCCATTCAAATAGTGTGCATGTGCCACGTCTTGTGATCAATTATGTGGGGTGGGGTTTACCTGCCCCCCCCAATACTCCTTTGTAATTCTGCGCATCTCTACTCTGATATCCTTGGCTAACCAACTGTTGTCCCTTTGTAGCAGAACTCTGCCTGTTCCCCACAGTTGCCTCCTCTGCAAAGAACTCATTCTCTGGACATGATGAGGTGCCCCTCCCCCTCCAAACCCCATCTTTATCACCAGGCCTTTGGTTTAATTCCTTAATCTTCCTCTCCAACTGTAATTAAGCTTAAATCCCTGTAACTGCATTTGCTCACATTTATCCTTTCATCTTCTTGCCTCTCCTACCCCCTCCCGCCCTCCCTCCCTCAACGTCCATTTTAGATTGCAGGTTCTGTGGAGGCAGGGACCGGTCCATTTCTTTATTGCTTACGAAGCTCTGTAATGTGTCATGCAGATTGATGGGCACTATATAAATATAACCCTCAAGATGATGCAAATCTACGCTCTTCATTCCGTTGTTGAATTTTATTGCAAGGTGTTCAATCCCAGGCATCTCCAGGTAGCTCTGGAAAAGACTTCTGCCTCAAGCCCTGGAGGACCCCTGAAAGTCACCCACAAAGCTTTCCCAGAAAGCTCCCCCAAAGACTTAAGGAGCAAAATAGGGTTGCAAGGTCCAAAAGAGGACAGGCTGTTGCTGCACCCTAATACTTGTGTAAAAGTGAATTCCAGAAAGTGCATTTTGCCGTGTAAGCTATACCTGCTGAAATTATGTCTTCTATGCAAGTATCAAGACAGAGCCTGTCCTTTTTCACACCTGGCCACCTTTTCTCATGCCTCGGTTCCTCTTTGTAGAACAGGAACAGCACTGCAGGAATTGACATTGCAGGATTGATGGGAGGCTATGAACACTTTTGTGAGGATAAGTTCCACAGAGCTCGGTGGCTGCATTCACCAAGTCAAACTGTGGTTTAGTGTAAACGCGTATATTCGTCAGGGAGGAGACTGAAGATTCTTCTAGGTAAGCCAAGGTTTGGCTTTGTGTGTCGTCTGAACCCCAAGATTGCGGTTAAACTCTGTCCTGCTTGAACACAATCTGTAGCTTCTAGTTTGGATGACAGACATTGCTGAGCTAAACTGGGAAGTAGCGAAGCAGCTCCAGTCTTCTTTCTGGAAGTCAGCCCCAGAGAGGCTGGCTATCAGCGCTGGATCTAGGGTGGTGGTGCATGAGGTCCCGCCCCCCCCCCCAGGACGCTAATCTAAGGGGGTGAAAAATTGAAATATGCATTTGGGGGTGCCAATTTTTGGCCTCACACATATTAAGAGAGATTGCCAAAGTCCACCCTTGCTGAACTTAATGGGCAAACCAAACCAGTGGAACTTACTTTGGAGGAAGCATGCATAACACTGGGCTGCACATGACAGAGTTCTGCCCCCTGCTCTTAAGACTTAAGATGTGGTACAGATGTGCAGCTTGAAAAGCTGGGAAGGTTGTTCCCTACACCACTGCAATCTTACGTTGCTCAACAGACAAGAAGGAGGGGGCAGAGATGTCTTTCCCTGATGCCCATTACCTCCTGTTTCCCTGAATCAAAATTCAGTTCACTGAAACTGCTCTCTGCCAATGCGCAACGGCTGCCTAAAATGTACACCACTCATCTAATAGCTTTCCATGCTTCCTCTTGTCCCGCTGCTTCCCCCCCATGGAAAACCGCTCCTTAGCACTCAATCAGAGCAAATGGCCATCCAAGTTTTCCTCGGACTGAAGTGTGTTCCAATCTAGAAGTGAGTGGGAATGCCTTGAAGAATGTTTAAAGGAAGATGGCATGAAGGTGAACTGGCAAGTAGAATGAGCCTATGACCAGCAGTAGACAAGATGAGGTAAGTGATGGGAAGGGATGAAGAAGGATGGTAAAGGAAAAGAGATGTAGCAAAATAAGGAAGGTGAAAGGGGATGTCAGTGAAGGATAGGTTGGGAAGTCCATATAAGCTTATGACAAAATGATGAATGCATGTAAAATATAATCCAAAAAAGGTGTAAATTAAAAAAAGAAAATAAGTTTGTTCCAATCTATCGTGAAGGAGTGGGTCAAGTGGAAAACCTGCTCAGACCTGTACTTTCTAAGCGTGAGACAAGCAGAAGTGTGGACCAGCCCTTAGTTGTGGCTTCCATTTTCTAACTGATGGAAGGTGGCTGAGCACATCAAACAGGAGTATTTCTCAAGAAGCTACAGGATGCTGATGGATCATGTCTGGTATCACACAGCTTCACACGCCAACGATGGAAGGATGCTGCAGCCTGAGTAAGCAGTAATGTAAACACAGCTTTAGGGATGCAGTGGGCCACAGAGATGTAAGTGCTGTCTTTCCGGAAGAGAGGGAAAGTGGTGGGGTGGAGAGAGAGAGAGAGAGAGAGAGAGAGAGAGAGAGAGAGAGAGAGAGAGGGGAGAGAGAGAGAGGTTATACGCATGCAGTCGTCATGCCAAGGATGAACTGAGCAGCAGCATCTCATCCTAGAAAGCCCAGGGAACCCTGAACTCCCTAGGCCTTGCAGTGGCTCTTGTTTGCGTGCCTGGGAGCAGTAGGCCTCCTGACACCTCCCCCAAGGGGATGGAAAGCTCCACAGCGAATTACTGGTCCCTCCTGAGAGAGGATAGGAAGGAGTTGGATGACGCAGGAAACTCATTTATTTTGCCCTCTGGCAATGCTCCGTAAACATCTTGTTTTGAAGGCGACGGAGCCTTTCCGAGCTGCCTCTTCCAAAAGAAAAATGCCAGTTCATTTAAATACCAGCAGCCTGAGCGCAAGGGAATAATGTTAAGGCTGCTGGACCTTGCCTCTTCCCTGCCAACAGAGTAGCATGCACTTCTAATGCCAACGCATTAAATCCAGCACCTGAGCACATGCAGTTACACCAACACCCTAAGCATTCACGGTAAGTATTCCTAAGTTCCCTTCTTCTAAGGAGTTCAGGTGGGAGAGTCAAGTGTGGCTGACCCAGTTTCAAATCCCCACCTAGCCATGAAGCTCACTGGATGATCTTGGACTGGTCATGGTCCCTCCAGCTACCCAACCTCACAGGGTTGTTGTGAGCAAAAAGTGGCGCAGGGAGAACCATGTCCACTGCCTTGAGCTCATCGGAGAAAAGGGAGGGTATAAATGGAATGAATAAATAAACGAGTGGTTTCCCTGCCTGCTATTTTATCTACGCAATAACCCTTCAAGGAGGGTTGGGAAGAGAGATGGTGCAAGTAAACATTTGAACCAGAGTTTCCCACCACATGCTTCTCGCTCCCTCCCATCTGGGAAGGGGTTCCTTTTAGAGAAAGCAAAGGAGATCACTTTTGTTCCCCTTTCTCTCTTGAGACCCCATGTGATTCCTGAAGAGCACCACTATTTCTAGTCAACTCAGTGACCCCCCAGCCCACTTGCAGATATAGAGACCCCACAGCAGAACCCTGGAGAACAACACAATGCTAGCAACTTACCCTCACAAAATGTTAAGAAGGCATTCCCTAAAAGGGAGAAAATTGGGGCAAAGAGTGGTTTTCCAAAGATGAGCACCAGAGACTAGGGGCAGTTTAAAAGCATGGCCATGGTGCACATAGGATGAGGAAAAAACAGGCAGTGCAAACGGGTGGAGAAAAGGGGGGCTTTACTCCAGAGGGGGAGGCAGGGAGCACATGTTCCCATTGTTGGCATCCTATATTACAGAACAACTACAGTTTGTAGGGAGTCTCTGATTTGTCTGCCTCAAAGCTAAACTTTTGTATGATTTCTCCTGTCCCAGCTGAATAAACTAATGCAATAAACAGAGTTGTTTTCCACCTGAATTATCTCACAAGCTTTGTTCACTATCTAGTGAATGACCCAGAATATGGATTCTCCAAAGATTGAATGTTGATTAGCAGAAATCCAATTCCTTGACCTCACACTTGCACTGATTTTTATTTTTTTTTAAAGTTTACAACAAGGCCAGAAAACCTTTTTTTAGCCTGAGAATGACATTCCGTCATGGATAACATCCTGAAGGGGCATAAACCAGTGTTGGGCCAAGCCAAACTGTGGACACAGCAAGAAATATAACTCTTATCTTTGTAGAGCAGGTTGCATTCCAGCTGTACGAAAACCAGGTGTTTCTGCAGAGGTCCTTTTGAGGAAGGGTCTTAGCTCAGTGGCGGAGCATCTGCCTAGAGAGACTCCTGCCTGAACCCTCAGCCACTCTGGGCAGCTTCCAGCAGAATATTAAAATACAATGATTCATCCAGTATTAAAAGCTTCCCTAAACAAGTCTGCCTTCAGATGTCTTCTAAAAGTCCGATAGTTGTTTATTTCTTTGACATCTGATGGGAGGGTGTTCCACAGGGCGGGCGCTACTACCAAGAAGGCCCTCTGCCTGGTTCCCTGTAACTTCGCTTCTTGCAGGGAGGGAACCGCCAGAAGGCCCTCAGCACTGGACCTCAGTGTCCGGGCAGAATGATGGGGGTGGAGACGCTCCTTCAGATATACTGGGCCAGACACAATAGACAATACTGAGCTAAAAGGACTGATTGTGCAAGGCAGTTTCCTATGTTGCCACAGGGCCCTATGAACAGGTAACTCCATCCTGGCAAATGAGGCATGTTGTCATCACAGTTCAAAGACCCCAATTTAGCCAAGCAAAAGCACTTGGGGAGGGTGGCAGAACCAAATCAGTGAGGATCATGGCTGGGTGGGGTGGGGGTGGGTATGGCCTGGAGGATCACCCGTGGCCCACAGGCCCAAGGTCCGCACCCACAGGAGAGCCTTAAAAAGCTCCAGGGTTCAAGGTCAAGGGGCCACTTAAGTTCATAATTGCATTCCAACTGTACAACACTTGACTATCCAGATTCTACATAGATTTCTACCCCTTTGTGCTCTTTGCTGTCAAATATATGGGATTCAAAACAAAGCATAAATAAAACGACCCCATGTAAAATTGGCAGTTGCACTTACTGTACATCTGACTGATTAATATCATTTCTATTAATTGCAGAACCCGAGTTCTCTTGATGCATAATTTAACTGGGAGGTGGTAGGGAGTGCAATACGAACAGCCAGGTCTGTAGGCCAGTATTTTAATGATCTGCACATTTAAGCTCCTCTTTAACACTGTCCATTTTCCCGGTGTTCATGCGATGGAAGCACAATCCACGAGGGAGTTCTCCTGCACAAGCTCCATTGTCCTGAGTGAGAATTACCTTGCATTGCTCCCATTCTGTTCGAGGAGAACTGTGCAGTAGAATTTCCACGTGGCTTGAGCTCCAAATCTGTAATACGATGTGTGTGTGTAACAATCTAGCAGAAGCATATTATTATTATTGACATTTTGGGCTGTCATTGTCAACCTGATTATGACTTTTAGACACCCTTGTACTATTATTATCCAGATTGCACCTTTCACAGCTGAGAAGCCCGGACTATTTAAGACTGACAAGAGGCTGATGCTTACAAAAAGAGACATGCGCGCACACTACATTTTGCCAGAGGTACTACTGAAGGTGTGGGCAGGCCTTACCCCACCCTGATGCTTCAGACCACAATCACCTATATCTCTTATCTACCCGTTAAGTCACAAGTGCTATAATGAATTAAATGGTCCTATATACTGACTGCTTATTCATCTTTGAATGTATCCAAAACAAAGCCTTTGGATCTTGCTGAATGTGGCTCTCCACCTCTTGAAATCCAAAACTGGCATCCATCTGGTCCCTGTACCTAGAGAAGAGTAAGCACACTTTGGTGTAGTAATTCAGTAGACCTAAGCCATAAACTCCCAGGGAACAATTGGTGCACTTTTTCATAGATTACAGATAGCTGAAGACTATTTCTTTCTCAATTCAAACTGTATACATGCTATACACTTATATCTTGGGGAAAATATTTTTGGAGTGTGTAAGAAGGTCAATCCTTCAGTGCACCACTGTTTTTGCAAGAGCCCCCATTAAATATATGTATCTCTCCCTATTGGAGATACAGCAAGCAGCCTTTCTTTGTAGGCAACTGTTGCATTTCCACATCTGGAGTGCCTGAATCGTCCAATCAGGCCCAATGCAAGACTGTGTCAGAATAGCCAACGCCCCAACAGAGGCTGCCATTGTAAAGGAACAGTGAACCAATCAGAGAGATGCAGCAGGCGGCTTAACTTGAGAACGAGAATTTGTATGGGAATGAATAACTATGGGGAAATAGGAAATTTGGCAGGTGCTGCATGTCATGCAAGGATGAGAGGAGCCTTTCCACCCAGGGCCCTCCGTTCTACAAGGTTATCAAGGTATGGTGGACCCATGCTGTGATGCAGAGGTCTGAATGCTCTTGCAACAGTCCTGAGAATCCCGGCTTAATTTTATAAAAATGAAAATAGAAAATTAGCTTTCCTTGTTGCCCCAAGGTCAAATGTGGCCCTTGGAACCAAACAAGTCCAACGGATGGTAACACCAGGCCCCAGTCCATCTATCTGGCAGATGAGACATTTGTCCCAGGTGCAGGATCAGCCAGCAGTTTTCAAGCCAGCATGTGAGGAACAGCAGCCAGAAACTGTGCAAGAGAAAGAGGCAGAGGGGGAATATCTGTGTTTGAGGATGGGTGATTGAAAAAGAAGGGGTGCATCGCACAACATTACAAAGACCACAGGCCTGTGTAGTTTGGGGAAAGAGAGCACCTACCCTCAGATAAATCAATGCTTTGGGGGCACAAGACCAGATTCAACAATGTATAAGGAATTCTCTGTCAAACTGGCAGGCTTTATTACTGTCTGTAAATGTTACATCGTCTCCAAAGCCATCATGGAAGCAGAGAGAACCACAAGAGACTGGTCAGCTTTGCTCAACCACACACACAAAGTATGTGTGATGAATAATCACATATGCTGCACTGTTTCAAGCTGTAGGTCCATTCATCCTCAACTGCAAAGTGGCTAGTTATTTTTTTAAATTTATTTTATTTATTAAATTTGTGTACTGTCCTTCATCCGTAGATCTCAGGGAGGTTTACAGCATAAAAATACAAGATAAATACACAAAATGCATAATATAAACTAGAATAAAAAGAAAAAAAAAACACAAACCAACATCCCCTACCCACCCTCCCGGCCCCTGCTATTAAGGAACAGGGAAGAATTAAACAACTGATTTGGTCTTGGCAGAATTGGATGTGTACCCATTTCTCTCATGCCCTGGCTATTTTTTGCAATATGAATACTTCAGTTATTTAGAGGGATTTGCCAACACCTGCAATACCTATATACAAGGGATACCATTTATTTCACCAAAAAGATAAACCGAAATCCTTGCTGAAAGTTTGTGCCTATATGAACCCTGGCATTAAACACCCCATACCTGATAACAGGCAGAACTGGTTTAATATCTGGTTTCCATCGCATATTGTTTTCCCCACCCCACTCTTTGCCTTTAACTCTAGATGCACAATAGACCGAAGTTCAACACCTCCACCTGCATCTCCATGCTGAAAAACATCACCTGTTGAATACCTGCCTTATAGCTCAAGCATGTTCAAAAGCTCTGGCGGGGGGGGGGGCAGGGACAAAACAGGAACAGGACTTACTGCACTGTCTGCCACTCTCATATACTTTCGGCTAGGGAAAGAAGCAGGCAGCAGCCAAAATTTCTCCCTGACATCATCTGCCATCTTCTCTCCTCCCACTTCTCAGCTACGGGGCGTCAGAGCCCTTGCTTTGGGAGATCCTGGCTACCAGGGTATTTGAACCCTTTGCCCTCCCTCCACCTGCAACAGCACAGGAGAGCTTTACAGCCACCCACCTCTCCTCCTTCCATTAAGCTCATACTTAACAGAATGCCTGGTCTGAAGGGAGGCAAAACAACCACTGCAAGCACTTATGCTTAACAATAGCCTAATGAATTAATTGAAAATGCCCACTGGAGCTGACTAAACCCATGTCATCATGTGTACTTTACTCTCATTTTACATTTATCCCCTCCAAAAGCAGAAGGATGCAAGCCACGTCCCTATTAAGCGAACACCAGGGCTCTGGGTTTAACAAAATGTGACCACTTCACACATTTTTAGATATACGCCTTAGTGTGCTGTCAAGTATTTATATCGTCCAGGTGTACTCATCAGGGAAGGGTTATTAGCCTCGTCTTCTTATTAAGTGTACACTTGGTGGCAAGCCCAGGTATGCCTAGTCTACATAATGTGTGAAATGATCCTTACATTACATGAAATAAGAGCTGCTGATCTGGTACTGAGCAAACCAATTAAGAAAGGAACTTACATGGAGTCCAGCGGCAAGCCCTGCCAAACACCATATGAATATCCACTTTAAAACGGGTATTTCCTTGTAACCCACAAAGCTTGTATTCACATTGCCATGCCAACAACTTGAGCTTCTTTTTAAACAGACACAAAACAACTGATTTAAAACAAGAAAAAACCCTTCCATGTTCAGAATTTTAACATCAAGACTTTATTGCTCTCTTATTCTCTGCCGACAACCAGAGAGGGCTAATGTGCAATGTTGGGTGTAAATTTAGTATGGGCAATAAAATATATACATTTCATCCAACTTGCTTATCAACTATGCTCAGTGCTAGCCTGCAGAATGAATTGTTATCGATGGTCTCCACAACTGTGGCTTTCAGGAGGTGGCTGTTCTCAGGGCAGAGGCGTATGTACTGAGATTAGACTCAGGATTTCCTCTGAACAGGGCATCTGATCTTTTGGCGTGGCGGAAGAGGGATACAAAAGATGGTTAAATCTGTAGAATCCAAGTGGTTTTACTTCCTTAGCAGAAAAGAAGGGGAGATTTCTTATTCTAACTGAAAGCAGATATTTCGGTGGATCCTATTTTGTCAGCAAAGAGCACTGCTGGGGGGGTGAGCTGATGGGGAAGGAAGATTCTGTCTTCTGAACTGAATTGGGAAGGGCTGATTTACATGGTATCTTAATACTGAGGAAGGAGATGGAAATAGCAGCCCTGAAACTTAGAATGTAGAACTCATGAATTGCATGCTGCCACATGTTCAAGGGCTAACAACCAACCTTTCTGCCACTGCCCCTTCTGGGAGGGGGGGGGGAAAGTTAATTTCATTTGGCCAAACTTCCATTACAATTTGTTTGGGAGCTATAAAAATGGCCAAAACCCTCACCACAACAGAAGATGCTAGGGCTGAAGATTCACCTGGAAGCATGCCCCACCCTCAGGTCCTGACAGGTCCTAACCCATCATGGGGGGGGGGGGAGATGGAGGCTGCAGCTACCTGGCCTGGCAATGGACATTCACTTTGCTCATGCTCCCAAGCGCTCATGATTACAGGTGCCACGACTGAGCCGTCACATCTGGCTCTGAGCTCCGAGCGAAACTAAGTGCTTGCACCCTTCTTTCTTCCCTATGGCAAATAGGAATCAATCTTAGAATGGGGCTGGGGTGGATACCCCCCCCAACACACAGATTCCCGGCCTGCTTCCACCCCCACCTCCAGTGGCCTAGCGTGGGTTGTCAGCACCCGGGGCAAGGCAAGTAATTTGCACCCCCTAACCCGTGGATTTGCGCCCCCTAACCCTAACCCCCAGATGTTGCGTCCCGTGCGGCCGGGCCCCCCTGCAACCCCACGCTACGCCACTGCCCACCTCCAATGGAAAACATGCCCTGCAGACACAGACCTGGCAGGCGATGGGTGCCAGCTAACCGGGAGCGGCAATGAACCGTGGACTCGATCCGCCGGCATGTTCCCCCATCTTCCGCAGCCAACTGCGGCCCGATCCCTACCACGGCCGGATCCCCAGCCTCTCCGGGAGCACTGGGACCACGCAGGTGCTGCTGCGCAAGAGCCCTGCCAGCTGCGCCCCCCCCCCTTGCTGGGGGCACCATCCCTGGGACTCCAAGACAGACCGGTGCGCCATCCCTAGGCACCCCACGCTGCCCGCCCCGACGGTGCCCAGGTCGCTTCCTCTGCCCCGTGCCCTCTTTGCCCCCCGCCGGACCCAGCCCGCGCAGCAGAGTTCGCAGGAACTTTGGAGACTTACCCCGCAGCGCTGGAGGGCCGGCGCGGAAGGCGGGCGGCGGAGAGGCGCAACTCCACGTCGCAATCCAGAGAGGCCGCCCACCGCGGGATCCCGGCGCCGCCGCCTGGCTCGCCTCCTCCTCCTCCTCACGGCCTTCCGGGAGAAGTTCGGCGCGACGGGCGGAGGCATGGACGGCGGCCCTGGGCAGCTGCCCCGCGAGGTCCTGGCCGGCGCAGGCTCCGCCGGGCCGCCGCGCGGGCGCTGCCCGTCCGCATCCCGGGCGGCGCGGCTCCCGCGGAGCGTCGGGGTTGCCTCCGGCGGAGAGGCGGGCGGGCGGGCGGGGACGGCGGAGCTGGGGCGGAGTGGCGGGGCAGCCGGCGCCTGCCTTCCTTCGCTCCCTACCTGCTGCTTCCCTTCGGGCTCCGCGGGGGAGGAAGAAGGGGCCCCCGGCTCGGGGAGAAGAAGGCGCCCGGCAAGCGGCAAGCCCCGCGGCGCGCCGCCGCCCCCCCGCCCATGCTGGGGCTCTTAGTGCGGCCGCGGCTCTTCCTGGACGCCGCCGGCACCTCGGAGCGCCTCACCTGCCGGCTCCCTCGCGGAAAGTGGCTCCCGGAGCACAAGGCGGCCGGCCTCCCTCCGCCGCCGCCCGCCTCGCTTGGAGGGATGCGGCTCTCGCAGCCAATGGGGTCCTCGCTCGGGCTCCCTGCGCGGCCCTGATTGGCCCGGGAGCCTCGCACCGGGCGGGGGGGGGGGGGTTGGCCGTGGGTCTCTCTCTCGAGCTGCGGCTTCGGCTGCCGCTTCTTGCCTGGCGCGGCGGCGGAGAAGAACTTCTCGCTGCTGCCGCTGCCGCCGCCGCCTTGTTTTGGAGCGAAGAGCTGCTCCGGCTGGGATAGGGCCGGCGACGGAAGGGTTAAGTCTCGCCTGGCTCGACCGCAGAGGGATCGGAGAGCGGGGGGAGATGGGGGGTGCGGGGGGGTCCCTGCTCTGTCGGCCCCTCCTGCTGCTGCTGCTCCTGAAAGATCGAAACAGATTTCAGTGGCGTAGCGTGGGTTGTCAGCACCCGGGGCAAGGCAAGTAATTTGCGCCCCCTAACCCGTGGATTTGCGCCCCCTAACTCTAACCCCCAGATGTTGCGCCCGGTGCGGCCGGGCCCCCCTGCACCCCCCCCCCACGCTACGCCACTGACAGATTTGGCTTGGGAAAGGAGCCCGCCGTCGAGAGCAGAGCAGAGAGCAAACGCGAAGCATCAGCCCGACGGATCTTTGCAGGCAGGAGGAAAGCGAGGGCCAGGCGGCGAGAAACTGCTAAAAAAACCTCTCGCTCTCTCCAGGGAGAAAGGAGGGCATCGTTCGCTGGTCGGGGCTGTATTTTTCGAATTTATTTTTAGGAGGGTGTTCCAGATGCAGCCTTGCTCTTGTTTGCAAGGGGAAGCCTACAATCAGGAAATTCAAGCACCCGAAAGAGAGAGAGCAGCGAAATGTAGCCCCAAGTGCTGTGAACTCCCATTGGGAGAAGTTTGAGCAGGTGCCTAACTCTCCCATAGACATTAACGGGGCTTAAAATGGGTTAAAGTCGTCTGGACATGCCCAGGGCACCTAACACAAATCCATGCTTCTCATCCTTCAGTGCACACATTCAGATGCTACCCTTTCCAATACCTTTCTGGTCGCACATGTTCTAAAATCACAGGTCCACAAAAGCGCTACATTAAATATGCCTCACCACCATTTGTTGTGTGTAATATCAGGCAAGTCCGTTCCGGGGGCTTAATCCTGCCCGTCGGTTGTCCCTGGGGCAGTTTCTTTCCTGGGGTAAAATCCTAAAAAAAAAAAAAACCTCAACAATTTCAATCCGTAAAAGAAAAGGTTAACAACTTTGGTCGGCCCTCACGGCCTTTCACTTCATCAAATCTGGCCCTCTTTGAAAAAAGTTTTGACACCACTAAACCTCTTGTGGGTCTCCTTGATTTTGGTGTAGCATGGGAGCCAAATGGCTGAGGTGTGTGATCTGAAAGTTGCTGTTTCAAATCTTAACTCTGCCATGAGTTCATCAGCTGGTGTTAGGCATGCTACTTGTTTGCAATATAAAAACATTTTCCAAGATCCCAGGATTGCAAATACGACCGTTGCAGAGGGCTGGACTAGGAGGCCTTTGGGATCCCTTATAACTCTACAATTCTACAATTCCTTAATTTGCAGTATGGGGTCTACCCTACAGGGTTGTTGTTTTTTTAAAAAGTTTTTATTAACAATTTCAACATAACAAATTATCAAAACATATCATATTCATTATTTTCCCCCTTTTCTCCCCTTCAAACCCTCCCTCCCCCCCAGAGACTTCCCTCAGCTCCTCTCTCTGATTTCTCAGGACATATTATTCTCTGCATGTTATAAAATTATACATATCCTTACATTATCTATCTACCATGTTATCAACTAATAAATTTGTGTATGTTTATTCAAAGCCTGCCAAGGAGGTCCAATTCATTTTGTTGTCTTTTTACATAAATTGTAAAAAGCTCCCATTCTTCCTTAAAGTATCTGTTGTCCTTGTACCGCAGTTTGTATGTCAATTTAGTCAGCTCTGTGTAGCTCATCAATTTTTCTTGCCACTCTTCTTTCGTTGGGATTTCCTCATTCATCCACCCTTGTGCTATCAAGACTCTTGCCGCTGTTGTAGGATCCATAAATAAGTTCTTTGTTTTTCTTGGCAGGTCTTGTCCTACAGGGTTGCTGAGTCTGTGACATAATACTGTGTGAAGTGTTTTGAATGCTCTAAAAAGCACTGTGCAAAACTAAGTGTTAAATATTTAGCTCCTACAATGGGCCATTCGGCAGAGCACGAGACTCTTAATCTCAGGGTTTGAGCCCTATGTTGGGCAAAAGATTTCTGCTTTGCAGGGGTGGACTAGATGACCCTAGTGGTCCCTTCCAACTCTATAATTCCATGATTGTTGTAATCTTGGGTCGGTGGTTGTGTGCAGTAGGAGAGTGCGGTTTAATGGATCCAGGAGACTGATGGAACAGTCTTAACAAAGTTGCCAAGTATCTCCTTTGTCAGAGAAATTTCAAAGTAAAAAAAGCCCACAATGACTAGGAAATAGAGTCTCCTCCAGAAGGCGAAAAGGGACACAAAAACAGGATGTCTTTCTCCCGTGAAGGCTGAAAAATAGGAACTTTGCAGGTGGCAAGGGGCGGGGGAGGGGACACCAACAGCTCTTTAATTGGGGAGAATGATAAGCCCTTTTTATGGCAGAGGAAGAGAACTTTCACTAGTGGGAAAACGTAGCCTCTTTCCCGAATCAGTATTTCCTACATTAATTCAATCCTTTAATTTTTGAAGGGTATTTTCAAGGCTATGGTTGCCTGCGCTTCTAAAAACTCAGAATCCTGTGGGGAGAGAGGAACCAAGCCGGGAGAGGGCTGGTGGCAGAAATGGGTACATTATATGCTAGCTTATGCAAATGTAGAATACCCAAGATTACTTTAGAAGCTGTTTATTCAGACTTTGTTTATTTGAGATTATTGTGCTTGTATACCAGCCTCCCTCCAAAGAACCCAGGACTTCACGCAATGGTTCATATATCTCCCCCCACCATGCAGACACAACTGCCCTGTGAGGTAGGCTCAGTGAGCGGAAGGGGTCAGTAGCAGGACTATGGTCAGGTCACCCAGTGATTTGGGCATGGGTCTCTCTGACCCAAGCCACACAGTGGGCAAGGTTCAACCTCAGCCCCATCGCCACCCTCTCTCTTTCTTCTTGCTGCAACCTCTAAGTCCACCAAGACAAGAGAAGTCAGCTTCAAAACAGTGGCTCAGGATTGGGGGGAAATATACACTTCAGAAGGGACGCGGGTGGTGCTGTGGCTAAACCACAGAGCCTAGGACTTGCCGATCAGAAGGTCAGCGGTTCGAATCCCCGCGATGGGGTGAGCTCCTGTTGCTTGGTCCCTGCTCCTGCCAACCTAGCAGTTCGAAAGCACGTCAAAGTGCAAGCAGATAAATAGGTACCGCTCCAGTGGGAAGGTAAACGGCATTTCTGTGCGCTGCTCTGGTTCGCCAGAAGCGGCTTAGTCATGCTGGCCACATGACCCGGAAGCTGTACGCCGGCTCCCTCGGCCAATAAAGTGAGATGAGCGCTGCAACCCCAGAGTTGGTCATGACTGGACGTAATGGTCAGGGGTCCCTTTACCTTTTATACACTTCAGAATATGGATCGTGGCACCTCTAAATTGGGGGTTGCAACCCTTCAGCACCAATGGCCATGTTTTCAATTTTGAGAGAGCGCATGGGTGCCAGTCATGGTACGATTGTCATGGAAAACATGTCACAACACAACATGGATGCTGTCAAGGGCATTGCGTAACACAAAACTAGTGAGAGTGCTATCATGGTGAAGCTATTCTCATAATTATAAAGGTAAAGGTAAAGGTACCCCTGCCCGTATGGGCAAGTCTTGACAGACTCTGGGGTTGTGCGCCCATCTCACTTAAGAGGCCAGGGGCCAGCGCTGTCCGGAGACACTTCCGGGTCACGTGGCCAGCGTGACAAAGCTGCATCTGGCGAGCCAGAGCCGCACACGGAAATGCCGTTTACCTTCCCGCTGGTAAGCGGTCCCTATTTATCTACTTGCACCCGGAGGTGCTTTCGAACTGCTAGGTTGGCAGGCGCTGGGACCGAGCAGCGGGAGCGCACCCCGCCGCAGGGATTCGAACCTCCGACCTTTCGATCGGCAAGTCCTAGGCGCTGAGGCTTTAACCCACAGCGCCACCTGCGTCCCTTCTCATAATTATATTTCCATACTATAGAAGGCTTAACACAAGTTCCTGGATTTCTGCCTGCCATGCAGCTGTTAAAGACACAAGAAACCTCTTTCCTTCAATGCCAAATCTAAAACAAAGCCTAGGCTGCCATCCTGTACTCACTTACCTGGGAGTAAGCCTCATTAAACACAAATAAACTTACTTTAAAGTAGATGTGTGTACCATTGTAATGTATGTTAACTATATGGTGAATTCTTAATGTGTTCTTTAGCTTCCACACAGCAGGAGACATGCCTAAGGTTCTTTGCAAAGTTTTCACACTTTCATGGTTATGGGGGTCTTTAAAATCCACCTACACTTACTGCAAAATAGTAGTATTTACAGAAATAATTCCTAAGGGTGTTCTTTATCCCAGATGAACCCACCACAGGAAGGATGAATCCTGGTTGCTAGGGGGAAAGAAAGAGCAAACTAAGGAGATTCCAGGGATGGGGAAATAAGTTAGAAGCAATAGGAATCTAAGTTATGGTGCACTAAGGGGGGTGGGGAGGCAGAAGTTATTTAGGGCTCCAGGGACTCCTATTGCCTGGTGTTCAAATTGGGTACCCAAGGAAGGTCTTCAAGGGCACCAGGTTGGGGACTAGAGAGACTTGAGCTGCTTCCTGAGCGATCATATTTCGGGGCGGGATTCAATTAAAGGTAAAGGGACCCCTGACCATTAGGTCCAGTCGTGGCCGACTCTGTGGTTGCGGCACTCATCTTGCTTTATTGGCCGAGGGAGCCGGCGTACAGCTTCCAGATCATGTGGCCAGCATGACTAAGCCGCTTCTGGCGAACCAGAGCCACGCACGGAAACGCCATTTACCTTCCCGCCAGAGTGGTACCTATTTATCTACTTGCACTTTGATGTGCTTTTGAACTGCTAGATTGGCAGGAGCTGGGACCGAGCAACGGGAGCTCACCCCGTCGCGGGGATTTGAACTGCTGACCTTCTGATTGGCAAGTCCTAGGCTCTGTGGTTTAGACCACAGCGCATATCAGCAAATTCAGGTTGCCCACTTGGAACAAACACCTGTCCCCCCATTGGAATTTTTTGTAATGGGAAAATACTTTGGAAAGTGCAGGATAGCTCTTGTTTGATACAACACCATAAAACTTTCTAGCACACAAATCAGAACTGGCGCTCGGTGAACGGAATTGTATGGAATCAGTCCTTGCATCTTAAAAATAACAGCTGTCATAGGAGCCAACTCCTAGGGGCTGTGGGGACTTTGGTCCCCACAATAAAACATTTGAGGAGGCCGGGCCCCCAAATAGTTGATGGGCATTCCCATTCAAATGTTGTGTGTGCACTGAATCATGTGATCGATTATGTGGGGTGGGCCCACAATATTTTATTAAAATTGGCACCCCTGACATCTATAGTTCTATAGTGCCAGAACTCCACATACACCCCTCCAAATGGATACAGACCTTGTTCCCCATTGTTGGTCACTAGCAGGTCATGAAGGGGCTATTGCTGCATCTTTCAGATAAAGAGCATGATAACAACATTTTCCTGTAGAGGTGAGAGAAGAGCCCCTCAGTGTTGTTATTTTAGGGTCAGTTAACAACTGAAAGGCCTTGGGCCAAGTTTGGCCTCCTAGGATGCAATATTTGGCTCCTCAAGTTGTCAACCTAAAGGCAAAAGGCATAAGGGGACATTCTGTAGCAACAGAACTGCTGTCAGAATATGTGAGGGTGAGAGGGCATTGAGACCTTGCCCATCACCCCTCATTCTCTTCTCAAAGGCTGGTAAAACACCATCACAGCCCCGGTCTTAGAATGTCAAAAATGGCACAACAAAATCTCCCTGTTTCCCCTTTTCTTTCTCAAATGTAAGAGGAAGAAGAAGCTAAGATATCAACTTGAGCAGAGGGAGGTGAGAAGAGCGCTTTGATTCTGCCAGGGTAGCAAAGGACAGTGGTGAAGATTAAGGCTTTGGAAGGTCTGGGAACAGAGACGATTCGGAGATTTAGGGGACATCAAAGAATTAAACATTAGGATTAGCCAAGTGGCTCATGGGAACCAGATGTTCAGAATGTAAGGGAAAGGACGGAAAGTTTTGGCTACACGCTCTGTTTTTCCTTTCTTCCCCACACCTCCTCCTTTCGCTTCTGACCTTGACATCTTACAAAGCAAAGCTGCCCATTGATATAAACAGAAATCTGTAAACCGTGGGGAGTTTTGGGTTGTTGGCTGTTGGCTTTTGTTTTGTTTTTTTAAAAAAGAAGGAAATTCAGGGTTAGTTGGTAGTTTTTGGATTTGAAAATGGGAAAGCGAGGGCCAGGACATACTCTTTGAGACCTATTTCCAAATACATATGCAAAGGCGTCCAACATGCTACTGAGCATCACTGCAGATGGTGACAGCAGCCACAAAATTAAAAGACGCCTGCTTCTTGGGAGAAGAGCAATGACAAACCTAGACAGCATCTTAAAAAGCAGAGACATCACCTTGCCGACAAAGGTCCGTATAGTTAAAGCTATGGTTTTCCCAGTAGTGATGTATGGAAGTGAGAGCTGGACCATAAAGAAGGCTGATCACCGAAGAATTGATGCTTTTGAATTCTGGTGCTGGAGGAGACTCTTGAGAGTCCCATGGACTGCAAGAAGAACAAACCTATCCATTCTTAAGGAAATCAGCCCTGAGTGCTCACTGGAAGGACAGATCGTGAAGCTGAGGCTCCAATACTTTGGCCACCTCATGAGAAGAGAAGACTCCCTGGAAAAGACCCTGATGTTGGGAAAGATGGAGAGCACAAGGAGAAGGGGACGACAGAGGACGAGATGTTTGGATAGTGTTCTCGAAGCTACCAGCATGAGTTTGACCAAACTGCGGGAGGCAGTGGAAGACAGGAGTGCCTGGTGTGCTCTGGTCCAGGGGGTCACGAAGAGTCGGACACGACTAAACGACTAAACAACAACAAGATTAGTCTATACAAGTGTGGGAACGAAGCAGTGATGAAAGAGGGCAGACCACACAGCTCTTGCCAGTTGCTGGGCAATTCACATCCACATCCCTCTCTGAGCTTAGAATAGCTAGCAACACTTCAGGGAGTGCCAGGGGGAAAGGGATCAGTCAATTTAATGGGGGGAAGTTATCCATTATCTGAATAACTGGGGGGTTCCCTTAGACCAAGACCAAAGAGGCAATGTGAGGTGACTGCCTCAGGTGGCAGGATCCACACAGGCAGCAGAGCCGGATTGAGATCTTGATTCCCCTTCTTCTGAGGAACGTGGAGTGGGTGACACCATTTTGTCGTTCTCCTCAGGTGTCCTGCCCTCGACTCCTTTACTAGGGCCTAGAGGAGCTCTGGGTGACGTGGAACCCAAGCCCCACACTGTCAATATCATACATCTTTGGGGAATGGGAGCAGAACTTTCTGGTCCAACCTAAGGTGAGATTTACTTTGCCTTTAGCTTGCAATGCAAGGCTTTATATATGGAAGATAATTCTATTAGCTACCACTAACCTTGAGAGCTAAATGGAACTTCCATGCTCAAGAGGCACACACCGCGGAACCCTAGGAAATAGCAACAGTGAGAAATCTACACCTCAAAATCTAAATTTCAAAAGCTGGCCAGATCCCAAATTCATAAGAAATGTTGACTCTTATTTTGCACCCCATCCCCTAATGAAACAGATCCAGCAATGCTTAAATTACATGTAGACAAGGTGTCAATCACAGTGGCAGGCCTTGTTGGCTCTCACCAATTCAGATAGCAGTAATTAATTTATAACATAGATGCTTCTGGAGGGTAAAAGTAAAGACAGAAAGAAAGGATGTGTCAGGAAATAACTTTTTCTTTATGACAACAGTTGAACAGGCATTCTTCATCCTCCTGTGCCTACAAGGGCTTCTCCTTACTTGGTGAAGAAAATGACTAATGTAGCAGAGTTGATGACCTTGGCTATGTTGACACCTCCAGGCTGAGTACAGGGGATGACCAATTGTTAAGAGAGCATCTTCTGCCTATTGAGCCAGAGTTGCTTGTTGACCTTGGTGCAGGCACAGTTCTGTCTGAACTGTTTAATTGTAGCCTCGGTGTTTTAAAGGCACCTGAAGAATGACCCAATGCACAATGCCCAATGCATTAACCTTCCTCATACATAGAACAATTGATAACCTCTTTGTTATCTTCATTGCTCACCAGTTTGCCTACATCCTTCTTAAGAATTATGTATGTGGCTCCTGTCTTCCTGACCATTTACTGCACTGGCCAGAGCTGGTGGGGTTGGGGGCTATAGGCTGTGTGTGTGCGTGTGCGCGCGCATGGTGGGGAGAGCCTGGTTGTTGTAATGTATTCTTTCATTTCTTATGATTATTCTGTTATTGTAATTAAATTATCTCTTCTGTTTCTGCCAATATATGGGAGAGTTCTGTCCAAGGGGTGTACTGGTGGTTCTACACACCAGCCAGGCTTGCCCATATCTTGGGTCTAGAATCACACAGCTGCTGGGGGAGCTGTCCAGATGTGGACACTTATTGGTCTGTGTTCTGAGGTGGACACCTTGCTTCCGTTTTCTGGGTCTGAGTGCTGGGGGAGCTACCACCCCACTAGCATTGGCTGCAAGCACCCCATGGCCATTTTGCTTCTTAATGATTTTATGTTGTGTCTTTGTAAGGTTCTCTTTCGATGTGTGCTTTTTGTCCTGATGATCTTTTTAGACATACTGTACATGTTATATGAATATATATAATATTCTGAGAATTGCTTTGAGCGCAAAGTATTTGTGGAAAATGCAGTATATAAATAAACTGAGTTTCCCCACATAATCAAAAATTGAACAATTATTCTGAATGTTATCTAGCTTGTGCCATATTGCAAACAAAGAAAAGTGGACAGACACTTACCACAAATTCACCCCCCAAAACCATAGAACATAAAAGGAGAATAACAAGTAATGCTATGGAGCATCGGAGTTTTGCACTGTTTGAAAAGCAGTATTTAATATAGTTGTTTTAAGTGGCGCCGTGGTATAAACCACTGAGCCTCTTGAGCTTGCTGATTGGAAGGATGGCGGTTTGAATCCACAAGACTGGGTGAGCTCCCATTTCTCTGTCCCAGTGCCTGCCTACCTAGCAGTTTGAAAGCATGCCACTGCAAGTAGATAAATAGGTACCACTGTGGCAGGAAGGTAAATGGTGTTTCTGTGCACTCTGGTTTCCATTATGGTGTTCCGTTGCGCCAGAAGCGGTTTAGTCATGATGGCCCCATGACCCGGAAATCTGTCTGGGGACAAACACTGACTCCCTCGGCCTGAAACAAGATGACCGCCGCAACCCCATAGTCGCCTTTGACTGGACTTAACCGTCCAGGGGTCCTTTGCTTTTACCTTTAAGTTTTAGATTAAACTATAAAGCCCTTTGCAGCCTTAAGCCACCCAGATCATTACCACAGCACTCTGAATTGTGTTTAAAAGCTAAAATGCAGTCAGTGCAGTTGTGCCAAAACAAGTGTGCTAAGTTCTGGACTCTCAGCTCCAGCAAGCACACAAGCAGCTTCTGAATTATCTTCAAAGGCAGATTGCAATAATCCAACCTGGAGGCTACCAAAGAATGCGGAAATCTGACTGGGACATCATTGTGGAGCTGCAGTTGGTTTTGCACCATCTTTTATCTATATATTTCAGTTTAATTTACAGTAAATCTCTCCTCCTAACAGGTCAGAGTGAATCAGACTGAAACATAAAGAGATTGGGGACGAGGTGGGAAATAAATTGGTGTGTTAAGTTGCTTAGAATAAAACCTAGAAACTTGAATTTCATTTCTAACCCTAGACATTTTTGCACCTGAAGCAAAAAGTTGAAAAGATCCTCTCTTTGATATTCACTGGAGCTTTTAAAATTATTATTTTAAAGCACGTACAGACTGAACTCAAGGAAATACTGTGCCCTGTGAAACTTGATGCATGAAATGTTGGTTTCATGTTGCTTCATTTGCAAAGGAGAGACAAGTGCAGATGCCGGAGCAGTAGAATAAAATTGTTACCATAAAATTGTTCCAGGAGCTCTCCCAGGGTTTTGTTTCCATTGGGAAAATCGAGGCACAGTGGAAGCTAGTGTCTTTAAGAAATGTGGTTTACTGTAACACGTATTTACACCTGGAGTCTTCAGTGGACGGGGTGCTGAACATTATACCCCAAGCATGCTGCTCCTTGCCCCTCTCATAGCTTCAGCAAGCTTGGGTCCAAAGCAGTAGTCAGTCATGACTCCCAGGCTCTTGGTGCAACCTCCTCCAGCCAGCACCAATATGGTTCTGCCGACTTCCTCCTCCTTGTTCCCAGAACACATTTAGATTTCAAAAAGGACAAATTTTCCTGTGACATCATGCCCCCCACTGTCACCTTGGCAACCTTTGAAATCTCCGTTTTTTGTTTTTTTAAAAAAAGATATTTATTAAAATTTCAAAAAAAATTACAGAAGTAATAAAAAAATAGAAAAGAGAAAACAAAAGATACAAAATACAGAGGAAATAAAAACAATCAAAAATAAACCCATCTTTCCATGTCTTGCCTTTCATTTACTTGTTTCCCTGACCTCCTCACACCTCCCTTTTTTGTATTCCAGTTCGAATGGTTAATTCAGCAAATCCTTTCCCTCTTTGTTTTTATCTTAATTCTTTATCTTAACATATTATAAGTTTATATTTTCATCTATTAACAATCCATTTTTACATACTCCTTTTTAACATTGTTGCTAAAACCGCTTCATTTCATTCCAACATCATTTTAGCATTCATTAATTTTACAATGTTTCTGTAGATAATCTTTAAATTTCTTCCAATCTTCTTCCACTGACTCTTCTCCCTGGTCTCGGATTCTGCCAGTCATTTCCGTCAATTCCATATAGTCTATCACTTTCATCTGCCATTCTTCCCTGGTGGGTAGATCTTGTGTCTTCCAATGCTTTGCGATGAGTATTCTTGCTGCTGTTGTAGCGTCCTTAAAAAACGTTCTGTCCTTCTTTAACACCAATTGGCCGACCATGCCCAGGAGAAAGGCCTCTGGTTTCTTCAGGAAGGTATATTTAAATACCTTTTTCATTTCAAATCTCCGTTTTTTGTCCACTCCTCCCAGCAGAAGGGAGGGATGGCCTTTGCATTGCCGATTGTCTTAAACAGTCCAGCACCTGGCTCCCCATTGTTTCTCAATGGCTCTGCACTTAGCTACCCAGCCAGGCTAGTTTGCATAAGCTAACCCAGGAATTTCTTGCCTGCCGCAGTTATGCAGCTTGTATTTCCCTTCATGTCCCAAATATTAATGAAATACTGCTGTTTATTAATTTCTACCATTAACTAACAAGACTCTGGTACCCTAGATCCATGACAATATCCTCCTGGCATTGTCCCTTGTTGTCAGGATGTGAGTCACTAAAGCTTTTGGATAGTCATTAATGGCACACCTGCATAGAGTGCATTAAAGCAATCTTGCCTCAAGGTTCTGAAAGCATTAATTATGTTCATAGTGTCTCCATCTAAAAAAACCCAAGATTTGCAGTCTCCTCACCTTAGAGAGTCGGTAAAAAAACTCTCCTTTCCAGGAAAGGCCTTCAGAGGTGCTTCAGAAGTGGAGTGAGCGTGGTAAACTGCCCTCCTGCCCTTTGTAAATAACACCCCCATTAATTTTTAATCTCTGGAATACAGATTTTAGCTGAAGGAGTGTTATTTTTAATGTAAATAAGTTTATAGGGAATTTTTAATTACATCTGCTTCTTCATGCAGATGTGGCATATGTTGTTGTTGCTGCTGCTGCTGTTGTTAACTTTGCTGTCTGGTCTTTCACTGCAATAAAGATTGATTGATTGATTGATTGATTGATTGAGCCCTATTTAAGAAAGGGCTTAACTGCATGAGGATTGTACTGTTCTTTTGCCCTGACCATTAAAGGAATAACAGAGTTATGCTATGAAAAGGCCACTGTATGTATGTGTGTGTGTGTGTGTGTGTGTGTGTATGTATTTACTTATTTATTTAGGGGGGAAAATGCCACTTGATTGTAAAAGAAGAAGAAGAAGAAGAAGAAGAAGAAGAAGCAGCAGCTCCCAAACCTAAGTGATCTGGCATCTTTATAGTTTTGTGCAGTTAACCAACCAACCAACCTTGAATTTATTCCACTGTACTCACAGTTGTTTTCAAGGTTACCAGCATGAGTTTGACCAAACTGCGGGAGGCAGTGGAGGACAGAGGTGCCTGGCGTTCTCTGGTCCATGGGGTCACGAAGAGTCGGACATGACTAAACGACTAAACAACAACACTCACAGTTGAGCTATTAAAATGGCACATTAATTGAGTCCAGTTCTGTGGTCTCATTTGACTATTGTTCTAAGTTGGAGTCGGGACAAGTATGTCTAAAAGGACGAGATATTTATAACTGTTAAGTTTTAAAAGTGGGTTGCTGAAAGGGCTGTAGCTGAGTTGTAGAAGAGATACTTTGAATGTAAAAAGGCCCAGGTGGTTCAATCCCTTGGTATCTCCAGGTAGGGCTTGGAACGACTCCTGCCCCAGTCCCTATAAAGCCACTGCTGGATCATGTTGACGATATTTAACTAGATGGACCAGTGACCTGGATTTCTACAATGCAGCTTCCAGAGTCCTTCCCTATGTTACATTCCCAACTCTCAAATATTCTGCTCTGGGAATGTGACGTAACCAGGCTCCAGAAATAACGGAGGGCTCAAGCTGCCAAGACAGATGGGGCAACTGGCTGTGAAGTCCACGGACAGGCAAAATGCCAAAACCAGAGCAGAAGGCCAAGAGGTGAAGCATTATATGAGACAATAGGACAAGTTGTGAAAAGGCAGGCATGGGGATTGCCTAATAAGAGTCAATATGGAAGTGAGCGCCCTTGCTGATCAACTTGTTGCTCAGACTGAAGGGCACCAAGAAGCCATGAAGACTTTGTGGAAGCAAAATGTTATTGGTTTGGTTCCCCATGATCACCTGACTCCCTAGCTAGTGTAGTGCCACTTAAGATATTTCTGTTTGGTAGCTTGAAGTGTCCACGGTTTCCTCTTTTTGACCAGCTGCCCCAGTAGTGAAGAAAGGACCAAAGATTTTGGGGCCTGAGTGAGGAACCTCATTGTGGCTTGACGAACAGTCTGAGACAGGTTGTGTTAAAGCTTCAAGATGTCTTCACATGAAGAAAGGAATAGCTTTGTACATAAAGAAGGCAACTCTATTGTGTGCTGCCTCTTTAAGGAAGAAGGCTGAGAGTCTTCAGGGTGAGACGGACAGGCGTAGATGTAAATACACTTGAAGAAAAGTTTCTGTTTTGCAGGAAGATACATCCAGGGCTACTAACATGAGTTTGACCAAACCGCTGGAAGCAGTGGAAGATAGGAGTGCCTGGCGTGCTCTGGTCCATGGAGCCATGCAGAGTTGGACACAACTAAACGACTAAACAACAACAACATCCAAGGGGTTTCACACAGGGCACATGTAAAGTTTGATTTTTTTCAAACAAATTCTATATCTTTTTCTGTTTTTATCAGAATTGGATACAATGGGAAGCATGGTCATCCCTAAAGGCTGCCCAATTTCAGACCGATGACTGCAGTGGTTCTCCCACAAGGTCAGATTTGCATAATATCTGTAATAATGAAACAGAGGAGAGCATCCCGATTCTCCCGTGAAAGTCCTAGAATTACAGAATGTCCCTATTTCCTCTGGCAGCTACACCTGTGCTGAGCTTGGGGAGGGGGATGAGCCAGAGTTTGTCCCGAGTAGTGGCAGTAATGGCAGTGCTAGCAGCAAGGCAGCATACTGTTGCCTCTCCATGGCCACTGCTGCTGACCTTGCCCTTTCGGCAGCTCATAGCGGCTGCTGGAGAAGGAGAGGCTCCTGCCATCGAGGCCCAACCCTGTGTGAAGCGCCACAAAGAAAAGCTTTGTGCATCCACGTCTAATCTTGTCCCTTTCTTAAATGTATTTATTGGTGTGTGTTTTTCTTTTTGTAAATCCACTAAAGAATAAAATGCAATGAAATTGGGATTAAGGGGTTTTCCAGTGGAGGGTGTGTGTGCTGTTTTGCGTAGTTGGTCCAGTGGCACTCGCCCTTCTCCTGATCGGAAGTGCTTTTGCATTTAAAAAAGAATGGGGGAAATTTGTTGTGTATGTGCAGAAATACTGTAAACAATCTGGTACATTGGCAGGTTTAGATTAAGCACTTGTAAGCAGAGTAAAGAAGTAGAGAATGTAAAGCTGTAACAAGTGGATAAAAATGATAACAAAATGCAGAGAGTTGTGTAAGATGTAAAGAACCGGTAGAAGGGGGTGGAAGGAAGTCTTGAGGTTTAAAAGGTAAAGGGATCCTTGACCATTAGGTCCAGTCGTGGCCGACTCTGGGGTTGTGGCGCTCATCTTGCTTTACTGGCTGAGGGAGCCGGCGTACAGCTTCCGGGTCATGTGGCCAGCATGACTAAGCCACTTCTGGCGAACCAGAGCAGCGCACGGAAACACCGTTTACCTTCCTGCCAGAGCAGTACCTATTTATCTACTTGCACTTTGATGTGCTTTTGAACTGCTAGGTGGGCAGGAACAGGGAACGAGCAACGGGAGCTCACCCCGTCGTGGGGATTCGAACCGCCAACCTTCTGATCGGTAAGAAGGTTTGTAAAATAGTAGGGTTTTTATTAGAAGTATAAATGTTAGATGGTATCTTTATTTTATTGATTATTATTTTTGGAAATAAATAAGAAAAAGTTATTTACAAAAAGAAGAAGTGCTCTTGTGGGGGATAAAAAATGGGGGGAGGGCCTGAAGTGAGGAATATTGGAGCCTAGGGGAGGGGTGGGGGTGGGGAATGTTTGTGCCAGTCAGATAATTCCTCTCTCCCAGCCTTCTCCCACTGGCATTCAACTTCAGGCTAACTCACCCAGGGATCCAGTTGCGTTGCTGAGAGGAAGGGAATAAAGTCAGCCCCGAGCCTCTTCCTGCTGTTTTTTGAAACTTCTCCAAGATCCTCTTGCAACAGCCTGCTGCACAGAGCTCCCAGAGAGATTTGAGAAAAGCAGCAGGAAGAGGCAAGCATCTCTATGCAGCAGGAGTTTCCTTGCCGCCTCTTCCTTTCATTCGGCAGCAACTCAGAAGAGAGCCTCTGATCCACCTGCGACTCAGCTATACGGCTGCAAATAAAACGCTTCAAGTGTGTTTTAAGCACGATATACAATGTGACACTAGATGGCGATGGTGAGCCTCATGGGAAATTCAATGTCTTTTTTAAAACCCTTTTTTAAAAAAAGCATTTTCAGAATGGTTTTCTATATGTGCGTAGATTCCACCCTTGTTAGTGGTGTGAGCCAACTCAGAAATGTGAGAACTTTCCCAAATGACCCCAATCTGCCTCGTAATTTGGGATATACACAGAACTGTTTCGCACCCTTACTGCCCACTGTATTTCAAGCACGTCCCTCCAGGCCTAGAATCAGATAATAATAATAATAATAATAATAATAATAATAATAATAATAATAATAATAATTTTATTTATACCCCGCCCTCCCCCTCAGGGCAGTTAGCAACCAATAATAAAAAACAAGTTGATTAAAATACAATTTAAAAAACAAGATTAAAATACAACATTAAAACATTAAGATGCAGCCTCTTCACAGGAGGAGAAAGGAAAAAAGAAAGAGGGGGAGGGAATCAAATTGGCTCCAAGCCAAAGGCCAGACGGAACAACTCTGTCTTACAGGCCCTGCGGAAAGAAATCAGATCCTGCAGGGCCCTGGTCTCATGAGGCAGAGCGTTCCACCAGCCGGGGCCAGTGTTGAGAAGGCCCTGGCTCTGGTTGAGGCTAATCTAACTTCCTTAGGGACTACTAGGGTGTTGCTATTTATGGACCTTAAGGTCCTCCGTGGGGCATACCGGGAGAGGCGGTCCTGTAGGTACGAGGGTTGCCCAATGGCTACAGCCCTTGCCAGGTCCTGGCAGTAAAGATCCAGACCCCCCATATTTGAGTCCTGCACCAACTGGCCCCGCTGGTATGATCAACAGAGGATTTCTTTCCTTTTGTTTAGTGTTCACAGTTCTGGCTCCAATTGATTTCAAACACGCTTACTTGGATGCAAGTTCCATTCAACAGATCAATGAAAATTTCTCCCAGCAAGTGTATTTAGTTTTGAGATTCAAAACACATAATTAATCATATGACTAGCCCCGTTTGCTTCGGCATCGGGAGAAACAGGCTGAACATGACTCCTTATTTTAAGTCTAAGGCTGCCAGCACGACTGGCCATTTACTGTGGAAAAGAAAAACTTTCGCTTGCACCTACATCACATTTTTTGTCTGTGGAGCAAATATGCTTCTTTTCAGGCCATTGTTATGGGACGTCTGCATGCCACAGGAATCAAAGCATTCTTCTCCCATGTTTCCCCTATTCAGTTTTATTTATTTATTTTATGCCCAGTGGCACAGCTGTGTAACTTCCTGCCAGGGAGGGGGGAGATGACCCATTGTACAGGGTATATGCAGAGTGAGAATGGCCTCTAGCTATTTCCTATTTCCATCCCTCTAAGAATCAGTCTACGTTGGCAGGAGCAGGGACCAAGCAACGGGGGCTCACCCCATTGCGGGGATTCTAACCGCTGACTTTCTGATCGGCATGCCCTAGGCTCTGTGGTTTAGACCACAGCGCCACCCGCATCCCACCTAGCAGTTCAAAAGCATGTCAAGTGCAAGTAGATAAATAGGTACCACTCCGGCAGGAAGGTCAACGGCGTTTCTGTGCACTGCTCTGGTTCGCCAGAAGTGGCTTAGTCACGCTGGCCACATGACCCAGAAGCTGTCTGCGGACAAACACCGGCTCCCTCGGCCTATAGAGCGAGATGAGTGCGCAACCCCAGAGTCGTCTGCGACTGGACTTAACAGTCAGGGGTACCTTTGCCTTTAAGAATCAGTCTATCACGTTAACTGGGCATTTTCCTAATACACCAAAGTATTTTCTCTCCCCACCCCCTTAAATTGCCATGGGTGAGAGGGGAACAATAATGTTTGTGAGTGGAGGGAGGATTATTTGACCTTTACCACCCCCCTACACCTTGGTTTCAATGAAAATCCCCCCCATGCCTCAATACACACAAGATGGCAGCGCGTTCATATGCTGCGGCTTTGAGCTCCCAAGAAGGGTGTGTGTTGTTTGGAACAATATGTGTATGGATGTGTTTGCACAATGTGGTACGAGGTGCAGACTTCACCTACTCATGCATACTTTTGGGGTTGGGGTTGTGATAGGAATTTTATAGTCTTAGATATATGGTAATGTTCCTAAGTGTACCAACCAAGCACGTACATAGATCAGCACAGGAAGACCAACCTGGAACCATTTTGATTCCTAAACTGAGCAAATGTTTTCTCTGCAAGGTCAAAGTGGGAAACCTCCCCATTGTCTCTTTCCTCACAAATCCTGTCTTAAGGACAATTTAAGATATGAATAGGGTGTGAGCCTGTGACCTGGCCCAGGAACTAAGTATTTATCACTACAAAAGAATGGCCAGGCTCCCCTGGCAATCCAATTAACTAACCTGCCAGACAGGAGATAAACAACAACAGGAGAAAAACAATATTCAAATTTCTCTTTTAGACTGCCTTTTCTGTGATGTAGGTGTGATGTATCTGAGGGGTGGTCTTAGGTTACACCCTTTCTGTGATGTACATATGATGTTTCTGGGGGTGGTCTTGATCTACAGGGTGGCAATTTCAAAAGTCTTTATAAGGCCTTGAGGGCCATTTTTCTGGGTCCCTCCTCTCTCCTGTGGGTGAGGGGAGCAACCTGTTGCAACAGATCAATAAAGATCAAGGTTACTAGCTGCTTTGCTTCTCAGTATTCTCTGGTTGGCCTGTTATTCTCTCCTACCGATAGGGAACCTATGTAAGGACTCTATATGGGCTCTTGGATACCCCATAAGGGAAAATTTTTGTTTACAACAGTGTGTTGTGCGATAAGCACAGAGTGCAAAGAGACTGAGTGTTTGTGGGGGGAGGCTCGGTTAATTTCACTGTACACAGGTTGTACATTGACAATAAATGTATATTATTATTATTATTATTATTAGGGGTTGGAAAAAGGGGAACTGATCAAATGGCTCTAGAATGTTATTTATTTGGATTCCAGAAGTCTGCTTTTCCATTCCCCGCTTAAAGCAGAACAGCAATGTGTTCCGCTAAATTGTCCCATGCACAAAATTCTATTATATCCCCCAACCAAGCCCAATGTTATTTGAATGGATCTGCAAATCAGTATCAGAAAGCCAAACATTTCCTCCAAAAAGCATAGTGGGGTGGGGGTGGGGAATTGACTGGAGCTCCCACTGAGAAATATGGCGCTTAAAATGACTCTTAACTCAGTCTTCAAACTGATTAGATTTCAAACAGTTGTCCCTTTAATACACAGTAGTATATTAAAAGAATGGAACTTTGTGAAAAGGCATAAATAATGCATTCAGATAAATAAAACGGGAGCAGCATAATTACCAGCTCTGCTCCTAGCCGCACCTATAGAACTCCCATAGGCAATTGCCAGAAACTTTGTTCATTGGCTATGCATATCCCCTGATTAATCATCTAAATGAAAGCAACTATATCAATTTCCTTGAACATTAAAAAAAAACACCAAACAGCTTTTGTTTTTGCATTGCCAAAGAACAAAACTATGCATTTGGTGGTTAGGCTGGGCTTTGCACTATATGAAGAGCTGCAGGTGGTTAATCCTTAGTTGGGTGGCGTGATCAGCCTCCCCCAAGCAATTTTTTCTCTGCCCCCACCAATTTTGGCAGCTCTGGCAAATATATATTGGACAAAGCATTGGGGAGGGGCACTCCAGCACTCTGAAGGTGATTGGCTCTTTCCAGTCTTCAGACTGGCCATTGGATGAAGGGAGACCCTCTTAGCTGACCTGAATGGACTAGCGGAGGAGGGGGTGCCCGTGTCATGTCTCATTGTGTGCATTTTAACCACACTATGGGCCACACCTGGTGCTGGCATGTGTCTATCAGAGGCCCTTGGGCTAAAAGGAGTAACTGCCTCTGCTTTAACGTGTGAGCTCCCATTGCTCGGTCCCTGCTCCCCTAACAGTTCGAAAGCACGTCAAAGTGCAAGTAGATAAATAGGTACCACTCTGGCGGGAAGGTAAACGACTTTTTCGTGCCCCAGAGTCATCCGTGACTGGACCTAACGGTCAGGGGTCCCTTTACCTTTAACCACCCAGGGGTCCTTTACCTTTACCTACAGATTCAGGGGGGACCCCCCTAAAACCTAGAAATTAATAAATGGTAGGATTTTGATTATATGGAGTATTGAAGAGAAGATTAGTGGTCAGTGGAAAAGTACAGGCCACTTTCCAAGCCAGGCCCTCACCTGGGATAGAGGCATTAACATGACAAAAGGGTTGATGGCCTATCGGAGAGCTTGGGCTGACAGAGGTTGCCATGGTGATGGGGTGTGGGTTCGAAGTGATAGGTAAAAAGAGTATTTAGCAAGGTGTGCTGGGAAGAATGGGGAAACAAAAACAGAAAGATTCATCTTGGGCAGTTTGGTGGAAGGCTGGGTGGGAGTGGGTGACAAGCCCCCTATGAAATAACTGTGCTGCAAGATCTGGACTCCCTCTATGCAGATTGAAGGTGTAAATAGGTGAATGAACTACGACAGTCTCTGCCATGTCTCAATTCTCCAAAGCAACGCAGACCCTGGGTGAGTGCCTGGAAGCCCCTGGAAACCTGCAGAGAGTGGGGGGTGGCACCCAACCTTCGAAACAATATCATGAAGTCTAACCAGTGAGATAACTTCAGCAAAGTCCAGCAATTGAGAACCTTATTCCGTGTGATTCATTAGGCTTTTGGGCTTAGGAAAAAATGAAGCAAGTTGATAAAACCAGGAAGAGTATGGAATAGATAAAGATAATTCTGCTCTTCCTGCCAGCCTGCAGTTACTGACAGAAACTGAGTGGCAGCTGGTTCAGGGAAGTCAAAAGGAAGTAGTTCGACATGTGAAAATCTTGATCACAGGATGTTGTGATGCCCACTAGATTAGTTCACTGTTGCTAAAATACTTTTAATAAAAACAATTATAGTGTCAACAAATCATAGTGTCAACAAACATTGCTAAAAGTAGAAGCTTCAGCAAAACACATCTGCTTAGCTTGGAAGCATGGTAGAAAAAGAGTCTCCTCGGAGGCAGGAGGAAGTACAGTGGTACCTCAGGTTACATACGCTTCAGGTTACAGACTCCACTAACCCAGAAATAGTACCTCGGGTTAAGAACTTTGCTTCAGGATAAGAACAGAAATCGTGCTCTGGCGGCGTGGCGGCAGCAGGAGGCCCCATTAGCTAAAGTAGTGCTTCAGGTTAAAAACAGTTTCAGGTTAAGTACGGACCTCCGGAATAAATTAAGTACTTAAGCCAAGGTACCACTGTATAAAAGTTTACCTCCTTTGTTACAGAATTCTCCACCAGAGGAGGCAGGTGAAGTCATCACACAGAAGGTCCTCTCTAGGAAATTTAAGAAGCCTCTGTGCTTGTCTAGCAAAACATGTGTTTCTGATTGGGCTGCAAACACCACAAAAGAAGAGGAGGAGGAGGAGGAGGAGTTTGGATTTGATATCCTGCTTTATCACTACCCGAAGGAGTCTCAAAGCGGCTAACATTCCCCTTTCCCTTCCTCCCTAACAACAAACACTCTGTGAGGTGAGTGGGGCTGAGAGACTTCAGAGAACTGTGACTAGCCCAGGGTCACCCAACAGCTGCATGTGGAGGAGCAGAGACGCGAACCCAGTTCCCCAGATTACGAGACTACCGCTCTTAACCACTACACCACACTGGCTCAAAGGATTCCATGAATCCTCAGTGGGTATACATTTGTTTAGTCCTATTGATTTTTGGAATGCACCCGAGAGTTTACAAACCCTTCCCCAGAGATTCACTGGGCATTTCTGCCTTGAGAATGATAATGTTGGAGCCTGGGGTGCCCCTACCCCTTGCAGTATCAGAAAAGCATGAAAAGCCTTGAATAGATTAAAAGCCATATTGTGACATTTTCCCGTGTTGACAGCTGTCAATTTCTTTATCACTTTTGTAGGCCTTTTCACATAGTGACGGAGACAGAAGCTTTTAAAAATTATTATTACCGGAGCATTTGGTTTTAAAAGGACAATAATTGGCAGGCGGCAGTAATGGCAGGTGTGCCCAAACCACTAACTCATTTATGTGTGTTAAAAATTGATCAGGCTTCCAGCTGGCAGTACCTTTTAAGAACACAGTTTTGACTGGAACAAGAAATAGTCACCACTACAGAATTGCGTGCTGTTTTTGAGTTTTGCTATTTTTTGTTGAAATGAAAGAGTTATTATGCGGTGGAAGCATTCAGAGTTCCAAACAAATAAATGAATTGCAAAATTCTCATTTTGGATCCTGTCAAGACTACTGCTTTCCTTCAGTAATGGGCATGCGCATGAAAGCTCTTGTTCTGATTTCAAATGTGGGGAGATGGGTGGGGCTGCCTTTGGTACCAGGGAATAAAAGGTAAAAGTAAAGGACCCCTGGATGGTTAAGTCCAGTCAAAGGTGACTATGATGTTGTGGCGCTCATCTCACTTTCAGGCTGAGGGAGCCGGCATTTGTCCACAGACTGTTTTCTGGGTCATGTGGCCAGCATGATTCTCAGAGGTTATATTTTCTGAGAATCCTCTGGAAAAACAATCTTTCAAAGGACCTATTGATGGCATTTTACCATTGTACTGTGGAGAGTGTATTAACTTATGGTCTCTGTGTGTGGTTTGGGAGCTGCACGGTCAGGGAAAAAACAATGCTGTCCAGGGTTGTAAAGACTGCGGAGAGAATAACTGGGTGCATTCTTCCCACCTTGGATTAAATCTATGCTTCCAGGTGCCATAAGAAAGCTGCAGAGATAGCGCAGGATAGTGTGCACCCCAGAAATGATCTTTTTCAGCTTCTGTCTTCTGAAAGAAGGTACAGGGTTATAAAGACTAGGAGTAGCTGCTTGAGAAACAGTTTCTACCCAAATGAGATTTTGGTTTTAAACGCAGTGTAAGAAGTCTCTGTGCTGCTCCTCTGCAATGTGGGACTGCACACTTCACTTTCTACGATTAAACACACACACACACAGACAACACTACCCTGTGGGACGCGGGTGGCGCTGTGGGTTAAACCACAGAGCCTAGCACTTGCCAATCAGAAGGTTGGCGGTTCGAATCCCCACAACGGGGTGAGCTCCTGTTGCTCTGTCCCAGCTCCTGCCAACCTAGCAGTTCGAAAGCACATCAAAGTGCGAGTAGATAAATAGGTACCACTCCGGCAGGAAGGTAAACGGCGTTTACGTGCGCTGCTCTGGTTTGCCAGAAGTGGCTTAGTCATGCTGGCCACATGACCCGGAAGCTGTACGCCGGCTCCCTCGGCCAATAAAGTGAGATGAGCACTGCAACCCCAGAGTCAGCCACAACTGGACCTAATGGTCAGGGGTCCCTTTACCTTTTTAAGGAGTCTCTGTGGGAGTATATTGTATTAAAAATAGGGTATCAGAGTTTTTAGGGGGCTAATCAGGTTGAGATAGCTGGGATAGCAGGCTTGTTGGGTTTCGAATGTTTTATGTAGATTTTTCAATTTCGTTGTTCTGTATGGGACAATGACAATAAAGATTATCGTATCACTACTGGTGCATGGAGGACAATGACAAGTGCCGGAGTGTATGGAAACACCGTTTACCTTCCCACCGCAGCTGTACTTATTTATCTACTCATGCTGGTATGCTTTCAAACTGCTAGGATGGCAGGAGCTGGGACAGAGCAACGGGAGCTCACCCTGTCATAGGGATTCGAATCGCCGACCTTCTGATCGGCAAGCCCAAGAGGCTCAGTGGTTTAGACCACAGCGCCACAGCCTTATCCCACAGGGTAGTTGTGTGTGTGTGTGTGTGTGTGTGTTTAATTCTGGGGAGTGAAGTGTGCAGTCCCACATTGCAGAGGAGCAGCACAGAGGCTTCAAATGCAAAACAAAGCACACAGTGAAAGCTTGTCCCTTAGGGATGGCTTAATTTTAAATGGTGTACAAGAAGGACTTCTGACATGCTGATATCACAAGGAACATTCAATAAGCCGCCTGTGACACTATAGCCACCTTTCCAGCACTAAGGGAAATACAGCAGTCATTGTTATTAGGGTCAGAAATGAAAGACTAAACTGAAAGACTACCATGCTAGGGTTCTGTACAGATGGTACAGAAGGGGGAAGCAAGAGAAAAGGAAAAGAAAGAATGAAACTATAGAAAGATAGAGTAAAATAAAAGGACTTCCAGCTCTCTGCAGGTACATATGATATTCATTCTTTAAGATCCAACCATTCTACCTTCTATAAACCAGTATTTTTTCATTCTGCAAATCCATATATTACAAGTTCATTTTCTCTTTCATGCAAAAAGTCCATAAGAAATTTCCAATCCTTAACAAATGTCAGTAATGATTTTTCTCTAATTAAACATGTTAGCTTAACCATCTCAGCCAAGTCCAATAATTTTATCAGCCAATCTTATATAGTGTGTAAGGCTGTGTCTTTCCTTGTGCATATAGCAGTCTCGTCGCAGCAATCTTACATTGGAGTAATCTTCCATAATCCTTTTCTAATTGTATGCCCATTAGCCTCAAAAGAAAGTGTTCTGGCTTCAGTTGGATATTAACCTTTAGAATCTGCTGTATCAATGTATGTATTTCTATCCAGTAACTTTTAGCTTTTTCACAAGTCCACCAGGCATGATAAAATGCTCCTCCTTGGGAGTTAAATAAATGTTGGGAGATTCAGAATGAATACAGTAAAAGAAAGTCCTTCTTCACACAGTGCATAGTTAAACTATTGTAATCAAAGGAGGCAGTGATGGCCAGAAACTTGGATGTCCTTAAAAGAGGCTGCAAACCACAGAGCTCTTGTGCTCTGGTGGTGCTCAAGGATTTCCCAGACATGTCGCCATTGTGAGAACAAGATGCTGGACTAGATGGGCCCTTGGTCTGATCCAGCGGGCTCTTCTTATGTTCTTAGTTAGTGATTAGAACAATGAAAAAAAAATTGCTTGCTGGGATGGCAATACTTGCTTCGGACATGATTCCATTGGCCTCAGTACTTTAGGTGGCTGCAACCAGAAGCAAAATAATAGTACAGTGGTACCTCTGGTTACGTACCGGTACTTAATTCGTTCCAGACGTCCGTTCTTAACCTGAAACTGTTCTTAATCTGAAGCACCACTTTAGCTAATGGGGCCTCCCGCAGCCACTGCACCGCTGCTGTGCGATTTCTGTTCTCATCCTGAAGCAAGGTTCTTAACCCAAGGTACTATTTCTGGGTTAGCGGAGTCTGTAATCTGAAGCGTATGTAACCTGAAGGGTATGTAACCCGAGGTACCACTGTATCTCTTATTTTTGTAACACTAGGCTACTTCCCAGCCATGTAAAAGTCAGAGGTTTACACATAGTCACACACACACAACCACAACCCTCCATCCAGGCATGCGAGAGGCATTATAGCTGTTCAAAAACACATTCCAGGCAGGCAAAACACTCAAGGAGGGTGCAGAGCAGAGTTGGCGAGAATCTCATGTTCCCATCATAAACATCTAGATGGCTGAGGCCATTAGAGGGAGAAGGAGAGGGAGCACCACACAGGAACCGCTCTATCTTGCCTAGATTCAGATCCAGCCGAGAGCCCTTTCCTTTTAGCTACTAATTGTCATTGCTGAGGCCATCAGTGGGAGAATAATCAACTTCTCATTGTGCTTAGATTTTGCTGAATTACTGCCTGGCATGTCAGTGTAAAGGACCTTGAAGAACAGAAAGTGGCGTCTATAGCTTTGAAAGGAAGTGCTTTCAGATTCTAAAACCTTTCCTGTGTGATCCAACCTGGGTGGTAGAATCAGTGTGTGGGAAGGTAGAAAGGCTTTGCTGGATACACATGGCTGTATAGGTCAGAGGTGACTGGATAAAATGAAGATCATGAGGGGCTTGGATTGGAACCATGCAAGTAGATAAATCAGAGGTGGAAGATTTTTCTAACCTCATGGGCCAGCTCCTCCGGGCCACTTTGACAGGTGTGCAACAAATTTTGTAAAACACACTTTCACTTCCAGCAATTCTGCCTATGGTTATTGTGTTGACTTTTGCCCTGGAGATCCGGATTCAAATCTCAGTTTACTTCTGAATTTGAGAGACTCAGGGGTGTCTTACCCATAGAGGCTAGTGGTGCAGGGTGCCAGGGTGCCAAGTTCTGGAGGGTGCCAGGGAAGTGGCGGAGGCTGGATGCGGCACCTCCCGGCATCAGCTTGCTGCCCTCGCCCGCCTCCGCCATATGCCTGGAGCCTCCGTCTGCTGTGGCCACCGTGGCATAAAGCGGCCAGCTGAGCCGGGAGGCACCGCGTCCAGCTTCCGCCTCTTCCTCGCTGGAGGAGCCACCCTCCAGCTGCTGCTGGCCTCCTCCATCCTTGCCGACAGCGCCATCCTCCCTAAAAAACTCTGGGAAGGGGGGGGGCGAATGCTGCGGGTTGCGAACGTGCCTCCCACATGGATCATGTTCGCAACCCAAGGTTCCACTGTATTTTTAATTAAGTGTAATCCAAAAAATGTAAAGTGTGACTATGACAAACACAGCTTTACACATGCACGTATCACAATGGTAGACTCACCATGGAGACATGACCTCCTCCTGCTTCCTGTTGATAGTAAATCTGGGTTTTCTTCTGAATAAAGTGTAGAATGGCATCCTCACAAATACGAGCTCCAACCAAAAGAAATCATGAATGGATTTATTTAAAATAGATTAATCCGGTGGACTTTGTATGTTTAAACTTAATCTGGTTTTACATTAGACCCATTCTGAACCAGAGGGGGCTTTGGGCACTGTCCTGCTCCTGAGTAATGTGCATGAACCCTGATTCTTTGCATATTTGAAATTGCGGCTGCTGCTTGAAAGCAGCTGTTGTGTAATGGGTGGTATGCTGGATGTAGCTGGATGATTGGGTAGGCTTGTTCCAGTCAATATTGTGCTGCCAAGCCTACCTCAAGCGATTGTTGTGAAGACAAAATGGGGAACAGAGAAGCCATGTATCAGCAGATACATTTATAGTGCGATCCTGTACATGTCAGCCTGGATACCTCAGTTGCTTAGAGCATGGTGCTGATAAGGCTAAGGTTGCAGGTTCAATCCGCATATGGGACAGCTGCATATTCTTGGGGTTGGACTAGATGATCCTCAGGATCCCTTCCAACCAGGGATGAAGGTGTTGGGATACTGCCAGGGAGACAAAGGCCATCACTGCCTCCACGTCGTCTCCGGACGTCCATCAATCTCCCGTAGATACAGTATCAGCAATTAGCGGCATGAGCTCCAGAAATAGATTGCCGCATTCCTGGGCTGATGCACACTCTATCAGCAGAATTCACACAGCGAAAGTTGCACAGCTGGAGAGCATATTTACAAGTTTATTCAGCGTTGGTCAGAACAAAGAAAAACATGACCACCTGCTAGCGTGTTCAGGCACCGAGAGAGAGAAACGAAAGCAATAGGAAACATAAACATCCTGTGAACAGGAAATACGCAGACTTTGACTCACATAGCCTGCTCCCTTTTAAGGTGGAACGGAAATATTCTAACAGAAGGAAGGGGTGTGTGGTGCGGGCGGGTTGCCCCAGGTGTCACCACTGAGGGGGGTGACAAAATGCTGGGCGGCACTCACTGCAGGGCCTGCTGTGCGCCAGAGCCATGTGTCTCTCCTGGGAGTGACGCGGTGGCTTGGGCGCCCCGCAGGCTCTGCGCTGCCCCAAATGGTCCACCCGCCACCTTCCCCTCAGCTGTAGGGCGGCTTAGTGGGAGGAGGCAGGCAGACTCCTTGGAGGCCCCACGGAGCGTCCTGCCCTGGCTGGCCCCGGGCACAGAGCGCATGCGCCGCCCCAGGTACCTGATCGGCTTGCTCCACTGCTGCTTCCAACTGTATAATTCTATGTCTACTCAGAAGTAAGTCCTACTGAGATCAGTGAGGCTCATTCAGGTAAGTGGGTATAAGATTGGAGATTTCACATGAAAACCCAATATTCAGGTAACTTGCAACTTGCACACATTTAACTTGTGCTTATTCAGCGTTTTGCACTTGGTAAAATACTTTTCAAAAAGATTATGGGGGGGACTGAAACAGTGCAGGCATCTGGGGCGGGGGAAGACCGGCACCCCCACCTGCCATTGAACCCAATGTGTTTTGACAATACGCGATTTTGACTTATAACACGCTGTTCCTGGAACGTAACCCCTGTGTAAGTTGACAGATGTCTGTACATTCATATTGCTTTAATTTGTGCAAACATTTTAATTGAGGGAGCTGCTGTGAAGGCTCAATAAGGTTGAAAGGTGTGTTTCAAATCAGAAAAAATAACATAGGAAGCTTCCTTATTTTGATTTGGGCCTTGGGTTGTCTCCTCAGAGTTCCAGGTTCACAGTGAGACTCTCCACTAGTGAATCAATATCTTCCTAAACAACAAATCCTCCAAAAGCAAAGTCCCTTGATTAACACAACCCGGGTAAGCAGAAGCCCTTGCGTTTTATGCTGAATTCTTCCCCGTTAATATGAATGGAATTCTAAAGCCATTAAAAAAACAACCAACAGCTTTCACTTGGTTAAAAGGGTTTTCTTTAAAGTGCTTTGAGATAGCAGTGGGGATTCAAAAGATGCACCCCCCAAAAAACCCCACAACCCCGTATTGTTTATAAGCAGTTATTAGCCCCAACAGGTAAGCATACCCTCCAGAGGCAGTATACCTTTGAATGCCAATACTTGGGGGACAGGCGAAGCTGTTATCCTCCTTCCCTGCCTGCGTGGTTCCCCCAAAGAGGATGCTGGACTTTTGATCCTGCGGGGCTTCTCTCCCGTGGCCTCTCTCACTTGCATGCTCAGGGTCACGGAAGGGGCTTTTTTCTTTTTTAAAAGGGAAGCCTCCTTGCACCCCGAAATGTAGCTGTGCATCGCCCTCCCCTCCCCAGCAGCGCTGCACAACCCAGGGGGCGACTAGCAGCCTGAGCGGCGGCGCCAGTGCGCGGCGAAGAAGATGCAAAGGAGGAGGAAGGCGCCGGGAACGGAGACGAGCCCGCTTTCGTGATCGCCTCCTCCGCCTGCCTTGCGTTCCTTTCGGCGGCAGACAAAGAGCCTCCCTCCCTCGCTTCTCCCTCCGCAGCCCGGCCGCATCGCCCAGCGCCCAGAGCCCCGCTTCTGGACCAGGGAGCGTCTCCGGCGCCCGCAGCCTCAAGATGGCTTTCGCTCGCCTCTGCATCTTGCTCTCTTGCTGCTACTGCTGCGGCCGCCTCGCCGCCGCCGCTGCCGGGGCCGCCGCCGCTGCAGCCGCCGCTGCCGCCGCCGCCGCGGGGCCGGCCGAGGCGGACGGCGACCCTTCCAAGGAGATGGAGTGCAAGCTGAAGAGCATCACGGTGTCGGCGCTGCCCTTCCTGCGGGAGAACGACCTGAGCATCATGCACAGCCCGTCGGCCTCCGAGCCCAAGCTGCTCTTCTCGGTGCGCAACGATTTCCCGGGCGAGATGGTGGTGGTCGACGACCTGGAGAACACCGAGCTGCCCTACTTCGTGCTGGGTGAGTCCGGCCCGCCCGGGCGGCCTGCGGGCCGAGCAGCGCCAGGACGGCCTCCTCCCCTCGCCCGCCCCCCGACCACTCGGCCTCAGCTCCGCGCCGAGGCCGGCAGAGCGCGCCCAGCGAGGTGACCTTTCCCCAGCCTGGCCGGCGCCGGGCTTCCAGGGGCCCTCGCCCCGGCCGGCTGGCTCTGCCGGCAACCCTTCCCCGCAGAGATGGCGCGGACCTCGGCGCCTTGCCACCTGAGCGGCGGCGGCGGCGGCGGCGGCGGCGAGGGGGGTCGCGTGAGGCAGCTCGGCTCCGCCACGGGGCCCAGCGGGCGGGAGGCGCCGCTGCGCTGCCGCTTTTCCCGGGTGGCGCTTGCGGGTCGTTCCCGGAGCGAGAGCGGAGGCTGCGGCAGCTGCTTCTCCCTCAGCCGCCTTTCCCGACGGGAAAAGCAGCCGCCTCCTGAGGCCATCTTGCTCCGTATTGCCCACACGGACTGGCAGCGGCTCTGCAGGATTTCAGGCGAGGGAGTCACTCCCAACAGCCCTCCCTGGAGAGGCCGGGGATTGAACGTGGGCCTCCTGCTTGCCAGGCCAGCCAAGCAGGGCGGGGCCTACCTGCCCCCAGTGCAGCACCTGGAGGGAGCAGGTGGGGCCTCAGCCCCCCTCGGAAAGAGCACCTGCCACCCCTTCCAGTCTCTGGGCGGCTTGAGGAATGAGCTTGGGCCTGCCCAGCGGGTGCTGCCAGTGGCCAAGGCGGCCTGCCATGCTCAGTTGCATGCTTGCCCAGAGAGGCAGGGATGCTGTGCCCAGGCAGCCGGCCAGTGCGCTGCCACTTGAGCTGCCATTTGTCTGCCTGCTTGGGGCCAGAGGGGGAGTTTGGGGAAGAGAAGGTGGTGCCTCTGGTTACAGCAGCACAGAGGCTTCAGCACCAAGGGCTCCAAATCTCCCAGTGGCGGTTGCTTGTCCTTAGATGCAACTAGGTCTCCTCTCCTGGAACATCCTGAGGTGCTGATCTCTGATACTAGCCATAGAAGCCAAGCAGGTTTCTTTTATCTATCTATTTATTTGTTTCACTGTTTGGTGACATATGGCAGCACGAGAGTTTCCAGAGCATATTCCAGAGTCTAAAAATGCACCACCGTTATTGCAATGGCGCAAAGGCCTAACCAGGTAACATTTAACACAGGTCTGAAAAGCCTGAGGGGGTTGGAGGAGCAGGTTTCTACCAGGTTCCAGTAGGACAAAGGCAAACCTCTGGGAGAGAGTTCAAAAGCTGAGCTGCCACCACATAAAAGGCCCAGGCGTCCTTGAGGTTTCCTTTCTGAGTGCTGCAGGAGATGTGCACCCATGCTAGGAGCCTTTTGTGCATGCAATAGCAGGTTACATTTTCTCAAATTCCTCAATAAAATGTGCGCATTCTGGTGAGTGAACATCTGAGATATGACTTGGATTATTAAGTCTCAGGTTTTGACCTGAATTTTCAGGGATTTAGCTTTAAGAGTTCAGGGAAAGCCACAGAATCTCAGGGCGAGGAGGCAACTGAAGGCAGCATGCTATTTTCAGCCTGGCTTGAAGGCTTTTGCTATTCACTTCTCCTCCATGTCAGTCACCTCAGGCACCAGAAGCCCCTCAGGCACCTTGATGTTATAGGTGCAATCCTATGTCATCCTCTCTAGGTGACCTAGGTTTGGGAATGTAATGCTACCAGACTCAATCCCCTTTCAGCTGTCAGCAGCACCTTTGCGGCCAAACATGACCTGATGCTTGCAATCATGATTTTAAAACAAGCAGAACCTAAATGTGGGAGGATAATTTTCATTGAGATTGGATTGTGTAGGAGGGTGAACCCTTTCCTCCCTTCCTGAAGTCCCAGCGAGGTCCCAATATTTTACTTAGCAGGAATGCCTTTGTCATCACTTCCAGGCTTGCACCAGCCATATGCATTCCTTTTGGACTCAGCTTCATGGAAACACTGTTTTTGACAGAGATTGGCTCCACTTGGGAGCTCTACTCAAGAGTTCCTGAGTGGACCCAATCCCTGCAGTGATCTGCAAGTCCGACTGGGGCTAATTTGGCCTGTGAGTTAGATGTTCCTCATTGCCCAAACTCATTGCTATAGTGCCTCATTCTGCATTGGATAGCATTTTGGGGTTGCATGCCAGTTGTGTGTATGCCCAAGACAAAAGTGGGCATCTCCACCTGCACACACAAACCTCACAATGCATGCACGCATGTGTACATGTAGCACACGCATGGTCATACAGAGGAGGATTTTAACCTACAGCTTCCTCATCTAGGTCACTGTGCCACACTGGGTCAATGCAACATGGTATGAGCATTGTTAAAATGTGTTTCTCATGCAGCTTGTGCATTATTTGAAGGAAAATATGTAAATCTCTCATCTCAGGACCCAAAACAAATATATGTCAATTGCTCATTTACGGAGCTAAAAATGATTATCAATCTTATAAGCAAAGTAGAATTTAATTGTGCAGGCTGCTATATTTGTTTTTTTATGATATCAGTACATAACCCCCACTCATCCTGTCAACAATCTAATTCTCCCTACATAATTATTACAACACTCTCCAATCATTTACATGCAGCTCACCTTCTGCCTGTATGACTCATGCATCCATCAAAACTTCAGTATCGTCTACATTACATGGTCCTTCCACATGTGCCTTATCTCCCGCATGCAAATTATATAAAGATATGCAAAGTCCTGTTGTTGTTGTTTTTCTTCTTATTGCCTCATGTGCAACTGTGTGTCCTCCCTCCACACCTTAAAGTTCTACTGTCCAAAAATACTGCCAGATGTGTTGCATTCTAACAACTTAACCCTATCTAGCATAGCTATTGAGATGTTCACTATCATATATACTTGATCCACACTTAACGCTGAAACACAGACCAATGTGCTTCTCCCTGTGTTTGTTTATTTTAGACTACAGGTTGATCAAGTGAGTCCCAACCTGCAAAGTGAAGTGCTACCTAGTTTTATCACTTCTCTTTTTTTGTCCTAGTTTAGGAGTCTGGAGTATGTAGGGTTTTTTTTGGGGGGGGGGGGGAGAAAACAACGAAAGAAAGTAAAGAGAGAGAGAAAAGAGCCATCCAGAGAAGATATGTGACAAAGGATAGTGAAGGAAAGAGCAGTGGCTTCTTAGTTTAACTCTCCATCATCCACCCCATAACCCCTCATCAGCTCTAGAGCTAGCCAGCTAGCAAGGGACTGATTTGGAGGAGATCTTCTATTTATTCCACGTAAGATCCTACAGGTCTGTGATTCTCTGAGGGCCTACATCAAAGTGACCCTAGTTTTTACTGCCAGTCTCCTAATTTTTGACACCTGGCCTTGGCAAACACTACATACATACATATGTAGAGAGTTTTATTTGTATGCCACCTTTCCGTTAACAGTTCAAACCACGCTCAAGGTGGCACACAACACTACAAATTTACATAATTACAAACATAAAACGTAGTCATAAACAATAAATAAAGCATCAAAAGTACAGAACCAAATTAAACGATGTCCACGTGAATCACAATAATTTCTAAGATTATGATACAAAAATCGATAACAGCAACAATCTGCCTCCCCAAACCCCTAACCAATAAAAATAGCTTAACCCAACTCACTCTTATTTTGGCTTTTGGGGAGATGTTTGGGATGCCTTTAAAAATATTTCTTCATGAGCTCATGGATGCAATAGAGTTCCTCTTCTTCATATTTCTGCCTACTTGCTTCAGTTTCTAGGTTGTGGAAAATGCATTTTTTTTGTTTTTTAAAAGATTTTTATTAAGTTTTTCAAAACAATAGTAAAAAACAGACAAAAATAAAGAACAAGGATAGTTTCAATCCCCTTTTTTTCTTTTAACTTACTTTCCCGACTTCCTCATACCTCCCCTCTCTGTATTCCAATTTCTATTTTATTAGTTCAGCAAATCCTTTCCCTTAATTTTCGTTTAATTTTTTGCCCTTCTTTTCTTATTACTTATCAATTCCAGCTGGAAACCACATAATTTCTAAACCAACATCATTCTAACATTCATTAATTTTGCAATGTTTCTTGAGATAGTCCTTAAATTTCTTCCAATCTTCTTCCGCTGTCTCTCTCCCCTGGTCTCGGATTCTACCTGTCATTTCTGCCAGTCCCATATAGTCTATCACCTTCATCTGCCATTCTTCCAAGGCGGGTAGATCTTGTGTCTTCCAATACTTTGCGATGAGTATTCTTGCTGCTGTTGTAGCATACATAAAGAATGTTCTGTCCTTCTTTGGCACCAATTGGCCGACAATACCCAAGAGAAAGGCCTCTGGTTTCTTCAGAAAGGTATATTTAAATACCTTTTTCAGTTCATTATATATCATTTCCCAGAACGGCTTAATCTTTGGGCACGTCCACCAAAGGTGAAAGAAAGTACCTTCATTTTCTTTACATTTCCAACATTTATTATCAGGTAAGTGGTAAATTTTTGCAAGTTTGACTGCGGTCATGTACCACCTATAAATCATTTTCATAATATTCTCTCTTAGGGCATTACATGCCGTAAATTTCATTATGCCCTAAGAGAGAATGAAATTTACGAAAATGCATTTTGACCACAGTGCGCACCCATGGAAATCCTTGCAGATGGGCAAAGAATGCCAAAGTTTCTTTTAAATGTACCTTTTTCAAACAATCATGATTAGTTTACTCAGCACATCCTGTTTCAAAAGCCAGCTCAGTACAGGCTGCTTCAGGTAAATTAATAGAGCATACAGCAGCTGGAGAAGCCTGAAGTGCTGGTGGTTTATATGATTCTAATGAGACTTAGCCCAGGTTCGGAAAACATGCGGTGTCAGTGTGGTGCAGGAGCAAAAAGGCTGGGTTTGGAGCAAAACAAATGTGAGCTTCCATAGACTCCTACAAGTCCATACACTCCTACATTTCCACTAATCTGGCCTCCTGGTTGGTTTAATCCGGCCCCTGCAGCAGCTCCCTAAAATCCTTAAAAAACTTTGCTTTGCCAATCCTAAAAAAGCTCAACAACTTCAATCCTTAAAAAAGGTGAACAATTCACTTCACTTCATCAAATCTGGCCCTCTTTGAAAAAAAGTTTGGACTAAGGCAAAGTGTGATGTGCAAACCAGGCCACTGTGCAGTAATAGTGAAACAGATAAAAACAAGACAAAAACCACAAAAAATAGTTTTACTAATACCTGCTTATTCCTAGCCACAGAATGCTATTTCAAGCCAAAGTTTTATAGTACTTCTGGAAAATATAAAGCTCAGGTATTGATGGCTCGCCACAAGAAATTAGTTTCACAAGCGTATAGCAGTTACTGAAAAGAGCACGGCATGTGCTTGTTCAAATATGCAGATATGAAATGGTTGAAACATAAATTATGAATCAGCTAAAATGGCTTAATTGTAAAGAATATTTAATTATAATAATTATTACTATTAGAATTCATATACTGCCTTTCATTATATTGCTAAATGTCCCTATGTATGTGAGGTTTTTTTCTTTGCAGAGGTATATTAGTATACAGCTGTTACTAGTCCCTTGTGGTCTATGAAACGTGTCTTTGTTGGTGGGTGTATGGGGGGGGAGGGAAAAGAGAGAGCTGAGGTTGTGAAATGTACATGGTAAATATAGACAGAGCAGATTGTGCTAGTGCTGGCTCATGCAGAGTTGGCATAAGGCAAGCTCCCAAACAACCGAATCAAATTCCTGCCTCCCCACCCCACCAAAAAACTCCTACTTCATCCCTACATTTTAATATTCCTCTGGGCTTCCACACAGAAGTTTGTGCCCATGACTCAGTTGCAGCGATGGGGTGGCTGTAAATTGGGCTCTTGGCGCATTTGCTACAGTCTCTGCTGCAGAAAGACCTGGTGAGGTTGCCATGGCAACACACAGCGGAGGCCTGTGCTATTCAGGCCAAGGTTTTCCCCACTCACAATGCCAACCCATGGGGGCATAACTGGAGTCTCAATACAGTTTAGGATAAACCACCAACAATTTCTTCTCTCCCCTCCCAATCTGTACTTTTTCAGCCTCCTGAACTTTTAGGTGTGTGAGAGAACAGAGGAAACCCAGATCTTGGAGTATGTGTAAAATCTTAAGAGGGTTGCTGTGATAATTGCATGTATGTAAATAGCTTGATTTGTAGCTGTTCATTATTTATTTTCAACTGTTTAACACAAACATGACATGGTGCTTGCTCGGTGGGGTTATAACGTTGAAAAGAAAATGAATGATAAACATGGTGCAGAATGAGAGGAGAGCTCTCAACGATGGAGATGCAGGACTACAGAGAAGAGATAACTAAATGTGCCATAGAGGAAAGGTTTGGGGAGAAGGGAATGTTGTGGTGGGCAGGAGGAAGCTGATCTAGGCACAGGAGCATTGTAATTGGAAGACACAGGTGGGAAGGGGCAAGAAGGTCGTGAGAAATAAGACATAGAAGGTCCAGGGCAGTAGCCCCAAAATTTCTGATAAAAAGTGGGTCACAATTTTGTTGCATTGAAACTGGTGGCATGCTTACACATGAAAAGATAAGTGAACGTTGCTCTCCTTCCCTCAGGCAAACTTCCTGATTGGAAGGCGGCAAACCTAGAATCGAGAACCCCCTCCAAGAGTAGGTGCTTCTACATCTCTGGATCTGGAGTGTTCAGGTGAGCTGAATCACACCAGATACAGAGATAGGATAGACTTCTCACCCTCCCGGCAGAGGCCAACTGGAAGGAGGCAACAGAAAAGACCTCTGCAAGATAGCCATCACCCCCTTGTTAACTGAATGCGCAGAGAGGAAGTGAGATCATGCATGCTGGTATGCCCTTGACATGGGTGCCCCTGCTGATCTCCCCTCAGCTTCCATATGTTCAGCATTAGTGTGAAAGGGGCCTATGGGTGTACAGTTGTGTGTGAGGCTGTCCATGGGGCAATCAGTATTTCTGATCACACAAGGGAGAGCTGTGAGCATAGTGCATCATTTCTAGAGACACTTTTCACACTAACACTGATTGCACAAACATGAAGTTATGCTTTGTCCTTCTGCTTGTACAGTGAATGCTTTGTGTTCGTGTGTAACCTAAGTATAGACTTTTATTCCTATCATGCAGAGTTCCAACAGGCAGGCTCTTTTGTATGTTGGCTTTTTTGGCACTCAGGAGCCATCACAATTTAATTATTTGTTGCGGGCAGCTTACCATTGTGCCCTGACATACATTTTAGGAATTACTAGCATGGGAGCTAGAATTCGGTACAGCAATAAACAAGGATTTAGTATATGCTCAGAGGAACACTTTTATTACTTCTTCACATTGCTGAAGGTTCTGAAAAAAGCTGTGGACAGATTCCTAGTCAACCTTGATTGATCATTAATCAATATTCATTGTTAGTGGCCAAGCCACTAAGGATGATAGCATATAGCTTAGAAAAACATGTACGAGTGAATGTAATAACCTTTATGTATTTAGTTTTGCAGTGCCTTTGAACAGGAAAAAGATGGAGCGAAACTAGATTGTTGCTCAGTTGATGCGGGATCCATATCAAACAGCCTCTGAGCACTTGGGCCTTTGGAGTCTGATGGGATTAATTCAATTCATAACAAGGAAGGAAGAGGTTGTATCTGTGTATGTTGTTAACCTCTGTTAGGAAGAGGGCAGTTTAATTGGTGCAAAAGGCATCTGGGTTCATATTTGCAGCCTTAGACCTCTCCATCCTATATAAAGAGAAACTGTGATTTGAATAGGTATGTTGGGCTGTGTAGAAAGGAAACTGACCTGATCTACCAAAGGTAAAAGCAGAAAGGGTTGGAGCTGAATATAGGGAGCTATTCAGCAGACAACCACAATGCTGGCTGTTCCTAGAACTCTCCATTTAATTACACTGTGTTGTTTTCCTCTCTCACACACCTCAAGATGGGCAGGCAAGAAAAAAAGTTCTTAAGTCTTCTCAAGCAAATTTTCAGCTCAGTGTTCTCCTCCCAAGCTGCTTACAAGATATGGGGGCCCCATGCACTTTCTCCTGCAAGTGGGAGAGCATCAGAGAGTATGTGCATGCAGGTTTGAGTTGAAAAACAACTGGAGAGGAAAGGGTTACAAGAGAAAGGGCTAAGACGCTTCTCTTCCTGCCACTCTCCCACTCTCAGTTGCAGCCTCCAAGACTGCTTCACAACACACACTGTTTGGGGGAAGTAACACACAATTCCATGTCATGTTTATCTGGTGAGGTCCTGAAAGTAGACTCTTTTGAAGTTAGATTTGCAGCAGTGTTGCATCAGCAATAGCCAGGCCTCCAGATGCCTGGCCCTATTTCTTCCTGAAGGCTCTCCTTAGAGTATCTGAATACCAGTTGCTGGATACCACAGAAGACGAGAGTGTCCTTGGACTTGAATCCTGTTTGCTGGTTTCCCACTGGCATCTGGTTGGCCATTGTGAGGATGCTGGACTAGATGGGTCATTGGCCTGCTCCAACAGACTCTTCTTATGTTCTTAAAGTACTTCCATCTCCTCTTGGCTAGAGTTCTTAACCCTGGAGAGGTTCCGAGTGGTTACAGCGAAAGTATTTGATCCCCTGCTAAATTTGCCCATTTGCATTCTGTTGTTATTCTGTCTCTCACAGCTACAATAAACCTACCATTAAAATTATAGACTGGTCATTTCTTCGTCAGAGGGCAAACAGGCAAATTTAGCGGGGGACCAAATACTTTCCCCCCCTCATTGTAGGTGTGTCTTATGGTTCCTGAAAATCGACTCAACTTGAACCCTCTTACATGTCTAGTCCTGAAGTTGTAGGGATGACTCTCGAAGCGTGTATCTTTTGCAGTAGCATCCTAAGAATGAGAGCTGAATTTTTGCAGCCAGAGAGCTCCACATCTGTGGCAGCTGGTGACTTGTCTTTTTGGCTCAGGTTTTCAGCATTTCTGTGTAAGGATGTCAGTACACCATCATTTTCATCTGAGAACTTGCTAGTGATAAGGATTCACAGGTGTTGCAGTTGGGGCAAGGTGGTTGCTGGCTGACCCTGGCCGGGAAATTCTTGCTGGACTTGCAGTTGCTGTGTCCTATCGATGGGCAGACAGTTTTGGAGACCGTGTCTGCATTACCAGTTCCATCAGCAAGACGGTCTGTATAAGAGTGCCTTTTTGGCAGTGGAATAGCAACCTCAGAGGGCTTTCCTGGTGTCTTCTCTGTGGTCTTTTTCATGCCAGGTGAAAAAGGTGAAGACCTTATTTTTCACCCACACTTTTAAACTACTGTATGTTTTAAAGTAATATTTGCTGTCTTATTTGTAAGCTACCCAGAAAATATTTATCAATGGGAGGCTATATCAATTTAATAAATACTATTAGTACTAAGAGTAATATCCAGAGGACTGTTAGTCATTTGCAGCAAAAACATAGCAACACTTTGTCTAGGAAGTTCATTGTGAAGAAGGCAAACAGCCCTGATGTTGCTTATTAGTAACTATGTTCCCAAAATTTAGCAGAGTAATGTGGGACCCCGGCACAGTGTAGCAGTGAATGAACTGCTCAGATAATATGGAGAATGTGTGCAGTTTTCAAGCCTCTAATGGGATGTACTACCTAGGCCCTTCTGAGTTATTTTAGTCATATGTTCCACATTCACAGGGATGCGTATTCTTGGGAAGCTATATTACTAATTCCATATTTTGTGCTTTTTCTGTGGCTAGGCAGATTGCAGGATCTACACAAGTATGTTTAATTCAATCAACATATTCACAATTTATGCACAAGATTAGTTGAACCCCTCTCTTTCCATAATTCATTGCAGCTTGGAGATTAAAATACATGGCACATCTGTCACCATGTAATGAATGCACCAAGTGATTAGGCTATCATATGATAATTGCAATCATCACCTGGCGCTTATGGCTCATTTAATGGTTTTCTTTGGTAGGAAGCAATTAAGAGACTGGAATTGTCAAACCAGGAAATGCTATGCAGGCTTAGCTTTCCTTTGAACAATGAAATGTTGCCCTAATTGCATACCACCTGAGGTTTTTTTTATGTCCTGTATTCCTATACTTGTGCTCTGCAGGTCTCTCTAGAGCAGAAATCACACCCCAGCTCCAGTTGTCTCTCAGTTTGCTAGCAAACACTGGTTGGACTTGAACTTTTATGGCTGTGTTTTGATTTTTAACACCCTATTATGATAATCAACTTAATTATGGGAAGTTTCAGGCACTAATCCAAGTGGCAGTAGGTTGCACTGGGGGTGACAAAGACCCTCGGAGCTAGGAAACTCTGGAGGAGACAGCAGTTTCTGCCACACCAGCGGCTGCCACCACACAGGGGCTGGTGATGTTGTGAGCTTAGACAGCAGCTGAACATTTAACAATCTACAACATGGAAAGCTGCCAGAATTCAAATTAGTGGTTATCCTCAATTCAAACAAGCAAATTCAAGGACACATTCTAGTAGCTCAATTTATATTTGCTGCCAGAGAATTTCAAGGTTGTTTGGGTTTTATTCCTTTAATATTACCGTATATTTCTATAAAAACATACTTAAGGCAATGTACAAAAGAGCAACAACAATTTAAACATGCAAAACAATACACAAATCTTCTTTATTTATGTAGTGCAATATTTCAAAATTTGTATGTTGTTGTTGTTTAGTCATTTAGTCATGTCTGACCCCATGGACCAGAGCACGCCAGGCACTTCTGTCTTCCACTGCCTCATGCAGTTTGGTCAAACTCATGTTGGTAGCTTCAAGAACACTGTCCAACCATCTCATCCTCTGTCGTCCCCTTCTCCTTGTGCCCTCAATCCTTGTGCCCTCAAAAATTTGTACTGTATATCAATTTCTATTTTAAAACGTCTCTTAATACAAGTCATTTCCCCACTTTAACATGGGGAAAGCGAGCTCAGAAGTAACTGCAGTCTTGTTCTTACGTTTCACTGCATATGGCTTGGGGAAGGGGTTTCAACAAACAAACCCTTCTCTATTTCTTTTCTGCCTTCACATTCAGCAGTGGGACATATGTATGCTCTCTTGTGGAACAGATGATTTGTTCTGGGTTGGTATAGGTGAGGGAAAAAAGTATTATATGTTTAAGAAAGAGAAGACAGGTGTATTTGCTGGCGAACACTGTACATAAAGTTCAACCAATCGGATTTGTCTGTTTGACTATACTGTTTTGTTATCAACCTGGAGGATCTTGTTGAATGGGCAGTTTATTTATGTAAAACAACAACAACACATAAATAAACAAACATATAAGTGAATCAGGGCAACAGTAGCCAATTCGGAGTAAAGGCAATTTATACAGAAATTACTATCCTTGCTAGGAATCAGCTTTATTTGCTCTCAGGTGACTTTGTCAAATAGCCAAATCCAGTTGGCAAAGTTGGCAGGAACAGGGACCAAGCAACGGGAACTCACCCCATCGCAGGGATTCGAACCGCCGACCTTCTGATCAACAAGTCCTAGGCTCTGTGGTTTACCCACAGCGCCACCCACGTCCCTAGCGCCACCCGCATACCTCCTGCCAACCTAGCAGTTCGAAAGCATGTCAAAGTGCAAGTAGATAAATAGGTACCACTCCGACGGGAAGGTAAACGGCATTTCCGTGCACTGCTCTGGTTCGCCAGAAGCGGCTTAGTCATGCTGGCCACATGACCCGGAAGCTGTACGCCGACTCCCTTGGCCAATAAAGCGAGATGAGTGCCGCAACCCCAGAGTTGGCCACGACTGGACCTAATGGTCAGGGGTCCCTTTACCCTTAACCTTTAATTGGCAAATTAGACTTGTGACTCCGAAATGGTGGATATTTTTGCTTCTTAAGTAATTAAGAAAGGACACAGGTCAGTATGAAAAGAAGCATAAAGAAAGAGGAGGAAGAGGAGGAAAAAAGAAAGGGATGAAAAGAAGATCAGTTAAGAACTAATGAAACTCCCCAAGCTTAAGTCCAGAAACAAATCAACACGCTTCCTCTAAATAAAAGTTTTTGGAGAAAGATCTTCTTGAGCAATGAGTTCCACCATCGCTTCTTTCACTGCTCAGTCACAGGGGAATTGTGAGACTTGCAACAGCAGGGTCTAATTTGCTAAACACCAAATAAGCAAACACTGAATAAGGAAGAAATATATAATCCTGAGCTAGATTATTAAAGGCAAATGAACTAGATGAAGGCGAATTAAGCTTAATACAATGCTCCACTTCATGAAAAGAAAAGAAAAAAAACAACAACCAGCAACATGAGGGCAACTCTAGTACACTTGCACAAAGCCAACACCTTTTGTCAAGGCCACATTTCAGAAATGGAAAGGTTGGAAGAGGGCTTATGTGCGCAAGAGGCTGGCACAGGGTGCCACTGCAGGTAGAGTGTGGGAGTAGCGCTGTTGGCAGTCAAAGAAGGAGAAAAAAGAGAACCTAATATAGGGAATTCTGTAGGTACTGTGCCATAGAGAACCATGATATTAATTAGGGATGGATGCAAATGTGGGAGTCCATGGAGTTCTCCTGAAAGGCACCAGCCAGTGCCTACAGCTCAATACCAGGCAACTTCCCTGGCCACACAGCACCAGGCTCTAGCACTGTGGCACCTGCCAGCTGGCCTTAATTAACTTCAACTTTCACCAGCTACTTTTACTGACCTGCTCCTACTTGAGCCATTGCTCTCTGCTGAGAGGGTTTGGCTCCCACAAGGCCAGATCCTTAAGGCTATAAAGAACTGCTGGTTGGAAGCATTGCAGTGAATTGAACGTACTTGACAACGGCGACGGGCTGTCTGTAGCTCTGTGAGGGCAATGCAAGAAGGTGACATGAGGAATTAACCTGTCCTCCGAACATCCACCAAAGTGACAGTAGAGCAGGAAACAGGGAATAAATAACACACACACACCTGTCCAGAGAAAGTCCTTCTTTGCATGACATTGTAAAATTAAGAGGTGCTCTTAGTTTTGTTGATAATTAGGGTTACCACTTAAAAAAACTTTTATTTTTAGTTATGAGATTTTAATGTCAGCCGATTTAAGGAAATTAATAATTTCTTGGCACTATGGGAAAGCTTCAATTGTGTGTGTTTCAGGCTGCACTGAACCAAGCACTGAAAAATAAAATCCCTTTAGTCTGCTGGTGTTACTCAGAGTAGGCTCACTGAAATCAATGGACGTTACTAGTAACAAGTCCATTAATTTCAATAGGTGTATTCTGAGGAGGAGTGAGATGAATACCACCCTGGGATTGGGTGTGTGTATGTGCAAGTGAAAGAGAGAGAGAGAGAGAATGGAACCTGATTGATTAGGCCATGGAAGGTTTGGGGGTTTGGGGTATTTTTGCGTTTTGAAGAGCTCCTGTCAGACAATGTCTGTTTGCGCTTAAGTCAGAATTGGTGCTTTGCAACAGACCTTGCTGCTCTAAATATTTTACACCTGTCTTCACCTTTGGAATGCAACTTGTGGCCTGCCTTATTTGCACTGGCATTTGTCTGCAGAGATCTCATTGATAATATTCTGGTTAAGCAGAATTGAATCTGGTATTCCTGGATACTTAAGCAAATGCAAACTTGTCCTTTAATGTATTATAAGAGTACAATTTGAAATTACTTAAGATAGTCAAAATTGCAGGCTGCTGAATCTTCCTTACAAGCTTTTCCTGCAAATGCAGAGGACAAGGGGTGCTCTAGTCTGCTGCCTGCTTCCTCATTATTTTCCCTTGCTACTGGGCAGAAGAATTCTTTTTGTTCTGCAAGGGAGCCCTTTGGTTCCTTGTCATCCCCCCATGCAATTTATTTTTGTAAGGGAGTGAATGCAGCAGTACAGGCTATCCACAAGCACGCATTAGTATCTCAAGCTGAGTAGCCAGGGGTCAAGCTGCACATTGAAGGACTCTTAGATTACCGGTATAACCTGTGTTGGAGTTGGGTATAAAACTGCAGGATAAGAAACTGGGTGGCAGCGGTCAGGTTATTGTTGCTGCACTAACGCTCCTGCTTGCCTAGCTGGTAAAGCATGAACTCAAGCAATTAACACAATGAGTAACAGTGCCTCTTATGAAGTGGACTGTCGCCAGTGAAAGCGTCTGCCACAATAATTTTTTTAGCCTTTAAAGTGCCTCAAGACTTTTGCCTCTGAAAAACAGAATGCAGAATTATTGATGGGGGGTGGATGAGAACCATCAGCCAGATTGTGCATGGAAGAAACACCAGAATTTCCTGACGCAAAATAAAACATGCAAATAAAATTACACACACACACACACACACACACACACTGGTGCAGTATGGACATTTTTATTTATTTACAGTGTGCATTAAACACACTTTAACTTAAGTTCTCTGGGTGATGTACAACATGTAATAAATACAGTCAAAGCATAAGAATGCAAAATACAGTTATTTAAAACATGTCTTTAAGTATTAAGACAGTCGGTATAAAAGAGAGAAAACTAAAACCGTACCAGCAGCATATAATTACAGTCTGAAATATTACAGGAGTAAAATGGGCAAATCCATGTAGTTAAGAGGCACTATGTTCACCATTGCCATTATTTCCCAGAGACTGGCCATGCCCATCCTACCCAGTTCATGAGCTTTCCAGAGCACCTGGGTAGCCATTATCGGAGAGGGGCTCTAATCTAGAGGAGGAGAGTTGCAGTTCGTTAGAGAAAAATCAGAAAATTCATCTTAAATTCCATTGATTTCCATGGGACTGAAGCATAACAAATATTCTCTAATTTGATGCCAGGGCACTGGATTACATACATGAGCTTCTGGTGCGATTCAGATAGGGAATTCTGAATGGTACAAACTGGGTTGAAATAACCAGCCATATCTGCAAAAGGGTGAGGTAGGTGAGGTGGTCCATGGTCATGGCCTGCTTAGGGTCCCCAACTAGATTTAAGATGGATAAAAGAAAGTACTTTATGCATGTGTAGTCAAACTATGGAACTTGCTCCTTCAGGAAGCATAATTTTAAAAGACAAATTCGGGGAGGCGATGGCTATAAAGGGCTACCAACCGCGATGGCCATGCTCTACCTCCACAGTTGAAGGCAGCAATTTTTACGAATATCAGTTGAGGAAACCATGAGAAGGGAGAGTGGTCTTGTGCTTATGTTTTTCCTTGCTTGTTTCCCTCAGGCATAGGGTTGTCCACTGTGAGAACAAGGGGCTGGACCAGACGGGCCATTGGCCTGATCTGGAAGGGCTCTCCTGTTCTTCTGTTCATATCCACCACAAGGGAATGAAGGTGATGCAAATCATGGGAGAGAGAGAGATAAAACTTTATTCGCATTAGCCAATGGCCATATCAACAATAAAACACTACAGTATATGCAGAAAAGGAAATTTGATATAAAAGCACAATCTAAAGTCCTGAATCAGCAGTCAGAGGTCCTTATTCTGATTGCCCCTGCTATGAACCTAACAACCTTTGCTGTTATCTGCTCATTTTGATCTGATAGAAGAAAGGACATTGTGGCAGTGGTTGAGCGCCCTGGGATGGTTAGTAGGAGTGGGGTGATGATCTCATTCCTCAGGTCTTTGTAGAGAGCGCAAGACAGGAGGACGTGTGCTGCTGTTTCGGTGCGACCATCTCCACAGGGACAAAGACGTTTCTCAGGCGGGATCTTTTGGAATCGACCCTCAAGTACCGCAGAAGGCAAAACATTCAGTCTTGCAAGTGTAAAAGCACGTCTGTAGTTTGGGATAATAAGTTTGTGCAGATATGGGGCCAGAGAATCAAAATGGAGAGGTGAAAACTGAACATACCAAGGGCAGAATTTCCTTATAGTGGCCAGGTTGTTCTGATGCTCGGTATCTTTTAGACTGTTTGCTTTAGTGGGGCCCATAGTGAGTAGGTGTTGTGGGGATAGGCCACAAGAGTGAAGTTTTTGACAGACGGTTTTAAGCCAGGCACTTTTATGGGAGTCTTGAAGTACTAGGGATAGTAAACCGGGGGGGATTTGAGTTTAGGCAGAGCCAGAAGTTAAGAGTTCTTTGCCAAGTCCATACTTCTACTGAAGTGAGACTTACCTCCAGTCTCAATGATGTGTTTGGGATGCATGGCGGTACAGAAAAAAATCTGCCTTAGAAACTTTGAATGAACAGCTTCCAAAGTGCTAAGGTGGTTACCAGTCCAAATCTGAGCCATGGGCTGGATTGTTTTGTTCAGGTTCCCCCATCAGGGCACAGGAAACTGGCCTTGTGGGCGCATTACACTTTGGAAGGGGGCATGCAAGGGAAGGACTGACCCTAGCCTGCTTGTTCCAAGTCTTGCCTGTAGTCTAGCATTAAGATTCTAGCATCTATTTAGATGGGTCATGTATTTGCACCCGTTTCTGTCTGCAGTGGTCTGGAGCGGTTGGATCGCCTGCTATTTTGCCCCCCTCTCTCTTGGTAGGATTCCTCTGCTTTTCTGTCCAAATCCATTACTTCTGGAACTCATCAGAAACCCGTCAGAGATGCCGTGGGTTTCCCAGTCTCATTGTTTAGTGCCACTGTCCTCTTAAAGGCCATTGTGTTTTGCTTCTGCCGCATCCACAAAGATGAAGAAAAGACGGGTTCTCTGGTTCCACCCTGACTGTCTCCCCAGTCTCTTGCCACTCTTAAGAGCCTGAGTTTGCCTGGCACTTGTTGTCCTTGCTAAATTGAAATGGAGAGGAGAGTCTCCCCTGGAGATGATGCTAATTCCCCTTGGCAGCATGCAGTGGGTGCCACAAGGGGCTCTATGACATTTGATGGTCTCCTGAGGCAAGCCTCTGGCTGCAGGTTGGTTCTTTATTTGCAGAACGAGGCTGTGGAGGGGGGAGAGAGTCTGTACGGTATCAACCTTCATTTATTTTCCTATAGCTCCTACCATTGTTAACTAAATAGCTTCTGCCTGCTCAGAGTTCTCTCCCACCATCAAAATCCTCTCTTGTTTGGAGTCACAGATTTATCTATGGGTACTCTGTGCTGCACAAGAATAGTATGCACAAGGATCACGTGTCTCTCCATAGAACCATTTAGTTGTATGTTGCATTTTATAGATAAACATGCAAAAACAAAGGCAAATGCACCCATCTCCTGTTAGTGCACTCATACCCAATATTTCACAGAAGAATCTCAGATATGCCAGAAAACTGTCCCATTGCCAGGGCCTGTGTAGAAATCCTGTGCCTATACCAAGTCAAAAGGGATGCGAGTGGCGCTGAGGTCTAAACCACTGAGCCTCTTGAGCTTGCTGATTGGAAGGTCAGCTGTTCAAATCCATGCAATGGGGTGAACTCCTGTCACTTTTCCCCTGTGCCTGCCAACCTAGCAGTTCGAAAGCACACCAGCGCAAGTAGATAAATAGGTACTGCTGTGGTGGGAAGGTAAACAGTGTTTCCGTGCGCTCTGGCTTCCGTCACAGTGTTCTGTTGCATCAGAAGTGGTTTAGTCATGCTGGCCACATGACCCAGAAGGCTGTCTGTGGACAAACACTGGCTTCCTCAGCCTGAAAAGCGAGATGAGTGCCACACCCCATAGTTGCCTTTGACTGGACTTCACCATCCAGGGGTCCTTTACCTTTTACCTTTACCTTATACCAAGTAGGCCAATTGGTCTATGTAGCTCAGTATTGTCTACTCTGGCAGTGGCTCTTCAGAGTGTTAAACAGGAGTCTTACCTTGGTATGCCTGGAGATACCACAGTGTGCTGGGTAACCCGTGAAACATGGTCTAGGTCCGGTCCAGAATCCAAAGGTTCTGCTGCGAGTCAGTCCAACAGGGCCAAGGCAGGACACGAGGCAGGAAACCAGGCAAGGACAGGTGCAGGATCTACCATACAGCAATATTGCTCCCGCAACCTAGGGTGGGGTCCGACAGCCTTTTATCTTTGTCGGGGTAGCAGCCAGTCGTGATCCCCCAGTGACTCATCTCCCTGTTTTGCCCGAAGGCGAGCACTCCTCCTGCGAGTACTCAGGTCTCTCCTTCTCTCAGACCTGAGTCTCTGCAGCTCGGGAGACGTCGGTGGGTTACTAGACCCAGAGGCTGCCTCAGCCTCCCCTGACCCATCTGGTAGTGGAGCAGCTGTAAGTGATGGCCCAGCTGAAGGCAACGAGGTCATCCCCCCATCTGGAGCCAGGGCAGGCTCAGGCCCCTGACTTGGCCCAGCTGGTGCTTGTTGCAGGGGGACCTGTGGAGACTGGGACTCGTCAGGATCAGGCTCCATACTTGGTTCAGATGATGCCTGAGGCAAAGGATCCGGTGCAGACCGAGTCTCCTCTGGTTCCGAGTCCGAGCCCGAGATTGTACCTGGGACTTTTCACATACAAATGAACTCAAACCATTCCCCATTTAGCATAGGAATATAAAAAGGAGCCTTAAACCTGGTCAGAGTAATTGACAGAGTCCCATCCCCCCCATCAGTGGCTACCTGATCCTTCTAACTGGTGATGCCATGGACTGAACCTGGGGCTTTCTGCATGCACTTTGCCACTATTGCCCTTTGCCAGCAGTTTTGGCTAGTGCTTTTGTTTTTATGTTTCTCTAGGAACCACTGTTTGGATATTCCTGAGTTTGGAGTGCTCAGGAACTAAATGACTTCTACACCTTCAACCCAAACATATCCTATCGGCTCAGACTCTTGATCTCAGAGTAATGCCTTCGAGCCCCATGCAGGGCAAAAAGATTCCTGCATTGTAGGGGGCTGGACTAGAAGATCCTCATCATCTGACTCTTACAATTCTGTGATGCTATGCACAAACAACTCTTAGATTCATCCCTTGGAACATACTTCTGCCGTTTGGAAAGAGGTGGTTGGGCTTCCGGAGGCGGCGCAAAACGGCAATGGCGGTCCTCTTTACTCAGTGAAGAGGGGCTCCGCGAAAAAGGGTCGTCCGCTACGGCGAAGCGGAGACCCATTCAGATAAACCGCAGGCAGAGCGAGCCTGTGGCCGTGGGACTCGGCGGGTGCCAGAAGCCCCCCCAGAAGCGAGGAAGGGACCTCGTAAGAGGCTCCGGATCGTGAACGGGGGAGCGGCGCTGTGAGTTCATCGCTCTTTTCGCGGAAGTGAAGCCGCGCTGCTGTTGCTGATGAGCGCCGACCTTTCTTCTTGAAAAACATCGAAATTGGCTGCAATCTACCCGTGAGTAAGGGGTACCAAAGAACTGATTAAGGATTAATTTAAATTTGTCTATTTCGGCTGAAAACGGGAGGCGAGTAACAGGAAGTCCGCCTTCCGGTCCTGCTAATCAGAGCAAAGCAAAAGAACCCGATGCGGGCTGAAGCGCTAAAAAGAGACTTTGAAAGAAGTAAGAAGGGGCATTAATAGACTGTGTGTTTCTAGAAATTGAAAAGAGTGAAGAAGTAAATTTTTTGGTTCATTGTGTTAGAGAATCCTCCTCCTACTGTGAAGAGATGTGGAATTGAAGGGGATAACCGAGTTATTGGACTGCCAGTGTTGTAAAGGAGTACTGTCAGGCTGCTGAAACTTTTTTCTTAACATAAACTGTTGCATTGATGGATACACTATCGCTTTAATACTGTCATTGAAACCTCTCCGTTACCTTGTGGCACTAATTTGAAACAGAACTTTCTGAAAGCCTCCTTTCTGAACTTGGGGACTTCAGTTGAAATAGGAGCTTTGATGGTGGAAAAGAAACTTTCTTTCCTATGAAAACCCCCCCTAGTGGATTTGCGGAGGCATTGAGGTCTGGGAACTGTATCCTATTGGGATTTTTTGTGGTTTAATTGTTTATACTCTGGGCTTGCCTTTCTCATGGATTGAAAGACTATTTGACCTTGAACAGCAGCTGGGGAATGAGTGGCCCAGCGAAAACAAGAGCAGCTAAAGCTAAGGAAGCTTTAGCTGAGGAAGCTAAAGAAAAGAAAAAAGATAAGAGAGCTGGGCAGCTTGTCCAAACAACCTTGATTCATCATCGTAGATCCTCGGTGCCAACTGTGCTGACGGCGCAGGAGGAAGAAGTTGAAACGCCTGCTACAGAAGAAATGGCAGCTGGAGGAACTGATCCAGTCTTGAAACAAATTTTGGAACAACTGGCACTTCTGAATAAGAAGGTGGACGATCAGTCATCTAAAATTGATAGAGCTACATCTACTATCAGCAAGTTAACAGATCAGGTTTCGCAGCACACTCAGGCTATTGAGAAACTGCAAGGAGCTACGGCGGAGAACTACAAACTAGCTGCGGAAGCCAATCAAAAAGCTGAGCAAGCGTGCAAGAAGGTGGAAGAGATCAAAGGGGAAGTAAGACCTTTGAAAAGACAGGTAGGAGAACAGCAAGCCTACCTGTCAATGGTGGAACTGAAAAGTAAGGAATGTAATCTTAGGCTGAGGGCTGTCCCAGAGTTGGAACAGGGCAACCTAGAGAAATTCTTGACGGAGTTGTTTTCTAAATTTTGGGGGGTTGAAGAAGATAAAGATTTCAGGATTGTGACGGCCTTCAGACTGGGAAGATCGGTTAAGAAAGATAAGTCCAGAGACTGTTTGGTTTGTTTGAGAACAAGAGAGGAAAGAGACAAGATATTAGGCCAACATTTTAAAAAATCCCTGGAAGTTGAAGGCAAAAGGGCAGAAATTTATAGAGACATTCCTAAATATTTGTTGGACCTTAGAGCCACATACACAGACTTGGCCAAATTGTTAAGATACAACGCAATCCCTTATAGGTGGGAATTTCCTCAAGGTCTGTCATTCACCTATAGAGGAAAGAAGGTAAGAATTAAAACACCAGAAGACCACCAGAAGTTCCTACACGACAACGAGGAGGACCTCCAAAAGAGAGCTGCAGATTCCTGGCCTCCACCACCGGGATTACCACCAGGATCCATACCATCAGTTCACAAGGAGCGGGGTCCGAAGCAGGAAGCCGGGCGGGGACAGGAACACTGGAGGGTCAGGTCTGGGTCCGGGCAGGAACAGGTACTCAACAACGACGTTGCTCCCACAACCTGGGACCGGGCCGACTGGCCTTTATCTTCTCTGAGGCCAGGGGCGGTCGTGGCCCCCAGGAGACCCGCCTCTCCTGGCCTTAAGGCGAGCACTCCTCCTGGGAGAAACCAGTTCCCTCCGCCTCTCTGCCCTGAGCCTCTGCAGTTCAGGAGAGGCTGAAGGGTTACTGGACCCAGGGGGAGACTCTCCTTCCTCTGGCAGGGCCGGGAGAGGCACACCTGCAGGCACTGTGTCCTTAATCACCTCTGGAGCTAGAGTGGAATCACCTGGTGCCTGCTCCTGAGGATCCGGCACAGGTGCAGGTGCTTTAGATCCAAGGCCCCGCTCCAGCTCAGCCGGCCCTGGAGGCGGGGACTCTTGTGCAGGCTGGGGTTCCTCCGGTTCCGCCTCTGAATCAGATTCCCAGGCCATCACAGATGGTCACAGGAGAGTTGCTTAGGGAAAAGTGCATCATACCCACACAGAAAAACAGACTTGCCCCCACCAACTTTACATTTATGCTGTGGAGCATGCCCTTTTTTGTTCTTTCCTTATAAATCTGCTCCATCTCCAGGTTTTATCTACCAAGGTGTTTGCATTCTGAGCCATTTGCCACCTTCATGCATCTCCCTGCTTGGTGTTTGATGGAGTGTGATTGTTCCCCTCACCCTCCGATTTTTACTGCCTTCCTGATTTGCAGGTGTTTTGATGTTGATAGTATCTTTTAATTCTTGGATCTGTTTGTGGCTTGTGTTTTGCTCCTTTGAAATGCAGCCAGGGAGGCAGGCTGCTTCTCTTGTCCTTTAGTACCCGTTTTGTCTTAGTGTGCTTCAGCAAAGCCAACAAAACTGGATGCCAAGATCTTAAAATGGATCACATTTGAAAGTGAGGCACATTGACCGTGGTGGTCCAGATTTCTTGAATTGTTGCAAAAATGTTGCTAGATCACTATAAAAGTCCCAAAACTGCGATGTGTGTCTTCCTGGTTGTGACTTTTGTGAGTTCGTGGAGCCCAAAAAGACAGACTTTCTTCACAGTGATCAAAAATATGCATTTTGGGGTACATTCTGGCGTGTGTGTGAGATATTGGCACTCAAATTGGCCACTGTGCTCTCATTGAGAGTGGCTGCCGAAACCGGATATTGAAAGACCTACATTGGCTCCTGGTACGTTTCTGAGCACAATTCAAAGTGTTGGTGCTGACCTTTAAAGCCCTAAATGGCCTCGGCCCAGTATACCTGAAGGAGTGTCTCCACTCCCATCATTCTGCCCAGACACTGAGGTCCAGTGCCAAGGACCTTTTGGTGGTTCCCTCATTGCGAGAAGTGAAGTTACAGGGAACCAGGCAGTAGTGGTGCCTGCCCTGTGGAATGCCCTCCCATCAAATGTCAAGGAGATAAACAACTATCTGATGTTTAGAAGACAACAGAAGGCAGCCCTGTTTAGGGAAGTTTTTGATGACTGATGTTTTAATGTACTTTTAACCTTTCGTTGGAAGCTGCCCAGAGTGGCTGGGGAAACTGAGCCAGATGGGCGGGGTATAAATAACAACAACAATAATAATAATAATAATACGGAGGACTATTACCTAGTTCAGGGATGGGGAACCTGTGGCCCTCCAAATATTGTTGGACTGCAACTCTTATGTCTTACTGTCGGCCTTGCTGGCTGGGGCTGATGGGAGTTAAGAGGTCAACAAAATGTGAAGTGTTTGCATACCATATTATCCCTTAGCTAGATGCAGTCTCTGTGTTCATATGCAGTACAGTGGTACCTCGGGTTACAGATGCTTCGGGTTACAAACTCTGCTAACCAGGAAGTGGTTGCTCCAGGTTAAGAACTTTCCCCCAGGATAAGAACAGAAATCGCGCACCAGTGGCGCAGCGGCAGCGAGAGGTCCCATTAGCGAAAGCACGCCTCAGGTTAAGAACCATTTCAGGTTAAGAACAGACCTCTGGAACGAATTAAGTTCTTAACCTGAGGTACCACTGTAATGCTACTGGACAACTAGATGTTTGGCGTGACAAATGAGCGCTGCTTGTAATCTTCACAGAAGCTTCTGGCTGCCCACTGTGCTGGATGAAGCTTTTTGTCTGATCCAGAAAGGTTCTCATGAACTTCCATTGCCTTAGTAAGCCGACTATAGAGTAGCTCATGTTTTCCCGCATCCAGGTAGCATTTCCTCCTCTCTACATGGTTGCTGCAGAGTAACTCTACCCTCCTTTGGAAATCTGTACAGAAGCTTGTAATTAGGGAGAAGCGGAGCAGCCTTGCCAGAGGAGAGATGCTCTCTGGAAGGACCAGAGGAGTGACAGGCCTGGCTCCTTATCAGCCGGACTTGCTAACCTGTCGCTCCTCAAAATTTCCAGCCCTGCTTGTTGCATCTAATCAACCTGACAGGCAGCAAAGGCATTTACACTCTCTGGCTCTCCTTTCGGGCTGCATAGAGCTCTGCCTCTGCGGGAAGCGGTGAGACGTGACACGTGCCAGCTCTTGTCCACATCACCCTTCCATTCTACCTCTCCTGTCATTTCTGTTAACTCTGTAGTGGACTGGGAATCGCTGTGGGTCTCGCTTCCTTTCTCCTCCCCCTCCAAATGCAAATCATGACGGTGCAAACAGGAGTTGGCAGAAGCCAAAGGCTGTTGCACAGCTTTGTGTGTTTTTTAACTCTTTGGTTACACAAGGAGCCCTTTTGCACCCGTTTTACTACTGCTTTCTTTTAAGAGGTGTTTAAATCTTTACCCTTCGGTTCAAGCAATTACAACCAACTTCTGATTCTGTTCTGTTCTTTATTATGTCATTGTTTCCTGCTATCAGTTGATGTATCTTTATAATGAAGATGTTTGTCAGTTGCTTCCCGTTTCAAAATGCATGGCTATTTTCAGATAAGGGCAATATCTTGCAAATAAGTCATGAAGATCTGATTTTTCTGTGTGCTTGTCTGGTACATGAGGGTTCTCAGCTCCCCCCATTTTTCCTGCACTCATATGCACTGCTATTTTGCTGCTTGCCTTCCACACCACTGGACAGAGCTTGGCAGAAAATAACCTGGTTGTGTTTTTTGGCTCCTCCCCTTAGCTGCTCTACTCCCTCCATGCCAGTTAGCTTACAGAATCAAAGTCCAGTTTGTTTATTCTTAAAAAAAAATTTTTGGAACAGTTCTGATTGACCACTCAGAACAGTAAGCAGCTCCAAACGTTTATTTTTATTACTACAAGTCAAATGTTCAACATTTGTCTCAAAATGCATTTTTTTGAGAAAATAGATTTATAAATGTGTATATGTAATATATTCAGGGGACACGGGTGGCGCTGTGGGTTAAACCACAGAGCCTAGGACTTGCCAATCACAAGGTTGGCGGTTCGAATCCCCGCAACAGGGTGAGCTCCCATTGCTCAGTCCCTGCTCCTGCCAACCTAGCAGTTCGAAAGCACATCAAAGTGCAAGTAGATAAATAGGTACTGCTCCGGCGGGAAGGTAAACGGCGTTTCCGTGCGCTGCTCTGGTTTGCCAGAAGCGGCTTAGTCATGTTGGCCACATGACCTGGAAACGGACCTCCAGAACGATTGAGTTCTTAACCCAAGGTACCACTGTACTGTTTATGTTTTTCACCATAAGAAGAACCTGCTGGATGAAGCCAGTGGTCTATCTAGTCCAGAATCCTGTTTCCACTGTGGCCACACAGTTGCCAGCAGGAAACCCACAAGCGTAGGAGCCAAGGTCCCTTTGTGCCCTCCAATAAAATATTTGATGGGGCCTGGCTCCCCCAAAGTTGATGGGCATTCCCATTCAAATGGTTTGCGTGTGGCATGCCTTGTGATTACCGTATATGGGGCATTGCTCATCTGACCTCTCTCCCAATATTTTAGTCAAGTTGGGACCCCTGCCCATGAGCAAGACCTGAGCACAAGAGCACTCTTTCCTCCCGTGTTTTCCAGCAACAGGTATTGCCTCCAACCATGGAGGCAGCGTGTAGCCATCCCTGGCTAGTAGCCATTGATAACTTTGTTCTCTATGAATGCCTCTAATCCTCTTACAGAGCCATCTAAACTGGTGGCTACCCGAGTCTCCTGACCAAATCTGTTAATTAACCAAACCTGTTAATTAACAGATTCTACCACATTCTCAGATTTCCATAATATTTCAATTTTATTTTTTTATTTTTTTTATTAATTTTTATTATGTTTTTTCAGACGTATACAGAAAAAAGAAGAAAAAAAGAAGCAAAGAAAAAGCAAGCAATAGACAAAAAGAAAATAAAAAATTCATAACCCTTCAACAACTTATTTCAACTTTCTATCGAACTTCCCCACATCTCCCGCACAATGCATTCTTAACAATAAATTTATCAGCAAATTATAACCTTGTTTCATATGTTTCTTTTGTACTTTCAATTGCAGTTTAAGTTTAAATCCCTTATTGCTCGTTTACTCTAAAAACAGAACATATTATCATTTTTAACATTTAAACTTGGGTTCTTTCAATAATGTTATCCAATTTCATAAATATTACACACTCATTGCTGGGGCTAGCATTTCAAATTATGTGTCATTTTATAGTTCATATAGCTTATAAAATTTTTGCAAATAATTCTTAAATTTTTTCCAGTCCTCCTCCATTGCTTCTTCTCCCAGATCTCGGATTCTGGCAGTCATTTCGGCCAACTCCATATAGTCAATCAGTTGCGTTTGCCACTCTTCCAGTGTGGGCAAATCTTGAGTCTTCCAATGTTTGGCGATCAGAATTCTTGCTGCCGTGGTGGCATACATAAAAAACGTTCTATCCTTCTTTAACACCCCTTGGCCCACAATACCCAAGAGGAAGGCCTCCGGTTTTTTAGAGAAGGTGTACTTAAACACCTTTTTTAACTCGTTATAGATCATTTCCCAGAAGGCCTTCACTCTTGGGCAGGTCCACCAAAGGTGGAAGAATGTTCCTTCAGCTTCCTTACACTTCCAACACTTGTTATCAGACAAATGGTATATCTTAGCAAGTTTAACTGGGGTCATGTACCACCTGTATATCATTTTCATGATGTTTTCTTTCAAGGCATTACATGCCGTAAATTTCATACCGGTGGTCCATAACCTTTCCCAGTCTTCAAACATGATATTATAACCAATGTCTTGAGCCCACTTTATCATAGCTGATTTAACTGTCTCATCCTGTGTGTTCCATTTAAGCAGCAAGTTATACATTCTCGATAATACCTTGGTCTTTGATTCTAACAGCTCTGTCTCAAGTTTCGATTTTTCCACCTGGAATCCTGTTTTTTTATCTAACTTAACAACCTCGTTAATTTGGGCATAATGAAACCAGTCTTGCACCTTATCTTTTAAATTTTCAAAGCTCCGCAACCTCCAATTGTCATCAATTTTTTCTATTAGTTCCCAATATTTCGGCCAGCCGACCTCCATATTGGGTTTTTTCCGCGCCTTGGCCTCCACTGGTGATAACCACCTCGGAGTCTTACTTTCCAATAAGTCTTTATATTTCATCCAGACCATAAAGATTGCTTTCCTGACAATATGGTTTTTGAACATTCCATGTGTTTTTGCCTTGCCGTACCACAAATACGCATGCCATCCTAACGAATTGTTAAAGCCTTCCAGATCTAGGACATCTGTATTCTCTAATAAAATCCAATCTTTCAACCAGCAGAGGGCTGCTGCCTCATAATATAACCTTAAGTCCGGCAGGGCAAACCCCCCTCTTTCTTTTGCATCAGTTAGTATTTTAAACTCTATGAATGCCTCTAATCCTCTTACAGAGCCATCTAAACTGGTGGCTACCCGAGACTCCTGACCAAATCTGTTAATTAACCAAACCTGTTAATTAACAGATTCTACCACATTCTCAGATTTCCATAATATTTCAATTTTAGCTGGAATTTCTGGTACTTTGCATAGTTGTATAATATCTGTCTTTATCAGTATCAAGATATTCATGGCGAAGTCTAGATTTTGTTCAGCTGCTGCATTCTACCAACATCTCAGTAAAAGCACTAATGTGTTCGTATCTGCTTCTGTTCTTGCAATAACATCCAGGATAACTACCTTATTTCAGTTTTACCTGCATGCTTTAATTAATTCCAGTGTGATTATTGCTTCTCATTACATATATTACTCTGTCCACAGAATGGAGCTCAAGGATATATACCTACTTATAAAAAAGGTTGTAAAAAACCTTAACTGTGAAGGCCTATAAGTCTTTTAGACATGCCATCTAAAATACAAATCCATTACTTGCTTAATAAACTGCATTACTAACAAGGTAGAGCAAAATCATTTCATAGCCAAGGAACAAGCTGGATTTTAGAAAGAAAAAGTATTTGGGACCAGATTTATGGTTTAAGCAACCTACTTTCTCATTATGTGCAATGACAGTAAGAGAGCAGCTTTATTTGTAGACCTTACAGAAGCTTTGATGTGAATGGAGACAGATTCTGCACTAAACCAGTGGTACTGTCTAGGCAGGACTTTCGGGTCAACATCCAGGACCCAATGCAGCAGAATGAATGAGCAGGAGGGGACCTCCAGATGCAGCAGACCCAGCTTACCGCATTTTGAAACGAAATACATACCATTTAAAGAGCACCCTCTCTCCATCCCCAGTAAGGCTATAATGTAGAGCTTTCCAAACCGTGTGTCGCGACACATTAGTGTGTTGGCTGCAGTGTGTAGGTGTGTCGCATGAACGCTCCCCGTGCTTCCCCTGGAGCTGGGAAGGGGTTAGTTTAACCTCTGGTTTGACAGTAAAACTGAATGACTGTGTTTCGAAATGATGCATGTCTAAAAAGTGTGTCACCAACATGAAAAGTTTGGAAAGCTCGTGCTATAATATCTGGAGGCTAAAATTATGTAACTACACTCCTGGGTTAAACTACAACCCCCCACCCCCAATATGGAAGTTTGGTCAGATTTGAAGTGGAACAGGCCACCCTCAGATTAGATACTGATTTGGAGGACTCCATCAGCATTCAGAGGTATTTGAGCTCACAGTCATTCATTCATATATAGACAATTTGAAAAATGCCCCAGAGTGGTCCAGCAAGGAACTGTGAGCTTCTAGGAGCTGCAAATTGTTGAGGGGTGTGAGGCACAAGAGTAGAGTCTGGCAGGGGAGGACAATGGAGGGAAGAGAGTGAATTGAACTGGTTAAGCCTGAAACAGCTTAAAGTAAGGTTACCAGATTTTTTTCAATGAATCCTGGGACACTTTAATTAATTAACTGCCTCTCGGAGCAGCCCCATCCCAACTTCTACTTGCGTGCAAGCAGGAGGGGGCAGGGATACCTCAGCTGGAAAGGGAGGCTTCCTGTTGCCTAACTGAGAGATCTCTGCCCCCTCCTTCTTGCATGCAAGTATGAGTTGGGAGGCTGCTCTGATAGGCAGGATGAAGCCTCCCTTCACAGCTTAGATGCTGAGGTCAGAGAAGATGGAGGCAGCCCAGAAGCTGCATCTTTGAGCCCCTGCACCACCATCATATGGGGACTTCTGAGCAGCTCCTGAAGCCAGCCAGAGCCAACTGCTCTGGGCTGCTGAGACTGCCGCTGCTGCGTTTTCCAGGGACATTAGATGAAATCCGGGGACATTCCGGGGATGGAATTTGTCCAGGGACTTATTTGCAAATCCGGGGGCTGTCCCCGGGAAACGGGGACGTCTGGTAACCCTAGCTTAAAGTGAATATCTTTTTTTTAAAAAATACATTTTTATTAGTTTTAACATATAAATTATAAAACATACCACACAATTTATAACAAATACAATCTTATTGGACTTCCATCAGCACCTCTGATGATCTTCCGTTTTAACCACTTCTTATGCATTTCTTAACTTTATATTGTCTTTACATCTCTTAACATACCATCACCCCTTTTCCATTTTTACAATACTTCCAATTATACTCCTCACAGAACTTCTTGCAAACCTACAAACGTCACCTGGTCATCACAAATGCTTTTCAAATAGCTCGTAAATTTACTCCAGTCTTCGGTAAATTTCTGGTCTCGCTGGTTTCGGATCCTTCCTGTTAATTTGTCTAATTCTGCATAGTCCATTAACTTCATCCTCCATTCTTCAGTCATCTAAAATTCTTCTTGTTTCCATTTTTGGGCCAATAGTATTCTTGCTGCTGTTACTGCATATAGAAAAAGCTTACAATCCTTTCAATTTATATCACTTCCAACAATGCCCAATAGAAATGCTTCTGGTTTCTTAATAAATGTATATTTCAACATTTTTTTCAACTCATTATATATCCTCTCCCAGAAGCATTTCACCTTTTTACAATCCCACCACATATGATAAAATGTTCCCTCCTTTTCTTTACATTTCCAACATTTGTTACTAGCTTTATACATTTTTGCTAATTTAACAGGGGTAATATACCATCTGTACATCATTTTCATCACATTTCCTTTTAATGCATTACATGCAGTAAACTTTAACCCTTCTTTCAATAATTTAACGCAATCACTCAGTTGTATATTATACCCAAAATCTTTGGCCCAATAACCAACTGAACTTCCTCATCTTTCAAATGCCATTCAAGCAGCAATTCATACATTTTGGACAAAATTTTAAAATCATTATTTAATATCTCTCGTTCATATTTAGATTCATTTTCATCAAATCCTTTTTCTTTAAAGTCTTGTTTAAACATTTCATTGACGTGGTAATAATGTAACCAATCATTAACATACTCTTTAACTTCTCCATATGGTTTCATTTTCCATTTACCTCCTTCTCAACATATTAATTTCCCATATGTTATCCATTTCCCACTCATATTGACCTTTTTCAAGCTTAAAGTAAATATCTTGGAGGTAGGGAATAGGGTTTTAGATGCCGTGTATCTCAAAAGTTTGCTTGTACTATATGGAGAGATTTCAGGATCTCTTCACCACTCTCCAGAAACCCCTCTCAATGAAAAGCAACTAAGCACTCTGGTTTGGGTCTGGCAGCCAGCTCTGAATCTCAACCTTTCAGTAGTTTATAGCACAGGTGTTTGGGGAAGGCTTCAGGACAGGTGGCAAAGAAAGGAGAGGTCTCTTTCTCCCTTTCCTGAAATCTCCCCTATCAGCAAGCCCTGAACAGCACAGGAACACTCTCTTTAGCTGCGAGGGAACGCTGCGGTGTTTTGTTCCTGGTCCCACCACTTTTCACATGCTAACATTGGCATGAGACTGTTAGCTAAGACTTTGTGCGATAGCCTGGGAATCCGATTCAGAGGCTGAACCGGAGGAATCCCAGCCTGCACAGGAGTCCCCGCCTCCAGGGCTGGCTGAGCTGAGGCAGGGCCTTCATTCTGAAGCGCCTGCACCTGTGCCGGATCCTCAGGAGCAGGCACCAGGTGAATCCACTCTGGCTCCAGAGGTGGTTGAGGACTCAGTGTCTACAGGTGAGTCTCCCCCTGGGCCCAGTAACCCTTCAGCCTCTCCTGAACTGCAGAGGCTCAGGGCAGAGAGACGAAGGGAACTGGTTTCTCCCAGGAGGAGTGCTCGCCTTAAGGCCAGGAGAGGCGGGTCTCCTGGGGGCCGGGACCGCCCCTGGCCTCAGAGAAGATAAAGGCCAGTCAGCCCGGTCCCAGGTTGTGGGTTGTTGTTGAGTACCTGTTCCTGCCTGGACCCAGACCTGACCCTCCAGTGTTCCAGTCCCCGCCCGGCTTCCTGCTTCGGACCTCGCCCCGCTCCTTGTGAACTGTTTCCAGGCTAGTGACCCAGGACCGGACTTTGACTACGCCAACGGTAACCTTCCCCCCGGGACCAGCACACTTTGTGCTTTGACAGCCAGATGACAATCCCGTCCTGCTTGCCGTGCATGCTTTTTAATTTATGTCAATAATACCATTAACAAACTTCAAAGTCCAAGTTTCTTCCTTGCCATCTGCTCTGAATTATAAGCTATCAATATTACAGTATGGAGATGGCACTTACCTTGCTAGCCCCTTAAGCCTTAATGACTTTTGAGAAAGTCTGGACATCTCTGCCAGAGACTGGAGCACAACTAATGATGAACTAAAGTAAAATCAAAATGGTCATCTTTTGGAAGGGACCCAAAAGATCAAAATTATCTCTGGATGGTTGGAGCACGTACTTCCAACTTGGTGTGTAATTTGACAAATAAACTCTTTTAGAAAGGGATCTTTTAGCTCCTAAATTAACTACCTGAAAGCCAGCACAAGCCATGTTAAATTTCACTTGTGGCAAAGCAGGAAATTTCATAGCATTGTGAACTTTGCATTAAAAATCTTTACAGGGAAGGTTGTTGTGCCGTTAATGTATGGGGTGGAACTGTGGGGGTTGAATGATCTAAGTGTCCTTGAAATAATTTAAAATCAGTTCTTGAGAGCAATTTTGTCTCTTCCCCATGGTGCTGAAGTAAATCGTGCTTGCTTCAAAGCCCTTTAAAGTCCATATCATATGCGGCATGGATTTTCAAGAAAGATGCCAGCTGTTAATAAAAGACATTCTGTCTCAAGAATTCATAAATCTTGTGTGAAGAATAACTGTATGCAGATCAGAACAGTATTTGGGGTTGGAGCCCTCCATTCCACGAATCGCTCCATATCCCTACTGCCAGATTGCAAAGCCACTTTTTAAATGAATAATATTTTGGTGTCACACCACCACAGAGAACGGTAGGAATATACAGGTAACCAGTACTCTCAAGATACAGAGCTTGATCTAAGATTGGTCATAATAATAACCTTTAGTAAAGTGGAAAACAGTTGGCTTCAACAACATTGTGAACAAACCTTGGTGATGAGACTTATAGTGGAGGACATCCATAGATTTCAGTGAGATACCATTCTTATGTCATTCTTTGCATCATTTGATGATGGAATTGGGTGAGCATTTAATCTAACATGTCTCCTTTTGATTGAGGAAGCTTCTTAAAGGTTGAGTGTTTAGGACAGTGAGCATTTTCTAAGCCAAAAACTGGAGATTTGACTAAGGTGGTATGTGCTGTGCGAAATCAGAAAGGTAGCATGAGAAGACCGAACACAGTGTTTGTGAGAGGCAAACTGACATGAAAACCCAGAACCCCACATCCAGAGTTTCAGCATGGGCCATTCCAGAGCTTTTTTCAGCTGGAACTCACCGGAACTCAGTTCCGACACCTCTCAGATGGGTGCCATTGCTATTGTAAGAGAACTCGTTCATGGTGAGTTCTGGCACCTCTTTTTCTAGAAAAACAGCACTGGGTCCAATCTTTCAAATCTGAGATCCTCAAGAAGTATGTGGTGTAGTGGTTAAGAGCGGTAGACTCATAATCTGGTGAACCGGGTTCGATTCCCCGCTCCTCCACATGCAGCTGCTGGGTGACCTTGGGCTAGTCACACTTCTCTGAAGTCTCTCAGCCTCACTCACCTCACAGAGTGTTTGTTGTGAGGGAGGAAGGGAAAGGAGAATGTTAGCTGCTTTGAGACTCCTTCGGGTAGTGATAAAGCGGGATATCAAATCCAAACTCCTCCTCCTCCCTTTCTTCTTCTTCTTCTTCTTCTTCTTCTTCTTCTTCTTCTTCTTCTTCTTCTTCTTCTTCTTCTTCTTCTTCTTCTGTGATATAGCTGTGACTACATCTAGGTGTTCCACTTCAGCCTCCTGCTTTTAAAGTCTAGCCACTGCTTTTTCTGTGCCAGTCAGATCCAGGAGGGTATGATTTGAAATGAAGAAACTGTGAGCCAGGAGGAAGGCAACAAAACCCCTCCCTGCCAACTAGTTTCCCCCAAAGACTCCAATCTTCTCTCTTCCAGCCTCCTTTCCTCAGTGTGGGCTGGAGGAAAAGCAGCAGGAAGAGGGGAGTTGTGGGGGGGAAACAGCAGGGGAGTGGATGGTTAAGCACCCTCCTTCTGCTCCAAGTGTCTGTGTTAAAACATTTCAACTCCCAGATTAGAACATACCGGCTTTAAAAGGATTAGGTTGAATCGGAACACTGAAAAGCTGACAGTTCTCTAAGAGGTCATCCCATTTTGAATCAACAGTGCCCAGACTTAAGAGCCTATTGTGGGGAACAGGGCTGAAGCATCTGGCTGGAGGGAGCACACCATGGCTATGCAAACGTTTCTCCTTTTACTGATCTAGTGGATTCAATATGTGGGCTTATGATCTTGGTTCTCTGAGAGGATCTTAAAGGTTGTCACAGCTGCTGTTGTGCAGGAGGGATCAGTCCATTTCTGGTTGGGAGGTCAGCCATTTCTAAGGGCGCTGTATTTTGCTTGTTCTGAGGGATCTCTACTAGGTGTTCTAAAGATCAGAGGCCTTTGGTGGCTTCAGTTGTTTTCTGAGATTGCTTTGCAATGGAGGACGGGTTCAAAACACTTCTGAGTAAACAAATGAACAGGAGATGATACAGAGCAGATTTGTTCCAAATGTTTCTTTAATACCATCAAATGACTTCATCACTCTTTGTCTGCATTCACTTCACTGCATGCTAGTAAGACTGGGACAATGGACTGGTAGGTGGTCACTTAGTCTTTTAAACTAGGGCAGTCTTGGCTTGCTGGAGCTCACAACCAGCCTTTCCATTGCTATTTTAGATTATCGCAGGTGGTAGATGCTCACCCTTTGGCTCACCGTGGCTTTTGTATTCACAGAAGTTTCATGTCCCCGTCATTTGCTGCATTTACTCTAGGCTTGTGTATACAGGATGCTAAGCAGGGAGCAAAATAGGCAGTAGGACTGTGACTAGGAGCTGTCCTTACAACTTTCAGTGTTGCAGATAATGTGCCTGCTCGCCATGTCTGTTATAAGCAAGCATTTTGTTATATCTTCCTTCCATTCAGGCGCTGTACTGGAACCATCTCCTCCTTAGCTACGGAAGCTGATGTTAACAAATATTTATTCTTTGCTTGATCTCTTAGCATTACTATAAGGTCCCAGGGTGGGCTACAAAAATAAAAATGTACAATATGTGCGGCAAGGTCCAGCCTGAGGGCCAAAACCGCAAAGAGCTTCTGGTGGAGCAGGCTTCAGGATTAGCCCGAATACAAGACTGAAAGGAACATACAATGCTGCCTTATACTGAGTTGGACTGCTGTGGGTTGTGGGGGGTTAATTGGTTTCTTCTGTTTTTGCTTTATCATGCATTTGTGTTTTCGTTTTGTTTCTTTGTTGTGAACTTCCCTGTGCTATTCAGATGAAGGGTGATATGCAAATTTAATAAATATAAATAAATAGGTCAGTATTGCCTGCACTGACAGTGACTCCCCAGTGCTTCAGACAGGAAACAGTCCCAGCCCTATCGAAAGATACCAGGGACCTTCTCTGTACAAAGTAAATGCACCACTGTCCTATTTCCCTCTCCTTACAGAAGACCATACCAAACGCTTTATTGCATTCGATGTGGCTCTTTTTCAAAACAAAAATAGCTGCCATAGGACAGGCTGATCAAATTTGGGACTATAGGTGAAAATGTTCCTTAATAGCCCTGTGCTGCATTCCATGTATATCACTTCCCACCATCTAGTCTGGCCCTCAGTAAATTCATTGGGGTGTGTCTGTTGTTGTTCCTAAGTCTGCGTGCAGATGATGGCAGACTGGCTCTCACATTTTGGGCAATGGCATGTAAGTGCTGACAGTGGACGACACACGTCTCCTTAGTATGTGGGCATATGGCAATGCTATACACCTTTTTTTCTTCCCTTCAGAGCATGAACCAATGAGATTACTGCAGTAATTTGATTCAGGTTATGGGAACTGGCTGGCTTGTAATCAAAGTTCATTGAGTGCTTTTGATACAACCTTTAATTTGCGACAAAGCCAGGAATGGAACATAGCTGCCCTATCTTATAGGTCACTATCTTATCTCCCAGAGGCCAGGGCAGCAATTTAAGTGAGTCCTATTTGTGCCTACAAATAGTTGTCATTGCCTGATAGCCGACATAATGGCACAAACATGATGAAAATCTTTAAGAATCTAGAGACTAATAGAGCCCAAATTATGCCAGAGGAACTTGATAGCTTTTTTAAAAAAACTGATTGAATTACTAAATGAGCAGGACTGATGGAAAGCAACAGCTGTATCTGGATTTCAGTAAGCGCTCTGAAATAATGGCTTGCAAAATCTTATTAAAGAAATTAATTGAACTTGGCTTGGATCAAGGCGCCTTTTGCATGAATTGAAAGCTGGCTAAGCGACTACAAAAGAGCACACAAGTGTTTGAATTGTGGGAAGGATGTAGATAGGGGTCTCTACATTATATCCACTAGCCCCATCTTTCCCTTGCTTCGTGAAATTATGGTCAGCCTGAAGCCTTCTCTAAAGACTAGCTAGAAGGCCTGTCACATAACGTAAGGTGTGGGTGGGTTGTCTCAAACACACAACCACACACCTGCACCTTGTGCACCAAAAGGTTCCTTGCAGGAACTAAGGCCTGAGCCTCACTGGAAACACCTGTGCTCTTTCATAAGTACCTCCTGGCCATTCCTAGTAGACTTTCCAGTTGGATTAGGGCCTAAATAAGTCAGCTGTTCTCTGGCCCTGCTGCTGTGTCTTAAACAGCAGCCCAAAATGCAAAACAAGTGAAGAGTTCCCCACTGCTTTATCTCCATGCTTAATTTCTGCTTCCCATTCTTAAAAGACGGGGCACAATGCCAACTTTTTGAGTTTTTTCTTCTTCTTAAATGGAAGCACGCATTCTGCCCTTGATCTCTGGTTTCTTCTAGTATTGTGGGTGCAATAGTGTTGCCACAAGCCTGCTGGGTCTAAAATTAGCCATGGCAGCTGTGCCTCTGTTGGGTTGGCACATGGAGGCTCCTTGCTAATCCTTCTGCTTTGCCTGTCTGCTCCACCTTCTGGCATGTGGAGCAGCTGAGCTCATAGTGTGGGTGGGGAGAGCTTCTGACATTTAGACAGAGAGAGGCTGCTCCCTCACAGAGTGGAGTTTTTCTTGCAAAATGCCTTTTAAAATCACAATACTAGCATTGGCCAAGGTATGAGAAAGTTCTTCTGCTTTCCAGCTGAGGAATTTGACCAAACTGGTAGAGATTAAACATGGCAGTGAATGCTTTGAAAGTGATGAAGAAGGGAGTAGGAATGAGGAATGTCTTTCTTTCTGAGTAGTTTTGGCCATGGATGGTTAACAAGACAGCAGTTTTTCAAGGCTCCGGGAAACCTTACCCAGTTATAATCAAGGCCTGGCAATCATTTTGTCCATATTTTCACTTGTAGGGGAAATAAGTAATTTTTTGCAGGTTTGTTTGGATAGGATTTCATTCATCTGTATGTGTGTGCATGCGAGAAAAAAATTCTATGTATATGGTTATGTTTTCTATGTATTATTATTAAATACAAGATGGGTGACACCTGGCTTGAGAGCAGTACATGTGAAAAGGATCTAGGAGTCTTGGTTGACCACAAACTTGACATGAGCCAACAGTGTGACGCGGCAGCTAAAAAAGCCAATGCAATTCTGGGCTGCATCAATAGGAGTATAGCATCTAGATCAAGGGAAGTAATAGTGCCACTGTATTCTGCTCTGGTCAGACCTCACCTGGAGTACTGTGTCCAGTTCTGGGCACCACAGTTCAAGAAGGACACTGACAAACTGGAATGTGTCCAGAGGAGGGCAACCAAAATGGTCCAAGGCCTGGAAACGATGCCTTATGAGGAATGGCTAAGGGAGCTGGGCATGTTTAGCCTGGAGAAGAGGAGGTTAAGGAGTGATATGATAGCCATGTTCAAATATATAAAAGGATGTCACATAGAGGAGGGAGAAAGGTTGTTTTCTGCTGCTCCAGAGGAGTGGACACGGAGCAATGGATCCAAACTACAAGAAAGAAGATTCCACCTAAACATTAGGAAGAACTTCCTGACAGTAAGAGCTGTTTGACAGTGGAATTTGCTGCCAAGGAGTGTGGTGGAGTCTCCTTCTTTGGAGGTCTTTAAGCAGAGGCTTGACAACCATATGTCAGGAGTGCTCTGATGGTGTTTCCTGCTTGGCAGGGGGTTGGACTCGATGGCCCTTGTGGTCTCTTCCAACTCTATGATTCTATGATTTTCTATCTAATGGCTGAGATGTGCTTATGTTACCACCATTGGGCACAGTGAAGTTGTTTTCCTGAACGAACAAATGAATGTTTATTATTATGGCTAAACAGCTAGCACACGAAAATCAGAATTTCAGCATGATTTTTACATGAACATTAAAACAGTCAGTGTAGAATTTAGCAATCAATATACTAATTAAATAGACTTAAAATATGTATGCAAGGAAATATAAACTCCATTAAAAGTTTTTTAAAAAATAAACAATTTGACTGTGAGCCGTGTCAATTTATGATTGTTTGTGGAGCTGTATAATCTTTTGCTTTCTTTGACTTACGGCTATTGCACAAAATCTAGCTACATTTCTGGTGGCATAAGGATTCCAGTCAGACAAGAGATCTTTTGTCCCTGGTATTTTTCATACAAACAGGGTTATGAGGCTGGCTCCGATATCTGAATAAAATCTGCGGTGGAACAGAACATGACCCATGGTTTCAATCTGACCAATCTTACAAGGGTGGATCCGCTCATCAAGGGGAGTCTTTCTGTATCTGCCTTCCAGTAGTGCAGATGGCAAGACATTGAATTTGGCTTGCGTAAATGCCTTTCTAAGTTTGGAGGTGGTCAAGTCTGTCAAATAATTGGGAAGTGCTGGTGCCATTCTATTGAAATTAGGCCTGCTTCCAGTTGTATTATTGCCTTTGGTACCCAACTGGGTACCAAAAATATGGCTCTTAAAAATTTAATTTGCACACCCTCTAAAGGGTATATTGATACAACTGAGCTAGAATCTTTGCTGTAAAGACTTGGAGAGCCAAAGGGATGAATTGTCCTCCACTTCTGAAGAAGAATGAGAGAAGTGAATGAATGAATGAATCGATTTATTTCGGTCACTGACCAGAGTGGAATGAGAGAAGTGCCTTTAAGCTTCTCTGTATATTTGCAATAGCATTTTTCAGTTGTGACTCCCATGTGCCTGATGACTGGTATAACGTTCCTAGATATCTACAGGAGGTTACTTGCTCTATTTTGTGGTTGTTTATTTGCCATCTGTATCTCATCCTTTTCCTGGAGAACACAATAATCTTAGTTTTTGACATAGTTAATTTGTAATGATTCATTTTTTGCAATAACTCTCCAAGGCTCTCAACAATTGCCTCAAGCGCATTTTCGACAAAGACAAAAGTACTACATTGTCTGCATATAATAATATTAGCAGGGATTTGTTTGACAGACTGGGGTAGTGAGCGTGTTCTGCTGGTAAGCTTCCTGGGAGAGAATTTATATAAAAACTGAAGAGGGTAGGGCAAGGACGCATCCCTGTTTCACTCCGTTGACAGCAGGGTGGAGCATGATAGATGACCTTTGCTATTACATCTCACCTGCAATCGAGTGTTTTCATAGAGGCAGCATATCAAAGTCAATAAAGGACTACCTAGATTTGTTTCTTCAAGCTTGTCCCACAGTCTCTGTCTTGGTATAAGATCAAAAGCAGATTTAAAATAAACGAAGGCTTCATAAAGTGCACCTCCGACTGGGGTTGTGTATTTCTCAGCCAGGTGCTGTAGGACAAGCCTGTGATACACCTGTGGAACCATCTTTCCTGAAGCCCACTTGCTCATCATTTAGAATTTTTTCTTGCTCAAGCCCATACCCACATCCATCTGTTCTCTCTAAATAAATATGTCTCTAAATCAGTGGTGGGCATGTTGCATGGGATGTGTGAGAGAACGGAGTCCCACTTCCAGTGCAGACTTACGTTTATCTTCAGCCCCGTCCCAAATCCCATACTGCTCACTGGGGGAGTGAAAGCTTAAACCACCCTCAATGCTTCTCAACCGAGTGACATGGAACAGCTGAACAGTGTGGGAATGAAGGCTGCAGTCATACTCTTTTTCTCTGCTGCTGAGCTGTTTGGCGGGAAGAGACATCACACCATGTAAAATTAGAAAGTGGGTTGCATGTGGCTTGTGGTCAGCAGGTTGCCCACCATTGATTTAGAGACAAATGTCTTTTTTTATATACAGAGAGAATATGCCGATTGAACAGATAATGTACAAAAACCTGTCAAGATATGCACATTCACCAAGGAGGTTATTATGCATATTGACCAGGAAATGTCACAATTCTCTCTTCATGCACAGATTATGTGCACATTTCCCAAGAGGCATAGCAAATGTGCACAGTGGCCAGTTTTTATGCATATTAAGCCACTCAACTTGTATTGCCTGTTATATAGTATGTAAGATGTTGAGCCTTAAAAATCTGAACGTTTGAAAGCCATGCAATAAATCAGATTAAAAGTTAGAATAATAATAATTCTTAAGAAGTCTTATCTAAAGCATCCATGACAGATGACCATCCAACCTTTGCTCCCTCCAAGGAAGGAGAGTTCACAACCTCCTGAGGGAGACCATTCCACTGTTAACCTAGATAAAACCAGGGTTATTAATATGTAACTGCATGCAGTCTGATGTCTATTTTGATGCTTCCTTTACAAAACAAAGCCATGGTTTATTCCTGACTGACTCTGTTAGAAAGTCCATGTGTAAACTGATTTTTTTTTCTTCACTAGTCCGTTACCGTAGCAACCCAGTTCCTATTCTGCTTCGGCTATGTCAACGGGGCCCTGGAGATGATATTGGTGACCTACAAAAAAGAGAGGGTATCCAATAGTTAGAGTATCCAATATTTTTGATTATCTGGAAAGAGTGTATGTGTGAAGAAACCAGCACCCCCCCCCAAAAAAAGAATCCTCATTTCTCTTTGCAGCTGCCAGCAAAATGTGAAAGATCAGGCACAGATTTCTCCTTGAATGTATGCACAGCACATTTTTATAGATGCTCTTGTGGATAAAAAGATGCGGAGGCTACTTGTTCCAATTGTCGTGTGAACTGCCCTCTGTTGGGTTAGGTAGCTGTTTGTGCCAAACTGGTAACAGCTACAAAACAAACAGTTTGCTCAGTAAGAATTTCCTGTGTATCTTCCCTTACCCTGGCTTTGTACTCCAAATTCCTTTCTAAGCTGCAATACTGCTTCATTTTCATGGATTGTCTAGATTCTCCAACACATGTTTAGTAGACAAGACTCAGGGACTATTCTGCATATTACATGCCAGCCACAGATATCCCCCCTTCTTGTTTCTTGTGTAACTTGTATCGTAGTTTCCCCTGCAATTGGTAGTTTCTTTCATCACTTCTCCCTGCTTCTTTTACATTTACTTCTTCCTCCTGTAACAGATTCCCTCTCATATCCCCATTAAATATTGCAATCTTTCACCTCTCAAGTTTTCTCCCCTGACCCTTTCCCCTCAGAAGAAGAGAAAGTCCTCTTGTCTCCTGATCACCTTTACTCAGTTCCACATTCTTTCCCTCCCGTCATCCACAGGAACGGTGAATGTTGGGGTTGGTGTGTGAAGTGAAGTGAAGGGACAAGAAGATGCAGCAACAGCTCTGAGCATGTCTCCTTTTTATGCCAGCCAGTGCACCCTTTGTTCCTCCTTTCCCCCATTATTTCTCCTTCTTTTATCACAGTCACTCTATTCATCCATGGTCTCTTTTCTCTCCCCTCTTCTCTTTTCTTCACTCCAACTTGGGATGCTGCAGCCTCACTTTCTAACCAACTCCCAAACTGCAAGCACCATAGAATCATAGAATCATAGAGTTGGAAGAGACCACAAGGGCCATCGAGTCCAACCCCCTGCCAAGCAGGAAACACCATCAGAGCACTCCTGACATATGGTTGTCAAGCCTCTGCTTAAAGACCTCCAAAGAAGGAGACTCCACCACACTCCTTGGCAGCAAATTCCACTGTCGAACAGCTCTTACTGTCAGGAAGTTCTTCCTAATGTTTAGGTGGAATCTTCTTGTAGTTTGGATCCATTGCTCTGTGTCTGCTTCTCTGGAGCAGCAGAAAACAACCTTTCTCCCTCCTCTATGTGACATCCTTTTATATATTTGAACATGGCTATCATATCACCTCTTAACCTCCTTTTCTCCAGGCTAAACATGCCCAGCTCCCTTAGCCGTTCCTCATAGGGCATCGTTTCCAGGCCTTTGACCATTTTGGTTGCCCTCCTCTGGACACGTTCCAGTTTGTCCAACAACCACCAGGTTGTTGGTTCCATTCTAACTAAAATCATATGGGAACAGCCAGGTGGTAGGACCCCAACTTGAGGAAGCAGCAGGCTCACCCGAAAGTGGATGGAGGTCCCTGGTCCATTGTTTGAGAAATGGTGCCTTGGACAAAGCACTAACTCTGATACAGCACTATTGTGGGATAAATGTGATAACCCCTTAAGCTCCCTGGCAGAAGGGTAGGATACACCTGTGATAAATAGGTACAGGAAGTCCTCTGTTGTGGTGATAAGCTTTGTGGTGGATCTAAGTAAGAACCCAACACAAATCCTACAAATTAGTGGGAAGGATCCACATAAGTTTGGTTATGAAGAACCCAAGCCAACCAAATATTCTACACGGAAGTTATTTATCCCCAGAGCTTGAGAGGGACTCTGATCCTATAGATTGGAAAAGGACTTTATTTGAGCTATTTCTCATCAAGGTTCTGCCCTGGAACCTCTTTTTCAGCAGCAGAACTTAGTCTTGAAACATATGAAGGAATAAGAAAACAAAAATTTCTTCAAGCATATTTGAGTGTGTTTCTTGTTCACCACTGAGTGGCCACAGCTCTCTTAATCAAATTAGGGGTTAAAGGGTGAGTCTTGTAGCTTTGAAGATCAGGTCTCCATGCACACTTGAACCTAGTTCAGGGAAGGAAGGTAAGAAGGAAGGAAGGAAGGGAGGAAGGAAGGAAGGGAGGGAGGGAGGGAGGGAGGGAGGGAGGGAGGGAGGGAGGAAGGAAGGAAGGAAGGAAGGGAGGGAGGGTAGGTGAGCAAGCTGCTTGGAATTCTGCTTCTGAAATATCAGTTTAGCACAACTCTCCAGGGAGGTTGTATTAAATTGGCTTGGTTAAATCAATTTAAAGCATTCATCTTTGGACTAAATTGATGGTATGACTATTGCTGCACCAACTGTGCAGAAGAGAAAAGGGGAAAAAACAATCAAGGATTGTTGACACTTTTAGCATTAATTAAAACAAGTCACTGTTGTGTGTAGGAGATTTTAGGATAGGTTGGCATTCTGGGAGTGCATTCCAGGTTGGACATTGAGTCCACAATCATGGTACTTAAGAGTGGACTCACGCTTTTCTTCAACATTTTGAAGGGCTAATTTTCATTAGGGGTTAGCAATACGCTCTTTTAAATTCAGGTATGAGTCTTTGTGTGTGATTATTATTTCAGACTAATAGAGAGAGATTTAAATTTATTTGGCTATTGGCCACAACAGAATACACATTTACAGCAAGGAATTAAAACAGTAAAATTTAAAGCTAGGATACAACATAATGGGTGGTAATAATATAATCAAATAAAACTCAACAGAAGGCAAACTGTGTCAAAGGTTTGTTATTATGATAAAAGTTAATTATTATAATTTTGTATTATATTTACTATTGTAAAGTGCCCCTAAATACTAGGTGCTCACAGAAGTTTTTTTAAAAAGGGGCTCTTTCTACCTGCACACAAATATTCCTTCTCTCTGCCCATTCACAGCACATTCTCACATGTATGCCCCCATTTTCACTACTCACATGCAGTAGTGATTTGAGCCCTTCTGCACTTGTCATTCATACTGCTGTGTTCATGATACTTAACCCTTTCTCTTCCAAACCTAAAACTGAACCTTTCAACAGTACGCAGTCCCATCTGTCCCTTGGAATTTATGTTCTGACAGTCCAGAGGCTGGAATTGGGACACTTCTGAACATTCACTTTTGTTCATTTTGGGGGAAGAAAATCCTGTAGTGCTTTTGAGAAGCAACAAAATACCCCCCACAAAAAGAGCTTCTGTTTCTGCTTTCTGTAGCACTTTCCTCATCAATAGGGAAAGAGAGGATATCATGACATTACGTAACCAATCCAATGTGGCCGTCAGTATAGTGACTTCTATAGAAGGTAGATTTAAGTAAATCTATTTCAGTAGATTAATGGATGGATGGATGCATGCTTATGAGGCAAACATAAATGACCAGTGGACATGAGTGGACAGTGCTTGGTTGTATTAAATCGGCTTGGTTTAAAGCACCCGCCTTTGGGCTAAATTGATGGCATGACTAAATTGGTGCCATGACTATTGCCGCACCGACTGTGCAGAAGAAATAAAAGCCACTGTACACAAATTTTGCTATGGGGACAAAAGCCTGTACTGCCACCACCCTTCCTGATCATGAACTTCAATCAGGTGCCCCCTCTTATTCCCTTTCAAAGCACGCTATCCTCCAAAGAGGTCTCACACCTGCCTTCAAAGTATCCCTCATCATAAGTTGCAGCCCCCTCCCCATTCTCCAGGCTGTATGTATATCTCCCCTCCTCTCACGCCCCTTCCCAGGTGGCTCACCCAAACACAGAGGTTGTTGGAGAGCTAGTGACACCCAGGGGGGCTGGCCTGAGCTGTAGTTGCTCCTCTCATCCTCCTGTGGCTGCGGCAGCAACCTAGGCTCTTCCCGGTGCTCAGCAGCGGTGGTAGATGCCCAGCTGAGGAACAGTAGCAGCCTCCCAAGCTGTGTCACCCTGGCCTCCAACCCCTGCATCTGATTTGGAACGGGTCTGATTAAAATGCCTTAATCTTCTGGCTATCCAGAATGAATCCATTCTCTCAGTCAGGTCCATAGTGAGTCAGTGGGGCCTCTAGGTCCTGCTGAAGTGCTCCCACAATGTTGTTAAAAGTGCAACAGAGCCAAGAGGCCTCTGTGAAGTCTGTGGCTGCCAGATCTGTCCTTGCTACCCATTTCTTCAATCTACTGAATGACATTGTGGGCTTCTAGAAACAGTCAGAGCTGATCTTAAGGCTTTGGAAGTTGCTGATCTGAATCCCAGAGGTGTACAATTTCTGGAAACTGCTTATCCATGGGGTGTGTGGCATCCCCCATTTATTTTAATGGAAATTTGAAAGGAAATTAGAAAATACACATTGCCCTGGGTTTTTGGTTTGTTTTTTTCAAAGCACCCTTTATAGATTGGAAATCAATTTGTTACTATAGGAGCATAAGATATATTATGTATAAATGAGTTTGCCATAAAATTTTCATGTTTGGTATATAGAGAATAAAGGTAAAGGGACCCCTGACCATTAGGTCCAGCAGTGGCCAACTCTGGGGTTGCGGCGCTCATCTTGCTTTATTGGCTGAGAGAGCCGGCGTACAGTGTCCGGGTCATGTGGCCAGCATGACTATGTCGCTTCTGGCAAACCAGAGCAGCGCACAGAAACGCCGTTTACCTTCCTGCCAGAGCGGTACCTGTTTATCTACTTGCACTTTGACGTGCTTTTGAACTGCTAGGTGGCCAGGAGCAGGGACCGAGCAACAGGAGCTCACCCCGTCGCGGCGATTCGAACCGCTGAGCTTCTGATCGGCAAGTCCTAGGCTCTGTGGTTTAACCCACAGTGCCAGCCGCATCCCTATATTGAGAATACTCAGGCAATAATTACAAATAGAATTTACTTTTAATTTTTTTTTTGTTACAAATGGAGCTACAAGATGCTGAACTTACAAAAAACTTAGCATCTCTTTGGCTGTGCCAGTTTATGAGGAGCAGGCAAAAACACACACAATAAAAACAGAAGTAACCATCATCATTAGAGTAAAACAGATTATTACGTATTCTGAAAATTGTTGTGCCTGCTCCAGTCTTCCTCTGTCATGTAGGCATAAAATACTCATTTCCATAAAAAGAGCTGAGAAACAGGGTAGTGAACCAAGACTCAATGGATGCTACGTGAAATTTAATCTTTCTGTTTCTCAACTGTCACTTTCAGGTTCCTGCTTCTTCATATTTGTTGTCATATTTATCAATATCATATTTACTTCTGAAAACTGAAGGTTTTCGAAACAAAGTGTGCACTGTTCTGCTATCTGGTACTGATAGGAGTTGTAGACCAGAACATCTGGAGAGGGTAAAGGCCGAAATACGTATTGAACCATACATTTAAACCTATTTTTTGAGACATTTCTTTGTCAAATTGCAGATTAACATGGTGGAAATGGAAAGGTACAGAATGGTGGGTGTCCCTTTCACATGCTAAGTGGCACTGACCAGAAATGCAAATCCTTATATAGAACCCAAGCAATGGTGGTTCTTGGGCCACATTAATTTAATCCACAGCAAAATAATATGAATTTGTGCTCATATACCAAGTCCCAGGTGCCATCACCTTGCTCTCACAGGACCTTTGCATTTGGCCCTTTTGTGTGTTGACAACTGACAGCTAAAGCATCTGAAGGCTGTGATTTTACACTCGCCATCTGCTGGGGAGACTCATCGCAGTGACACAAGTCAGTTTCACTTTGTGGCTGATGAGTGTCAGCCTTCATTTTGATAAGAGTGGGAATGAGGAGCAAACTGGAGAGGCAGATGCCTCTGTCACGTCAGAGGGAAGTGGTAGCAAACAAAGGAAGCAGGAGAGTGAAGGAAGCTTTCAGGGATCTGGCTCATTATTCTCCATCATTATAAGCTGGTAGTGGCATTCCTCCTTTGCAAAGTAGTTTTCCTTCCCCTCTTTCCTGAACTAAATATTTGGAAGCCACCAGAAACACACACACACAAAATACATCCAAGTGATGTTCACTCAAGTCCACTGCACTTGAGCAGACTTGTTTGTTCTTCATAACTCAGAGCTGCTGCTGCTGCTGCTTCTTCTTCTTCTTCTTCTTCTTCTTCTTCTTCTTCTTCTTCTTCTTCTTCTTCTTCTTCTTCTTCTTCTTCTTGCCAAACAACAATTTACACAGCATTGTAGGTAAACTGCCCCGGTTATTATTATTTTATTTATTTATTAAATTGGTATATCGCCCTTCATCTGAGGATCCCAGGGCAGTTCACAGCATACAAATACAAAATAAAATCACAAAATACACAAAAACGGGAACAAAAACAAAACCAACCCACAACCCCCCTACAAGCACATTTAAACTATACACTTCCAAGTGATACCCCCTTTCTATACATTTGAGTCCAATATGGAAGCAGATCAGCCTAAGATTACAGGGCTCAGTTCTTAATATGATGAATTCAAGACTTCCTCTTCCTGATCTGATCTTGCAAAGTAGGACGCTATTATTATTTATTACCCCCTGTTGCAAATTGAGGCTGGGGGAAGCAAGAAAAGAAGCTAAGAGAAAGGTCTAAGTTGCCCAGCTGAGTTTAGAAGCAAGAGCTGAACCTTGAACATTCTGTTTCATAACCTGGGTATGTTACAATACAATATAGTGGATATACAGCTTGGGGAGGAAATATGGTGCCGCTGAAGCAAAATTTGTGAATCAGAACGGACAGGAGCCCACTTCTTTCAGCAATGATCCTTGATTAGCTACGATGGTTTGTACGGCCAGTATAAGAAATGGCGCTCTCCCTAGTGGGACTTTGTGCCCTTAGTGACAACAGGGCACAGGTATATTTCACTATCATACTGTGATCACTGCCTGCCTGGAATTACACAAGTAGGAAATAAATCAGATGGGTGATGGATGGGCAACCCAACACAAGTAGCAGTAAGGGCTTGGGGATCGTTATTTCCTTCCTAGGATCAGTCCTTGCAAGGCAAAAATATAACCCAAGGAGCATTGACTCAAGCAAAGATATGCACATGGGCATGCAAAAGAGAAAGGGAACATACTCATATGCATAGCTGTCAACTTACAGATTTGAAAATAAGGGACCAGCAGCCTCGAAAATAAGGGATCAGCAGCCAAAATAAGGCATTTTAGACAACCAGTACCTTTCCTTTCCCCCATAGCAGTCAATCGAAGGAGCCTCCAAAACAAATCCAAAAGCCCCCCTCCCACGAGATCGCCACACGCCATTGTACTCAACCAGCTCCTTTCCTTTTCCCCCACCATGTGCCCCCGCTCCAGACAGACCTTTTCCTCGGCAAGGGTCAGTGGGCCATTGATGATGTATCCATCCGATTCTGAGCACAGGTATGTTCAACTTCTGAGCACCTCCAAGCCAAAGGCAGAAAGCCCAGCCAGCAGCATAACAAAGCCTCAAGTGGTGGTTCCCACAGTGCAGCAACCCGGCAAAGGGGATGCAGCAAGGAAAACCACTGTCACCTCTCCGCTGGGAAGCGCTGAGCAAAGGCGAGTCCCCAGGCAACGCGGCCGATTTGATCGGCACAAGGCATGCAAGCTCCACCCCCCCAGCCGTTCTTAGACTCCTTATTGGGTGAGCAACGCAGCTAAGCAACACAGTTGGAGCCTTCCTCCTCCCTGGCCGGCAGGGAGGGAGAGGAGCTACTTCCTTTGGAACCCGGGAAATTTAAGGGACATCATCAATAAGGGATAGCAGCGAGACACAGCGCTGGGATAAGGGAGTTTCCGCCAAATAAGGGACGGTTGACAGCTATGCTCATATGTATCTTGGTGCTTGCCTGTTGATTCAGCCATTGTGATGTTTTACCAAAAAAATATTTTTATGGTCACCTTGTTTAGTAATTTCCTGTGTCTTTCAGCATGTTGCTCCCAAGTTTTCTCTGTGTACAACAGTTGTACAAAAGTAGCACAGGTGTGTCCAGAAGACTCTGGAGGCCTCTGGATTGCTCCTTGCTCACCTTGAAAAACAACAACAATCCCAGCCAGGTGCATAGGAGAGGGAAGGGAGTGTGGAGAGTTCTTTTTAGCAGCTGTTGTTTGTACCACTAGCATACTTTCTGTCAATCCCTTTCGAAGCATCATTAATTCCCAGCACAAAACCTGAGTAAGCCGCACACACAACCCCCCCTTCTGCAGACTTGTGGTGTCCAGACTTCATGGTCATCGGGTTTGGAACTAAATGAACTAAATGAAAATGAATACTTGCATCATTTTGCTGTAAAATTTGAGTTTGTGCTCTGAGTACAGAAAGACAATGTTTAAAATCTGGTGTACAACCCAGTGGAAAGTTACCTTGCACAAATCTCCTTTGACCTGGGCGGGAGCTGTGTAAAACAAAGAAGGAGAGAGGTTTGGGAGGGTGAAACAGACTTATGCCAACTGCTGATTCTCTGCATGGTCTAGACTGCCCATCTCAAGAACAAGTACAGTGGTACCTCAGTTTACAAACTTAATCTGTTCTAGAAGTCCGTTCTTAAACCAAAACCATTCTTAAACCAAGGAGCGCTTTCCCTAATGAGGCCTCCTGCCACCGGTGTCGTTCTACCATTCAGTTTCCGTTCTTAGACCGAGGTAAAGTTTGCAAACTGGGACACTACTTCCCGGAGTACTTTGCGGTACTACTGTATTCATTATTTTTAAAAAATCCACAGTAAGAATGGTACAATTTAGAACAAAAAATGTAGTGGCATAACAGCAACGTAGAACCACAGAAGATAATCCTGAAAGCAGAATTTAGCAAAATAAATGGGCCTTACACACACCTTCCCCAAAGAAACATCAGAGAAGGAGTTTTTGTCATCTCTTTGGGGTGAAGTTTTCAGAAATTCAGGGCAGTTGCTGGAAGGTTCTGTTTGTGGTCTTCCCTGCTCAAGCTTATTCCATAGATGGGATGGACAGTAAGGTTTGCTGAGCATCCCAACTGGTGTGTGGGTTCATAAGGGGAGAAGGGGTCCTTAAAGCAAGAGTGTCCCAGGCCATGCAAGGAAAGGTTAAAACCAACACCTTAACTTGGGCTATGAAGCAAATTGGCAATCAGTGTAGCTGGTGCAAAACAGACTGAATATGTGTCTGCTGATCAAGTACCTGTTAGCAGTCGTGCAGGAGTAGTCTTTTCTAGCTGAAGCTTCTAAATCATGTTCAAGGGCAGCCCCAGGTGAAGCGCATTGAAGCTATCAAGTCTAGAAGGTACAGAAGCATAGCGCAGTATGGCAAAGTCTGACCTACATTATTATTGGCTAGAGAAGGAAAAAGACACCCCTGGCAACAGCTCTGGCTTCTCAAGGAGAAGTGCCAGATCAATGAAGTCTTTTTGCTGCTCATACAAGGTCACATAGACCCCATTAGTCACAGGTAAACTAATCTGCTCCAGACCAGTATGGTGTCACTTAAATTCATAATAATCTGGTTCAGAATATGAGCCTTAAAAAAAAGGTAAGGTAAAGGACCCCTGACAGTTAAGTCCAGGTTGTGGTGCTCATCTTGCTCTACAGGCCAAGGGAGCCAGCGTTTGTCCGCAGACAGTTTTTCCAGGACATGTGGCCAGCATGACTAAACCGCTTATGGTGAACCAGAGCAGCACACAGAAACGCCATTCACCTTCCCGCCGGAGCGGTACCTATTTATCTACTTGCACTTTGACGTGCTTTGGAACTGCTAGGTTGGCAGGAGCAGGGACCAAGCAACGGGAGCTCACCCCATCACAGGGATTCGAACCACCGACCTTCTGATCAGCAAGCTCAGGAGGCTCAGTGGTTTAGACCACAGAGCCACCCATGTCCCCTAATATGAACCTTGTCTCCAATATGAACCTCGGAGACACATAATTCATTTTTTCCAATCTGAGGCAAGTACAATAACCCCATAGTTTTTCTCTGAAATGGTTTATAATTCAGGCTGGGGGCAGGGGGAAATCTATGCTTGCTCCTGACTGTGGACCTAGTGCAATTGCTGCAGAGGTCAGAGCTTTTGAGAGTCTTAGCTAAATCTCTTAGCTATTCCACTAAACCAGCAACCAGCTCTTGAGTAAATGTCCATTCACCCTAGATTAACGTCTTGGTAAAGATAACAAGCATTGTAATATTAGGAGAAAACACATAATCAGAGGAAAGGCTATCATATGAAGAAATTAAATTAGTGAAAGCAAAAGCAGATGTCATTAAGCAACAGAGCCCATAGAAATCTTATTTAAATTATTGAAATAACTTATTGACTCAAAGATGGTGTTTGCTTTTTGAGTGCACATGCAGATATAATAGGTATCTTTCAAAATTGACTTTGAAGTTACAATATAAACAGCGCAATCAAACAGCATAATATGTCCCAATCAAACACTTCTCAGTGGTTAATAACATTAGGAATAAATTATTGATGATTTCTTGCAGGATGGTAATTTTCTTTGTTCTGCTGGGAGAGAGAAGAAAATGAAAACTTGCATTGAATGGTTCTCACTAATAAACGTAAAGGTACATCAGTTTCATTTCCTTGACCTGTGTCTCGAGTTGCTACCCAGCAAGCAGTTGAGAGAAGCAGGAATCTAACTCTGCCAAGAAAATGTGTATCGATTTATCCAGGCAACTAAAATGGTCTCTTATTTTCAGAAATCCCATTTCTCTCTAGGGGAGAGTAGGTATTCTAAGGAGGCAGTTTTCTCTCACTTTAAAATAAAAAAAATAAAAAATTGATTACCATCCACAGTGGTCCTAACCTTGTGAGACAGAACATTTTGGTTTCATGCACATCAATACCCCTGCATGATGTCGTGAATTGTTCCTTTGCCTTTGTTTCTGTTTGACTTGCCCATATGCACTCCTTGAAGTTGTGGTCTGATTCACTTGCCTAAAAATAGGCCTTGTGAAAGGTGAGGTCAGTGCACATAGCATTGTGGTTCTGTGATTGCCCCATCATGCAGTCTTCTGTCTGAAAAGAAGCAATCATTTGCAGTTGTGTGCTTAAAATTGCTCTTGTCATTCAAGGGCTTGTGTCAACGGTAATGACACAGTCGTGTCATGCCCAACCCAGGGTATACTTTTGCTCATGTGAATCCACCCTGCATCCCAGTGGAGTTCCCCGAGACAGTGGTTACAAGTCTGCAGGGAGCTTCAGGAAAGATCTTTCACAAAAGGAAAAACCCCAGGTACAGCTAATTGGTTTGTAGATCTCAATATAGAGGAAGGAAGCTGAGGAATGTTAAGCATCAAAAGGATCCTTTTAGAACCTGTGCATGAAGGAAGGTGAGTTAATTGAATCGAATCAATTTTAGAGGGAGGCAGAGGTAAATGAGTCCCAAGAATTTTGAGGAGTGACGTCCTGCTGTGTCATACCCCATGAAACCTTGTAGACAAGGTCAAAACATCTGAGTCTCCAAAAAAGATAAGACTTGTAGAGGAATGCCCTATCCTAAGACTACCTTTCCACCAGCCGCCTTGCAGGTCTTGGTGTTTGACTGCTTAGCAGACCCAGTGGACTCCAAAACAAGATGCTGATTACACAGGGGCATAGCAGGGGGTCAACGGGGACTGGACTGGTACAGCGGGTTTTGTTCACCCTCTTCACCCTTCCCCTGCTTCTGCCCAGCATGCATGCACCCCTGGGCGCTGGCAAATGCTGCAACACCACTGCTTTACACACCATTTCTTTTTAACTCATGAATGTCCTGGTATGAGATTGAATAGTTATGGAGATGAAAAAAGCAACTTTGTTCAGCTGAAACCACTGGCTCACTTGTATCAATATTTCCATGATCTAAAACTTTTTCAGGATGTCCCTCCTCATCAGGTGTGGTTAACTCACCTTAGGAAGGAGGGTGTTAAAATCAGATACAGAAGTTTAGACAGCAAATCTATTACACAGAGAGAGTGGAAGGCCCCCTGTGACTTTTAATGGAAGGGAAAAGGGAAATTTAGACCATGAAATCCCACAGGGCCACCCCTATTTTCTATCCACTTCCTCTTTCTCATAAGTAGAAGTTCCCTCTCTATCTTTCTCTTTGTCTAAAAGGAAAGTATTTGAGAATACCTGAAGACCATAACCAAAGGAACGATCAACATTAATTGGTTTAACAAACGCTGTCAGCTAAACAGGAGTAAATCTCAAGGTCTTTTCTGCTGAGCTGTCACTTTCTCCAGCTTCTTATTGTTCTGTCTTCTTGCAGACTGATAGAACGACTGTGCAGTACTAAGTGCACTTTGTGCATTGCCAGAGCGCTGCTTTAGGCTGCCCTGCTCTTTTATACCTGGGAGAATAAGAAGGCTGCTTGTCAGCACAGTCATACCTCGGGTTACAGATGCTTTGGGGTGCACGACTTTGGGATGCGCAGCGTGCCGAACCCGGAAGTACCGGAACGGGTTACTTCTGGGTTTCGGCGCTTGCAGATGTGCAGAAGTGCTGAATTGCGACCCACACGTGTGCAGCCGTGGTACTGCGGGTTGCAGGCGCTGTGGGTTGCAAATGTGCTTCCCGTATGGATAACACGTTCGTAACCTGAGCATCCACTGTATGTGGTAGAGAGACAGGGAGAACCCACAAAACACTAGTCTATTCCCAGTCTATTCCAGCAGCAGCCATGGAACTTTGCAAGACAAGCTTGGAGGAGCTGGTTGCCATGGGCGTAGCCTGGATTTTTGTTAGGGAGGGCCAGGCTTTTGTTGGGGGGGGGCAGAGCCTCATATTTGTATTGATTTTGATGGGGGAGCATCTGCCCCCCTTGGCTATGCCCATGCTTGTTGCAGAGGGGAGTTTTTAAAAAACAAAATTGCAACTGACTGCAAAACATACAGAGCGGTATTGCACAGAATGCAGTGGTACCTTGGTTTATGAACTGAATCCGTTCCGGAAGTCCGTTTTTAAACCAAAGCACTCTTAAACCAAGGTGTGCTTTCCCATAGCAGCAGTGGACTCAATTTACAATGGAACACACTCAACAGGAAGTGGGGCATGTTCTTATAAGGCAAAGTTCACAAACCAAAACACCTACTTCCGGGTTTGCAGCGTTCTTAATCCAAGTTGTTCATAAACTAAGCTGTTCTTAAACCAAGGTATTATAGATAGCCATTGATAAAAACATCCTTGGATTCAAATTAGGTGTGACTATGATCATGTAGTTTGCTGTTTAGTAGCTGGTTTTTGTTTTAATACCTGCTATTGAATTCCATTGTTTATGCTCTGCGAGAAGTACATCTTCTTGTCTGTCGTGATCCAACATTCAGCTTCATTGGATAACTCCGGATTCTAGTATCGTGAGAGAGAGAGAGAGAGAGAGAGAGAGAAAATGTTTCCCTATCCATTCTCTCAACACCATACTTTATTTTTTACACCTCGATCATGTTCCCACTACCTTACCTTTTTTCTAAACTAAAATGCTTTAAATGTTGTGACCTTTCCTTATAGCGGAGTTGTTTCAGGCCTATAATAGTTTTGGTTGCCCTTTCCAGAACCTTTTCTTGCTCTACATTATACTTTTTGAGGTGCAACAACCAGAATTTTGCACAGTATTCCAAGTGCGGTCGCACTGTAGATTTGTAGAATGACATTATTATATTGGAAGTTTTATATCTGAAACCTTTCCTAATGATGGCTTGCATGGAACTGACCCTTTTTTCATGGCTGCTACACACTGGGTCAACTTTTTCATTGAGCCATATTCATGGTCAGCCAACACCAGTTCAGACACTGTGTTTATGTGAAACTAGCTGGGTTTGTTTTTTGCCCCAATGTGCTTAGTTTACACTTGCTTAACAATGAATCATATTTGCCAATTTAATGCCCATTCAGATGGCTTCGAGAGATCCTTTTGGAACTCCTTGCAATTGTTTTGTTCTTGCCACCCTGAACAATTTTATGTTACCAACAAACACCTGAGTCCTCACCCATAACTCCAGGTCATTTATGAATCAGTTAAAAAGCACAGATCTCAGTACTGTTGCTTGGGGAAAACCCACAACTCAAATTTCTCCATGCTGAAAATACCATTTATTCATACACTCCACTTACTGTTTTTTTTAACCAATTATCCAATGACTCACAAGTCTTTGGTAGGGAACTATCCTGAAAGCTTTTTTAAAGTCTGTGTACTCAACACAGTGCCTGTTGGATCACCCCTGTCTACTTGGCTGCTGTTCACCATGTGAAAAAGTTCCCATTGGCACCATTCGAGGTGTGGCCCTAAGCTACTTGCTATTGCTATATTTGTTAAACTCCTTTGAAATCAGGTTTATGATGGGGGGAATTGGAAAGTTTTAAGTTTGGAATCTAAAAACCTGGATACAGAGTTCTTTTATTATTATTTTAAAAAGGGTATGTCAAAGATGGGTGTTAGTTCTTCTATTCCTCTCAGCTCCAGCCATCATGACTAGTGGTTACAGATGATGGGAGCTGGTGTTCTGGAACATCTGGAAAGCCAGATGTTCTCCATCACTGGCCTAAATGGACACAACTTTGGGTTTTGTAGTGAGTATCACATCCAACACCTGCAAAGCAGAAAATAATAATAATAACAATAACAACAACAACAACAACAACAACAACAACAACAACAACAACAACAATAATATACCAGCCTCTACCCAGAGTGTGCCACTTGAACTTGCCGATCAGAAGGTCGGCGGTTCGAATCCCTGTGATGGAGTGAGCTCCCATTGTTCGGTCCCTGCTCCTGCCAACCTAGCAGTTCGAAAGCATGCTGTGCAAGTAGATAAATGGGTACCTCTCAGGCGGGAAGGTAAACAGCATTTCCGTGCGCTGCTCTGGCTTCACCAGAAGCAGCTTAGTCATGCTGGCCACATGACCCGGAAAAACTGTCTGCGGAAGCAGACAAACGCCGGCTCCCTCGGCCTGTAAAGTGAGATGAGCACCACAACCTCAGAGTCGTTCGCGACTGGACTTAACTGTCAGGGGTCCTTTACCTTTATACCCCCCTATACCCAGAGGTCTCAGGGTGGTTCACAGAACAAAATCAAAATACAAAACCACCAAATACATAATCAAAATAAAAACAACAACAACCCAATAACCACTCCCCCCCACAAAACCCCCGCATTTTAAAAGAGAATAGGATACCAATCAAATGAACCAAAGGTGTATAGGAATAGAACTCTGTTAGTGCATCAGCTCATGTTCTAAGGTAAATCTGGCTGCCACATTCATTGGTATGGTGCTGAGGCACGCTGACCCACCTCTTCTCTGAAACTGGAAGGTATATAAAGCTGTTGTATTTCCCCAGAATCTTTCATGTACTAGAAGGCATGGTAGTCATCTTCTGAATCTGATGCATAACTGGACACCTCTTGTGTCTTTAGTCAGGAAATCCACATTCTTCCCAGTACACAGAAGGAAAATGCAGCCAGCATTTTTGAGAAATATATCAGTATTGTCAATTTCCCTGCAGGTTCTGGGAATATAGCTGCCATTCTTGTGTCATGTGCTGAGGGAACAACCACCGTGTTCAGAACCATGGGCAAATTGAAAGGATCCTGAAACAGTGAGCCAAATAGGCTTACTCTATGTACTGGGGGGGGGGGGGGGTTTCCAGATAGGTAATTGGACTGTTGAAGGGAGCCAGCATTTGTCTTTGGATCCCAGTACTATAACGTACTTATAGTAACGGGCAACTTTGCTTTTGCAGAAGAGCAGGAGCAGGAAAGGAGATGGGCTCTTCCAGCTGGAGTCAAACTTTCACTTGGGGAACATTGATTTAGACTTTCACATATATCTGTCCTCTCAGTATATGTGCTTGTGCAGGTAATATCTCTTGAGTCGGAATAATTATCCTAAAGAAAACACTGAGTTCCCGTAGGAAGCAATATAGCCCACAGCTGTTTTCAGCACTGGGCTGACATATTTTATTTTATTCTTTTTACTTAGATAGATAGCCCTCTCTATCCCTGGGGGCTGAGGGTGGAGAGCAGTCTTGGTAAACAGAAACAATAGAATGCGACAAAAACAATTGCACACAAATATATATATATATAGAGAGAGGAATGTTAAAGTACACAGCCAAAATAATTATTTATTCATCCAAACTTTCTACCTTCTAACTAGCTAGCCACTAGAGCTGTTCGACAGTGGAATTTGCTGCCAAGGAGTGTGGTGGAGTCTCCTTCTTTGGAGGTCTTTAAGCAGAGGCTTGACAACCATATGTCAGGAGTGCTCTGATGGTGTTTCCTGCTTGCCAGGGGGTTGGACTCGATGGCCCTTCTGGTCTCTTACAACTCTATGATTCTATGATTCTAGGAAGGTGGTTAGGCTGGAACTCTTCTGTAAATGCCAGTTTCATATGTGCATAGTATTTCTTTGTAATGTGGGGGCAGGATTCAAACCTATCCATAATCTGAGGTAGTACAGTCCAGCTAGATATTCATCTAGTTGTTCCTATGTTCCAGCTCCTGTAGGTCAACAGAGTTATTACCTGAAGATTACAGGGGAATCTGTGCCCATGGTGTAATGTACTGCTGATGACATGCCCAACATAGACACCTCCTGTTCCACAAGAGGGGAAAGCTGGCTTAAAAAGACACAGTACTGTAAATTCAGTAGGCTGTGGTCACCTCAAAGGGTAGAATAGATGGAGCCCCCCGAGCCAACATGAAGTATATTAAATTGCATTGCAAAGATAATAATGACCTTTGTTTTTTCACATTGAATTTAATGGACTTTAAAGTGTTTTAACTTGTCTTTGGGTGTATTGTGTTATTATCCTAACTAGAACAGCTTCCCGACTTTTCTCGTCATCAGAGCATCCTGGAGTTTGGAAAGAAAACATACCTTTTCCACTTTTGCTTCATCTCTCTCTTTTTTCCTGTAAAGGGCTGTTTGTGCCTTTAGGATCAGGAAAACTGGAATCTTATGTGACTCCTCCCAATGGAGCTTTGATTCTATGCCCAAAAGGCACTTAGTGCTTCACTTAATATTAACAGGATGTGAGCGAGGTTTCACTGTGACCTTTGGAACTTTCTATAACAGGACACTTTGAGTATTTAAAACACCCACAACACAAGCCCAGAGCGGCAGGACTGCAGTTTAGCATAAGGCTAAAGTGTCGGTGGAAGACATTTATGTAATGTTAACAGCCAATGAATACCTTGCACTAGTGAGTATCTGGACTGAAATGACACAAGCATTCATATTCTATGCCTAGAAAAAAAAAAGAAAAGAAAAAAATAATCTATGACAAAGGAATATGAACTCCTCAAATCAAATCAGTTTTTGGGAAATGGTGTCTTCACAGGCAGAGACTGCAAGTTAGAAGCAAATTTGCTAAAACTTCATGTTTTCTTTGGGATACAATAGTTGAGTTTTTGCACATCCTGTGTTTTTTTGGAAGTACTTTGGGATGGGCCCAGTGTTTCTTATTTTTGCTGTACCAGTTATCCCCTCTTACTGTTTAATTGAAGGTTGACCTCTTTCTTCTGTATCTGGTGGTCTCTCCCTGTCTCTTTTCCTCTTCTTTTTTCATTCTCCTTTTCTTAAACAGACAGACAAACACCTAACTGTTGGAGTTTGGTATACATTGCAATGGTGTGCAGAAATAGTCAAGTAAGACTGCCAGTTAAAATATTAATAGAAAGTTAACTTTTATTAACTCCAAGCAAACAACACCATTCTGAGCCCAAGTTGACACGTGTCCACTATGGAGCTTCAACAAAGGGACCATAACACTAAGACAGAGAAAGGAAGACTGTCGGCCAATTGGTGCCAAAGAAGGACAGAACTTTCTTTATGTACGCTACAACAGCAGCAAGAATATTTATTGCAAAGTATTGGAAGACACAAGAACTACCCACTCTGGAAGAATGGCAGATGAAGGTGATGGACTATATGGAACTGGCGGAAATGACTGGCAGAATCCGAGACCAGGGAGAAGAGACGGTGGAGGAAGATTGGAAGAAATTTAAAGACTATTTACAAAAGTATTGTAAGATCAATGAATGTTAGAATGATGTTGGAATGAATTTATGTGACTCTAGCAGAAATGTAACAAAGATTTAAGAAAAATAGACTTAATTGGTGAAAGGAAGGAAAGTAAACTTATATTAGTATTAAGAAAAATTCTCAGGACAAAAATTTGAAAAGAGGGAAAGGATTTGCTCAAATGGATAATTGACTTAGAATACAAGAAAGGGAGGTGTGAGGAGGTCAGGGAAATAAGCTAATGAAAGGAAAGTAATGGGAAGATTTGTTGTATTGTTTCCTTTTCCTTTTTTTTCTTCTTGATTCTTCTTTTTGCTTACTGGTTTTTCTTTTTTCCTTTTTGTATTTATTTTTTCTTGTTTAAAAGGATGTTTTTTTATTTCTCTTTTTGTACTTCTAAAACTTTAATAAATATCTTATCAAAAAAAGAGAAAGGAAGACTGGCTGGTGAAGGAGGAAGATAGGAAGTAATTGTGTGAGGAACACAAGCTATGTGACAACAAATACTATTAAAGAGAGAACTAACAGGAAGAAGAATAGGTAGCCTTCCATTGGTCACCGCTGGTTTGAGTCCCTACAAGCATTTTTGCTTTTACTCCCGAAAGAAAGGAACCGTTGGTGGTGGTATTGTTGACCCAAGTCACTTTAGATGGGAGTATGACCCTTATTGGTCACAACTGGCTAGTTCATAGCCAATGGTCCTGGGTGTGATTCTGGTGCTGAACCTCTGATAAGAAGAGATTCTTGCCTGTTGCAGGTAAACAGGAAGGGGGCTGTTTAAATGCCTGGATCATATGTGTAGATTTGGGTAGGAAACCTTTGGCTTCAATGTTCAGAGTTCAAGGGACCGTTGAACTGGTGAACCAGCTACTGGAATGTGCAAAACAGGGTGGACAAAACAGGATGTGCCAGATGTTTGAATGAGTCGGATGGTGTAAGAGTTTGGGTGTAAGAAATCATAGAGGAAAGGGTGTGCTAAGAGCAGAGATGGTTGTACTAAAAAGCCAATTCACTGTTAGCAGAAAGTCCTGAAAATATGGGTGACTCTGGGAATCCTGGGGAGATTTTGTGGAAGGAAGGAGGAGAGTGTGTTGACTGCTTGGCAGAGGCAATTGGGGCAATATCAGAAGTTTAAAGCAGCATGGCAGGGGAAGGCCTGAAGGCAGCAGGAAAAGATGGGGCCATTGTAGTGAAATATATGGGGAAGGGTGTGGAAGACAAAGAACAGGAGGGTGGTGAGGTTTTGTCTTTTACCAAAGAAAGAGAATGTAAGCTTCTGAGTTGCACAGAGATCTTCAGGCAGCACTTTGTTCATGTGCTTTGCTTGATGCAAAATCCCTAAAAAATTGGCTGAGGCAGAATCAATTGCAATGCTTTTTTTTTTTGAAAGAAAACCTGCTTTGCTGCACTTTTGCCTTCCTGACCAAAGAATTGTGCTGAGAAAGGACCCAAAAGTTCCCCTTTGAAAGGAAGAAAGGGGGGTAAAAAAATACACACTAACACAGCAGGATTAGATTTCTTTTAAAAATAAGGAATTAATTTAAGTAGATAATCCAGTCAGATAACCAATTTGCAACCTGGTCACCCTGTGTCTTCAAACTTCACAGCTATCTCCAGAAATGTTCCTGTGAGTTTTATCTGCTGAAGTTTCAAAGATTGGTTCTTTCAAAGGAAAAGGTGGGCCTGAACCCAGCTCTGTTGAAATAGTGAGGAACTAATGATAGTGGGAGCCAGAATAGGTTTTTTTTAAGTCAATTGAAGTCAATGGGAATGTTTCAGCTGATATTAATGAGCACCAAGAACAATCCCAAGAGACTATTTTTCAACAAGCAAATGAAAAAAAAATGACCTATTTTGTGGGTTTTGTAAGAAGTGGAATGGTTTAAAAAACAGATCAAAACCCCGTCGCTGCTTGCAATGTGTCTATGGAAGTAATTCAGATAAATGAAAAAATGTACACATACATTTATGTATGTATCTTCCTAAGTCCTATTAGCTATTCATAGAATAATGTGCAGTTGAGTAAAGGAGTAGGGTGAAATTGACTTGTCTTGCTTCTGGAATGAAAAAAACAACAACAAAGCATACCAAATATATCCAAGATTGTTTGGGATGTACTGTAAAGAAGGTGTCAGGAGCTGACCCTTCCCGAACACTTTAACATGTCTCAGTGGGAATATGGTTGGAAAGGGAAGGGTTAAGCACTCCCATCCCTTCTCTATTGCAAAGGAGATGGGGACATGGACCTTTGTAGCACAAAGTGTTGTTTGCCTCAAATATCTCATCTGTGAATTGCTTTGAATGGTCTTGGCTGAGTAGGAATGCTGCAGAATTGGAAAGGTTTATAGAAGCACAGACTTTCATGGAGCACTAATGACCTCTGCTGTTTAGGGCCTTTAATCTAACAAGCTCAGAGTCTTTATAAACTTTTGTTGCTTGGATTTGATTGGTCAGAAGGCTTCCAGAGCTGTGTTGTTTAATTTGGCATACTGTTCCAGCGAGTGGAAATAGGTAGTTGCTATTACATTTTTGTGTGTGGAATGGGTCAGGCATGCATTTGTGGGAGAGACCCTAATCACAAACCTTACCTTTGAAACCAGGAGAGTGCCGAGTGGCTTGGGAAAACATGCACACTCACACACACACACTGTTCATTGGATCCCAGTGTGACTAGTACCCATGTTCAGGCCTGACTATTTGACAAGCATGAGTTGGGGAGTCCTGTATTTGCTGTGTCCTGCAGTTCCATCCTGAGCGGGTCCTCTGGTGTCATGACACAGGGCAGCAGGATGGGGGTGTCTTTAATATTTCCCTTGAGATGTTCCAGGCTGGAAAATAAGAAAACACATGGGAAGCCTCTTAACCTCACTGAGTAGCTCTGGCAACCTTCCCATTGCAACACAAAAGCAAGCCTCTGTAATCTTCACTGCAGACCCTCCAAGTGTCCCTATTTTCCAGGGACAGTCCCGGATTTACAGAAGCCATCCTGGTTTCTGATTTGATCCTGAAATGCCCCACTTTCCCTTAGGACATCCCTATTTTCAATGGAGAAGTGTTGGAGGATACGGAATAGGATTCTCTATTTTCATTGAAGAAGTGTTGGAGGGCATGATTTGCCAAGCGATTGAGCATAGGCAGTGAGTTCCAGTCAGAGGTGCCAACTTGGGCTCCAGCCTGTGGGTGTCCAGTGGTGCACATGCGACATGACGTCATGACATAATGTCATGTCTCATGCCACCGCCACTCTCCAGCACCGATTTTGTGCTTCTGGCAGCAGCGGGCGCCAACAGAGGCCCCGTGGTGGAGAGGGAGGCCCCGGTCCGGTCGTCTCAAGAGCTGGAAGTAAAGCAGTGGGCAGCAGTGGGCAGAGGCTGGGCACCCACAGTGAATTGTTTCTGGGTGCCCAGGCACCCAAGGCCCCCTGGAATTGGCACCAGTGGTTCCAAGCCAAGCCAAGCCAAGACCTGGCCTGGTGAGTAAGATCTTACTGGGTCAAGCTTGGAAACAAACATTTATCTGACTGCCTTTTTGAAGTGGGAGCATTTTGTAAATTGGAAGAATCTTTCTTACGACAAACTTTGATATGCGTCGGCAGGCAGGTTTGTAATCTTTTTGTGGGTCAGATTTGCAAATAGTGCTTCACTGGGTGATTTTCAGGTCAACGAGAGATAGAGGAAAGATTTCTCTCCAGTCACACTGTTCATAACACTCCTAATTTTGTAACCCTCTGTCATACTTCAGGATTCAAGAATCTGCCTTATATTGCCTCATAAAATCTAGCGCTGTCTATTGCTCCTACTGGTAGTGATTTGCCAAGGTCTCAGAGGTAATTTCTTGGCCTGTTGTCAGAAATCTTCCATTGAGCTATGGCCCTTTCTCAATTCCGCCTTTTTCTCAGTCATTAATGCAGCCTTGCAAGTGGCCACTCAGCCACGTGTCTGGAGCAAGTAATAATTCCTTCTCAGCCTACAGCCTATGACACAGGAATCTCACATTGTCCTCTGTCTAGGTACATATTGTCCAGTAGGCTGTTAACCTTTTGTGCTCGCCCGCAAGGTTGCAGCCATGCACATTCAGTATTCTCAAAAGAAACGTCTTGATTGGGAAATCATTCTCATGGCAATCAAGCCTAATGTGGAATGCAATATGTCCTGGCTCTGAAATCTAGGGAGGCAGGAAATAATGGAAAACCTGTCAGATAGATAGATAGATAGATAGATAGATAGATAGATAGATAGATAGATAGATGATAGATAGATGATAGATGATAGATAGATAGATGATAGATAGATAGATAGATAGATAGATAGATGATAGATAGATAGATGATAGATACATAGATAGCTTTCCTGCATGCGCATATGTTTGGGACATGTATCTACAAAAGTAGATTGGCCGTTATCCTAATGCAGCTCTAAATCACTGTTCCTCACATCACATGTGCATTGTTATTATTGACAGTAAACATAAATGGGCATCATTTTGCCCGTTGAAGATTTCATGTTGAATGGCATACACAATTAAATCAACTGAGCAGTCCATAAGCACCTGTTGTTGTTGTTTAGTTGTGTCCGACTCCTCGTGACCCCATGCCAGGCACTCCTGTCTTCCACTGCCTCCCGCAGTTTGGTCAAACTCATGCTGGTAGCTTCAAGAACACTGTCCAACCATCTCATCCTCTGTCGTCTTCTCCTTGTGCCCTCCATCTTTCCCAGCATCCGGGTCTTTTCCAGGGAGTCTTCTCTTCTCATGAGATGGCCAAAGTATTGGAGCCTCAGCTTCACAATCTGTCCTTCCAGTGAGCACTCAGGGCTGATTTCCTTAAGAATGGATCGGTTTGATCTTCTTGCAGTCCATGGGACTCTTAAGAGTCTCCTCCAGCACCATAATTCCTTCATGGATCACCGCCTTGTAGCGGCAAAGGGGCTTGAATAACTCAGAGAAGCTCTGAGCTATGCCGTGCAGGGCCACCCAAGACGGACAGCTCATAGTGGAGAGTTTTGATCAAACATGATCCACCTGGAGCAGGAACCGGCAAGCTACTCCAGTATCCCTGCCAGGAAAACTCCATGGACAAAGTCAACAGGCATATAAGCATCTGTGCTTGGTCCTTAATTGTGCATCCTGCCAATACATTTTCATTGCACATTTTCATTGCATCACTAACTTGCTGCCTCTTCAAAACACTTCTCCACCACAACAAAGATAGGGCTTTCCACAGTGGAAGTTGGAAATCACAAATATTCAGGGCATGTCTAACTGTAACCACTAAGAGATACATCTGTCATCTCTTTGTGCCAATTACTTGAAGTCTCTGACATAACTTGCTGCTGAGAGACTGATTACGATGAATGCAGAAGGAAGCGGCTCAATGAAGGTGAAACGGATTTCTCTCAGTGCTTTGCTTTCCACAGGCGAGTGACCTCCTGCTGCTTCAGAGCCTCTTGGAAGAAGCCCGTTTCCCAGCCGTACTAAGCCTGCCACATTCAAGACCTTGCTGATTTATATAGATCATCAATTTGACAATTATACACACCTGCAGGCTTAATTGCCCCCATTTCCTTGAGCCGTGGGCAGATTTATGACTTTATCCAATTCTTGTAACTCTGAAACACGCTTGATTAGACCCAAAAGTCCTTTGCACTGATCAGTCTCTCAGCATTGCTGGTCTCTGGACCCTGTGACAGATCCTCCTTCCCTCCCTCCCTTCAGGAAAGATAAATTAACGAGCTGCACTCAGCCAGGTCTTCTTTCCATCTTTCTTTTTATTTGGCATGCTGGTGTATTAAAAAGCTTCTATGCTGTAACTCTGCGGGTGGAGTGAATTTGGAGGAAATAGGTGCTTGTGGCATACAATGTTGAAATCGTATAAACAAAATCAATTTTTTCTTTTAAAAAAAGGACTTTGGAATTTCACTTTGCAGTGTTTGAGTTCTGAGTGGATGCTGGGTTGTTGTTTGTGGGGGCAGATTTTTATTTTTGTAGCTCTGCGAATGCTCAAGATAGATCTTGAGTTTCCATCCCCTCCCACTGAAATGTTCAGGGTGATATTGAGCTGAAGAATGAAAATCAGGGAGGCATTGAAAGGAGAAATGTTGTAAAAATAGGTGATTTCTGTTAAAATAAAATTTCTAAATACTCTAAACCACTGTGTCTGAGAACAACTGACCATGGAACCTGCCAGAGGGGAGTCATCCTGCCCTGGATTTAATCCTAAGTGGCGCCTAGAACCTGGTGCATGATGTGTTGCCAGACTAATTGGAAACGATGAGCACAGTGCTATATAGAGTGAATCTGATGTACAATTGACAAGACTACAGAAGAGGAAACCTATCAAAAACAAGGAGCCTGCTTTAAGGAAGTTGAAAGGGAAAGAGGGTTAAGTCTCTCCACATCCCATGGGAGTTATTCAAAACCACAATAAAAGAAGTTCAGCTAGAATTTATACAGCAGGTCAGGAAAGTTCCCACCCTGCCAGTGTGTTTAACAAGCCACAGGCAAGGAAAGATGCAAGAAGGCTTCCTTCAGAAAACTGAAGTCTTGCCCAAATTTGGAGAACAAAAAGGAACACCAACTTTGACAAAATAAGGGACACCAAAAGACAGAACGAAAAAATCCAGCTAATAGTATATTTGGACTTTCAAAGAGGTTGTGGCAAAGCCCTACATCAATTCTTCCTGAGTAAATTTACAGGCATGGTAGAAGAGGAGGCTGGTGGCTTGGTGGATCGTGTCCTCAATCAGGGAGAGCACGTGTTGCGGTGAGATCACCTAAACTGCCTCCCTGTTGTGGGGCGGGATCGTTTGGATAGCCACAACACCCCACTGGTTGCCCCTTAGTTGCTGGGCCAGAAATTTGGCCAGTTGGGTTTTCTATTGGCTGCCGAGGGGCTATATAGACTGCTGCACGTCGCTGGGAGCTTTCTCTTTCCTGCGACGTGCATCATGTCACCCGCCCTCCCTCCATTTATTTTGGGCTGTTCTTTGGCCTTGCTGTGCCTGTCTAGGGGTCGTCTGTTTTTGGAGCAGGGATTTTGCCATTTGGCTGGTTGGCTGTTGCCATCTGGTTTTTGCCTACCGTGTAGCAAATCGTCACAACTTTGTAAGGTTGGCTGTTAGGCATTGGTTCAATGTTTTGCAGAGGGGAAGTTGTTGGCTGTTCCTGCCCCTCCATTGCTGCTGCTAGGGAATTCCGTTAAAGGAACCCAGGAACTCGCCTTGCTTTTGTCCGATCCGCTTTCTGAGGTTAGGGCTACGCCAGAGTCCCTGGGAGCATATGGGGTGAACTGGAGCCTGCACTCAAATCCGTGTTCCCCCAGTATGTTTTCCCTTACTGACCTCTGGTGGAGCCCAGGTGTCAGTCCTGTTCCTGCCATGGTGCAGGATCAGGTAGTCGGGAACCAATGCCTAGGCAGCCACTCACATGTGCTCCGTTACTTCCGGGTCACCGCAGCGCGCAACCCGAAAATACTCATCACGAAGCTCCTTTAAGGCGAGGTATGATTGTATTGGGGACGCAGGTGGCGCTGTGGGTTAAAGCCTCAGCGCCTAGGACTTGCCGATTGTAAGGTCGGCGGTTCGAATCCCTGCGGCGGGGTGCGCTCCCGCTGCTCGGTCCCAGCGCCTGCCAACCTAGCAGTTCGAAAGCACCTCCGGGTGCAAGTAGATAAATAGGGACCGCTTACCAGCGGGAAGGAAACACAGCATGTAGTTAAAATATAGAATTCACCACCATAAGATGCGATGGCCACCAACTTTGATGGCTTTAATGGCCCTGCTTAGGGAAGCTTTTAATGTTTAACAGATCATTGTATTTTAATATTTTGTTGGAAGCCGCCCAGAGTGGCTGGGGAAACCCAGCCAGACGGGTGGGGTATAAATAATAAATAATACATTTATTTATTTATTTATTTATTTAAAAAAGGGATTACACAAATTCATGGAGGACAAGACTATCAATGGTTATTACTCATGATGGTTTTATGCTAGTGGCAGGATTAGAGGCAGTGTGCCACTGAATACTAGTAACTAAGGAATATACTGGGTGTTGGTGGGTGTGCACTCGCACATTTTTGCCATTTGACTGGCCACTGTTGAGCTCATTGGCCAGATTCATCATCATCATCATCATCATCATCATCATCATCATCATCATTATTATTGTACAGAAACGTACTGGGAGCTAATGTAGGTCTTTCAAGACCTGTGTTATGTGGGCTCGGCTGCCGCTCCCAGTCCCCAGTCTAGCTGCCGCATTCTGGATTAGTTGTAGTTTCTGGGTCACCTTCAAAGGTAGCCCCACGTAGAGCGTGTTGCAGTAGTCCAAGCGGGAGATAACCAGAGCATGCACTACTCTGGCAAGGCAGTCAGCAGGGTACTTCTTGCATTATTATTTTTTTGTTAAAAGGGTGCTGGCAAGATGTGATGATCTCATTTTTGTTTCTCTGGGGAAGAAGCTTATGTAAGAGGGAGTGGCAGTATGTGACACCAGAGCCTCTCCCCAAGAGCAATGGAATGGCTTCCAACATGATGACTGCATATTTTCAGACATATCTCTCTTCGTGGTTTAAAGAGAAACAAGGAACCCAGTTATGGGTGCTTGTGTGACGCTGATAACAGAGAATTACAAAATAGCAGCGGCTTCTTACTTTTCACATAGAGGCAAATGCCGGAGCAAAAGCCAGCTTTCAGCTAAGTGTTCTCCCTCTGGATAGATGATGAACAACCAGCCGTCTTATTTTCATGCAGCAAGCCTGAATTTGCTAAAATAATATCTGATTCCAGTTGCCCTCTTGGCCGTTGCCATAATGAGCACTTAAACAAATTAGCCTGCAGGAATGGGCTGAGGTTTGAGTCCTTCTCATCTCTATAATGCATCACCCCCAGTCCCACCACAATTGTCCGTTTAACCTCGCCTTCACAAATATGTTCAGATGTCATGCCAAGTGCCTGGCAGATGGTTTAGAATAGATGGCCATTACCTTGACTGTCTGCCTTTAACAGATATTAATTACCTTGATACAAACATCCTAGCTGACTTGTGTGATGAAGGTGGCCCTGGGAATGACACACTCCCCTCCGTAGCGAAAGGGTTTTTTGTTGTCATGTGGACAATTAGGGTGGTTAAGTTTTAATGTTTCACCCTCTGTTATTTTTCTGTTCATCCTGTCTCCCTTAGACTCTTTTATTAATCTCTTGAAAGATACAGATACCCCATAGGTCTCCATCAGTGATAAGGCACCTTGGGGTGAATCTGAGCTGAAAATCAACCACAGGGGAGAGGGCAAGCTGTCTAGTCCTGACTGCTTTTCCTCTGCTTGGAGTGGCTACCTGCTATGGCTGATGCTGGTTTCCTGTAGAGGAAAGTAACTCCAATGTCAAGGCAAAGTTTAGTTTCTTCCTGAGAGGATCCTGGCACAGAGAACAGGACTGTCTGCTTGCTGGACACCCTTACTCTCTGGTCATTCTGTTGCACTTAGAGGGGCCAGTTTGAGTGAGCCCCCCCCCCAGGCTTAATAATTAATCCAGCTTTTACTAATTTGCTGTAATAGGTTATAAAGAGACTGATTTATGCATATATAAACACACTAATACTGCTGTTTAGTTCACATCAATTATTTTTAAAGATCAACATGTCGTGGGGTTTTGTTTTGTTTTTGACTGAACTACATTTAACAATGTAGAAGATTCAGAGCGTCTCCCATCGGGATTTCCTAGTGGTTGGATAATTATATCATTTCAGTTTTTAGGCAACACAGTGTGAAAATATTAAACTTGCACACCACTTTTCTGGGTGACAAGGCTTCGTTGACATGGATTTAGGCTCAATCACAATCTTCTATAATGGTGTGAACATAAATTGCATAAGGATAGCAAATACCTTTGCTCACTAAAAATCCAATAGAAATGATGAATGGCAAGATTTGCTGTTATATGCACAAAGAAATAGTGATCACAAGCTGAATGACTAAATATACAGCCCTCCCCTTAATACCAATCACCTGTTTATATAGATTATGGCTAGATTATCCTTAATCACTTGAATAATAAGAAATAAAAATAAATTATTTATTTATTGCTTGTAATTTATCCAAGTGTAAGTCTCTGGTACAGATTTAAACTCAGTTAATTTGCAGTGTTCTCCAGTTTTCGTATCTCTACATACTGCAACATCATGTTGTCTCCTTTGTACAGGTTAGTGTTTGTTGCAAATCGTTAGGTGTTTTATGTGTATAATTGTGTTCATGCAAATAGTATTTGGTATCTTAAATTATATACCTTTCTTTTTATCAGTTTTGAAAAACAAGTTTGTTTGTTTGTTTGTTATCTTGCCCTTTCTTCCAAAGGAGCCCAAGGTGTAACAACAATAGCTCTTAAAAATAGAGGAGCAGGGCTGGGCATTTAATTCAGAATTAAGTCATTTGCTTGGAATCTGACAATGGGGGCCAGTTTGGTTACACAAGCCCTTTCCACGTATTTCCCACATACAATTGCATATGTGGCCACGTAGCTGAACTGACATGGAATTAGCCGTCTTTGAGATTATCCTGTTGATTTCTCTCCAGCTTGCAGGAGAGAAAATTCCTGAAGGATTGTGTCCAGGACTAAGATCCATCTTAATAGCATCCAGATCTCAGCAACTGGGGCGTAGAAGTCCTTCCGCAGTACACCAACCTTAAGCCTTGCTAGTTTTGCAGGAGGGGCAACCATTCACTCCTGCCAGTGAACCACACCAATTGTGACCTTGAAAAGGACTATCAGTCTCAGCTTTAGCCTAGTTCTGCCGGCACACATTACCTTCAGTAGGGAAGGGCCAGGGATACGAGTCCTTGGCATGTTAAATTATGTGATGGGGAATTTGTTGCATTACCCTGAGCAAAGGATACAGCTCATGAATCTATATGATGGGATACCAGATTTAGAGCCAAGAAGGGAAAGAGCTGAAAAAGCACAGATTTCAGGTTCAGAGTTTGAAAGATATTGATGGTCGGCTTGGTTCCCCTGTGTGGCTCCCATTAAGGCCTCGGTTGGGAAGCCATTAACTTTGGCACTAACTTCTAACACCTAGATTAAAAAATAGCCATCTGGAGCCAGGGGTTAATAACAGTAAGGGAAAACACTCGTTACCCTTCAGAATGCAGCGTATGGTGGCATCAGATGTGGCCTGATACCTTAGCACCTAATGAACAATGGCCTTTCTGGGCTCCCAGCTGGTTCGGCAGTCAGAATGGCAGCAGATGCTAAGCGTTCTGGCCCTTGAGGAAGGAAGGATGGAGAGGAAAGAGGCGCAGTCCTCACAAAGTGCAGGATGGGAAGTAACACCCATTGGGTCAAACTATAATCCTTCTGTCCCTCTTCTCTCTCTCCCTCCCAGCTGCCTTTGCATTTGGTGCACTGCTCCACTTCTGAGTCTGCACTGTGGTTCAGTTGAGTCACATCTGCTTCTGGCTTTGCCCTAGAGGCTTCTGTGGGTGACTCTACTCTTGCTTCTGCTGAAAGTTAGCCTGTGGTGAGCCGGGACCCTGGGGAATGACAAGCTGAAAGATGCTGATAGTAAGATATGAGAAGGACGTAGCTGCCCTTTTGTGACCCTTCCGAGTTGTCGCATGCTCAGAGGAACAGCAGCATGCCATGCATGGAGGAAACTGATGGGTGAGGGGAGAGTTATACAGTAGGACCTGACGGGAGTAATTCTGCCTCTTGTTTTCCATGAGTACCCATCATAAGATTGCACCCAGTGGACTTAGGCACTATTATAAACCATTCTAGAGTTGGCCTCTTCTTCTTTAAAAACCTTCTACTATTCTAGCCACCTTACATAAGGAGCAGCCAATGTGGTCTACAATTCGCATCACCCCTGACCGTTAGCCATATTGGCTGTGGCTGATAGGCACTGTGGTCCAAAACACCTGGGAGGGTACCACATTGTCCATTCCTGCCCCATGGAAGGAACTGAAATCGCTGGGTCCTGGCTGTATCTGGGAAGACGGAATGTGTATTTTCAAAGTTGAATTATGAAACTCGCAAAATTTAGTTGTTATTTTTCTTTAGGAAGAAACTCTTTAACCTGCGCTTCATAATAGGATCCTAGGGCAAGTTACAATATAATTGACTCCTGTTTCAGAGTTAAGGGAATGGTTATGTTACCTTTCCACCCCGTGAATGCAGGCAGGCATGTAAAAGCAAAATTGCTCCTGGCCTATTGGCTCATATCAAGAATCAGGATTAAATAAGCAAGATGATAATAGTCTATGCCAAGGGGTCCCACTGGTAGAAACAATAAGACAGGTAGATGAACACAAACACAGCCTCTGCCCCTGTGTAGTCATGAGCAAAGGCAAAGGGGTGCAAAGCAAAGGTTGAAGATTGAAGCTCAACTGCAGCTGAGCATGTCATCTAGTTGCTTACTTAGTCACTGTGTAGTTTTTATACCTTTCCCTTTCTCTAAGACAGCAATATTGGGTGGCTCACAACACAAAGCATGCAATATAGAATAAATACTGAAACACACAAACAAAATGGGGATGCGGGTGGCGCTGTAGGTTAGCAGTTCAAATCCCTGCGACGGGGTGAGCTCCCATTGCTCAGTCCCTGCTCCTGCCAACCTAGCAGTTCGAAAGCACACCAGTGCAAGTAGATAAATAGATATTGCACCGACGGGAAGGTAAATGGCGTTTCCGTGCACTGCTCTGGTTTGCAAGAAGTGGCTTAGTCATGCTGGCCACATGACCTGGAAGCTGTACGCCCGCTCCCTTGGCCAATCAAGCGAGATGAGCACCGCAACCCGAGAGTTGGTCACGACTAGACCTAATGGTCAGGGGTCCCTTTACCTTTACACAAACAAAATAGGCTGAAATGAAGTACATTTCAAAAGCACAGATCAACAATAATAACTAATCAGCAGCATCTGCTCCAGAATCAACATCAACTTAAGACCCGAAACAGATAAGCCTGTTTGCAACGTGCTCCTGAGTGGAGCTAATGTGGTGGGCAGCTGGATGATCACTCAGACTAGTGAGCAAACTTAACCTGTGGGAAAGAGAGTATCTTCAAACCTTTCCAGAGGCTGTTGAGGCTAATCTTGTCACAGCTCCTGCCTTGGGCCTGAGCTGCATAAGTGGCTCACTGGGTTAAATCCTTGCTGGCATTCCAGCTCAAGGTACACTGTGGGCTTCAGAGCTGGCAACGACGAACCAGAGAAGTCCGCCCTCCTTGTGAGTAATGGCTTGTTTGCTGGAGGATCAGAACCTGGAGGGAGAAAGGCCTAATACAGAAAAGTGAGGAAAAGGCAAAACAGATAATAAACAGAGCCACCTTCCCCTGTCAATCACCAGAGCAAAAGTGGGCATGACCAGAGGCAGACGAGACAGTAGGCTATGTTCTAGCCACGCAAAAGCATGGAAGAGGGTTTGTGCTGCAGTTCCCTGGTTGTATTGGTCTTCTTCCTTCATCCGCAGAGATCTCAGGCAACACTGAAGACATCCCATTGGTGCGCTGGAGGCAGCAATGGCTGGAAAATGGCACGCTCCTCTTCCATATCCACCACCAAGATGGCACGCCCAACCTGCCTGGTTTGGAACCCACAGAAGAACCCCAGAGCGAATCAGCAGAAGAAGAGCTAAGGATCCTTCACATCTCTGTCATGGTAAGTACAAAATTTGTCACCACAGGCACGTTCGAAGTTGCCTTATGTTTCCCAATGCAGTACTGATTCATCTAGCACATTCAGCACTGACTGGCAGTGGTTGTTGAGGGTCTCAGGCAGGTGCCTTTTCTGGCCTTACCTGGAGATGCGAGAGATTGAACCCAAGACCTTCTGTATGCCTAGGAGGTGCTTTACCACTGAGCTATAGCCTCCCCACCACCATTAACTCTCAATGTGATGCGGTTGCCTCCCATCCCATAATCAGTTATTCCAGACCTCAAGGCTATTGTGAAAAGGGTAATTTTGAAGTGAAATGCCTGGTAATTAGTTGCAATCGCTACAGAGAACCTGCCTAAAGAAAAGCTGAAAGAAAATATGGCGATCCTTCATCAGTCAAAGCATCTTGAGATACTTTTGAGGGAGCCAAAAGAGTTTCTCTGGGAGGAGCAAAATTCCTTGGAGGTGCTTCTAAATGTCATCAGTTCAACCCTGGAATCAGAGCAAGCTTGAAGGTTCTTCCACAAGCAAAATGAATCACCTGAGGAAATTAAACGAAGCAAGGATCTATTCATATATCCTTGATTTGTTTATTACACAATCATTTACACCATGTGTGCTGCTTATTGTGAACAGTGCCTTGAAATGGACACACCATGGTACATGTTTGCCAGAAGTGTCCATAATGAAGGCCACTCTTCATAGCAGGAGTAGCTCCAGATGATGCTGAGCCCCAGCCAGGATGGGCAGTGGTCAGGACTCATTTCTCTCTGAGGCTCATTTCTTCTGAAATTGGGAACTGTGGTTTAATGTCAGTTGACTATCCAGGATCTTAAACCACATACCAAGTGTGGTTTAAGATTTTGGGTGGTAAATGGGCATCAAGCCACAGTTCTCTGTTTGGGGCATAATGGGAAACTGTGGCTTCCACTAACTAGAGCTGGTGCCTGTAACTGGCACATGAAAGAGAGAGGCAAGCAGCAGCTGAGTGGAGGGAGTCTTTGGACCCAAAGCTCATTCTCAGCTCACAGAACTAACATTCACGGGAGCTGGAACTGTCTTGTCTGAACCAGGCTCTTCAGTTAGCTCTTTTTGGGCCTCTTTCTCACATAACAGTAAGCAATTGTTTAGTGCAAGTGAATTAGCCTCAGTGGGCCTTATTCCTTCATGCTTCCCCATCCTAGATTGCTAAACAAGCCCCCCCCCAAGGGCCCTTCATACCTCCTTGCCTACCCCTATGACAATCAGAAGAAGAATCAGTTATGCAAAAATAGGCACATTTAATTTACATAAATGAGGCCACTTAGTTCAGTTTCTTTGGTAGTGTAGAACATTTATTTATTTATTAGTACAGAGAACGCATGGAGCTCAGTATAAGTGCCCCCCCTGCTGTTTGCCCCCCTTTTCGTCATCAGAGGTGTTGCAGGTCCAAACAGGGAGATTCCATTTTTAACTACTGTCTTTAGTAGTTGCTGGTAGAATTATTCTTCATGAATCTGTATAGTACTTAAAAAAAATATTTAACCTGTTGATTGAGGTGCGAGAATGAGGAGAGTGGGATTCATGACCAGGAAGAAAAGAAGATGCCTATTGCTGTGGCTGCCAGAAACTCCTCCCAGATCTTTTCTGGTCTTAGTGCTTTTGGCAAACACCCCCGGCATCACCTTTTCACACACACACGCACACCAGTAATGTGCTAGGGCAGGGATGTTAAACTCCCACTCAGCCAGCCAGCACATCCAATGGTTGTCATGAGTCCCAAGGAGTCATCATGGGGGACTGGTCAGACCAGGACTCGGGGAAAGGGAGGGGGAGTTGGAGGAGCTGCCTCTTGATGACCCAGAGAGAGGCCCAGTGGCCTGGGTGGTTTGCATCAGGGACTCAAGAGCCAGAAGAATCCCTGCTGGGAGAGAGTTACAGATGAGGAGTCAGATCCTGGGGAGGGTCTCAGTGGCATAGCCCCCCAGCAGTGCCCCCCCCAACACCACCCAGGTGCGCTGTGACCACTTCACTCCCAGCTCCTTTGCCAGCCATGCTTCCAGTCATGGAGCCACTGGAGCCCCCCTCTAGCCCATCCTCTCAGAAGGAGTCTGCTGCTCTGTCTGGTTCAGAGCTGTTGTGGTCACCTCCTCCATTGCCTAGGTCACAGGGACGCTAGCTCAGGTTCAGCCCTTGAGAAGGAGTTCCTGTTTGCTTGCCCAGTTCAGATGATAGCTCAACTTGCTAAAGTTGTTCTTGCCCCATTTTCATATAATGGCTTGTTAGTTTGCTTAGCTGTGCATACCCTATTTGAACCCTATTTTCCCCCTGCACCATGCTGATCCGAGCCTTAAAGATTTTGGCAGAAACCATGCTCCAAGTTACATCCTTCAGTTACAGCCAGGATAATGGTCATGGATATTGTCAGTTTGAGAACATCTGGAAGGCCACAGGTCCCATCCTTGAACTAGGGTGTGCTTATGTTTCTGATTAGTGGACAGGATTCTGCTCTAGAAAACAAGTTGCTTGTGGGGCTCAGAAACCACGCTTATGAGCGTTTTGGAGGAAATGTGTTAGTAATGCTTTTTCAGTTGGGTGCATAGCCTACAGATTTACAGCTTGCTTGCTTCCAGTTTTGAGTGTGGAAGCTTTGGGAACTACATTTTCCATACTCCCAGGTGCTAATGGATGACCCACATAAGAATTCAGGGTTTAAAGATGAGGCCTCCACTTCTGCCAGCAGCCTTCCCTGCCCCTGCTTCACGAGGGTGGGCCATGGGCCATTGGAGACAACCAGCAACAACTTCCATGTTGGAGAAGGCTGTGACCACGCTAGCTCATCAAGTCAAAGGAGACTTGGATTGGCTCTTAATAGGCTTGGGCTTTCAGAACAGGGAATCGTTTTCTGCACTCTTTTCTCACTGTCATGAGCTTCAGCACCATCACTAATGTTACCTGCACAGACTGGCAGCATTCCCCAGGGTTCCAGACCTATCTGGAGGTGCCAAGGATTGGATTAGGGGCCTTCTGAAGGAAAAGCACCGAGTTACAACTCTTCCCCAAATTGACCTATGTCATATTCTGTCCAGACACCACATTGCTTCCTCTCTTTTTTTTTGCCCATTTGTCATTCAGCTCCTGTTCCCAGCACCCAGCAGCTGCCCAGGCTTCACAGCTAGGGTGGTGGGTCAACAACAGCAGGAGATCAATCCTTTCCAAGAATGCCCTGGTTTTATTCTAAATAAAGAGCTGGGACTCAATAATAATTAATAATAATAATAATAATAATAATAATAATAATAATAATAATATCTTTATTGTCATTGCCCCCTCTCGGGGACAACGAAATTACTTGGCTGCTCCATCCACCCAGGTAGGGCACTCCACACAAAATCAAAAAAACTATAAAAACACTAATTAAAACAATACAGTATAATACAGCAAGGAAGATTAGATGACTTTCAAAGTCCAGGCTTCCCATTCAGGGCCGAGATCGCTCTGGAGAAGAAGCTGTTCTTAAGACGGCTCGTTCTTGTCTTCATCGCCCTGTATCTCCGTCCCGACGGCAGGAGCTCGAAGAGACAGTGACCAGGATGCGATGGATCTTTTACTATGTCCAGTGCCTTCCTATGGCACCTTGTGGCATAAATCTGCTCTAAGGTGGAGAGTGGGCAGCCAACAATGCTCTCTGCTGCCTTAACAACTCTGCACAACCCCATCCCTCAAGCCTGGCAGTGGCTGTGTGCATCACCTGGCTCTTGCCCAAGGCAAGAAAACCTGGTGAAGAACCCTCCTAACATCCGTAGGCTAGTGCGAGATCATGCTTGTCTTCCCCTCCTCCATCCACATGAGCGGAACTGAATCTGACAGCATGCTACATTTCAGATTCCTCTTCCACCACTGCTACCAACCGCCTCACTTTCTTGAGCATACAGAGCCTGGAGTCTTGGAGGTGCAATCCTATTGTTGTGAGACAAAGGGCACTTCCAGACAACCTGCTTGTTGAGTGTCCATCCTGATTCGTTTGCATGGAGGAGAGATGATATTGCATCAAAGCACCTGCTGCCTGAATCTGCTATCACCCTATTTCCTGTAATTTTCCTTTATTGGGAAGAAAAAAACACACCCAACCCCAATGTTTTGGAGAGGGAGGATTGTTGCACAAAACTTCCCAATCTGCTATAATTATGCAATGTGAATTTGCTGGTATGTGACTGAACCCTAACCCAAAATAGTAACAGTCTGGAAGAATCTCTCCTCCCTACATCCTGACCCCCACTGGCTGGTTTCTTCACATAAACTTTTAAAAAGGGAAAGCAGGAGGCGGGGGGGGGGAGGAGGAGGAGGCGGGGAAGCCAGTCAGAGATAAAATTCAACGGATGCCAATAAGGAAAGGAAACAAAAGATCAATGTTGGTGAGGTAGACTTTTCTTTTTTAAGCGATGTTGAAGAATTGTGCAATTCCTTTTGCCAGCAGAAGATAATTAGCTGGAGACAATGTGTCGTCAGGCTGCGCTGATACTGAGGACGGGGCTGTTTAATGAAGCCTGCCTTAATGAGAATGTCAATATCTCTCCCAGATTGCTGCCGGGGGCTAGCTCTCTCCCTTCATGTTTTGTTTTTGATTAGTCCTGGAGAAAAATTAATAAGCGGCAAAAACAAAACAGTAAAGAGCAGTTAGAGCCTCTTTTCCCTAGACACTGCCTATTGACTGTCAGAATCCCTGAGTTGTGGGTTGGATCCTGTACTTGAGTAGGCTCCTTGAGTCGGAGTGTTGAATTGCAAAATACAGGGACTTATGCTAAAGCGGCAATGTGAGAACCACGGGGCACACACTGCCCCGAGGTTCTAGAAGAAAAGGCAGAATTAAAAATTGTGCAGTGCTAGCCCAACGATGAGGCAGAATGAGTCCATCGTCTCAGGCGGCATGAGTGTGGGAGTGCCAAATTGATACTCCTCCAACCCCCTCCCCTTGCAAGCCTCATTACTGGGCAGGCTGATTGGCTGGCTGGCTTTAAGTGGCCCTGGCCTTGAAAAGATAATACAATAATGCACGCGAGCACTTTTTGGGGGAGGGGGGGCTTTATAAATATTAACTATATTGTTTGCTGCCACTTGGATTCTTACCTCCATCGCCTCAGCAAGTATTTGCCTACTTCCCTTTTAATGGAAGAGCTTTAGATACTTGAAAACTGTTGCCATGCCCCCCTTAAATCTTATTTTGCCTAAGCTAAGCATTTCCTGTTTCGGCAGTCTTTCCTCAGTCATCATTTGTTCTCAACTTGTTTATCATCTTTCTGATCACTGCTGAATTCTCTGTAAACTGCCTGCATCGTTTTCAAAGTGCGGCAACCAAAGCAGACTTAGTGCAATCCGGACTCCATGTCACCACAGCACTCAAATGGAAATTACTCCCTGATAGATGTATACTGTTGTTGTTGGCCTCCGTCTGACTCAGGAGGCAATGGAGTTTGCCTCCAGGGGTGACTTCAAACCACTGCATTTGCAGCACTGATGCGACCTCCGTGGGTCACAGTGTTTATGGAGATCCTGGGCTGCCCAGATTACAAGACTCCCATGCGTTTGGCACCAGCTTGGCCTCCGGAGTTGGCAAAAGGCGCCATCTTAGGGACTCCACTCTGGATTTGTTTAGGGTTTACTCCTTAGCCTTTTCTTCTCCCGAAGATGTCTCGTAAGGCAGTGGAAGTTTAGGCTCAGTTTTCCTTCTCCTAGATGGGCTACCTTCCCAGGTTGATAAGCCCCATCTACTTCTTCAACGTATACAGACAACTCCCCATTTGTGAGGGGCTGCATTCCAGGTCATCGTGCACGCCAGTGGAGCCTCTTCCACTTAGCCTCTTCCACTTAGACCAGTGATGGGGAATCTGTGGCCCTCCAGATGTTGGACTCCATCACCCCTAATTATTGGCTTTACTGCCTGGGGCTGCCCATCTGGAGAACCATGGGTTTCTCCCTCCCTGGTTTAGGACATGGGTAGCCAATAGGGTAGGGATGTGGGTGGCACTGTGGGTTAAACCACAGAACCTAGGACTTGCCAATCAAAAGGTCAGTGGTTCAAATCCCTGTGACGGGGTGAGCTCCCGTTGCTCGGTCCCTGCTCCTGCCAACCTAGCAGTTCAAAAGCACGTCAAAGTGCAAGTAGATAAATAGGTACCGCTCCAGCGGGAAGGTAAACGGCATTTCCATGCGTTGCTCTGGTTTGCCAGAAGCGGCTTAGTCCTGCTGGCCACATGACCCAGAAGCTGTACACTGGCTCCCTCGGCCAATAAAGCGAGATGAGCGTCACAACCCCAGAGTCAGTCACTACTGGACCTAATGGTCAGGGGTCCCTTTACCTTTTACCTAGCCAATAGGGTACCCTCTAGGTCAGGAGTCAGCAACCTTTTTCAGCCATGGGCCGGTCCACTGTCCCTCAGACCATGTGGTGGGCTGGACTATATTTTTTTTTTGGGGGGGGGGGATGAACAAAATCCTATGCACCACAAATAACCCAGAGATGCATTTTAAATAAAAGCACACATTCTAGTCATGTAAGAACATGCTGATTCTCGACCGTCCACGGGCTGGATTGAGAAGGCGATTGGGCTGCATCCAGCCCCCAGGCCTTAGGTTGCCTACCCCTGCTGTGGATTAAAATTCACCGGTCCCATCCAGCATGGCGAATGGTCACCAAGTATGTAAGCTTCAATCCACAACATCTGCCAGCCCTTCTCACTGAGCCCAGCCCTTCAAGACAAACAACCTTGGCTTGGAAACATGGGAATGTTTGCCCTCATCTTCCTTTCTTTTGTAGCCTTAAACTAGGGGTTGCAAACCTGTGACCCCCCAACTCTCACCAGTCCGACCCAGCATGGCTAACGGTCAGAGGGCACTGTGTTGGCTACCCCTGACTTCAACTCTGTCTCCTAAAACCATATGCTCTTGCCTAGTGAGCTCTGAAGTTGAAAACAGAAAAGCCTCACTACATATTAAAAACTGGCGTGTCAGGAAGAAGGCTAGCCTAGCTTTTTCTATGACAGCTAGTTTTCTAGGTGCAAGTCCTCTGGAGGACTATTCAGTCATGTGAGCCATCACCTGCAGTCCTGGCACGGGTTTAGCACCCAGCGAGAGGCAGCGGTTCATCTTTCTCTGGTTGAAAAAGTCTTTCCTTTTAAAAAAACATCTACTTTCACACATCCTTTTTAAATTTTAACCAAAAGTAGTTGTTTTTATCCAGAAGGCTCCCCTAGAGCATCATTATCTGCCATGGTTTGGAGAATTCCATGCAAGTTAGAAAGGACAAGAAATTGGTTATTATATTCTGGACCTATCAATGAAACCACCCACACCGGTTCTTTTGGGTTACCATTAGAATGAGAGTCATTGGTTTTATGTGGGTGGTAATTTTGGTCCAGAATAAATGTGTGGCATTTGTGGGAGAATATTTGCATTTTTTAAAAGTGTAATGAGCTGTTGCTAGGTGACAGTACTCGGCCATTGTGACTTACACCAATCACCCAGTGAAAGCCTGTGTACGTGGGATTCTTTTGCAAAATTAGAGTGCACCTAAAATGACCTTTGATGCTCAAGTCTCATTGCTGGATCAGACTGAATTTGAAAAGCAGAGAAAAATATCCTATTGTGGTTGCATTTTTACAGAATTATCAAGAGACACTGAGCATTTATTTTGCATTTTTGAAAGTTCTAAGCACAAGTGGGTGGCATCAAAAGATCTAGCTATTCAGGAGCATTTTATTGAATTGTTACACAAAAACTTGAGTTCTTTGCTCATTTCCCCCCTTTGTCTTATTAAAATGAAAAGCCACCAACTGCAATTGATTGAATGAAGTGACCCACTTGCCATTTGACATTCTCTGTTTCATTATGGGTGGATGTGTTCTTATCTCTGAGATTTCAGAATGAAATTTGGTACCTGTGTTTCAGTCCCTGTTCAACCTCCATGCCCATTTCAAAGGTTGAGGGAAGTAAATGCAGCATATATTGTAATGAAGAACCTCCCTTGAGTACTGAGTTATTGGAGCTGGTGAAGGCATTCAAGGTGCAATTGAGTGATTCATGCTCAAACCTCAACTCAACCCTCACTCCTGTTTTCAAGGAAGCAGGAAAGGAAAGAAACACCTTGTGGTGTGACTTGAGGTCCACAAGTGTGCTTACCAGTTTGCCCACAGCAAGTGCCTCTTTAGTCAAGCAAGGGAGAGGCCGGGGTTCCTTGTACAAGGCCTTGAAACATGTGGCTGGTTTTTAAGGCCCCCAAAGTCATTGTGAAGTCTGTTTTTCCTGCTTTCTGAGTGCCTCCAAAGCTTAGTGTGATACTGGAGGCAACAGGACCTTGCCCCCTCCAACCTTCAACCTCAGACTGGACTCGGACCTTGCCTCTCGGTTAGCCCACGGGACCAGCACAGCCTGCCTGCCTGTGCAATCTGCAACAAACCCTTCCTATAAACAAGTTGTGGTGTTACCATTCTGCAGATGATGCTTAGGAGCTGTCTGCAAAAGAGTGCAATGAGAAGAGAGTATTATTATCCCACTTTCCTCTGCTGTGTGGCAGAATGTAAGGGTGAGCTTGGGTGAGAATGTATAGTTAATGAACATCTCTCAGCCACCCTTCCACCTCCCTCCTCCCTCCCTTTAAGCTGTAATGTGCTCTGGCCCTTTCATAACTTAAACAGACGTGAGTGGATGATTAGTTTGAATTGCAGCCAACTTTCTACTCTGAATCCTTAAAAGCATTTAGCACCCCAGATTTGGGAGCGGGAGGGGGCAGGACCCCAAGTCTCTCCCCCTCCAGGATCTGGTGTTGAAGAGAGCACTTTCCCCTCTAGTTCCATTTAATGGCTCCCAAAGATGCCCCTACAGTTCTGAATGTAGTGGACCCCCAAACAGGAGCTATCCTATTCATCTTCCTTGTTGTGGCCAAGGCTGGAATGAAGCAAACAGTAGGCCATTTGCAACACCTGCCCTCCCCAAAAAGTTTTGCTGGGAGCAGATTTTCATTTTCCTGTGTCCACTGAATCTTCTGGATAGAGTAAATTTATAAGTCTGAGGTTGTGCTACATGCGGATGGAGACCTGAGGTGTATCATGGGATCAATGGCATTGTCTATTCTTCAGTGCAATGGGACCCTCTGCTCATACAGTGGTACCTCGGGTTACATACGCTTCAGGTTACAGACTCCGCTAACCCAGAAATATTACCTCGGGTTAAGAACTTTGCTTCAGGTTGAGAACTGAAATTGTGCTCCCGTGGTACGGCGGCAGCAGGAGGCCCCATTAGCTAAAGTGGTGCTTCAGGTTAAGAACAGTTTCAGGTTAAGAACGGACCTCCGGAACGAATTACTTAACCCGAGGTACCACTGTATGTGCATTGCAGAGGCCTTGGGTGTGTGTCTTCGTGATGGCACTGTGCAACCCCAGATTTAAGGCCTAGCAGCAGGTTTCAGATTCCCTAAAACTTTGTAAAACTCCAGTTTTGTTAAATTGTGGTTCCTGCTCAATCCTAATCCCATGCCAATTGGAATGTATGAAACCAGTTCAAATATTTTTGGGGGTGGAATTTGAAAGTATATCTAATTTTCAGTTGTTTGGTGGATTCCATCTTCCCTGGTGTGTAAAATGAACACTCAGGGTTTGAATGCTCTGTTATTGTGTCTGGAACATCAAAAACCTGAAAGTTTGATGTGTTAAAAAAACTCTGACCAGTTAAATGTTATGCAAATCTCTGTTTCAGTTTTAATTGGGTGTATTTTCCCCTTTTTAATAAGTGCAGGTGTGGAGAATAGGATATAGTAAACTGAACCCATAATAGCTGGCTTCAGGATCCTACCTGTCCACAGTGCTCTGTGCTTTGAAAAGTCTTTGTTCCTCTGCTTAATCTGTTGGTATATATTTTCCCCATTAGGGAGGATGGGAGCATTCCATTTCCATTAGGCCAAGAACAGTGGTGGGGATGGGAGGGGTGGCGGAGGAATAATAATCTTTTGAAAAGTCTTTGCTAGCTGCTTAGTAACTCTTGCTTAATGTCTTGTCCTAATGGAACAGATGATGGTTATTATTTTATCAAGACTATTCACTGCATAAAAAGGAAGATGGAAAAGACTGGAACATGGCCAAGAAAAAACATGAAGCTCTGCTGGTCATTTATTTATATATTTTTATTGCTTGACGTGCAAAATTTAAAGGGAAGGCAACCCAGCAGAAGGGAGCTGTGGCTTTGCTTATCGGTTCAAGAGTCAGGGTCCTACTTGCTGTGTCAGATTTCTGTTCCGTTTGTTTGTTTGTTTTAACTGAGAAAGTTGAGGTTTTGAGAAGCCCAGTAAATGCTTGCAAAACCTTCTCTGCCTTCTACTCTTTGTGCATTTCCCATGCTGGTTTGCAGCTGCTCTTGTTCCCAAGTCTTTTACTAGTTCAGGGATCAGGGGGGATGATATTTCTTCGCCCAAGCAGGTCAGCCGACACTCCTGGGTTTGCCATGCTGTTCTGACAGTTACATTTCTCCTGCCAGTGCCGCACGGCAAAGCTTTGGCCATGATCCAGCAGGCATTGTGGGCCATTATGCATGACTAGTTGGGGCAGAATGTGAATGTGGATGTCCATCCCTTTGAAAGTACAGCAGATAATGTTTCAAGAAGAGCGTGGAATGTATAAGGGCTTTGGAATGACACAGTTAAAAATTCCGTCGCCATATTGGGAAGTTCTGTCGGAGGACTTAAGTCTGAGAGGAGAAATAGAGAAATAGAGCTGCTTTTATATTGTGGGTGAAACTCCTCAGTGGGACTTAAGAACGACGGTTCTGTAATTAATGATGGAAAGAGCGCTGTTATCTATGAAGGCAATGATATATGGAAACCATCTCGATTTGAGGATTGGAAGAACGGAAAAATTCACACAGGATTATTATTGGTGTTTATCGGCTTAAGGAGACTATCAGAAGAGATCAGAAAGAAAAAAGAGAAAATATATGAACAAGATGTGATGTGGAAACAGCAAGATAAGACTGGATAGAATTATGAACTTTGTTTGGACTGATTTGGACATTAACGCAGTGGCAAGAAGATGATCAGAATCCCCCTTCGAGTCTTGAAATATGGGTTCCTTCAACAAAATTCAAAATTCGGCTGTGTAATTCGGAATTTATGTGATGTGATTTGATTGGCCGGTTAATAAAAAATATTTTTTTTAAAAAAAGAAAGTACAGCAGATAGATAACCCCCGGATTTGGATATACCTGCATCCACATGCAGATGCTATTTTTTTCACAGAACATCATTTCCAAAGGGATACACAAACCCCATACACAAACTGTGCCAACTGCAGGCAACTTGCAACTGGAAAGGCATGGCAACAGTGATGTTGCACCAGTCAGAGAACTGTCATCTGCTATAATCCAAAATGTGCTGGGCCTAATAAAACCACTTTTGTGCACCTTAAGGCTCCCTCCCTGTTTTCTTGTGATTGGGGCCTTCCCTCCTGCTTTATGCCCAGGTAACCAGTGGGACACAGCTGCAATATCAGTGACGTATTTCTTCTTCCCCTGATGCCCACCTTCTTGCAAATAGTTTTGCATGCTTTTATAACTTAACTGAAAAGGAAGTGCGAGTCTCAGATTGAGAGTATGGGGCTAAACAGCAACAACCTTCCCTTTCCTAGATCTGTGGCTCAGCTTCAAGGCACCTGGGTGGCGTATTGGACTCCAGATCCTGTCAGCTCTAGCCAGTACAGCCAATGGTCAAGGATTATGGGAGTTGTAGTTTAGTGCTTTAGGCCACAAATGCCTCCAGCCAACACCTGTTTCCTCCCAAGAGATTAAGGAACATGTATCCATCATCTGGCAACATGGCTTGCATTTTTCTCTCACCCTTGACTCCAACCAAGGCCACCCCTAAACATCTGTAATGCTGGATGGAAGTTGATATACAAGCTTCTTCTTCCTCTTCCTCTTCCTCTTCCTCCTCCTCCTCCTCCTCCTCCTCCTCCTCCTCCTCCTCCTCCCCCCACACCAAACAAATTCAATTGTCCTGAGTTTGGCCCCAATGTCATAGCAAGAGCTTTAGAATACACGTTGATTACCTTAACAGGAAGCTACCCAGCAGCTCCCCTTGTGTTTCTGATGCTAATGGCATGACTGTTGAGAAAATCCACAAAAGGCATAAGAGTCCAACCCAGCAGGAGACCTCTTTGAAATGATCTGGAACTACTTTAGAGCACAGCTCTCACTCATTTCAGTGGTGCTTGTTTAGGACATCAATATTGGTGGTGATTCCAGTGACCCACAATCTGGTATGGAGTCGGAGGAGTGAATGAGGAGCAGAAAGTGTAACGCTAACTGATAAATTAAGATACATGACAGTGTTCTACTGGTTGTTAAGGTCTGCTAACTGTGTAGCTATTTGCTGAGTCTTATTTGCTCTGGTTCCTTCTGAAGTGGTTCTTCCACAGTTAACAGCAGCCACATTTCTATGGGTTTTTCTTCTTGCAGCCTTGAAAAATAGCAAATACAGTGGTACCTCAGGTTGAGTACTTAATTCATTCTGGAGGTCCGTTCTTAACCTGAAACTGTTCTTAACCTGAAGCACCACTTTAGCTAATGGGGCCTCCTGCTGCTGCTGCACCACCGCTGCACAATTTCTGTTCTCATCCTGAAGCAAAGTTCTTAACCCAAGGTAATATTTCTGGGTTAGCAGAGTCTGTAACCTGAAGTGTATGTAACCCAAGGTACCACTGTATTGTTTATTTTTTGCTTTTAAAAAGATAATGTGATACTTGGGGAAGGTGCAGGTGCATAGGGTACGCAACCTCTCTGTTGCAATTACACCAAGCCTTTTCCCGAATGTTACCTGAAGTCTCTTTGATTTCTGTAGGGGGGCATGATTGCCTTACTGCTTTCCATCCTGTGCTTGGTAATGATCCTGTACACCCGCCGGCGCTGGTGCAAACGCCGCCGGGTGCCGCAGCCACAGAAAAGCGCCAGCGCCGAGGCAGCCAACGAGATCCACTACATCCCCTCGGTGCTGATCGGGGGCCACGGCCGCGAGAGCCTACGGAATGCCCGGGTGCAAGGCCACAACTCCAGTGGGACACTGAGCATCCGCGAGACCCCCATCCTGGACGGCTATGAATACGACATCACGGACCTGCGTCACCATCTGCAGCGGGAGTGCATGAACGGTGGCGAGGATTTTGCCAGCCAGGTCACCAGAACACTGGACTCGCTGCAGGGCTGCAATGAGAAGTCGGGCATGGATCTTACGCCAGGTAGGACAGAGTCTTAAACTGTGTGTATACTTGCCTTCAATATTGTGTATGGTGGAGTGGGTGGGTTGTTGCTGTGTTAGGCATAGATTTCATAGAATCCATAGGGTCAGGGGAGGTCCTAAGGATCATCTAGTCCAGGCTTTGTCAACCTCGGCCCTCCAGATGTTTTGAGACAACAATTCCCATAATCCCTGACCACTGGTCCTGCTAGCTAGGGATCATGGGAGTTGTAGGCCAAAAACATCTGGGGGGAAAAGGGTGGGTGGAGTCTGGGAATCCAAAGGGTATATAAATATAGTTTGTTTTATTTTTACTTTGCTTTGTTATTGGTATGGAAATTGGGAAAGACGTGGAAGGGAAATTTTGGTCGACTTTAGGAAAAACGTTTAAAATGTTTAAGAAAAAATAATGAGGTATAAATATTGATGTGTAAATTTGGTTAAGTTAAAATTGATTTTTTTAAAATGGCTAAATTAAATGAAAATAAGGTTTGTAAATATAAATTGAGGAAATGGAAGAAAGAAGAAAAATAAAATAACAATATGTAAGAATAAATTAAATTAAGTTAAAATGGAGAAGTAAATTAAGGATTTGCTGAGCCAATAATTTAAATTGGAATACAAGAAGGGGAGGTGTGAGGAGGTCTGAGAAACAAGTTAAAAGAAAATAAGTATTTGAACTTTCAGGTGTTTTTAATTGTTTTTATTTTTAAGTTTTGGATTTTTGTATTTTTTCTTTTTGTTTGTTTATTTTTGTCTTTGTTGTTATATGTGTTGTTCTTTTTTGAAAATGCTAATAAATATTCATTTAAAAGAAACCAAAAACATCGGGGGGGGGGGCAAGGTTGCGGAAGCCTGATTTAGTCCAACTCCCTGCAATGTAGGAATATGCAGCTCTCTCTTACAGGGATCAAAACTGTGACCTTGGCATTAACCAACTGAACTATCCAGGTCCTTATTCTTTTGTACCCAAAGCCCATCTTTAACCTAAATCCACAATATGGGACCAGCTTTCAGTTCTGTTGCCCCCTTGTCCATCTTTCTTCTCCCCACCCCCATGTGGTCATTCAAAACAAGCCATGCAAGTCTGGATGCCAGATGGCCCATTGTTCTTTGCAAGGGATGCTCATGGTATTCCAGCCAGGATGGGACAAATTGGGGCATCCATCCCACCCATAGCTTGGATAGGGTCTCAAAATAAGCATCACAATTCATGCATAAATACACTTAACCATGTAACATTAAATTATTTAATCATTTCTTTTTTTAAAAAAAATATAATACTGTCTTTATATACTTTCATGGCACAGAAGATAAATTTTGAGAAAACAATTGCTACAACGGTAAAGAACAAATGACTTGTCCTGATAAAATTACAGACTTTTATCATTCCATATGTTAAAGTTTCATTTGCTTACTCTTTTTTAAAAAAAAAATTAAACTTTTATTTTGCTTTAAACAGGTACATATAAATATAGACATCGAAATTACAAAAGAAAATTCCTTAATAGTGATGAAAAAAACTTTTTAAAAAACCCTATAAAAAATATCGAAGTACATGACACAGAACATAAGCAACTATGGGGAAGATAAAAGAAAAGAAAAAAACAAAAATAGAAAAGAAAAAGAAAAAGGAAGATGAGCCAAAGCTGGAAAGCTCATCTATTCTACACTTCATCAAGCTCACAACAGATCATTATTCTTATCAATTATCTCTATCTGCATATCAGGGTATCTTGGTATCAGGGAACATTTCTCTATGCGGTATCATTCTAAACATAGCCAGATCTTTTTTGTTGAGCCTTTGTCCCCTAAATAATTATTTAAACATTCCCATTCTTCTTTCACCAATTTTTAAGGTTTATCTCTTATTGCATCTTATTGCATTTGCTTACTCTTAAGTACGAAATATTAGGCAGGTTTTTAAAATGGTAACTGAAAAGCCAGTTTCCAGTTTGCCAGGTGAGACCCGAAATGTCTTTAGGCATTTCCCAGAATGCACAAGATGTAAAACCGATAGAAGGGGAAATGGTGTACAGGAAGCCTCTGTTCCCGATATTCTGGGTGTGTAAGTGGCTCCTTAGGCCTCTCTGCAATTAGCATGCTTAGTGATGGAAAGAAGGTGTTTAGAAACGTCCGTCATTGTTGGGAAACCCGGTAAAACAGGAGGGTTTCTCAGTGTGTTCGGCTGTGCTTGAAAAGGTCTGATTACAAGTTAATCATGTAAAAGTCTGACTAATGCCCAGGCACACTGGAGGTGGGGCTTCCACACATGCCCTGCCCTCACCCTGGCTTGTATTGTAGCTCATGTATTAAGCCCCAATGCCTGCGCATGGGACTTAGCTATACAGCTGCAAACAAAACATTTTAAGTGCAAATAAAACATTTTAGTGCAAAATACAATGTGATACTTGATGGCAATGGTGAGCCTTATGGAAAATTCAATGTATTTTAAAAAACACACACTTTAAAAACGTTTTCAGAACGTTTTTTAATGTGTGTGTAGATTCCACCATGGTTTAAGTGAGGGCTGTAGAGCAGGAAGAGCTGCAGTTTTTCAGTTGCTCTGTATTTTCAGCCTAGCACAGGAAAGCACATTCAGCTGTTGGAATGCTGCAGTTGTGGGAGAAAGAAATCAGAGGCATGTGAGCCTGGTTAGCTTCTGATGATTGCTCAGGAGCAGCTATCCAGGGCTTTTTTTTTTTTGTACAGCAGCCTCTGAGCAGGAGCACTGTATAGCACTGATACATCTTAGATCCAGCAGGCATTTCTGTTATTTGCAATGGAAGGAAAATTGATTGGCACAACCGACAGCTTTCTTCCTATGGCAAATAGCCGGTATGTATACATTTATTTGTGTGTGTGTGTGAGAGAGAGAGTGAGTGGGAGAGAGATTTCTGGTTGGGATCATGGCTGGAACAAATGGCTAAAGCTACCCCCCATAGTGCAGTTGCATTTTAAACTAACACCGAGTCTCATTTGGGCAGTGAGAAAGTCCAGCCTCTGTAGCCATACCAATGTGTCAGTAGTTCAGATGTTAACAAGGGCCCAGGCTTTCTTCCCAGGGACTCTGTCCAGGGGTAATTCTTACATCAATAAGAATCTGTAAGTAATTTAATAATACTTTAGCAAGCAAGGATCAAATAATCCTTTTGAACTTGTTTGCTGTTGGTTCTTTGGGAGATGCGAGTAGAGTTGGTCAGCTCTGATCATACAAATGGATAGTTAACTGCATCAGGATCTTGCCCTTACTGCTCACTGGTGCACACCTGCAGATGACCCTGATGTTATTTCCTGGATTGCTGGAAATGAATACTTTCTCTTTCTTTCCTCCTCCTCCTTCTCTTGCCCTTTCTCCTTTTTTTGTCTCTCTTTCTCAAAAGTTTTTGCCTTAAATTCTTCCTGTTCAGGAAGTGACAATGCCAAGCTGTCCTTGATGAACAAGTATAAGGATAATATCATCGCCACCAGCCCCGTGGACTCCAACCATCAACAGGCTACGCTCCTGTCTCATACTTCCAGTAGCCAGCGCAAGCGGATCAGTAACAAGTCACGAGGTACCATCTAGAGCTTCCTTCTGGATCAGTTGGGGTGGGGTTGGGACAACCATGAAGGCACATTCTGAGAAGAGCCCTGCTGGCGGCACTGGGCAAGGTATTCCCATCTCCATGGGATAGGCCAGTTGCCTGTTCTATCTGGGGTCACACTCCCATCAAAGGAGCAGGTATGTAGATTCTGGGGTGCTCCTGGTTCCATGTCTGTCACAGGAGTCCTCACTTGCTAAGGCTTTGGTTGGTACACCAACCCTGCCTGTTCCTGGACTGAGATAGCTTGACCACCTAGGTAACCCTGAGACTGGAGTTCTGTCATGTACTCTCTGTGGGGTCCCCCCCCCCCGGGTTTGTCCAGAAGCTGCAGCTAATGCAGCGTGTGGTAGCTAGGCTACTGGCTGGAGCAGCCTGCCATCAAAATGTTGTGCCGTGACTGAAAGAACTGCAATGGCTGCCCATATGCTACCAGGCCAGGTTTAACTTTGCACCAGTGAACGTTCCTTCCAGTTGCTGCCATCATTAGTGATCCCCCTCCATGCTCCTGAAGTTGGCTCTTGCTGTCACCCACAGGGCTGCTTTTACTGTGGTAGTGCCACATGGTTCAAACACTTGCAGAAAGCAGGAATTATGGTGACCAATATCATGAGAGTTCTTTTCAGGATAAACTAAAAGGAATGCTTTGATATTATTTCTTTTCACTCTGAAGCATTTATGTTATGGATTTGTAGAGGCATTAAAAAAAAGGGGGGACGCCCATTACTTTTAGCCTTGTCTTCATTGACTGGTTCCCTCGGGTGGTTACGGAGTTTGGCCACAAAAGAATGCCTGAAATACACAGACCCAGTTTCTCTCTCTCTCTCTCTCTCTCTCTCTCTCTCTCTCTCTCTCTCTCTCTCTCTCTCTCTCTCTCCTCTCCCTCTCCCTCTCCCTCTCCCTCTCCCTCTCCCTCTCCCTCTCCCTCTCCCTCTCCCTCTCCCTCTCCCTCTCCCTCTCCCCCTCCCTCCCTCCTCTACTTCTTCTAATGATGGCCATTTCACTAGTTAATAATAGCACTGACAGTGCTGTGCCAACTTATTAGATTCTGCCCCTAATTATGGTAGGCAAATAGAAAGAGCTTGTCATAATATCTGGGATGTATCTACATCTCTGCCTCTTCTTCTTTTAAGCACATCTCATTACTGGCTGTTATTGAATAATCTCTCTCAAGAAGTGCTTCCTCCCGCCCGCCCCATGTGGAGACAGGATCAGGTCTCTACATATTCCTTTACATCAGGGGTAGGGAACCTTTTTTAACTTGAGGGCCATAAGTTGCTGCTGCTGCTGTTGCTGTTATTATCCCTATTGAAGTGAGTCAAAGAAAGCAGCGCAATAAAAATAATAGAAGTACAAATAACAATTAAAAAGGCAGCATAGTATATCTGGAAGAGGCTTAAATCAGGTAAGCAGAGGACCACAGCTCTTCATGGGGAACTTTCCAAGGTCTCGTTAGAGAGAGCACCATGCTCTGTATGTATATGCAGTGGCGTAGTGTGGGGGGGTGCAGGGGGGGCCGGCCGCACCGGGTGCAACATCTGGGGGTTAGGGTTAGGGGGCGCAAATCCATGGGTTAGGGGGCGCAAATTACTTGCCTTGCCCCGGGTGCTGACAACCCACACTACGCCACTGTGTGTATGTTTGTGAGAGAGAAGACAAAAAGAAATTACCCCTTTCCCCTTCCATCTAGTCATTTTCCAGCTGGGAAACATTGTTCCCAAGCTACTTTTCACCTGCAGAGAATCATAGACTTCTGGAAGGGATCCCCGAGGGTCATCTAGTCCAACCCCCACCAATCCAGGAATCCTGCCCACAGCTAAGAAAAGAGGTCGAGTGGAGGTGGGGCACCTAAGGCTCAGGGACCAAATATGCCCCTCCAGGACTTTTTGTCTGGCCTCCTAAGGTTCCCACACCCAGCCTCACCAGCCCTGCTCTACCCTGTCCTGAAGCACTTTCCCCTGCCGGGATGTGTTGTGCTCTTATGCCCCTTGCTTGCTTGGAGGTCATAGAATTGTAGAGTTGGAAGGAACTGCTAGGGTCACCTCGTCCATTGCTGGAAATGGAACGGCATGCCTAGAAACGTCTGTGTTGCTGGGCTGTAGCCCATTGTGCGAAAGCCATTGTTCTGACCACTTTTGCTTTGGGACTCTGCCTACTGCTGACATGAGGCAAACCCTACAAGGTTCCTCACAAAGAACTGGGCTGAAAAAGGTTCCCTAACCCTATATATACAGGGATGCGGGTGGCACTGTGGGTTAAACCACAGAGCCTAGGGCTTGCCGATCAGAAGGTTGGTGGTTCGAATCCCCACAACGGAGTGAACTCCTGTTGCTCGGTCCCTGCTCCTGCCAACCTAGCAGTTAGAAAGCACGTCAAAGTGCAAGTAGATAAATAGGTACCGCTCCAGTGGGAAGGTAAATGGCATTTCCGTGCGCTGCTCTGGTTCGCCTTAGTCATGCTCTTAGTCATGCTGGCCACATGACCCGGAAGCTGTATGCCGGCTCCCTCGGCCAATAAAGCGAGATGAGCGCCGCAACCCTAGAGTTATCCATGACTGGACCTAGTGGTCAGGTGTCCCGTTACCTTTACCTTTTTAACCCTATATCGAAAGTCTATGGGGATTCTGTCCCCTTTTTCTTCACACAGAAACACACACAGAGGGAGGGAGGGAGGGAGGGAGGGAGGGAGGGAGGGAGGGAGGGAGAGAGATTGAGGCACCTATCCTCCCAGTGTTATGATTTGCAGCCTTGCTTTAAAAACAACAACACACACCAAATGAACATGGTGGAAATCGAAACACAGGGCACTGTGTCATGGACCACATGAAAGAATCCTCTTAAGCAGAATTCAGTGAAGTGCAGTCTTTAATTTCAGCAGGAGCCTTTACAACCTATGATGAGAAAAGTCTGTATTGTGATGTTGTATGGTCTGGGGAATGGGGCACAAGAGGGCTCTTCTGGCTACAGTGAGCAGCTGATTTCCTTTCTCTCTTTTCCGTGTAGCTGGCTCTGCATTTCTGAACCCTGAAGGGGATTCTGGGACAGAGGCAGACAACGATCCCCAGCTCACCTTCTACACAGATCCATCACGGAGCAGGCGGCGAAGTCGGGGTATGTGGCAGCAGCTGGAGGGGGGGAGAGTGCAAGTACAGTGGGCAAGGAGTAGAAGGGCATGTCAAGCTGGAGACCCTTCAAGTCCAAGCTATGTGCCAGATCACATGCCTGATGTTGGTGAGCGCTAAGGATAGCGGGAGAATTCCATTTGAATGGCCAGTTCCTTAATTCTAGAGTTCCTCCAGCATATTCAGCATTTAGGCTATGTTAGCGTTGGTTTATTTGCTAAGGGGGCGGGAGGCCTAAGTGAGCAGTCGTTTGTACCAAGCATCCAGCATGAAGGCTCCACTGCAGTGGAATGGATTCTCCTGCCTGCTGTTCCATTTCCTCACTTTGCCTCCCGCCTGCTAAAGCAGGAGATGGCAAACCTGTAACCCTCCCAGATATAGTTGGGCTCCAACTCCCATCAGTCCTTGCCAGTGCTCAAGGATAGTGGGAGTTTCCAGGGGGAAGGCACTTGGGAGTGTGTGTGGGGGGGGAACACTTAGACACAGACCTGAAAACACATTTCTGTGCCCTAGGATGTGTCCTAGATTTCTCTGGAGAGCCAGTGTGGTGTAGTGGATAAGAGCGGTAGTCTCGTAATCTGGTGAACTGGCTTCGTGTCTCCGCTCCTCCACATCCAGCTGCTGGGTGACCTTGGGCTAGTCACACTTCTCTGAAGTCTCTCAGCCTCACTCACCTCACAGAGTGTTTGTTGTGGGGGAGGAAGGGAAAAGGAGATTGTTGGCCGCTTTGAGACTCCTTTGAGTAGTGATAAAGCAGGATATCAAATCCAAACTCTTCTTCTTCTCTCGCCGCCATAGGGCTATTTTTGGTCACAATGGGATCCCACCTCATTCTTGCAAAGCCTTTTTGCCATTGGAAGGAATGATTCACTGCTTTGCAACCTGTGTGTACTGCACTTTGCAAAAATTGTGCCCCTTATCCCAAAGGACCCCCTCCCCTAATTTCCCACACTTTCCCCTTGTCTCTCCCTCAACATACCTTGGAGACTATAATGGAGGTGCATTTATCAGGCTTAATTTTTTTAAAAAAACAACAAGAACAGGGGGCTTCTGCAAGATTTCACTCATACAAGACTTCTGTGTTAAATGTTTTAAAAGGCTGGTTTATGTACTGTACAGCTTTAGAAACATATTTATCTACTGTAACAAAGAGATACTACCATCCCAAAGTCATACTGTCAGATGGCTTCTAGTCTTACGTTTTCAGGATTTTTCTTTTTCAAAATCGTATCTTCAATTTGCACCCTTCCCCATTCTTCTCATGCAAAACTCAAGGAAATCAACCCCTCCATGTTTTTTTGCTTGACTAGCTCCACACCCACAATGGCTGCTTTGCAAAAACCAAGTCTGCAAGCAAGCTGTTCTTTTTGGCGTTTGCGTGGGTTTGTTTGGGGCTGCGAGTTTTCTTCTTCTTTCTCTCTCCTCCCTCTGCCCCCTTCCCCACTCCTCAAAACACAGATTTATTCTTTTAAAGAAGCAAGCAAGCAAGCAAACAAACAAACAAAAGCTATCCAGGAGAGTAAAATGCAACAAAGAAAGAAAAGGCAAAGGCACCATTGCCTGCCAAATTTGCCAAGTTTCTACAGATGGATCTTTCCAGCTGGCAACATTTGCTCTTGCTCACTTCCAGCACGATTAGAGAGAAAAGGGTCCTTGTGAAAGTATTTCCTGTCCTCCTGCGCAAAGGAGCGGCAAGACAACAAAAGCAGCAGACATTCTGTCAGGGACAGCCCACCGGTGTGGATGGCAAATCATGGAATACCAATGAATATCCACGAGGGGCGGAAGCAGGAATGTGTGACAGCTAGCGTGCTAGTCTCACACACAGGTGGTAGAACGCCCCCTTTCTGGCATGGAGCCTGCGTGTCTGCTCTCCTCTTGTCCCTCTGAATTTATTCCCTCTGAATTTTATGCTCCTCTCAACCCCGTTCATATTTCCTTGGAAGTAAAGTAACGGTAAAGGACCCCTGGACAGTTAAGTCCAGTCAAACTTGACTATGGGGTGTGGCACGCATAGAAACACCATTTACCTTCCTGCCACAGTGGTATCTATTTATCTACTCCCGCTGGTGTGTTTTCGAACTGCTAGGTTGGCAGGAGCTGAGATAGAGCAACAGGAGCTCACCCCGTTGTGAGGATTTGAACTGCTGACCTTCTGATCAGCAAGCCCAAGAGGCTCAGTGGTTTAGACTGCTCCCTTTCCTTGGAAGTAGGGCCTACTGAGTTAGAGTGGGACTTATTCCCAAGTGAAGAACTTTATGTTCACCTTCCCTCTGCTTCTAGGTTTTTCTCTTCATACCTCCTTCCCCTCATAATTTTTCTCACTGGTTGCACACTTCTTTCCTTCTGTTACCTTTTAACTTTGTGTTTCTTGTGCCTCACCCGCTTCCTTCTTCCCTCTGTGCATTGCTTCTCGGAAGCAAGTCCTGAGGAGTCCGGTGGGACTTGCTCTGAAGTAACTGTGCACTGCATTCCATCTTTCTTCTCTTACAACCTTTTCTCCCCTCTTTGGGGTGTGCTCCTTACAGGTGGAGACTACTGCTCAGGAATGCTCAAGCGATTAGATATTTGTGAATTCCGATACAATGACCGGATACACCCAGAGGCATAGGAAGGGTGTGTGTGGGGGGGGGGGTTGCAGCCCACCCCTGGTGTCATCCTTGAGGAGATAACAAAATGGCATACTGGAGGGGGTGGCACTTACCGCGGGGCCTGACCTGCGGTGCGCTTGAGCCACACGTCTCTCCTGGGAGTGACACGGTGACTTGGTGCCCCATGCTGCCCAAAATGGCAGCATGGGGCTTGCGTCTGATAGGCGGACTCCGTGGGCAGCTCGCCGTGGCACCCCCCCAGCAGATCACTACAGCACCCCCCTGGACGCCCCCAGCCCACCGGGGTGGTTTGCCCCCCCCCCGCCTCTCTGGGTGCCGGAGCAGCTAGCTACACCCCTGCAGGGCCTTGCAGGCAGAGGCCCGGGCCAGGAAAATAATGTGGCCACCCCTTTTTTCCCCTGGGGATAACTGAAGTCTTATAAATAAGTATATAAATAATTTTCACAAAAGTTATGCTGACAAATAATTTTATTTCAAGGCTTGAACAGTATCTGCATATAAAGACAAAATGGAAAATATAGATATATAATAGTGCTTTGGAATCGGAGGCCTGGGCCAAGTGGCCCATATGCCCCCCCCCCTCTGTTTGGGCCTGCACCCCTGGATACACGTTCTTTGGATTTCAGACCTTCTCAGGATTTTTTAAATGCCATATCCATTATATCTCAAATTGTGTATTTGGGGAGCTTTAGGAATAGGCCCCATTGGGGAGGAGGAGGAGGTGGCAAAGTGGGGTGGAAGTGAAAGAAGACTATGTAGCATAAGAGGAAGCAGGCAAGGCAGCCTGGAGAGCAAGGAGCAATGTTGAGCAGGAAGATTAAGGAGGCAGGGATGGTGGGAGGGAGCAGGGGAAGGAGAGGGCTGAGGGGAAGGAAGTGGTGAGAAAAAGGGAAGAAGGTAGCAACCCCCTAACTCCAGAGCAGGGGGAAGGGAGATGATGAGAGCAGAGGGAAGCTGTGCATTTAGACAGAAGTGTCCTTCAATAAGATAGAATCATAGAATTATAGGGTTGGAAGAGACAACAAGGGCCATCTAGTTAACCCCCTGAAATGCAGGAATCTTTTGCCCAGTGGGGGGCTCAAACTCACAGCCCTGAAATTAAGAGCTTCATGCTCCGCCCACTGAGCTATAGAGATGTGGTACCCAAACTTTCTACTCCTTCCCAGCCAGGGGTCTCTGACAATAAGAGGATGTCTGTGTGGACCCTTGTGGCTTAGGCAGGATAACCTTGCCTGTGTACTTTGGTGCAGATTTTTATTACAAATAACTGATTAGTGTGGAGACAGGACAGAGTGGACCGTGCCATGGACTGGAAATATCTCCAGCAAGGATGGAGGGATCAAATACGGTGTTATTTTCTTTCCCTGTTGAAAAGGCAACCAGGTGTGTCTCATATGATTACGAAATGGTGAGGAAATGCCACCCAATACATGCTTAGTTGCAAAGAGTTTCCCAGTTACTGCTAGACCATCTTGGCTCTTCCCCAACCCCTGTGACGGTTACGTGTTATCTCCCTGCAGTCTTCCTCTCCACCAAGACTAGCAAGTGGTTAATGGGGCATTTCTTCCACACTTGTCATTTTGCTCCCCACCCAAACTCCATGGTACAGAAGCGAGTGCTTCTGGCCTTCCCCTTCCTCGGCGGATGAGCTGATGTGGAAAGAGTTTTCTCAACACAGAATTTTGGAAAGCATTGCCCCTGAAAAATGTAGTTGTGAAAATCAGAATGCAAAGCTTAAATCATCTGAAGCCTTCCCCACCCCCCCACCCCTTTAAGAAGAGCTCCCAGCGGAGCCGACACAATCCATCATCTTTTCCAGACTGATAAACACATTTCTATGATAGATTTCTCCCTGCATGAGCTGTCTGGATGAGATCTCTGAAACCCAGGCTCTGTCTCTTCTGCTCGCATGTTGTGGATCCCTAAGGCAGCTAACTCCGCAGTGTCAAGGAGCCAGTTGGAGAAACCAAACCATGGAAAGGACTGGGAAGGGGGGTTGTGCATTAAATATCTAGAGAGTGCTCATCTCTTCCTTTGGACTAACATATTTTAAGGCCAGGTACTCAGTCCTGTTTCCCATGGTATTCCGCCATATTGAGGCCTCTTCAATCCAGTTGTTTGTGGACTGCCCCCAAGAAATTTCAGTAATCAGATTCTTCTTTTTTTGACTTCCCATAGTATTTTTGCCCCACCTTCCCAAGTGGCAGAAATAGAGCTGATGGTGCCTCTTTTTTTATCCTGTTTTGTGAAAAAGAAAGAAAGAAAAGTGAATCAGTTTGTTCTCTCTCTGCTGCCTGGTAAGGGCGAAAGGGAAAGGAGTAAATGAGTTTCCCCAAAGCAAAGAAAGGGGAACCCACTCCCTCCCCCTCTCTCCTCCTCTCCTCACCCCCCCTTGCTTCTTACCAGACAGCAGCCAAGGGAACAAACAGATCCCTTTTTCTGACCCCACCCCCAACAATATTTCTCTAGGTTGTCAAGCACAGCCAACAATTTATAGAAAAAGCTTTTGGGAGGGATTCGAAAAAGGGAATCGATCCATCATTCTTTCTCTTTCTCAACACCTGCCATGTCAATATCCCTCCCCCCACCCCAACCAGTTGACAATACAGTGACAAGAGTAGCAGTCTCAGTATCTTCTTTTTCTATCTCTTTATGGACCAGGTGTGCTTCTGTCGTTGGTGCGAAGCTCCAGACACTTGTGCCAGCCATCTTCATTGTGGAGGGTGGCTCTGGGCTCAGGTGAGGGTCCAGAGACTCTGGGCAGTTAAAGCTGGTGGGTGACCAGTTCGCTGGACCTTCACTCTGATTGCAGCAGTCCACCCGCTCTGTGCGGCAGTTGCATTGCTGTCTGAGGGAGCCCAAGGATGGTGGGGCCCCTGTCTTGCACCCCAGCAACACCACTGACCAAACCCAAGTGCATTCCTCTCTGGGTAATGGTTGCCAGATATGGGTGCTGCTGCCCTGCCATCTGCTGCAGTGGGTCAGAAGAGAGCATTGTTGCTTTCTGCTCATGACAGCAGACAGGTAACGGCAGGGTGACCAGTAGGCTCTCCTAGGAAACCCCAGTCTCTGGCCTGGCTCTGTAGCTACCGTATTTTTCGCTCTATAAGACGCACCAGACCACAAGACGCACCTAGTTTTTGGAGGAGGAAAACAAGAAGAAAAATATTCTGAATCTCAGAAGCCAGAACATCAAGAGGGATCGCTGCGCAGTGAAAACAGCAATCCCTCTTGCTGTTCTGGCTTCTGGGATAGCTGCGCAGCCTGCATTTGCTCCATAAGACGCACACACATTTCCCCTTACTTTTTAGGAGGGAAAAAGTGAGTCTTATAGAGCAAAAAATACGGTAACTCTGCAGTCCCAAAGCAACCCTCTTTGCACTTGGGGCTGGTTTTGCCTTTAGCTTTGTGGGCATAGGTTCAGTGCAGTGTAGCAGATGCCCGCATTAATGGCAAGCCTGAACAAATTGTGACCCAGCAGCCATGTGTTGTGTGGCTTGTGCAGGAAGACTGCAAAAACTGGTTTGAAATAGGTTTGGCAAGCTCCTCCTGGGCAGCACTGGCAGAGGAACTGGGGTGCGGAGGGAGTGGATCACCCCTGGCACCACTATTCTGGCAGGGTGACATTGCGACGTCCCCCTGGACACGCACCATGCACCCCTGCACGCGCCGGGCACCATGCCCCCACAGGCGGTGTATCCCACCCCACAACATGCTCTACACCCTCAGGATGCACGTCACGCCCCCTGGGAGCGCTAGCCACACCTCCTTCTGCTCTCCGCCCCCAGTAGCGGAGCATGCAGCGTCGCCACTGCTGGGTGGGCTACTGCATGCAGATAGTTTGTTGCCACTGGTCTGCTTGTCATACAAGTTCATAGCTGTCAACTTTGCCCTTTTCTTGCGAGGGGACGACTTCTTCTTTCCATTGTTGGGCTAGCAATGTCCAAGCGGCCGTTGTTGCATACACAAACCAATTATTGTATTCTTTAGGTAGATCCATTCCTGTAATACCTAATAAGAAAGCTTCTGGTTTTTAAACAAAGCTTATTTTCAACATTTTTTTCAATTCGTTATATATCATTCCCCCTTTTTAAAAAATAACCTTACATTGCCACCACATATGATAAAACATACCTTCTACTTCTTTACATTTCCAACACTTATTTTCACTTGTTTTATACATTTTTGCCAGTTTAACCGGTGTTAAATACCATATAGTTCTCTTTAAGTAAGGTACAGGCCTCAATTTTTAAATCATTCTTCCATAGTCTTTAAAAAACACTTGTAATGTGATAGTCAATGTTTAACTTTGGAGGTAATTAGAGATAAAGATTTTATTGACATGCATGAATGTAGATAATACAAAGGAACCAAGGGAAGGAGTAGAGGGAAGTCCCATAATGTGGATTTAATATTGATTCTGTATGCAGCTGTTATAAATGTTTTATTTTATGGGGGTTTTTTTAATGCAATGGTTTTGGGTTTTTTGGTGGAAATTAATAAAAATATTTTACTCTCAAAAGTGTTAATGTACACTCCATGAAGTAACAATAGACTGGGTGAATCTGACCAGAACTGTTGTTCTGAGCCACGAGTGATGGGAGCAGCTTACATTGCCTCTTCCTGGCCTTCCCCAGTATCAACCATCTTCCAAGCTTTAGGATCAGTTGGGAAGGCCATGTTGGTGGTTGTCCCAAATGGTGGTGACCTATGCCATTGGCTTCTCAGAAGCAGTCACTCATTTGTGGAATGCCCTCCCTTGAGAGTGTGGTGCGTCAATCTGCCTCGCTATTAACATTTAGAAGAAATTCAAAGACGTTCTTGTTTACCCAGGCATTGGCTGGCTGAAAGTTGTGTCCCTGGCAACCCTGAAATTGTTAGTTTGAGAGCAAATAATTGCTTTTTAGAAAGTTGCTTTAAACTGTTAGAACTTTTAATTGCATAAGTATTGATGTGTTTGCCTCCCTGGGCTCCTTGGGAGAAGATGTAGTGTATATATCCAGTAAATAACAATAATACAAGTTTTCTACATTTTGGTTAGGCGGAGAATTCACAGCAAGATCAAGAATCAAGATCGCTAGTACTTAGTTACTCTACTGTAATCATCAATTTCGACCAGCATTTTATCATTCCCATAATTTGCAGATAAGGAGTTAAGCCTAAAGGAGTCTGGCTTGTCTAAGGCTACCCAGTATGCTCATGGCAGAAGAGATGCTCCAAAATGTGATTTTGCAATGCACATTCTCGTTATTTCTGTACCTCACAATTACCTATAGCAGCTTTAGCAAGTTAGACAGCTCATCCCCCAGCCCCCTTTTAAAGGAACAAGATTTGTGTATTTGGTACACATACCTTGTAGATACTCCTGTAATTGTTTATGCAAATGAGCTCTAAATGTTTTGGCCAGAGGTATAAGTGCTTTTGGGGATTAAACCTGCCTTTGTCAAATGGGGTCCCTGCTGTTCTTTGTAGTGACCCGCTTCCTACAGACAAAGAAACATTAACATACATGTTATTAGATGCCTTTAAAAAAGAAAATTATGTAGCAAATCATAAACAATGACTTTTTGCTGTCAAAGTAGCTTTAATTCAAAGCTACTTTTTCTTGCAATGGCTTCCCTGCTGATCTTCTACTGACATTGCTGAAAGCAGGAATATACATTTTTGTGAGCAAGGCAACAGCTGATTGGGTTAATTTGGCCCAGAAGGTTCCCAGCCCTTGTTGGGTGGCAGTTAGCTGTTGTCCATCTGGATGCCAAGCTGCCCTTTCAGAACTGGACCCATTTTGGGGAAGAAGTGATGGCGCATGGCACAACATGCACAGCTTGTTGGGTTGGAAAGCCTTGCCTAGGCAGAAAGCCAACATCTGTCTTCTCAGTTCCCAACAAGTGGTTATCTTGAGAGCTGCAAAACCAGACCCTGGAAAATACCAGGGCAGTTTGAATCTATCTCTGAAACTGCTGCCAATTTGCCACTAACATTGGCCCCCGGCTAATACTTCAGCTGTCCAGAAAACGTGGCATCATCATAAATGGCCCCAAAATCATATTATCGTATCTGCTGATGTAACCATTAGTGTGATACCTCAACCGGCCATGCACTAAATTTGATTGGCCTCATCTGAGTACTAATGACAGAGCCAATGAAGTATAGAGGCTAAGTTTTGAGTTTGTATGTGGAGGATTCCAGTTCAGGCATCCACTCGGCTATTAGGCTTGCTGTGGGGGGTGGGAGTGGGGAGCAGGGCAGGTACTGTTGTTATAATCACTTTCAGTTGTTCTTTCTAGTGTTTGGCATGTACTCAATGCATTAGAATAAACCCAAATTCAGAAAAGTTCTCCTGTGTGCTTATAATGCAGTGAGACACCAACAAAAAGGAGCAGGAGGGGGAAGGAAATAGGGGGGGGGATCGAAAGAGACAAAGCAAAGAGGAATATGAAAACGGAACAAAACCAGTACTAACCAAGTAAGATTATGATAACCAGGGAGAAGAGAAAGTTTAAAGAAGAAAGGTAGGCATTTAAACATTAGGGAAATAAGAGTATTTTCTTACAGCTCTGCTACAGACAAGGAGACAGTGAGAGCACAGCAAGCTAAAACTGGAAGAACAAAAGTTTTGTGAATACTGTGAAATCCAAGTACAGGTGGCACAAAATCCATGCAGACAATTATAAACTGTGCAAGCTTTTCTTTCATAATTGTAACAGAAGACAGTGAGCAAATAATAAAGAGGAGCAACATGATTTTGAGCAAGAATAAAGCCAGCCACCTAGAAAGAGCAATTAACCATTCACAAGCAGAACTGAGATGGGAGGTGCAAGAAGGCAGCCTGGGAGATTGAACAGCAATGTTCCTGGAGCCAGTAGGAGATGTGAACCAGCAGAGCCAAAGGCACACAGAACTTGTGTCTCCAGGAGGGATATTCTACAGCCCCCCATGGCATGATGGTGTGCCAGGCAGGCACTTGATACCTTAAACAGCATCAATGCAGTGCCGGTGTTTGCACTGAGGCATAGAGTCTCGGTGTTGGCAGTGGGAAAAACATCCGGGAGCAAGGCAAGGGTAGTGGTAAAGAGAGGAATGAGAGAAGCAAAAAGTGCAAGGTCTGCATGTGAGCAAATGCAGGTACTGGCACTTGTGCTTTGCTTTGGCTGGGTGTGATGTCAGTTTCTAGGGAGAATCTAGCTCTCAGCTTAGCTTGCAGATAGAGCCAGAGTGGTAGAGGCAGTCAGCTAATTTAATTAATTTATTTCCATAGTTACCTTTTTACTCATTTGCTTGGAAACTAAACAATTCCAACTTTTTCAAAAAAATATATTAAAACAGCTATTTTCAGTTTTTGCTATAAAAGCGAGCCTTCAAACAGGAACTAAAACTCACAGATAGTCTACACTGCTCCTATCTCACAAGGCCTGGGGCAGGGCATCGAAAGCTGATAAACATGAGTGCTTGTCTGAAGCTTCAGGTTTTATTGTGCCAACCCTTCCCGCCTATCGAAATGTTTCCTCTGCCCTGCTGGGACATCATACCGGCTGTCAGAGATAGTGGATGGCAGGATGCCTTGATGCCCAGGGGAGTTGGAGAGAGGCTGCCACTCAAGAGCGCGTCTCTGAGACAGTGATAGATCCACTTTGCAGGGAGCACACAGGCTTGGTGGAGCACTCTGTGGCGTGCCGTTAATTACCCCAGAGACCCTGACGTCTCCGTCCTTTATTTTCATCAATACAGTTTAGGGTACTCTTAGCTGACACTACTTTTGGAAATTACCCATCTCCTTTCCTAGAGCATCACATATGAGGCAAATGGTGGGGCAAAGGTTGTGCATTAGATGCTGTTTTCCCATCAAGATCCACAGGGCACACCCAAATCCTTGGGACCTCATTGACCACACCCTTCTCCCTTCGCTCTGCATTTCATCTAAGGGTCTGTGCACCTCTTTCTTTCTTTCTTTCTTTCTTTCTTTCTTTCTTTCTTTCTTTCTTTCTTTCTTTCTTTCTCTTTCTCTCTCTCTCTCTCTCTCTCTCTCTCTCTCTCTCTCTCTCTCCGCAGTCCCTTGCCTTGCTAACTTTCCACCATCCACTGGTTATTTCAGCACAGACAGTAGAAAACTGGGCTACTTGTGGTCCACAGGATGCACGGGTGGTTTTACCTGAAACCCAGGAGAGGGGCGAAAGGAGATCACTGCAATAACTTGACAAGTCAGCTTGAGAATGACAGTCAATAGTGTTCATTATCTGGACAGAAACATATAATAGGCTCCACTCTATGATCACAGGCCTTTGAGTGTTATCGGAGTGACATGGGATGAACCTCAGGTACAACAGCTCACTTGGTCATCCTGTCACATTTAAAGAAGACCAAAGCTAGGTGGCATTTGGGGTTTGAGGAAACCATTAGTATTGCACTTCTGTTGCAAGCCAGCAGGTCCATGACCAAGGAGGAATCCTCAATAGCTCCCTATCTAACACATCCTAGGCGGGAAGAGGACAAGGAAGCAGGTGACCGACTCACCTCCCTGTCCTCTAGATTGAGGCAGACACAACTAGGTTGGCCATGCTGCTCTCTCAATCCAGACTCCGAAATAAGCCAGCCACAGAATGCAGTCAGCAGTCACCTCTCTGGGCTTTCCTGCTCAGCTACTCTGCTTAACGGATGCATATATATATATTATTCAGTAACAATTTCCACATCTCCTCTAAAGCCTAATGTGTAGTGGATTAGAGGTCCAGACTGTAAATTGAGAACAGCACCCTCAACCTGCCATGGGGTGGTCGCTCAACCCCCCTGCTTCTCGTACCTGCCAGCTCATCCCTTTCCCAGACAGCTGCTCAGTGTCCCACCGCCATGATCCCAGGTCTAAGCCATCATGTTCTGTGTCCTCCTCGAGGGGCTCTTGGGTCAGATCAGAGGCTGTGCAAGTTCTCTCTCTAACTTTGTCTAGTTAAACAAACAAAGAAAGAAATGTTAATTACATGCAGCTGCATTTGCCATGATGGCCAGGCTCGTCTTCTGTTTTTAACTGATGTAGCTCTGAGTGTTGTGACCCATGCCTAAAGGTGGGTTTTCTCTGGGTCTATACTGTCACAATGACTTTATTTTCATCTCTCCTTTCTTTGCCATTATAGTAGGTTCACCAAGGAGCCCTGTTAGCAAGACTACCCTGACACTCATCAGCATCACCAGCTGTGTCATTGGCCTGGTCTGTGCCTCCCACGTCAACTGCCCGCTTGTGGTCAAGATAACATTGCATGTTCCAGAGCACCTCATTGCTGATGGTGAGCAACACTCTGTCACCCTGTTTCACTTCCTTCTGGATAAGTAAAAGGACCCCTGGATGGTTAAGTCCTGTCAAAGGCAACTATGGGATGTGCGCTCATCTCGCTTTCAGGCCGAGGGAACCCGCGTTTGTCCACAGTCATGACTAAACCGCATCTTGCGCAATGGAAACCATGACGGAAACCAGAGCGCACAGAAACGCCATTTACCTTCACGATGCAGCAAAACCTATTTATCTACTCATTCTGGTATGCTATTGAACTGCTAGGTTGGCAGGAGCTGCCTCAGAGCAACAGGCGCTCACCCCCTTGTGCAGTGATACTTATGATAAGTTTCATAAACTGTGTATGCATGCGCCTTGATGATATCCCATTGACTAAGTTGGCCTACTTGAAACCTGGTATTTCTGTGTCTGTCTGCTAGGGAAGGGAGGCAGCATGCAGAAACCATTGACACTCCACCCTGAGCATTGAATTACTGCGTGCACAAGCCCAATAACTTCTGCTGAAAAATCTATTGGCTATCTATGCCCTCCCAACAGGGCCAGGTTAATCTTTACAGTGTACTAGTAGACCACCATGGTGCCAGAGCCAGACTGGGATATTCCAGTGTGATAATTACAAATAATAAAGATTCAGACATGATGTTTGCACAGGAACATATATGGCCAAGGTCCTGTTGAGACTTTCAGGCTGTGAATGGAGACCACTAGTGGGCAGGAGGGACCAGGCTGACAGCCCCTGTTCTTAGATGATAAACTCTGCATCTCAGCACGACCAACATCTGCAGCCTTATAGTGCTGACTTTACACATTGTTGTAAGGATTACAGGGTGATTTCAGAGTGAAACATAAGTGAAACTTTGAATGCTTCAAACAGCTGTATTAAACGCTGGATGTTCTATTGTGGGAGCTGAGCACTGCGGAGAATTTGCTTCTGTTGCCCTCTGTGTTTAGCTCCTTTTATTTTCCCCACAGCCCTCGTTGTGGGCCAGGATTTGAAAAAAAAATATGATAGCTTATTCAGTATAAGCAGGAGGACAGGAACAGCAAATTGTAACACCCAGATTGCTGAGAAAATATGGCTTGTTGGTCATAGACCCCCATATTTTAAATGCTGGTTCCAACCTCCCAGCCTGTAGGAACAAATGTTCTCCCCTGAAAATACTGAACTGGGTGCTTGCACCTTTGCCAAGCCTAGGCCCCCTCACCTTCTGCTGACAGATGGCTAGAGTGAAAAAAAGGCATGGCAACACCTGCCACGCGCAAGTAAGCTTATAAATGAACAACCGAAAAGGGTTTTAGCTTAGGAACCCAGCACCAACGCGACAATAGTGGCTGATGGTCTCCGTAACAGTAACAGAGGTGTCAGAGGTGTGTGGGCCATACTGTGGTGGGTGTATCTTATGGGACTGAAGGTTCATTGGATGCACAAGAAACCAGTCCCAACCAATATGATACTGGATTTTCGGTAGAATGTTAGGTTAGAACCCTTCCCCCAGGCTAGCTCCTTTTCAATGTGATGCTGGGAGTTCTTGCTGATGGAAACACCTCCAGTCATGTCAGCCCCACCTGCAGTCGGAAGTGGAAAGGGCTGCAGACAAAAGGAGCAGGACCAATGTGGGAGAGGGCAGGTTTCAAAGAGCAGTGATCTGGCTGGCTGCCGGCTGCCCAGAGAAGCACAACAGGCAGGTAGCAACCGGTGGAGTGATCGGATTTATAGAAGCTGGCTTGTGAGAAGAAAATTGGCAGTGGGAGAGTTGGGACCTGAATGGGTTTTGACTTGAGCATCCCAGTTCGCTCCTGTGATTATTCCCATGGTAACTAACTTCCTTCTATGCTTTCATGTTTGACGGAGTTGCCTCCCCTTATTCTAGTTCCTCCAGGCATTTATCTCAGTTGCCCAGGTGAAAAGCTACACCTGCTGAAATCCCCTGCCTTCTTTGTCTCTTGGCCACCCAAGGGTGTCCAAGAATCATTCTTGGGTTTGAACCTATGTTGCCTGGAACGTTCATTCATGCTATTAATCTCTTTTGCTTTCTCTTTGGCATTAATCCTCATCAGGGATTCACCTGGATTGCAAGAGAGGGAGAGACTCTCAGCAGATTTAAACCTCACATATGAAAACGCCCCTCTCAAAATCATTTATTTATTTGTTGCATTCATTTATTTATTGCGTTACTTGTTTAATGAGTCAACTTCTGCTTAATAATAATAATAATTCTTAATAACACCCATTTTCCCCCAATTCCTGTGCACTTTCTAGGAAGCCGTTTTATCTTGCTAGAAGGCAGCCAGTTGGATGCCAGTGACTGGCTAAATCCTGCCCAGGTGATTCTTTTCTCCCAGCAAAACTCCAGTGGGCCCTGGGCATTGGACCTCTGCGCTCGACGGCTTCTGGACCCCTGTGAACATGAGTGCGACCCTGAAACTGGTAGGTGGGTGCTGTGTGAAGATGGGCATGTGTCTGTATGCACCTGTATCTCTCTCCCTGTATTCCTATATCTGGAGGATTGAGGGAGCTTGTCTATAAGTACCAGAGAGAACTGGGAGAGCTTTGCCAAGTCCCACAGGCTGCCAAACAAACATTGGCTGTAAAGTCCTTTCAACAAGGCTGCTTCTCCCTCGATACCGCCTACATAGTGACAATAAAACTCAAAGAGACATACAAAACTGCCTTCTACTGAATCTGACCATTTGTCCATCCATCCTTGTGGCTTTGCTTGGCAACAGCTCTTTAAAATCCTCAGGCCAAAGTCTTTGACAGCACCTTTTGCCAGAGATAACTGGCAATGCTGGAGATTGGGTCTCAAACTTTATTAATATATGCAAAATGTGCTAAATTAGGAGAGAGAAAAACTTGAGATCATTAAAACAACAACAAATCTTTCGAGTGTTCCAGGCTCCTCCTTGTAATTCCTTAGAGCTGAATCTGAGGCAAGGATGGATGAAACTCTCATTCTCTTATTTTTCCAATATTTAGTTTAGTTTGCCCCATTTTTTCCCTTAGATTTGCAATTTTTAAAAAGTCTGCATGAAAATTCATATGTATTTTATGTGCATTTTACGTGTGCAATTTTGCTTAGTACAGTGGTACCTCGCTTCAGGTTACATACGCTTCAGGTTACAGACTCTGCTAACCCAGAAATATTACCTCAGGTTAAGAACTTTGCTTCAGGATGAGAACAGAAATCGTGCTCCGGCGGAATGGCAGCAACAGGAGGCCCCATTAGCTAAAGCGGTGCTTCAGGTTAAGAACAGTTTCAGGTTAAGAACGGACCTCCGGAACGAATTAAGTACTTAACCTGAGGTACCACTGTATACATATTTTTATAAGCAAATTTTCCCTAAAGGACACATTTTTGTATATTCTCTTCACTAATATAGGCATTTTTGCATGTGCTTTTGCTAATACATGCATTTCTTAATATAAGCACAATCAATTTTTTTTATTGTATATGTGTGTGTTGTGAAAAGTTTTGATATCTTTCTTAATGGATAGCAGCATACAACTATGTTCATTCATAAATAAAATAAGCCGCCACCCTACATGGCTGGAGAGTTATATTGTTAAAGCCAGAGTAGTGTGCATTTTGAAGGAGAGCCGTGTTTTGCTTGGGGAAAGGTGAATTTGGTACCTAAATGCTAATGAGACAAATTTCCCCCTCAGGAGAAGGGGCAGGCAGCCCTCCTTGCTCTCAAGCATCTTTTGCACTCACTCCCCATTCCTCTTCCCTTTGCAATCGTGACTCACTTGCCGTCCCTGCATTTCACTACAGAGTTGGCGTTCCATTTATTTACAGCCATCTGCCATGGCAGCTGCCAACCCTAGCAGGCCTCTGAGACAGAGAGCACCAAGCATCCTCCTAGGGGGGTCTTTTCCAAATTCACAGGTTTTTGTCAGTGCTCTGAAAGAAAAAAAAACGCACAATGTTTTTCTTTAAACAAAAGAGAAGAGCTTCTGTTGAGGCTTTTGTTCATTTGGCTGTAACTCGACTCGGGGGGGGGGGCTGTGAAGATCTTGGCGGGTTGCCAAGAGGTTAGCACTGGTTGCTTGAACCAGATCCAGGCTGAGCCACAAGACCTTCTACACACACAGGCCAGTGCCTGGTTCTTTGCTCTGTTAGCCACACACCAGCTTCTCCTGGTTCATTTGTTGCATCCCCAAGACAGAAGCTATTGGGAATGACACCACAGACCCTTTACGCACTTACCCACACTTGCCTTTTCCACCACTCTTTCCAGGCACAGACTCACTCTTAAAAGCTCTGTGTCAGATCTTGGGGTTTGTTTGTTTTTTGGCCCCAGAGTGTTTCCCTAAAAACCCCTCTCTAGTGCTCAATCGGAGCAAACATCAATCAGTTTGCTCCAATTGAGCTTTAAAGAACAGGTTTTCACAGGGAAAGCTCCAGAGCAAAACAAATTTTGTGCTTGGACATGGAGCATGCCTGCAAAAAAATGGAGTGAACTCCTTAAAAATGGGAAGAAAAGTACCTTCGAGGGTGTGCAGAATGCCTTTATCTCATCACTGTGAACAAGAGCAGTGTTCCAAACTGAGGGCATTTGGGAAAATGTTGCCTGCAAGCATGTCTTTAGGCGGAGGCTTCAGTATAAGTGCTGCACCTACAGTCCGCAGAAAAACTCACACCTGGTTTCTTCTACCTGTCTCTCTCTCTCCCTTGTTCCAGCAACCAGGGCTTTTTTGCCACTCCTGGGTGCAACCCAAGCCTTTCTTTCCTTTTGCTTGAAAAACTTACCAGCCCAGTGGAAGAAGACACTTTTCTCTTTTTTATAATGCTCATCCTAGTAGATAGTTTATCAGTGAATTAACGGATTGAGTGGAGAGTTGAACCTAGCACTGGCCTTGCCCTGAATATTCCTGCCCTCTTATCTCCCACCTCTGTAAACCTTTGTTGCAGCTTGTCTGGCTTTTCCTTGCTCATTGAGCTGGAAGAAGCAAAGAGAACAGGAAAAAAGGAGGACAGCAGCAATCTTTAAACCAAAGAAAGGAGGTGAGCATCGAAAGATGCTGTAGAAAATAGTTAATTTGTTTGCAGAAGCAGTTGAGAAAGTGCTCTGCCAAAAGATAAAGGAACTTATTATTCAAGGGACAAGAAGTGGCAGCCACATCTCACAAAGGGTATGGTATGCTCAAAACACGTTAGGCAAGAAATTGGTCTGCTTCTGTAAAGAAACCATTTTTCATAGGGCTCTTTGACATCCACCTCCTTTTAAGCATCTGATTTTGCATCGAACACTGAGGCTTTTGAAAGAAAAGGGGGAGTTTTGGTGAAGAGGTGTTTAGATGAACACATTTTATGCCTGCTTCTTTGCTTGTTTCAAATCACGCAACTTAAAGAATAACGGGATCAACAACTATCGTTTTTCTCATCTGCTTCATTGATGGGAATAAAAATTACGGAGGGTACTATATATTCAAGCTGGGATGATATTTCTCAGAAAAGAAACTCGTCTGGAGATGAAATGCTGGTTTCTGATATAGACCTACCTTAGAGTCAATCAGGAAGGAAGCACCATTTAGAATCTGAGAGAGGTGTCTGAGTAAATATATTTGTTGATGTATTTTGGAAGTAGTTGTCAGCCCTGAGTAGCTTGGGGAACGAAGGGCTACGGTAAGCGAGAGTGCTGGATCCCCATTTAGCAGGCTGTGCCACCCAGTTTAGGGTAGGGGTGAGGAGCATTTCCTCGTGGGCAACCTTCTGGGGCATGTGCATGCTGCTGGGCGTGGACGGGTGGAGTCAGAGGCAAATGTGTGTGGAGCGACAAGTACAGAAGACAAAGAGCTTTCTGTGCACACATCTCTCCACCTTCCAGGCAAGCATGAGACATTGCCACTGTTCAGGGACACATTTCACCCAGGCAAAAGAACTCCAGAAGGTCTAGTAAGGGAGTGTGGCCTTAGGAGGGAGAGCAAGCCTGGAGGGCTGCATTCCCCCCCCCCCATGGACCCCCACTGCTGGCTTAGGGAATTTCATATGGAGGCCCTGTGAGAAATTAGAGCCCTGTACTTCTTGTCCTAAGGGACGCAGGTGGCGCTGTGGGTTAAACCACAGAGCCTAGGACTTGCCGATCAGAAGGTTGGTGGTTCGAATCCCCGTGACGGGTGTGAGGTCCTGTTTCACAGTCCCAGCTCCTGCCAACCTAGCAGTTCGAAAGCACGTCAAAGTGCAAGTAGATAAATAGGTACCGCTCCGGCGGGAAGGTAAACGGCGTTTCTGTGCGCTGCTCTGGTTCACCAGAAGCGGCTTAAGTCATGCTGGCCACATGGCCCGGAAGCTGTACGCCAGGTCCCTTGGCCAATAAAGCGAGATGAGCACCACAACCCCAGAGTCGGCCACGACTGGACCTAATGGTCAGGGTCCCTTTACCTTTACCTCACTCCTTGTCCTGGTTATTTTTCCTTTGTAGCAGGAGAATAGTGATCTAGTCATTGAACTAGTGACAGGGGAGTTACAGTAAATGCAGCTGAAGACTTGCATAAAAGTATTATGATATTGGTCATTTTAGTTCTGACTTCTTTCCTAAAAATTCCTGGCATGAAATTGGTTGTTTTCCACTGCTGCTACACACTTGAGTTGATGAGGTTCCACCAGAAAAGCAAGGTCTCTTTCCCTGATACCCATACAGTTCATTCAATATTTTCCTTCTCTTGTTTCTTCTTCTGCCTCCAGGCGAGTGCCTTTGCTACGAAGGTTACATGAAGGATCCAGTGCATAAACACCTTTGTATCAGGAACGAATGGGGCACAAACCAAGGGTAGGTGAATTTTACAGGTCTCCAGAATCATTGCAAGCCTTGAATGGAGAGGGCAGTCCTGCATGCCTGCCATTTATGATCGCTGTAGTCTCCAGTGAATAGCTCAGTGTAGTGTCTGCTGCAACTTATTGGGGTCGGTATCAGCGGATGAATTCCTTGCAACAGTGCAGCTAGCAATATGCCTCTCCTGGCTCATTAAAGCTTGCCAAAGGACTATTATTTATTCACGTTTTTCTTTTGTTTGTTTGTTAAGTTTGTTAGTCACTTTAGCTTGCTCAAGGCAACCCAAAGCTACTTACAACCAAAGTATGACCAAATGGATCTAGGCTGTGGTCAACACATCCTTGTGGGAGGGACTGATCCTGGGGAAAAGTAGTGATCCCAACCACACCTGAAAAGCCCACTCTGGACCCACTGAGTTGTGACAACTGCCACCCAGTCACAACTGAGAGCGTGGCGATGCAGCAATTGCAAGTGCTCTTGGGTGAAACAGATTAACTTGATGCATTTCAAGAGGGGTTCAGGCCTGGTTATGGGACTGAATTGGCCTTGATGGGTGACCTTTATTGGGAGAAGGGCAGGGAGAGTGTGATCCTGTTACACTTGATATCTCAGCTGTTTTTGACGCCATTATCCATGGTATCCTTTTGAGCTGCCTTAGTGAGATGGGTATGGGAAGCAGTGGCTCAGATCCCACCTGCAGGGTCTGTATCAGAGAACAGCATTGTGTGTTGGTTTTTCGGCCTCCTGGCAGTTGTGCTGTGGGCTGCTGCAGGGTACCATCCTGCCCCCAATGCACTCTATATGGGGCTGCCCTTGAGCTTGGTCCAGAAGCTACAGCTGGTGCAAAATGCGGCAGCTCAGCTACTCCTTGGGGCAGGATATCGGCAACATGTACCCCCTCTATTGAAAGACTTGCACTGGCTGCCACTTAGCTACTGGGGTAAGTTCAAGGTGCTGGTTTTGGTGTATAAAGGCCTATACAGCCTGGGACCAGATACCTGAGACTGTTATAAACCTGGTTGATCACTGCACTCTGCAGGTGAGAGCCTCCTGCAGATTCCGTCTTTTCAGAAGGTCCTTTCTGCAAAATGTAGGAATCAGGACTTTTGGTGCCGTCTCACCTCCACTTTGGAATTCCCTCCCATCACATATTAAACATATTAGATCTTCCTCTTTCAACGGACCTTTTAAGTTCACAGAATCATAGAATTGTAGAGTTGGGAGGTACCCCAGGGGTCATCTAGTCCAACCCCCCTGCAGTGCCGACAGAAAAGTGGAGATCTTTCCCAGTCTGGAATTGTTTTGAATACGCTTTGGAATTGTTGTTATTATTTGCTTTATCACTTGCTGTTTGCCACACTGAGGTTCTTTGTAAGGAAGTGCAGGATAAAGGCAGTTCTTAGTAACTGCTCTGAAAGGTATGCCTCTATTGCAAGCCAGCTAGCGAATTAGTAAAACTCCTCTGCCTAAGGACCAAAATTCCAAGGTTGTAAGTCACTGGTACAGTAGAGAGACAAGTGTGTGGTTGGAGAGAGAGAGAGAGAGAGAGAGAGAGAGAGAGAGAGAGAGAGAGAGAGAGAGCGCACTGCCCCCTAGTGTTCAGTAGTGCTTGCACAGAAGACAAAGATTGCAGGAGCATTCCTGAATGTCTCCGTGTTCTAAAATTACCAGATCATTGCCCAGAGATCTCAGATTTGCCTTGAAGTAGCACAAAGTAGCAAGAGGACCACTTTTCTGTGAATATAATATCAAATATAAATATAACTAAATCATAAAGCATAACCTTCCTTCCTCCTTCCTTCCTTCCTGCCTGCCTGCCTGCCTGCAGTTTTTCATTTTAAATGTGAACAAGATTAAAGGATCATCATAATCATCATCAGTTTGTGATGGAATGTCATCAAGTCCTATTGCTCCCAGGAGGACTTTGTGAATCAGAGTGTGCTGCAGCAAGAAGCCCTGTATACTTGCTACTAAGGCAATGGCTGGCTGGATATACTCTTTCAAGTCTTGAAGGGGGAAAAATGGAGTGGAATGAGAACAGTGCAACCCTTGAAGCTTCTTGTTAGGGAATCTAGTGGTCTTCTACCTGATTCTGAAGTGGACCACTGATCTGATCCAGGTCATGATCTGCCTGGATTGGATCAGGTGGTTTCGCTTTGGTATCCAAGCACAACAGATTTCTTCTCCATTCTTAGAGATGGGCAAAGTGATTGGTTTAAGCACTTTGATCATGCGTGCTTTGTGAGTTGTGCTACAGACTTGATTCTGTACATTTATTATTATGTTTTATTACGGTCTTTTCCATGAGTATGACCCATCCAGAGTTAAGGATATTGGGTTCAGTGGGAGAATCAAGTACTGTACATACTTAGGTCCCATTGATTTAAATTGAAGCTAACACTAAACTTTTTGTTGTTTTTTTAAAAAAGATATTTATTAGAATTTTCAATATTAATACAATAAAAATCAAAAAGAAAAAAGACAAAAATAACAAAAATACAAAAATAAAAACAATTAAAAAACACACACAAATTTTCCATAACTTATTTTTCTTTTAACTTATTTCCCAGACCTCCTCATACCTCCCTTTTTTGTATTCCAATTCAAATTGTTAGTTCAGCAAATCCTTATCAATAAGCTTTAACCTACTTCTAAACCTTTTTTCCATATTCTCTTAACACATTACAGCTGGAAACCACTAATTTCTATCCAACATCATTCTAACATTCATTGATTTTGCAATATTTCTGTAAATAGTCTTTGAATTTCTTCCAATCTTCTTCCGCCGACTCTTCTCCCTGGTCTCGGATTCTGCCAGTCATTTCTGCCAATCCCATATAGTCCATCCTTGGGGCACGTCCACCAAAGGTGAAAGAATGTACCTTCATTTTCTTTACATTTCCAACATTTATTATTGGGCAAATGATAAATTTTTGCAAGCATGACTGGGGTCATGTACCACCTGTATATCATTTTCATAATATTCTCTCTCTTTTGTGTTTTGAGGTTGTGTTATATGAATCAATACATTCATAAATCATTTTCTGAGTATATAAATGTGTACTGTTTCCTTTCCTTTGGAGCAAGGATGAGCGGGGTGGTGGTCTTGTCATCGGGCAGCCCCATACATAATACCCATGCTTGTCTTTGGGGGGGGGGTTTCCCTGTTGTTATTATTATTTTGCTATTTGCACTTTAGATCTGTTAGGTCCCTTCACTTTTCTTTTATTTCTTTTTCTTTTTTTAAAAAATCTGCTCCCAGAACTGCAGAATTACCAGGAGTGCACAAGTGCTGACTTAAGTGTGTGGAAAATTGCTCAGATTAGAGCTTAATCATAGTGATGGCCTGTGTGCTAAGGAGAAAAGGGGTCTAGCCTGCTGGCGTCCGTAAGAACGCTAAGTGTGGATTAATTATCCCTTCACACTCTTTAGCCACACTATCATAATCGCAATCATGGTGGTTAAAGAATGTCAAAAGAGGGCAGAATTTGATTCTGTCGTTCCCCCCCCCCCTTCCCATTCAGCGCAGGTTTATGGCTGAAGTGGGGATTCTAATCCATGTTAATTAATGGAAGTAGTAGACCAGCAAGTTTAATTAAATTAAAATGCAGCGCAGTGTTCTTGTGTGTGAGAGAAGCCAGGCAAGCTCCATAAAGTTGTGCAGCTGTAGCTAAACCCCACATGCGTTCTCCCTGCATCCCAATGACACGGCTTTGGTAAGTACTCTCATTGTTGGTGAGTCTCAGTGCATCATGTTTCAACACTCCCTGGGTTAATTAACTGTAATTGCCCGTTAACATCCGAACGTGGAACCTATGGTGACCAGGATCAAAACAATCCAGGGTCCCAGGATTACTGCCTTTTTCAGTTTCCAGTAATCAGTTTCCCAGTTCAGGAAATCCCAGACCGAGAAAGGAGGAGGGAAAAGGGGTGGCTCGTGGAGGTGGGAGGGCACAAGGACAAAACCTTTGCATTTCTTAACTTATCTAACTGAGCCATGTATGTCCAGACTGAGCAGTCCAATTGCCAGCTCGCTTTGCTGGGGGAATGTGCAAGGCTGTTGAGTGACCAAGTACCCACTGCATTCTGTTGACATTACCCACACACTTCCCAGCATACCAAAAGGTTAGAAACTTGGCATTTAAAACAGAAAGGAAGAAAACAGAAGGCTCAATTCAGTATGACCTTTTCCTTTATATTGGGAAGGCTTTTATAAGAGCACGGGAACTTCAAGGAACTACAGAGATTTTTTTCTTATGGTAAAAAAAAGGAAGTGCAGAACTTGCCCTTGGTCATAAACACTCTAATCAGAACGTCTTTGGGCCTTTGCTTTTGAAATGTAGCTTCAGATAACACTCCTCCATCTCACCATCACACGCCTGAGCCGTCTCATCCTCCCACCCAAGTTCCCACTGCCTTTTCAGGGCTCTGTGATTTTCATCACTATCTGATTCTTCCAGGGGACGGATCCTATGTCTTCCAAGGATTTGTTGTCCTCCCTTTGCTCTTATTTGTAACCCCCTAGGAGACTCATCTTGTCAATTTGCAGTGGATTTTTATTTTATCTGTTTGCTGACAAATCTTCAGAAAGAAACAGCACACCAAGCACACATTTTGCCTCTCCTCGACCTGCCCAGCCACTCAAGATTGCATTTAGACCTTGCCGTTGCTGATATGCCTGCAGATGTGATTGTCCGCCAGTTAGTGCCTTCTCCTCCTCCTTTTCTCCCTCTCTGCCTTCTGCTGGTCCTCGAGGGACACAATTACCTTCAGATGCCTTCTTGTCTCTCTCTGGCTCATCTGTTCCCCCCTTTTTATATTCTTCCATCTTCTATCCTGTTACCTCCCATGGCCTGTAAGGTTCTCTAAGGCTGCCTTGCACAAGTTCCACCCAGAGTGGAATGAAGTGGCTGAAGCAGATGAGTCTGATGGTTTGGAACCCAAAAGCTGTTGGAGCAGGAGGCAGACTAAATGGTTATGAGCATACTTGGGAGGAACGGGACGCGGGTGGCGTGGTGGTCTAAACCACTGAACTTGGCGCTTGCCGATCGGAAGGTCAGCGGTTCGAATCCCCGTGATGGGGTGAGCTCCCGTTGCTCAGTCCCTGCTCCTGCCAACCTAGCAGTTCGAAAGCATGTCAAAGTGCAAGTAAATAAATAGGTACCGCCATGGCGGGAAGGTAAACGGCGTTTCCATGTGCTGCTCTGGTTCGCCAGAAGCGCCTTGGTCATGCTGGCCACATGTCCGCTGTCTGCGGACAAACGCTGGCTCCCTCAGCCAGTAAAGCGAGATTAACGTCGCAACCCCAGAGTCGTCTGCTACTGGATCTATCGGTTAGGAGTCCTTTACCTTTACCTTTATACTTGGGAGGAGGTGGATTAGTTAGGTCAGTAAAGGGAATGTTATTGCTTGTACGGTGTGGACTTCATGAACCCATAAATTCTGGGTTCAAATGCCCGCTCATCCTCAGAGCTCATTGACTAACACTTGGCCACTGTATGAGCCACTCCTATCTCTCAGCGTTGTAAAGAGGTATAGACCGTTTGCACTTTTTTTTTTATAAAGCAGTTACTGGGGACACTGTTGGGTCTCAGATGGTAGGCAAGTTTTCGGATCTCCCCACAGCCATGAAGTTTACTAAATGGCCTTTACTCACTCAGTATCTTTCAGCCTAACCTACCTCACAGGTTAGTTCCACATTTTGTATGTAATCATAATGCATTTACTGTACATAATTCTGAGTTCACTGGCCCAGCCCAAATAATTTTAGCATCTGATGGCAGAAAATCCAGATGTGCTCTCACCATCCACCCACAGCAGTAAAAAGGACCTAAAATGGGTGTGATGTGGCCAAATAAACATTTTTATAAACATCAAATCTAACAAGGTGCCACGAAAGAAAAGATCAGCGGTAGCTCATGGGGCACGACTTCAGCTGTGTTGTGTCCATCATGCCATAACTATGTATTTCATGTTCTATCTAAACAGTTTACACTGAATACATCCAGTAACTGGCAACTTAACTGTCCTTTAACAGCATCCGGAATCTGACGCCAAAAATCATCATCTGCCTCATATTGTAGGGCAAGTCCTTTGGCTGCATGGATCTGCTTTGTTGATGGTGTAGCTTCAAACTAGGGGAGAAGGGGGTGGAAAGGCCTGCAGCTCTGTTTATTTCCTTTCCCCCTTTAGGCTGGCTCAAGGACTGGGTTAAGCGGCTGGTGGGGTACAGGCAGCTGATTTCTCACCAGTAAATGTCTCTGGCAGGAAAGACTGCAGACTGAGATCTTGCAGCATGCGTTCAAGTGGCCTGCTTTGAGCAATTTGGGATTTAGTAGCCATCAAACAACACAATTTATTGCACTCATCCTGCAAATTAGCTTGAAGGAAAGGGACTGGATTGTCTGGGTCAGGCCATTGACCCTATCGGCTCTTGTGCCATGAACCACTTGAGATTCTTCACAGCAGATTAGAGCTTCACGGTCTCAGGGCATATTCCTAACGGGTACTGCAGGAAAGAGAACTTCTAGGTATCAAATTATAAGAAGGAAAAACAACAACCACATGGACTGCCTAGATTAGAACCGAGTTGAAACTTGGCAGAAGTGGGGGGAGTTAGTGCACCCCTGAAATATGACCCCCCCATTAAGTTGTGGGTGAACATATCAGACGACACAGCAATTCTTCAAACAGCTCTTGTTTATTCACAGGCCAGGACAGAACTGAACTGAAGGGTTCAGCCAGCCTGCTTATATAGCGCTCCAGTACAACGTAACTGTAACAATTTTCTAAAACCATCCAATCACTGAACGTCACTTTCGATCCCTTATTTGCATAACTATCTACAATATCCCCCTGCTGGCCCAGAGTGAGAACTTCAGTACATAACACCCCCCCCCCCCAACAATAGGAGCTCAGATGATATGACCATGTTTGTGGAAGAAAAGAACACATCCTCTTTGAGCTTCTGCGCAGCTCAAATGCCTCACCAAGGGAGATGTTCCCTCTCCTCTGTTTGGCCTTAGTGACTTCAGTGCATCAGGTGACAAGGCACTGTGACACATTCTGCACATGATCCCTGTTTGGCTGGAACCACAATACCTTCTCGACTCACCTGGCAGTGAGCCTCATTGAACTCAATACGATTTTAAAATTTGTGAGCAAAACTTTGATAACGCAGTACTCCCGTCTGGATAAATTGGGGGGAGGAAAGTCAAGGGTAGGGAGGAGGGGGCTGCTTCTAAAAACAGACACCCCCTTTGCTTTAGCTATGATTTGTTTGCATACTTCAAGGCTGCTCTTGTTTCTTCATCCCCTCTCACTTTCCCCCTCCTGCTGACGAAGAATTAATCTCAGAGCATGGGCACGACTTCTGGCTTATGTAGCTGTTCACAGCTCCAGGTCCACTTCTTGGCTGTCTCTCCATAGCAACAACACCATCTTCAAAATCATCTGTAGAATGTAGAAGCAGGGTAGTCAAGTAAATGCAGTGGGTGGCTTATTGTGAAAAATGCTCATTTATAAGAGGATAACTGAAGTGGTCAAAGGGAAAGGATTCAGGACATAGTTTGGCACAATACTCATATGCCAGGCGGGGCCGTCTTAAGTATATCTGGCACCATGGTGCAAAGATATCTCCGATGCCCCCCCTTCGCAGAGTTGCTGACCTTTTTATGGCACTGCCAGCAGCTTTTCGGGGCTGGAGGAGGCAGGCAGTGGCTGGAGGGCGGCTCCGGCGCTGCTTCAGCGAGGCGGGCGAGGGCAGTGAGCTGATGCCGGGAGGCGCCACGCCCAGTCCCTGCCTCTTCCCTGGCGCCCTCCAGAACTTGGTGCCCCGCACCACTTGCCTCCATGGGCAAGACGCCCCTGGTGCCAGGTCTGCTTGCTGCAACTTGGGCAGGGGTGGCCCTGGAGTCAAGGCTTAGAAAGGCATTGGAAACGTGTTCCCTGGTCTCACAGGAGATGTCAGTCATCTTGAGGAGGCTGTGGGAGACTGGCAAGTTGGATGAGTGGTCCTCTGGCCAGGGAGGGTTTCCTCCGAGCTCAGTTGGGTGTCTGGGAACTAGGCTGAGGAGAGAGCTTTCCCCCTTTATTCTCTCCCTACTGGGGCAGCCCCAGGCAAAAGACCCCATGTTTCCCAAGCTGCCCTACATAGAATTTTCTTATGGAAGGGGAGATTTATTTTTAGAGTAGTGAGCGAAAACTTTATACTTCTCTTGTCTAATTACACTTTCAGTGCACCCCTGTCTTTGGCAGGATGCCCTTTTTGAAGTCATTAGTCTTCTCAGCAGGAAAAGATGATCATCAAAGACTCTGTTTCCCAGCAACCCCTGCTGTGTCGTTATGCGCCAGAGGATTGCTGAGAGAGCCTGCTAAGTCTGCTCTTTGCTTCCCCAGCCTTAAGCAGAGATTTCTTTGAACTGGGGCCCAGGGAGAGGGCTGCCGACTCTCTATCTCCAGACTCCTTCCTGAGAATTTCATTTTGAAACCAATTTAGCAATTAAAAGCAGCACAGGACACCAGAAAATGCAGGACAGGGGATTGTGAAATAAATAGCTGTGCAGAATTGTCCTAAAAGGGGTGGGGGGTGGGGGAAGCTTGTTCTCTGTTGGGTCCATGAACCCCTCCCAGATTATGCGCTGCGTACTGCAGGTAGGGCCCGTAATCCTATGCAAACTGGTTATACAGTATACAAAGGCTACATATTGCTACCAAAGGGCAAGTCACCAAATGCCGCTTGCAAAACTGCTGGCAACGTTTTGTTGTTTCTCCTGAAGCAAACTTCGGGATTTCTTTTCAGGCAAACGGTCTGAAGAATTCTGATGGAACCCAAAATATTCCAATGCTACTAGCAAAATATCAGAAGAAACCTATTCAAACCAAAGGCCTATCTGGTACAGCATCCTGTTTTCCAAAGTACAGTGGTACCTCGGGTTAAGAACTTTATTCGTTCTGGAGGTCCGTTCTTAACCTGAAACTGTTCTTAACCTGAAGCACCACTTTAGCTAATGGGGCCTCCCGCTGCCCCCATGCTGCCACTGCGCAATTTCTGTTTTCATCCTGAAGCAAAGTTCTTAACCCGTGGTACTACTTCTGGGTTGGCGGAGTCTGTAACCTGAAGCGTCTGTAACCCGAGGTACCACGGTAGCCAGTCAGATGCCTTTGGGGAGCCTGCGAGCAGGACTTGAAGGAAATGGCACTTTCCTGTTGCTTCTCCCCAGTAGCTTAGCAGTGAAGGCTGGTACGTTGGAGCAAGGGGGTCAGTTCCCCACCAGCCAGCCCCCACCTGCCTGCCTAACTTACAACCTGCCCTGAGTGTTGCACGGCCTGTCAGCTAACTGTTAGCCCCTTTGTTGCCCTTGCAGAACTCAGCAGGTAGGAAGACTGGGACAAAACTAAAATAAGTTGCCTCTGCCTGTCGCAAACTGTTGGTCTCCCTGCCTTCTGCCCTGTTGGTCCCAATGTGCACCAAGCGATACTGGTAGCTAGTACAGTAGTACCTCAGGTTATGAACTTAATTCATCCCGGAGGTCTGTTCTTAACCTGAAACCATTCTTAACCTGAGGTACCACTTTAGCTAATGGGGCCTCCTGCTGCTGCTGCGCCACCAGAACGCAATTTCTGTTCTCATCCTGAGTTAGAGTTCTTAACCCGAGGTACTACTTCTGGGTTAGCCGAGTTTGTAACCCTGAAGTGTTTGTAACCCAAGGTGTTTGTAACCCAAGGTACCACTGTACTCAGCCTCTGAACTTGAAGGCTCCATGTAGCCACCGTGTCTTGTGGCCACTGATAGATTTAGCCTCAGAACTTTTTCACAGGGCAAATTATGGCCTAAGAACACTTGGGATACGAGAGTGGGTGCAAACGAGGGAATGGGCTGAGAATGTGAAAGGCTGAATCAGAGGGGAGGCTTCAGAAGTGTTTCCGTTAAGATCAGGAGCCAGTGTGGTGTAGTGGTTCAGAGTGGTGGACTCATAATCTGGAGAACCGGGTTCGCATCCCTTCTCCTCCACATGCAGCTGCTGGGTGTCCTTGGGCTAGTCACACTTCTCTGAAGTCTCTCAGCCTCACTCACCTCACAGAGTGTTTGTTGTGGGGGACGAAGGGAAAGGAGATTGTTAGCTGCTTTGAGGCTCCTTAAGGTAGTGATAAAGTGGGATATCAAATCCAAACTCTTCTTCTTCTGGCTGGTTAACTATCATATTTTTCGGCCCATAGGGCACACCTAGTTTTTTTTGGGGGGGGGGAATAAAGGGGAAAAAATATTTTCCCCACGCCACCCAAGGCGCGGGGCTGGGGAAGCCCGAGCTTCCCCTGACCCCAGCCCCCAGAACAGGCAGCTCTCCACAAGCCGTGGGAGAGCTGCGTGACTTCACGCAGCCCTCTCACAGCTTGCTGAGAGCTGCGCAAAGCCCGAAATCTCAATGCACCCCCAGGCTTCGGGGTGGAGGCAGCTCTCCCACGGCTTGCAGATAGCTTCCTGAAGCCTGGAGAGTGAGAGGGGTCGGTGCGCACCCACCCCTCTCGCTCTCCAGGCTTCAGCGAAAGCCTGCATTCGCCCCATAGGACGCACACACATTTCCCCTTCATTTTTGGAGGGGAAAAAGTGTGTCCTATAGGGCGAAAAATACGGTAACAGGGTAGGTAAAGAGTGAGGAACCAATGGGTGATGGGATAATGAAGCTGAAGAAGAGGAGCCAAGAGACAGAAATAGTTTACATATTGATTGAACTACTCAGACTGTTGTTTGAATCTACATTGCAAGGACTTGGTGCCACATGTAGGGTGGAAACTTATGGGAAATTGGTTATATTTGTGGAAATGCAAAGGCAAGCTAGGCATATCCCTACAGATCCAAGTTTTACATATAGAACAGGAAAAGATGATGTGAAAAATCCACATGAGATGGCCGGCAGGGGCGGTGAGAGAGGTTTTCACTCCATGTCATTCCCAGCTTTGCAAAGCCTATCTAATTTTCAATGATATAGCAGAAACTGCCAATTAGATTTCCCCTCAATTCATCTGGGCACATCAATGGAAATTCCTGTCATCAGAATTCCATGGGAGCTACTGCATGTCATAAGTAATATTCTGCACAAGACTTGGCATCAGGTGTGAAATGAAAAGAAAAGTAGGGAAAGCCCTTGGTCAGTTGACTGGTTAAATATAGTGAAATGTTTGTTTAATTTTGTCAGTTAGAACAATAAGAAACAATAGAAATAATTATACTATTTAGAAACATTGCTTTCTTCTGAGAAGCCTGTACTCTTTCTAATTAGGAGAATCATTACCACATTCTTTTGACTTCAACTGATGGGTGAGAACCCACAAGTTGTATCACTTTTGCATCCCTCCATAGATGACCTTAGGTGAGTCACAGCAATTGTGCCATCCACTGCCATGCCTTTTTGGTTGTTACCTAGCTTTAAAAACGTGGGTGGCGCTGTGGTCTAAACCACAGAGCCTAGGGTTTGCCGATCAGAAGGTCGGCGGTTCGAATCCCTGCAACGAGGTGAGCTTCTGTTGTTCAGTCCCTGCTCCTGCCAACCTAGCAGTTCGAAAGCACGAAGTGCAAGTAGATAAATAGGTACCACCTAGCAGGAAGGTAAACGGTGTTTCCGTGTGCTGCTCTGGTTCGTGACAACCCCAGAGTCATCCGTAACTGGACCTAATGGTCAGGGGTCCCTTTACCTTTACCTTTAAAAAAGGAACAACAAAAGAATGTAAACACAATTACAAGATGCAAAGGGAAGCAGGGATCACATGACTCTGAAAGCTCTCCTTAACAATGTTGTGGGAAATCAAATGCTCATAAGTTGCTTTGAGCTGAGCAGAGACCTGAGGCTGCTATTTGCATTTCCAGAGAAGCTCCCATTGGCAACCCAGGGACGCTTTCCCTGAAATGCAAATGGAAGGTTTAGAAGGGGAAAGTTGTTAGGACTGTGGGAAAGAGTAAACATTCCCTCATTATGGGTCCTGAGTTGCTCAGGCTTCCCTGCAGCTCCTGTTTCCACAACAAAATTGTGCATGCTCATTCCACACAACTAACATGTCTCATTTCAGCCTTGCATCCAAGTAAGTAAAGAATGCCGTCTTACTTGACTATTAACAGCACAATCCTATGCTTGCCTACTCAGATGTCAGCCCCTCTGAGTTCAATGGGACATCTCAAGATAACTGTGTATATAGGCTTGTAGTCTGAGTGTGTTAGATATACTCATATCTCTTAGGCCCCAGACTATTTCACTATTTCACTATTTCACTATTTCACTATTTCACTATTTCACTATTTCACTATTTCACTATTTCACTATTTCACTATTTCACTATTTCACTATTTCACTATTTCACAGTGGCTCTGATCTACCACAATGCATCTGGCTTTCCTTTGAATAAATGTTTTGTTTTTTCCACATTCCATAAGAATTCTGCAGTTTGATGTCTGAGGGAACAGATCAATATTGTTCTATTTATGGAGATGGTTAGCTATGACCTTCATGATGTGAGATGGCTCATTAGGACCGAAATTTTACACTTACCTGGTAGAAAGTCCCAACAAAATCAAGGGGGCTTACTTCTGAGTAAACATGTTGAGGTGTGCCCTGTAAAAGCCATATTTGGTGTGGTACAAAGCACAATTTTTCCATAGAATGCACAGCAACCGTCTCCATGTATGAATCATTTCTCCTTGCCGTCCCCAAGAAGCGAATTCACGGACTAGTTTTAGGTGTCTCCGCTATTATTTTCTTCAATTTTGTAGGGTTATGACATCAATTAGTACATCTTAAAAGAGAAATTAGACACTAATAATAAAGTAGTGGTTTTAAATATTTATTTAACAATAATGTATGATTAAAACATGTTTTAATGTTCATAAATGGATTCTTTGATCTCTAAAATGATGGCGGGAGGCGAGGGGGGCATCATATGCCTACTCATTGGGGATGAGCCATAACTCAGGTGCAGGCAGAAGATTCTCAGTTTATTATTGTTTCCCCACAATTAGCCTTGCTGAAATTTGTTTTCCTGGCATTCATTCTCTTTGTGCTCCTCCCAGCGGCCATTTCTCCTCTGCTTACTAAGTGTACTTTTGCACAAGTAGCAGTATACAATGACAAGCTGAATTCTATAAGTTGTATAAACAGTAATTGAGAAACTTGGAATGATTTAGTTTAATTTCCAAAGAAGGGTGTCAGTCATATATATGATTTGAACTTCTTAGCTGCGTTCTCTGCTACCCTTACTTCGACAAAGGATTCCCTTCTGTTTTCACAATTGCATCTCTACTTCGCAGTTTGTGATGTTGATCATTGTGCACACCACTTTGATTTCAGGTTGCTGCATAAAATGTGAAGTAGCCATGGAATCCATTTAAGACTGGATTCAGAATAGCTTTTAAAAAGAGCTGAAAGCAGTTTGAGAGAGGCATCACTTCCTGTGGTGTACGCATGCATTTCATTTTTCCACTGTTGCCCTTACTTAAACAGGTTTTGAAACAAATACTTTAAAAAAAGCAAAAACCCAACAGCATCATTTATTAAAAGTTTGTCCTGCTCTTCCATGTTTTATCCTTGCAAAGAACTTCTGTGGTAGTTTTGGCTAGGACTGAGTGGCCCATTTGCATCCCGTGAGCTTTTGGACTGAGCAGGAATTTGAACAAAGATCTCTTCAAAATCCAGCAGTGTATCCCAGCCTTTCCCAACCTGGTGCCCTCCAGATGTTTTGGAACACAGCTCCCATCATTCCTGATCCCTGTCAGGCTGATGGGAAGCATAGTCCAAAACATTTGGAGGACACCAGGTAGAGAGAAGCTGCTCTATCCAGTCTACCAAGCTTATATACCACAAAATGCCTCTTTCAAAGTGCTTTCAACTCCAGAAAAAAAATATTAACTGTCTCTAGTATAAGATTTCATTTCATTGTGTACAGCTGGAGCTTCAACACTTTATCTCTTAGCAGAAGCAGCAAAGAAACATTCTCTATAGCTTCTCCCCTTTTCTATTTCCCATTTTTTTATCAATGTATTTTGGCATAGGAAGAATTCCCTTTAATCTTATTTTCCGCAGACTAAATGTTTCCAGTTCCTTATAGAAGGCATGTAACAGTTCCATTTCTGAAGTCCCATTAGGACCTACTGCATGTATGTAGCTTACCCATTCTGTCATGCCCCTCTCCTGGATGAGTTTCCCGAGCTGATATAATAGGGTGGGGGCGGGTGGGGGGGTCATTATCTGTCTCTCCTTTGAAGTTTTCAGCTTTCAATTCAGAAACAGGTAGCAGCAGAGCAATATTTAATTCAGATACCACTCTCTGTCTCTTCTCCCCACCCCCTTCTCCTGAAGCTTACACTATTTATAGGTGTACTTGAAAGCAAGTCAGCTATATAAGTAGCTCATTACCGGCCCCACATTTCACATTTAATGAGTTCTGCTGCAATTCTACCATTGGTTTCTGAAGCTTAGCCTCCACGTTGCACAATGGGATCCCAGTGGCTTTCAGGTCCGATTCTGTTTCAGCCAATTTCCTTCTGCTTGTAGACTTGAAACAGTTCACAGAGGAGGAAAAATTGACAGAATTTTGTTTTCAAAGAGTCAACTGGGGCTCGGCTACATTTTCTTTTAGCTGGCATCCTAGTTGGAGGTGGCGACAGATCGTCCTAAAGAGAAGGTCTTCTTTTGTTGTACAGGCCACACTGGCCTGCATGAGGCCATACTAATGACCCAAGAAGCCAAATGTCTCTAAATTCCTGCTGGTCAATATGTGTTTTGAAAGGAAAGGAAGCTTGGTGATTGAACTTATTTCACTTCTAGCCGACTCTTTTCTCTGTGTAGTTGAGAAGTAGCTCCCTTTCTATTCTGCTTGATGAAGAGTTTTGACTAACTCAACAGCATCTGTACTCCAGTCCTGCTGAAACAGAGGTCATAACTTAGCAGGAGAGCTCCCAGGTTGAAGCCTTGGTGGCTCCAGCTGAAAAGTTCCCCTGTAGGTGATCTCATTGGACAGCCATGGCAAGCCACAGTCAGCCTTGGGTTAGAAAGACAAGGTTCTAAAGCTGTGAACTATGGTCAAGAGACATAGTGGAAGAAGGCAAACACTATAGCCAGTGTCTTTTATCCTATTCAGTTACATATTGACATATATGGATCAGCCTCTTCAGAACCTCTGAGGTATCTTGTAACTATTTCACAGTTGGGCAGAAGTTCTGAAGTAGCCATCAGCTGGTTCATACATCAGCTGGTTCATACATTCACCCACAGTGAGAGTGTGGAATTGCTATTGCACACATAACGTCCCTTTCTTATTCGCAAAACTGTGGGAAACCCCATTTTGCCACACTTTGATTGAGACTTGATGGGATTTCCAGCGTCTGGATCAAATTGCTCTGTGGACCATATCAAGTCTAATTGGTTGGCTGTTCATTCATGGATAATACTCAGGATAGAGAACTTGCTGTTCCTGACTTAGGCTCATGTTAAAATTCCCTAAAAGTCCTGCTTCCATTTTAAATATAGTGCTAGGATGGTCTCCTGACTCCTAATGTGTCGCAATGATTTGTTGTTGCTGCTGTAGTTTGATTATTTAGGGCTGCAATTTTTAGTAGACTAATAGGTTAAAAATAATCATTTTAACTCACAGATACGGTGAGATCCAGAGCTCATCCAGAATTACTTCAGTGCCATGCACAGGTCTGCTATTTAAAGCTCCCTGTCTGAGCTGTTTTCTTTTCTTTTTGCTCCAGCAAAACCCCACTCTTTACCACTTAATCAGAGCAAACGTCAATCCACAGAAACCCCCAAATTTCTGTTTTTTTCCACGGATTTAGCATTAAAGAGCAGGTTTTCCTGGGTAAAGCAGTGGGGCAAAAGAAAAAGTGCTTGGACACGGAGCTTTGAAGTGCGGACCTGTTCCTAGAAAGTGCAAGGCAAAAGCTAAGTATAGATGAGCCCCCAGAGAGCCCCCGTAACCAGAGCCAGGGCTTGCTGCAGGCCCCCAGCCCCCTCGCTGAATGGCTGCCCAGCCAGTACAGTGGTACCTCGGGTTAAGAACTTAATTTGTTCTGGGGGTTCGTTGTTAACCAAAAACTGTTCTTAACCTGAGGTACCACTTTAGCTAATGTGTCCTCCCACTGCCGCCACGCGATTTCTGTTCTCATCCTGAAGCAAAGTTCTTAACCCGAGGTACTATTTCTGGGTTAGCAGAGTCTGTAACCTGAAGCGTCTGTAACCTGAAGCGTCTGTAACCCGAGGTACCACTGTAATGGGTGGATGTGTCTACCAAGGGCTGCATCGGCTGGCCAAGCTCCCCACTGCGTGGGCAATAATAATAATAATAACAACAGCAATAATAATAATAAGGCACTGCTTCAATGCATGCACCACATTTAAAGACAAAGAAAGAATGCTTTTCTTTTCCTTAGCTGTCATTTTGCTCTTGTGCAATTATATACAGACTTAACGAATTAATCAAGTGATGTTTACACTTGGATGTATGTATGTTCCTTAAATTTCCCCAGAGACCTCCCAAAATAGATTATGAAAGCCTGTACACCTGTACATACACCACAACTTGCAACAGTGTACATCTGTAAAAGCATGTTCTTATTATGGCACCCGTGTCCTTTACGTAGCCCAGGGAGGGCGTAGAATGTGCTGCTGCCCTTTCTGTCACCCTCTGCTGCCTTTCTTCCGTTCTTTCATGGGCTGTTGGCTGGCGTGTCACTTGAAGGAGGATGGAAACAAAGTGATCTGCAGCTGGCCAAAGTAAACTGGGTCATGAACCCAGACAGCACAGATCTCCCCAGGCAGATTCTGTCACCTCACCAGCGCCCCAGATTCTAGACATGGGCCATAGCTTCATTCCTTTGCTTTAGAGAAGACTGTGCGAGTGCTAAACATCTGCCCAGAACAAGGCAGTAATGATGAGCGGTGTTTTTCATTCTCTTCTGTGCTGAAGAGGACAGCGGTTTTTGAGACTTATCTTGATAGAATTCCTGCCTCCCTTGCCTGATATTGTGGAGGATTGTGTGTGTGGATACTCAGTGATATAGAAAGGGCATTCTGCACATGTTCAGGGGCACTCTAGGAAGCGTTTTCTGGAGAATACTACACACGGTAATGTTTTTGTGGATTCCCTCTTTGTGTGTGCATCCTGTTAAAAGGATGATGGCTTTGGTGAGTAGAGGAGGGTCTTGCTTTTTACCTCTCCTCCTTCACTTCCTCCCATGTAGCTTGGCCAATCTTGCCCTCCCTAACTGAACCTGTCCAGTGGACTGCCGCCCTCAGGACCCTCCCAGCTCTGGTCAGAGGATGTCTCTCCCTCTGTCACAACGTCTGCTTGGAAAAGTGAGCAACTTGGAACTAGCAAATCTTGGGCAATCTAAGAAAAATGGGACCCAGGAAGGATTCTTCATGCAATAAATTGGTTCGCTAACATCTTGTGACGTTCTGCTTTGCTGGGCACCCAGTTTGGTGCAGTCTCCTGTTCAGAAAGAGAGGCACAAGGGTTACCGCTTGTTCTGCCTCTGCCTTCTCCATCTCCCCTCTTCCTCCTGTGGCAAGCAAGGAATACGGCAAAGACATGAAGAACTGCAGGCCCCTCTTCCCACCTTTCTCCTCCTCTCTAACACAGAGAAGCAAACCATGGTGCAGAGGTGCTTAAGCCCAACTGGGCTGATACCCACTGTCAGGGAACTGCCATCGGAGAGTCAGGTGGTGGAAGGGCTCAAGGAGGCTAGGAGACCTTCGGATGCGGAGGAAGGAACCAGTAGGGGGAGAGGGAGAGTTCCTGCAGAAACTCAATCGGAGGAATGGCTCCAAGATGTTTCCAGTGAGAACAGCGGGGAGGGCTTAGGACCTCCACTGGGGACGCCCACTCCGCGCAGGAAACTGTCACACAGAGAATCCAGAAGGAGAGTTTCCGTCAAGGAACTCTTATGTTGGCGTAAATTCCGGAAGCGCCCACTGACGGATTCTGCCAGCGATTGAGGTAGCCATGCACCCATGGCTCCGTGGACTGGGAGAGTTTAGGAACTGATGGCAAAGCTTGGAGGACTTAAACGCTTATGCACGAGCAGCCCCCTTATCCCATTACACCCACCCCCTCTCTAAAGTATCTGCTGCACTTTGACCCAAGGAGGTGAGTAGCAGCTGCTGGTCCACTTGGGGATGCCAGACATGGAGTTTCAAAAGAGAAAGCCATTGTCCTGGCCAGGGCAGCTTCCCTATAGCCAGCCCTCAAGGCACATGTCAAATTTGTTCCTGGGCTCTGTAGGCAGGTGTCTGATGGCAGCGGTGGCAAAGCAGTAGGCAACTGCCATGCCAGCCCAGAAGCAAGTCACCTGGTTGGTGCTCCAGGAACCAGCTGGGGTTCCTTCCTTTCTCTCAGGAGGAGGTGGGTAGCTTGACTCTAGAGCAAACAGGTGGGCACATGTAAGGAATGGGCAAACCAGCCTCAGTGCTGCCAAGCCAATGGCAGTGGTGGCGGCCCATTGAATTGTGGTAGTCGAAACAGAATAGTCAGGGTTCACTCACCCCCTAGATTTGGTTGGCAGGCCCCCTAGATTTGGAGGGCCTTGTCAAGGTTAGGCATGGTAAAGTGTCACCGGAGGACCCAGGTCAATGCTGGCCTGCCTTTCCAGCAAACTGGTAAATACAGTGAGTGCTGGACAGAGGAAGAACTGAGGCTTGTGGGATAGCACATGGCCACAACTGGCTCACACATTGGCAGCTCTGTTGAAATGACCTTAGAGGTGGCACTGAAGACATTCATTCAGTTAAAAGATGGGCTCATCATCTACAGCCAACTGCCCATCCAGCTGCTCCACTTGAGCTTGGCTCCCTTGTGGACTGAGGTTTGGTGTGGCTGGTTAAAACGGCTCCCATGTCTTTCTTGGAGATTCCTCAGTTTTCTTGCTCCTACGTCCTCTGTTTTCTCCCACGGTGCCCCTTTTTGTTCTGCTGCGTGCATCCCTTTGCCTCAGGAGTATTCAGTATCTTGGATACAGGGGACGGGGATGCCAGGGTCAGTAGTGCAAAAGGATTGAGGAACCAGTGATGGTTACTAGCACTGCATTTCCACTCTCTTTTCAAGCTCTTCCCTGCCACCCAACTCTTGCCCCAATATTTATAGTTGCTTCTTTTTATAGTCACACACACACTGCCCTGCTGTTTGCCTCAGCTTTGCAAAATTGAAGGACGATGAGATGAAAAGCTTCTTTTTTCCCTCCCTTTCAGATCTGCCTTCTCCTTTCCTCCCCGGGTCTCTCTCATTCTGCTTTGCAGCTCCCTGCATCCCAGGGAGAAAAGCGTCTGCATTAGCATTCTTTTCACAATAACCTCGCTGGGGGGTGGCAGAAGAGGGTGGGGTAGAAGAGGGTGAGCAGCAGAAAACCGAGTCACTGAGAATCAGAATGCTCGAAAGTAATAGAGTTTGAGAGTCATTAATCTTTGTTGAAAAAGAAACGCAATGCAGTTGAGGACTGGGCTCATATAAGCAGGCATACGATTACTGTAAATTTGGGCCTTGTTCTTATATTTGGTGGTCTCTATATGATCCTCCACAGGAGTGTGTAGGGGAACTGGCAGACCTGAGGCTCAGGAGGAATCTCACAAAGTCCATGTGTGCAATAGCAATGGCCCCTCTCAGGAGCCAGCAAATGTACAAACTGGGCCGTGGTCCTGGTTCACACATGCATATATATCACTTTGTTTCTCTGCTTGAGCTTACTGTTGGGTTGGGTTGGGTTGTCACATAAACCTGGAGCCTCCAGGATCTACTTCTTGTTATGTGTGATAAAGCTATAGCATCCCCAATAGGACTTCAATAGCACCTCACCCTTGTCGTGCTTGCTCCACAGACACTAGGAACCTACTTTTCTCTGTTCATTGAATAAGCCTTTCAGGAACATATATGACTGGGTGGAATTAATCCAGTGCTAGTGGAACTTCACCCTCTATGGCCCTCACTCTTTTCAGCTGTCTACCTAGTAGAGCTGGCCCAGAAACTGGCATACCATCTGGAAAAATTTAAGAAGCAAAGGTAAAGCTGCATGACAAAATAGAGGGGAAAGAGTTGAGTCCTGTATTTGTTCAAAAGTCAGTAGTTGGCTGTAAATTCTTAATTATTTCTAGATTGCCCCTGAAGAAAGAGTTTGTGTTCTGAAATGCATTGAGCTGTGATAAATATTATTGTTTGGAACTTTTGAAAATAACTCTGGTAATATCACATTGCCTCAAACATCGTCATCCTCATGAGAGTTTTGTCAGTTGTCAAATGTTTGGTAATCAAATGCAGAGAAATCAAGTGATGTGTATGTGTTTTGAACCAAACTTTGATGATTGGCAACTGAGTGTGGACTGAGCCCACTGAAGAGCATTGTAGTTGAGGGGATGTGAGAAGTTGTCTGGTATTGTATCTGTGATGGCCCTTTCTTGTTAGTTCATCAACACTTGATGTTGCAGAGTTGTTTGAACAATACTTTGTTCTTCCCCTTAATTTCTATATTTAGTGACTTTTGGACTGCTGGTGGTTCCTGGACCCCAGTTTATAAGCCACTAGAGCCAAGGGGCTCTTAAACTCACTTCTTTGAACCACTAGTGCTCCTAGATTAATCAGATATAGAGGTTGAAGACTTTCAGTTTCAGCTTTTCTAAGACTGATGGCATGGTCTCTGGACTAGTTGCTACTTTAATCTGTTGGGTGGATTTTGTAGTTAGAACAGAATGTATTATTTTACAGTCTACCCTCCCTGTTGCTCGTTTGTGTGAGCAGAATGTTTAGTGTGATCAGTGTAGTGTTTAGACATAATACGCTTAGTTTAAAACATCGTCCCTTTCAGCATTAATGTAGAAACTTTGAGACTAGGCTGTATAGCCTTCCCATATTTATCCAGTCTGTGGTAGCAGACTGGATTTCCCATTTTAATAAAAGAATCATGCAATAGACTGTAAAGTAAGCATAAAAATTGAATTGCATTCAATTTCAGCATTGCCAATAACAAAAACAAGGCAGGCAAATTCTACTTCTACAATACAAAATACATGGCTGGGTTCAAAATGGATTCTCCACTGGAGCAGAGACCAGATAGATGTCCATCTGCCTCAGAAGCATAGTGGAAAAGAAATCGAGTTCTGAATCAAGAGGAAGTAGAAAAGATTAAAACCTTTTTGTCCTTTTACCACCAGAGAACTCAAGGGAAGTGACATGACGTAGAGCTCTGTCTCTGTCAATTAAATTGCTTTTATTTGCAACCTGTCTATCTACCACTTTGCAGCTCTGTGGTTGTTAGTCCCTAGAGTTACTAAACATCAAGAACGCATGGTTAGTTTGACTGCAATCCCTCACATAACAAGGGGTGTGGTAGTTGGAGAATGGTTCTGTCTTCCAGAGACAGAACCAGTTCAGAAGAATAGCTAAGTTTGCTTGTGTTTCCTTGGCCACGTGTAAATGTTGGGCTTGCATTGGAACAGTTTTCCCTAATTTGCCGGTCCTTTTGAGGGTGGCAAATTGGAGGTGGCCATTTCAAAGGTTTCAATTTGACCCCCCCAAAACTGTCTTGAGGTAAAGGGACTTAAACATCTGGTGCAACATCATTCTTCTTTTTACTTACTGATTTTGCTGGCAGAGCCCATGGCTTTAAAAATCTGCGAGAAAAAGGAAACGAGGAGAAAGGGGAAGAGATAGAAGAACCTGCCCTGTGCTGGGATGGCCGGCTTGGTTATTTTGCCTTCTCTCTAAATCATTGCATCCCTTTCCTTTTATTTCTCTCTGGGGATTTGATTCAACAGAACAAAATTATACCAGCCTCCCTCTTGCAGTGTCAGACTAGGCTTAGCAGCACTTCCAGATTTCTGTGGAATCTCTAGAGTTGTGGGAGAACTTCTGCCTGTGAAATTTTTCTGTCCTCATTTACATTCTTGCAATATTCCTTATTTTTTCACAAAGCTTCTTTAAAACACACTAGCGTTGTATGTTCCTCACATACAGTTTTCAAATATTCTCTGAATTTTCCCCAGTCCTCTAGAAACTTGTAGTCTCTTTGAAGTCTAATTTTTCCAGTTAATTTGTCCAGTTCTGCATAGTCCCCTGCTGGCTACTCTCAGTTCCATGTTGTAGTAAGTCTTTGCTTTCCACTTTTCCCATCCCCATGCAGTATTCAATGGTTGGAAATGCTTTACCAGTTTCATTGGCACAGAATGATATAGAAGCTTCAAGGGTGCCATTCTGAGCTTCTGAGCAATCTGGTGACCGGACTTCCCAGCGACCAGGGGGTGGGGGTGCTCCTGGGGGGGACACAATTCTTAATTCTACACACTGTCCCAGTCAGGTACAAGAGTGATGTGCTCCTCTAATTTTAACTCAGAAAAGTGTGCCTTGGCTATCAGCTACTTGGGAAATGTCTGAGATGGAAAGATGGATATCCTTTATTTTGACTAAGATTTTATTTTCTTTGAGTAAACTAAATCCCTCTTAGAGCACTTCATGAAAGAGCGGCCCTACTTTTCTCAGATCACTTTTCAAGTCTCTGGCCTTTTCGAGACCTCCACTCAAAAGCACTTCTTGGAAAAGTGCTCACTGTTTTTGTCCTGTCTTCTTGGTTTTTTCCCTTCCTTTCCTTTTCACCTTTCTTGCCCTTCTGCTCTGCCAGAATCCACGCCTCTCCTTAGAACTGCCAGCTCCTTCTTCAGGGAGGTTTCCTCTTCCTTTGAGAACCTGGGCTTTATCCTGAATGTTTGATTTGTTCCTGTAAATTGCAGGCTGCTATCGCTCCTTTCAGAGAATAATGACACCATAGGATCAAACCTAGGACAATTTGCATTCAGGCAGCTTCTAGCAAGCCCTGAAGAGACCACATAATCTCAGGAAGCGGACCTTTTCATGTGCAAGGTTTAGTAAACAGGTAGCATGGGAGCAGCATAATAAATACTGCTTTTAACATTTTCTGAAATTCAAAGCATGGGTTTCCAAGTGAATTTTCAGAAACTTTCTTGCTTCCAGCAACATGGAACACAAGCCAAAGCCAGATAAACAAACCATTTGGAAGGCTATTGCTTTCTTGCCCTGCTGCTATTCCCTCTCTGCTCCCCTGATTATTCTTTATAAACCATTCTTGTTCTGTACATCATATAGAATGATTAAATAGGTACTAGCATACAGCAGCTTAAAAATATGTGATAATGTAGTATATGTAGAAGTGTTGATTCTGAGCTGTATGGAAAGCCATGGTGGGTCTGGACCCTGGATTTAAGAGACCTTTGAGTCTCCCCATTTAGATGGTCACATGGAGTGACCTCCCCGGGTTGCAAGCTTGGGCAGTGCGCATGGAAGTCCTGGGCTGCCCAGACAACAAGATCTCTCCCTCTCTTGTGGTTCAGAGGAAAGCAGAGCAATACGTTTGGCACCAGCGTGGCTGCAGGAGTTGCCAGAAGGAGACGTACAATACGCCATCCAACCATATTAGGGACACCATTCTGGATTTGTGTAAGTTTTACTTAGCCTTTTCTTCTCCCAAATATATCCAACAAGATAGTGGAAGTTTAGGACCAGAGTTTTCCTTCCCTTTGATGAGCTACCTTCCCAGGTTGATGAATCCCATTTGCCCCTCATTTTCCTCTACTGCATGTGCAGGAACTGCTTTCTTGACTGTTGGACCCCACTGTTGATCTCGTCCACTCAATCCGCTGGACCCTGTCTTTACATGCAGGGGAACTCACCAAGGGTTTAAGACCCATCAGCTACCCTCACTTGCTTTAGCCAGCCAGTTGAAGCCGTTCCCAGGATGTGGCCGCTGTCACATGCTGACAAGCTTCTACGAACCACAGGTGAGAGCTGAGTGCAGGGTGAGGACCAAAGGTGGACAAACTACCCCAGAAAGAGCACAACATGCCCCTCATCTTTGTACAGCTGGCTACATGTCAGTCACACAAAGGCTATACATATACGGCTCTTTCTGTCCTGCATCCAGGCAAGCAGGGGGGCATCATCACCTCTCAAAAACACATTGCAGACAGGCAAGAAAAGTATCCAAGGACTGTGGGGAGAATTCAACCTGGAGAGAGTCCCAAGGGCAAGGTGTGAAGCGGAGCATTTGGCTCCTGGGCCTGAGGAACCTAAGTTGCCGATTCTGATACAACAAAACATAAAAAAAATATGAAATGAAATGTTTTGAGCACTTGTAGTTTTAAATTCACTTAAATCATTGTGCCACCAGACTATGGGAATAAAACAAAGTTTGCTTCTGCTCCTTAGTGCTAAATGCATTTACTTGGGAATAAGTATCATTTTCTGGTAGAAAAGTACAATATATATATTTAAAGTCAAGATAATCAAATGAGCATCTATAACCATGTATGTGCCTGGCTGGGTGCCCCTTGGCTATAAAATGTTTTATCAAAATAGGATGAAGGAATGGAGTCTGTGGGATTCAACATGCCCATGCCAACTCAGGTACTGGCACAGGGCCCGGTTGCTGCTGCCTCCATCACCTGCCACTCCCGGGTGGCCATGGAGGGGGTCTGGACCGAAGAGGCCTGGGCTTCAGACTCAAGTTCTAGCAAAGTATTTTGCTAATGCATATTTTGCAACCAGATATTTGTTGTTGTTTAGTTGTTTAGTTGTGTCTGACTCTTCATGACCCCATGGACCAGAGCACGCCAAGCACTCCTGTCTTCCACTGCCTCCCGCAGTTTGGTCAGACTCATGTTTGTAGCTTCGAGAACACTGTCCAACCATCTCGTCCTCTGTCGTCCCCTTCTCCTTGTGCCCTTCATCTTTCCCAACATCAGGGTTTTTTCCAGGGAGTCTTCTCTTCTCATGAGGTGGCCAAAGTATTGGAGCCTCAGCTTCACGATCTGTCCTTCCAGTGAGCAAGCTATTAAGATGATCATAATATTAGAACTAGGCATCACTCAGTGAAATTGACTTTTTCAAGGTAAGCGTAAACTTAACAGATCGATTTACATGGTGATGCCCATTAGCTTAGATTACATAAATGGATGGAGCATAGAGATGTCAGTGGCTGTCTTGATAAAAAAATAGTGCTTCCACGTACAGAGACAGGTATTGTTGTATTGTAGTTCCCATTAGCACCAGCCAGCATGGCTGCTGGTCAGGTAATTGGGGTTGTAGTCCAGTAACATCTGAATGACTGCAGATTCCCCACACTTATAATGCCCATGATGCCAAGCGCCGCTGAGGTGTCCTCTTTTTTGCTCTTCAAAATAAGGCAAACCTAATATTGCCCCAGTGCATGAGTACTTCCTAAGCCCTCCAACCTCCCCTTCTCCATCTTCAGCTTGCCCTGATATGTACCAGTTGTGCCTGCACCCCCCACAGGTTCCTCTTCCCCCTCCCTGTTGTCCTGCCAGTTCATGACATTGAGGGTGACGAGATCCAGCTCGCCATCAGTAAGAATCAGTCTCACACAGAGATGGGTTGAAGAATTCTGGCTGCCTCCGAGCTGCTGCAGCACAGCCTTTATTGTGTAAAGTCCGAAAGATACAAAATACAAGGAATGCAACTTGTTCTCAGCCAGCAGATAAGGACCATCGCACTAGACCACGCAGACGATCAGGCTATGCTTATGTGGGCCAATCATTAGGACAGCATGAGCTGTCCACGCGTTGATCATGCTCCAAGGATGCTTTTAGCTATGAAAGCACCCTGCAACTTTGCTCATGCTCTTATGTACAAGCAACCATTTTCCCACATGAGGGGCTAATTCTGGGATGTCCTACTTAAAGCAGGACAGTTGAGGGGTACAGAGAAGTACACCTTGAAAGGAAATGGATTAAAAATGTACCCTCTGGACCTTGATTCTACTTCCTTCTTATTCCCAAGCGATTCTGGGAACTGCAAGGGCTACAGACATACTTCACAAAGAAATAAAGTTGCAACCCTTGGCACCGTCTACCGAATCCCACCTACTTGTGCTGTGGACTTGTGGAAGCGTTGACGATGCACAAGCCTGATCTGTTTGTTTTATCTCAGCCCCACCAGTCATTGACTTTTATGAGGGTTGAATTTACACTCAGTTTAGAAGCCTGAGCAAAAATATTAGACCTGTCATTTTCCACTAGGGCTAATCCACTCTCATCAGGCACTGAATTGTGTTTGATCAGCCCCGGTTTCCTTTTGTGAGATCTAAAGAGCAGGCAGCTGAAATACTCGCCAAGAGGTACGGAATCGTAGCACCAAGCAACCTGCAGGGAACATGAAAGAAGGGAAAAGAGAGACACTAAAGAGAGAAAGGAAGATGGGAGAAAAACAAAGTGACATAAACGACAGGGGGCAAAAGATATCGACTAAAAAGGTGGGTTGAGCAGAGAATGTTCATCCATCTGTTACTCATTTTGGGGAACAAGCACAACAGCTCCAGAGTTCTCACTGTGCAGAGAAAGAAAAGCCAATGGCTCCTTGGGGGATGGTAGTCAAAATGATGAGAAAAGAGAGGCTCTGTGGGGCACGAGACATTTCAGAGTGTTTGAGTGACTGTGTGCAGGAAAAAGCAGTTAGGACAATACATCAGCATGGATTCTTGGCCTTGGTTCTTCCATTTCCTGTCCCCATATGCTCCACCCAGTGTTTGTCGTAGGCTTCAGCATCAAAGTCATTCACAGGCAGCCTTCTCCCCTAGGAGTCTGGGGGCAGAACTAACAAAACTGGTCTGCACTTTCCACTCCACCCACCATTGCCAAAACTCTTGTATGGAATGGCACTGGTCATGAGTTTACTTCCTAAAGGTAAAGGGACCCCTGACCATTAGGTCCAGTCATGTCCAACTCTGGGGTTGTGGCGCTCATCTCGCTTTATTGGCCGAGGGAGCCGGCGTACAGCTTCTGGGTCATGTGGCCAGCATAACTAAACCACTTCTGGCGAACCAGAGCAGCGCACGGAAATGCCATTTACCTTCCCACCAGAGCGGTACCTATTTATCTACTTGCACTTTGATGTGCTTTTGAACTGCTAGGTTGGCAGGAGCAGGGACTGAGCAACGGGAGCTCACCCCGTCACGGGGATTCAAACCACCGACCTTCTGATCGGCAAGTCCTAGGCTCTGTGGTTTAACCCACAGCGCCACCCGTGTCCCTGGAACTACTATAATTCACAAAGTGGGTGCTGTAAGGCAGTTGCTAGTATGCCACGAAAGAGCACGAAAATAAGAAGTAGGTACTTGTCTTAGCTCAAATCATTCTGTATGATGAATTGCTCTGGATTTACCAGGATGGGTGCATAGAATCATAGAATTGTAGAGATGGAAGGGATCCTGCGGGTCATAGAGTCCAGCCCCCTGCAATGCAGGAATCTCAATGAAAGCATCCGTTGCAGATGGTCATCCACCCTCTGCTTAAAATCCTCCAAGGAAGGAGAATCCATGACCTTCTAGGGGAATTTGTTCCTCTTACTGTCAGAAAGGTCCTCCTGATGTTTAGCCAGAATCTCCTTTCTTGTAATTTGAATCCTTAGGTTTGGGTTCTACCTTCCAGAGCAGGAGAAAACAAGCTTTGAACAGCCTTTTAGATATTTGAAGATGGCTATCACATCTCCTCTTTTCCAGACTAAACGTACTCAACTCCCTCAACTTGGTTTCCAGACTCTTGATCATCTTGGTTGCACATGTTCCAGCCTGTCAACATCCTCCTTAAACAGTAGCACCCAGAACTCCAGGTGTGATCTGACCAAGGCAGAATAGAGTGGTACTATTACTTCCCTTGATCTGAATACCATACTGCTGTTGATGCAGCCTAGAATATCATTAGCTTTTTTGCCGCTGCATCACACTGATGACTCATGTTAAGTTTGTGGTCTACTATGACCAGGTGTCTTTCATCTTATATTTGTGCATCTTCCTGCCTAAAGTGTAGAACCTTAAATCTGTCCCTGATTTTTGATTCTCAAATTGCTCTCCATCTGATCATGAAATTTTGCTTTAGGTGGAAAACATACCAGTAGTTTACAACTCTCTTTGTAGGCCTAATCAACTTTGCCCACAGCTGGAAGAGTTACTTTTATTCCCTTATAAAGCTGCTATATTACTTACATTTTATCCATTATATACATTAATTCTAAATTATTAAACTACTAAATCTCATCTGTTACTACACTTCAAATCCTGCATACGTTTTACCATAACCATTCTATTTTTTCAAATATTCCACAAAATATTTCCATTCTTCAAGATTCCCCCCCCCCCCATTTTGTTCTTTAATTCTCACAGTAGGTCTAGCCATCTCCGTGTCTCCATAAGCCAGTCTTCTTTTGTTGGGGCTTCTTTCTGTTTTTGCGTGTAGACTGTTCTTGCTGCCGTCATAGCACACAGAAACAAACAGTTCCTTCAGAAGTTCTGGTCCAATTATACCTAACAGAAAGGCCTCAGGTTTCTTGGGAATCATCACTTTAATCATTTTTTAAAAATTCATTATAAATAATTTCCCAATAACCTTTTGCCCTCTTGCAGGTCCACCACACATGAAAAGAAAAGTTCCATCTGACATTTTACACTTCCAAAAGATACTTAATTTACTTTTATACATTTTTGCAGTTTTATACGGTGTTAAATACCATCTATACATTCGTTTTTATAGCTGACAATGGCCCTAATAGTGAAAGTTTCATCCCTCCCCATCTTCACTTCTTTCCAAATCTTGACAGAATTATCTTCAAATAGATTACGGTTTCTGGCTGTCAACCAGACTCCCCAAAATTTCAGTTTTTTCACAACCTTAATGCTGCTTAATTCTTGAAGATTCTGTTTCATTTGTAATCTGGTGAATCGGGTTCACGTCTCCGCTCCTCCACATGCAGCTGCTGACCTTGGGCCAGTCACACTTCTCGGACGTCTCTCAGCCTCACACACCTCTCACAATGTTTGTTGTGGGGGAGGAAGGGAAAGGAGAATGTTAGCCGCTTTGAGACTCCTTCGGGTAGTGGTAAAGCAGAATATCAAATCCAAACTCTTCTTCCTTTTCTCCTTCTCCTCCTCCTCCTCCTCCTCCTGGCGTGCTGTAAATACCTAGGTTGCTTCCATGTTTCATTTAAAACAAGCTGGGAGGTTCCTTCTCAGGCAAAATGAGAAATGCCAAAAGTAGTGATGCCACCAAGAATAAAAATGCTTTAAAATATATCTTTTTGCTTTCTCTTGGCCCTTTTATCCTTATATCTGCTCAGCATTTGATGTCTTGTCTCCACCTCCATTCTAACCCTCTCCCCTCACAACCCTCTATTTCTGAGTTTGTCTTATTAGGCCAGTAATTCTCAACCTGTGTACCAAAACACTCTAGCGTACCACAAGAGAGAAATAAATTGAACATTTAAAGACTCCTCTCAGCCCAAAGGATTCACCCAGAAGATTCAACTCTGTATGATTCATTGCTGTGGTTCTGGCTTTGCCTTTGCTAGTGACAAGTAACCACTCCTGGGTTTGGAACATAGGAGACTGCCTTTTTCTAGCACAGTTGACTATTTCTTCATCTAACCCAGTGTTGTCTGCTCTGACTGGCAGCAGCTGAGTCTTTCCCATCCTTTTTCACTGAAGAAGCCAGGTTGTGGACCCAGAATCCATATGTTCTACAATGCAGCTACAATCAGTCAGTAGGTGATGGGGAAAGTGGCCTTCACTTCTTCCTTAGGGTCTGGAGGTCACGTTCAGTTTGGGGAAATAAGGTTAGCTTGAGTCAATCTGACACAAGAGCATCAGTAACAGATGAAGTGGGGAAGTAGGAGAGCTGGACAGTCCAACTCAGGGGGCCTTTTGCAAATAATACAGAAATACTTACCTTTGACTAACTAGTTCTAATCAGTAATCAAGGACAATGAACCATTATTGAGTCTGTATTGACAGGAGCCTTGCTCAAACCTGGTTCCACAGAGTTGTCTATCTGACTTAATTCACTCCCCTCACACCCAGGGCCAGATTTAGGTTTGACAAGGCCCTAAGCTACTGAAGATAATGGGGCCTTTTATATGTCCAGCTATCCTTTGTCAACAACAAATTGTCACTGCTTTTTGTGTTCAATATATGCTATATGGTGATTTATGGACCTAATAGGTATCTAAAGCCATTTGCACATAACAAAATATGTATTTTATCAAAGTAATTGTTGAACTGAAATACAATTAAGAAGAAGTATATTAATAGTGAAATGGGGGGGGGCAAGAGAGTGGGGCTTAGCTTATACGTAAATCCAGCTTATACGTAAATCCAGCCCTGCTCACACCTAAATGGGAACTTCTCCCTTATTTTTTTTTAAATGCTCACCCCAGTATGTCTGTGGAACAATAGTCCTTCTAATCTTTTGCTCCTCACTCACTGCAAGCCTGCAGATTAGAAAGAAAGCCCATCTACCTGAGTATTGAGAGGTATAAATGAGGCCCATGAAGTACGCTTTGTATAGCTCTTTGGAAATCTTGCCTTATTCAGGCTGGTCCTGCTATCAAAAGTGAATGAAAAAATTTCCCGTTCCAGCCATCGATTTCAACAGCAGAAAAAAGTACAGTCGTATCTATGCCTTGAAACAACATCAAAATACATAATTCTGCAATCAACCTTTTGTTGTTTGTGGTGCTGTGACACTTGGGTTAGAAATGAAAGTGCTTATTTATTGTTGCAACAGTCGCCACCATTTTCTCATCCATTGTATTTATTGGGAAATTATCTTCAATCTGAATCGCTGACCAAAATGATACCTAATTATGTGGAACGGCTCACAAGTGCCCTTTTTACCTTCACCAGCCCCTTTCTTCCTCTTCCCCGGTCTGCTTATTCCACCCTTCCTCCAAGGCCATCCAAGCTGTGTGCAGGGCTCCGCCAACTTTTAAAACTTCACAGCAAGTGGAGAAATAGATTAGCATATCAGTCGTTCCAAGGACAACCAGGAAGTTTTCTGGTGGAGTGGGAGTTCGAAATCTCTTCTCTCCACTCTGAAGTCCCAACACTCATTCCACTGTTCCACATTGTCTTCTCAGCGTGCTTCATTGCTCAAAGGAAACTGAGAGTTCTCCAAACGTATACCTTTTATTCTCACAAGAGATTAGGCTGAGAAACAGTGATGAATATTATGACTGAGTAGGAAATTCTGTGGTCCATGCAGAGTCCATATGCTGGTCCGACTACACTGGTTGCCAATTAGTTTCCGGGTCCAATTCAGAGTGTTGGTTTTGACCTATGAAGCCTTAAAGAGCTCAGGACCACAATACTTCAAGGATCACCTCTCCCTATACGAACCGACCCGAACCCTGCGATCATCATCTGGGGTCCTTCTTCATGTGCCTCCCCGACAAGAGGTCCGGAGGGTGGCTCCCTGTTTGTAGAATGCTCTCTCCAGGGAGGCTCAGGTGGCGCTGTGGTCTAAACCATAAAGCCAAGGGCTTGCCGACCAGAAGGTTGGTGGTTCGAATCCCCCTGACGGAGTGAGCTCCCGTTGCTCGGTCCCTGCTCCTGCCAACCTAGCAGTTTGAAAGCACGTCAAAGTGCAAGTAGATAAATAGGTACCACTCTGGCGGGAAGGTAAACGGTGTTTCTGTGTGCTGTTCTGGTTTCGCCAGAAGCGGCTTAGTCATGCTGGCCACATGACCCAGAAAAACTGTCTGAGGACAAACGCTCGCTCCTTCGGCCAGTAAAGCGAGATGAGCGCCGCAACCCCAGAGTCGGACTTAACGGTCAGAGGTCCTTTAACTTTAGGGCTGGGCGGTGTGAGGTTTTCAACACTGTGATATATCACCAGTCAAACATTGCAATCTGGCAATACATCACAATGTTGAAACAACAAGCTGCATTGCCCCCAGCCTGCGAGGGTGAAACTACCGCTGGGTGAGGCACTGGGGTTCACTTACCTGGGGGCAGGAGCAGTTTAGAGTAGCAAAGGGAGGAATAAGCTGCATTGGCCCAGCAACAGCTTGGCCCTCCCTCTGCGGTTGAGGGGCAGAGCATGTTGGTGGCTTCACCCAGCAGTATATTGTGGGTGGAACTGCCGCTACTCCTGAATCCCTCTGTTTCCAGTGGCCCAATGTTGAAATCGGCGTTGCTGGCTGAGTGGCTCAGGAACGGCGTGTGTTTCATCGATATACAGCTAAGTGAAGCCACCATCACAGTCTGGCCCTCATATCGGTCCTAACCCTTTCATACAGACTTTTTAAAAACAAACAAACTCCTCAAATGCATAACAGATTAATGCAGAAATGTGACCAAATGGACTTATGAACACATACAAAATTGCCTAGAAATAGGCTAGTGTATCCATTTGTGGGGTCTGGGATTGCTGCTGCTAGTTGGATTTCTTCGTTTCGCAATGTTGACGTTGTTGGTGCTTTGTAGGCAATAGATAGCCTCCTTCATGAGGCCCAGGGGACTGACAGATCCTCATGAACCTTTCATTGCAGAGTTGGGGTTAGATCACTCTACACCCATGAGGCCTCTGAAGTTTAGAAAGCCACTTGGCTTTGCTGGTGTAGAGGCAGCTCCCCTGAGTTGGATTCACGGTCAGTGGAGTAAATGGTTTTTGAGCTTGTTAGCTCCCTTGAGGGTTCTGTCACAGACCTGAGAGGCAGGCTAAACCTACTAACTAATACTTGTGGTGAGCCTGGATAGTCTAGACTGGATTATGAGAAGTACAGATTGTTCTAGGGTGGTTTGGTGAGTGACAGGCATTGGAAAACAGCAAAACAGAACTGTAGAATCACAGAATAATCAAATTGTAGAGTTGGAAGGGACCCCAGGGGCCATCTAGTCTGACCCCCTGCAATGCAGGAGGCATCTTTCACCCAACGTTAGACTCGAACTCACAACACTGAGATTAAGAGTCTCATGCTATACCGACTGAGCTACACCAGTGTAAAAAATTAATTTATTACACTTGCATCTCCAAAGCTACTACCCTCAACCACCTGGAATGCTCATGCTCTCTTGAACAACTCTGTTTTTTTCTCGCTTATGGCTGAAATCCCTTCCTTTGGACACCTAGGTTGGATGATGGATGAATTATCTTCACATTGATTCAGAATCCAGCCAGAAATTACAAGTATAACAAGAATGCTAAAAAGGAAAAAGGGGAAAGGAGGGGGTTATTGTGCTAGAGGTTGACTCATAATGGTGGCTGCACCTTATAATTTTCAGCTGCCCTTCAAAATATCTTGTGTTTTTTGTGTGAGTCATGGGCTGTAATTATACCTCAGCCAGAGCTGTACCAATGTCACCACAGGATAACACACAACTTTTCAGAGAACTGTGGGCAAGTCTTTTGAAGTTCTGAAGTTGTGGGAACAAGATTTAAACTGGGGTGGGCAGAAGACAGACTGGGATCTCCTGGTAGATGGATGGATTGGGGGGGCAGAAATTTGGAATGTGTTTATCACTCATAATTGTTTAACCGTAGCAACAACTTTACTAAATTAGGCTGCTGAGGTGAGGAAAGCTATCCGGGAGTGGACTTTGGTATGAAAAGAGTGTGAGCACAGCTCTAAAAACAAATTCCTAGTCTCAGAAGTACCTTGCTCTTTAATTCTAACTATATATCTTTTGCACCTGGCCCTAGCTGGTAGATCTTGGGGTTCAAGTAAAATATTCGATCTAAGAAGCCTGAAGTCTGCCCACTCCTGACATGCAATCCCTGAGCATGGCTGGTCAGCACAACTGACCTATAGCTTAGGCACAATCCTTTTATGTACCTCCTGTTAGCCCTTCCCAAAGGGATGCGGGTGGCGCTGTGGGTTAAACCACAGAGCCTAGGACTTGCCGATCAGAAGGTCGGCGGTTCGAATCCCTGCAACCGGGTGAGCTCCCGTTGCTCGGTCCCTGCTCCTGCCCACCTAGCAGTTCGAAAGCACGTCAAAGTGCAAGTAGATAAATAGGTACTGCTCTGGTGAGAAGGTAAACGGTGTTTCTGTGCACTGCTCTGGTTCGCCAGAAGCGGCTTAGTCATGCTGGCCACATGACCTGGAAGCTGCACGCCGGCTCCCTCGGCTAGTAAAGCAAGATGAGTGCCGCAACCCCAGAGTCGTCTGCGACTGGACCTAATGGTCAGGGGTCCATTTACCGTTTAACCTCTAGCTTCTCACCTTATGGTGAGGCCAGTGCCGGATTTACATATAAGCTAAACAAGCTGTAGTTTAGGGCCCCACTCTCTTGCAGCTCCCATAAAATTTGAAGGGGAAAAACCTGGATGTACATTTCCTAAGATAAAAAACAAATAAAATAAAATCTACATACAGCAACAATGGCAAATGGCTTTAGGTACCTATTAGGTTCATAAATTACCATATAGCATATATTGAACACAAAAAACAACCACAAATTGTTGTTGACAAAGGACAGCTGGACATATAAAGGGCCCCATTACCTTCAGTAGCTTAGGGCCTCCTCAAACCTAAATCCGGCCCTGGGTGAAGCCAAAAGCTTTCTTCTTCTTAATGTAAATGACATTAGCCACAATCCACATCTGTCCTGCTGTTCCTTGAGAAATACTGTGTTTAGATTGCGTTTCCCCCCAAACCAGCTTTGATATAATTTGAAAATGCAAGCCATAGGAAGACATCCATGTTCCCTCTCCACGCACTGGTGTAGACAGACAGCCAGTGAATTGGAAACACATCCAGTTTCCTGTCTGTGAGGCAGGATGGGGAAATGACCTCACTGAGTTTTGAAACTGGTAATGTGTATTGACTTTAAAAGCAAACTAGATGCTTTTGCTGTTACATATGGTCAAGCTACATTTGCTGGAATTCCCTCTTCTGTACAACTACAGTCAAACCTTGGTTCCCAAATGCCTCCGTTTTGGAACGTTTTGGCTCCCGAATGCTGAAAGCCTGGAAGTAAATGCTCCAGGTTTGGAACGTTTTTCGGAAATTAAATGTCTGACACATCTTCCACTTGAGTGCAAGAAGCTCTTGCAACCAATCAGAAGCCATGCCTTGGTTGCTGAACATTTCAGAAGTTGAACAGTCTTCCAGAACGGATTACGTTCGACAACCGAGGTTTGACCGTATTAAAGGTGCTGAAAGAAACCTGTCTTTTTCTTCATCTGCACACCCTAGCGATTAGATCTGCAGTGAAAACAGAGAGACTGGCATATCTATCTCTGTTTGTTTGTTTGTTTGTTTGTTTGTTTGTTTGTTTGTGATGCAATAAACATGTTAAATGGGGAGAGGGGGAATAGTGAATAAGTTGAAGGCTGTAATGTAGAATCTCTTGCATTGAAAATTTAATTGCTACAGTATAAGTGTGGGAGTGTCCATTATTAATCAGTTTGGGGTTGGTTTTTTTGCAAGCCTAAGTTCCTATTCAGGGTTACTGTAAGAAACCTCATCACTGATACAAGTGAATGAAAGAGTCTGGGAAGTCCCATGGCCTGGCATCCCACCCATGTGGGACTTAGCATGCTATGTGCTGGACTCCATTGAGAAATATCTCTGCTGTGTTTACTTACCTCAAAGTTGCCTGAAGGGTGTTGAGGAGCTCCTTCCTTGGGTGCCACAGCAAACCATCTGTGGTGGAGAGTCACTCACTCTGTCCTGTCTTGTGTTTGGCTGCTATTGCGTGCTGTCAGCTCATGTGCAATTATGAGGTGAAATATTGTGAGGTGTGTACTCTTCTCTTATCCAAACCTTTGGTTGAGTGAGTATCTCCTGTCTTCCTTTGTGCACTGCTGTTCTGGTCTTCTGCTCTGTTGCTTTGTCACTGCTTGACTTGTGCTTTCATTTCATGGTTTTAATGTAGTTGTTTCCAGTTCTGACATTTTTTGTAACTTCTCCTGAGCCATTTGGTGACGAAGAAAGAAAGAAAGAAAGAAAGAAAGAAAGAAAGAAAGAAAGAAAGAAAGAAAGAAAGAAAGAAAGAAAGAAAAAGCTTTCATGGTTTCTGTGGTTTTGTTTTTCTCCAGGCCATGGCCATATACCATATTCCAACGTGGATTTGATTTGGTGCTGGGAGAACAACCTTCTGACAAGATATTCAGGTAAGGTCCCGTCCCCCCATGCAGCCATAGTGACCAGTCATCTATATTATCCCTCCTTGTTCTCTGCTGTTCCTTCTCCCTTTCCTGCCTCAGCATATAGTAGGAAAATGCCATTTCAGGTAGAGTAGCACCAAATATTCACAAGTGAATATTTTCAGCATGAAAGGGGCGAGCTACTGGGGAGAGAAAAAACATGTCTGACAATCCTCTCTCCTTGTGCACACAACCACACAGCCCTATTTGGCAACACCGTTTATGTCTTGAAACCCAACTTCTTCCTATGAACTGTGACTTTTCTGCTTAACCAATGAGATATGGCTTGGAGGTGACATAGCTGAATGCAGCAAAGCTAGCTCAGAGTGAATCCAGGCATTGGCCCTTCAACCACAGATGCTGTCGGCAGAGTCTTGCAGGCAGAAGTGTTCCTCAGCACCTCTTCCTGGAGATATTTAACTCTAGATGCCAGTCACTGAACAGGGAACATTACACAAGCAAAGCAAGTGTCCTGCCAACTGAGTCATAACCTGCTAGAGAATTGCATCTAGATTCATGTCCGCAATGAATGCTTCTTCTTCTTTTTTTGCATTCTTGGGCCACGTATCCAACTGGTTTCCTCTCTCTGAATCCAGATTCACCTATACTCTTGGGGAAGGGATGTGGCTGCCGTTGAGCAAGAGCTTTGTCATCCCACCTGCTGAACTGGCCATCAACCCATCAGCCAAGTGCAAAACAGACATGACAGTGATGGAGGATGCTGTGGAGGTCAGGTACGTGCTTGTTCTAAGCTTGAGAACAATCAAAGGGTCGCTCAGGTTTCAGGAAGCCGTTTCCCCACCCTAGTAGCTCCTACGATTTCTTCCTCTCTGCACTCTCATGCTTAGAGTTCTCTCCCAGGACACCTGAGTGGCTCCACTTCTCTCTCTTCCTCTTCCCTTGAGACACCTCTGGTACAGGACAGCAGCCCAGGGCACATTCGGTAGACGACACACTTACCATTTGGGCAACAGATTGAGAACTATTTCTCTTTTAGTAAGGGCTACCGCCCCTGCTTGCATTACTTGCCAGCCCCACCAACCCTGCCATACTCCTCTGGTCATGCCAAACCCTCTCCTTTTACAGCTCAGCAAAGCCTCCTCTCCCTTTACGCATGACCCTCCAAAAACCTGCAGCAGGCCAGGGGGCAGGGCAGAGGAAAGGGGGAGAGGCTTTACTTGCCTGCAAAAGGAAATAAGTGGGGCAGGGCGAGGGGCAGAGGACAAATGAACCCCACCGCACTCATCCACCCCTGCTTCTGCTGGAGTGATGCCAGCTTGGCTGTTGCACCCTTCTCATGCCGCTTTCCCCAGATCCAAGACTTGCCGGGCTCGTGCGAGGCTGGGACTGAAGGGTGCACAGTTGCTGCGTCCCCACAGCACCCTGGCAAGGCTCAGATTTGGGGAGGGAAGCACGAGAAGAAGAAGAGTTTGGATTTGGTATCCCGCTTTATCACTACCTGAAGGAGTCTCAAAGCGGCTAACATTCTCCTTTCCCTTCCTCCCCCACAACAAACACTCTGTGAGGTGAGTGGGGCTGAGAAACTTCAGAGAAGTGTGACTAGCCCTAGGTCACCCAGCAGCTGCATGTGGAGGAGCTGGGAAGCGAACCCGGTTCACCAGATTACGAGTCTACCACTCTGAACCACTACACCACACTGGCTCTCTTCTCTTCCAGAGAAGGATGCAAGAGGCAAGTGCCCCTCGCCAGCAAAGGCAAAGCTAGGGCATGGCTGCCCCCTCTGCCAGCAGCCTTGCAAGGCTGGGATCCAGAGAGGGTGGTGCCTCCTACACACTCATGCAAGGGAGAGCGCAGCCAGCCAACAGCACCTGGTGGGTGCAGAGCAGGCACCCCCATTCCAGTGCCTCCAGTGCATCCTGGCCCTGTGCTCCTCTCCATGAGCTTTGGTTCCTCCAACCCTGGGAGAGGAGCTCTGGGCTGTGCCACACTGGGGGCGCCTGCTTCACACCCCTTCCAGAAGCCATGGTCGGGGGCCCTCGGGCAACCATATGCTGCACCACTGAAAGAAGGAAGCCTGAATTTTTAAACGCGTCCTTTCCCCTCTCCACCCTACAGCAGCAGTGGAAAGAAACCCCTTTCCCCCCTTCCTTTCCTCACCACCGCTGCCCCACGAAGAGGGAGAAAGAAGCTTGCCTTGTGAAATGCTCCTCTCTCCTTCCTCCAGTTGTGCCCACAGTGGTAGACGGACAAAAGGGATGCTCCCTTTCCTTGGCTCCTCTCTCTGCCCATCTCCAGTGGCAGCAGCAAGAGGGGTGCTTGCAAAGCCCTCCCTGCTAGGGTGTGATGAAGGTGTCAGTTTTCAAATTCCCCAATATGAGGGTGCTTAAAATTTTTGACATGACTTGGGAAGTCAAAAGATATTTTGGTTAAATTTATATAATTTAGCTTTGCGTGGTAAGTAAAGTGTGTGTAAAATTGCATATAAATCATTAAAAACCATTGCCAAGTACTTGCAGTTATGTCATATATTAATATTATTGTACATTGTTGTTGTTGTTGTTTAGCATTACCTGACATTCCCTGAAGGTAAAATTAAAATTCTTTGGTTTTCTGAAAGTAAGTTTACGTGCTTCTTCTTCGATCACAGTCTTGCCAAGCTAAATGTTGTCCAATCACAAAACTAATAGCAGATTTGAATTCCTCACACCCCAAAACATATTTTTAAGAAGAAGAAGAGTTTGGATTTGATATCCCGCTTTATCACTACCTGAGGGAGTCTCAAAGCAGCCAACAATCTCCTTGCCCTTCCTCCCCCACAACAAACCCTCTGTGAGGTGAGTGGGGCTGAGAGACTTCAAAGAAGTGTGACTAGCCCAAGGTCACCCAGCAGCTGCATGTGGAGGAGCGGGGAATCGAACCCGGTTCACCAGATTACGAGTCTACCACTCTTAACCACTATACCACACTACACCACACTAGACCACTAAGACCCCTCACTGAAGAAATTTGCAAAAATTGAGTTCCAGCACATAAAATGATATGCCCTTCCCTGGCTCCCTCAGGTTTTGGTTTCTGCCTCCTCACTCATGTACCTGTCCACCTCTTTGCCCAAACCGCAGCCCCTTTCCCTTTTCAGCTGAGCTGCACCAGGGCCAGTCACTGAGGATCCAGCAGGGCAGGCTGGAGCAGTTGCCCAGCGGCACACATGCTGTGCTGATGCTTGCCTCCTCATGTTCCATATGCCCAAATGGTGACATTGGTGTGCCAGTGGAGCAGGGGGGCTGCTGGGGACCCTGCCCTGCCCTGGATGTTCCTCTGTAGCTCACCTGTGAGCTGCCCGCTCCCCACAATGCTCACCTGGGCTCACCTGCCTGGGATGCCCACCTGATCCATCATCATGCTGCAGTCCACATGACCACCTATCTCCACCCACACAAACTGCAGCATGACTATGCATGCACACAAATTAACAAAAATAAATACAAATATATAAAATAAAATAAAGGGGCATGGTGCATCAAAACACCTATCCCCCATGCAAATGGGGCATTGCCTGTACTAAGAAATTGGTACTTAATTAGTAGTTAATGCCTACTACATTAATTGGTTGTATTCCAGTTTTCAAGCTACCAATGGTCTGCAGAAATGGTCACCTGCACACCACCACAAAGAACTCACATCATCTGCATCTACCCTGTCTCTGTGCTCAGTCATACTTTAGCAGAGACACACAGCTCCATGTATTAAGCCACTTTAATACTCTCCTGCTAAGCATAGTAGGCCTTCCAGATGTTGTTGGCCAATGGCCAGGGATGATGGGATTTGTAGTCCAGCACCATCTGCTCTAAAGCTCATAGAACACTCATGTGCTGCAACGAATAGTAATATTAAAACAATGAATATTAACAATAGTATTTTTCTCCCTTGCAGGGAAGAACTGATGACTTCCTCCTCTTTTGACAACCTGGAAGTTCTTCTGGATTCATTTGGGCCAGTTCGGGACTGCTCCAAGGACAATGGTGGCTGCAGCAAGAACTTCCGCTGCATTGCAGATCGGAAATTGGATTCTACGGGTTGTATGGTTCGTGTACTTTTTATTGAGAGGGATGCAGCTGCCTCTTGGGAAAGTGGGATTGCAAAGATAAATGTCTGCTTGCACACATGGTTTATTTGGGGTTTCAATGTATTTGTTTGGCGTATTAGAAACCAGAACAATACGTTTGGCACCAGATTGGCTGCAGGAGTTGCTGGAAGGATATATTGAAAGCGCCATTCATCCAGTCATCTTAGGGACTCCATTCCGGATTTGTGTAGGGTTTAATCCTTAGCCTTTTCTTCTCCCGAAGAAATCCCACAAGGCAACGGACAAAGCCCCATATGTTTGTATTATCTTTCAGCTCTGTGGCTGTTCTTTGTCTCCCGTCTCCTACAGTTTCCCCATTTTATGCCCACCTTCCCCCTTATGCAAGACAAATATAGACTTGACACACTGCCTTGGCCACACCTGGTAGGAAGCTGGCATAACACTTGACTTCCTAATGAGTACGATGCACACTCCTTCTGTATGTTACACGCTCTTGCAACTACAAGTTTGCCACCTTCACACTTCACTTTTTTAGGAATACACGTAAAACATCTTTGATGTACATTTGTGTATTTTTTAATGTGTGAAGAAGTCCTTCGATGAATTAGCGTGGGTGCCAAAGGGAATGGATTAGTCATACTCTTTGTTGGTACAATCTACTCAGTAGCTATTTAAACATTATCAAAATTCCCCTGGAGCTGCGGAGATGGTATTCTTTCTAATAAGTGAATGTGGAAGAGACAGGGTTGGGTGAGCCACCAAAACATGAGGACACAATAAACAACCTAGGTAAGTGGGAGCTCCATTTTCTACTTGAGTGGTGTGTTGCCTGCCCCAGCTGCTCCATTGAGCAAGTGCTTTTGCACATGCAAACCCAGCGTTCAGGGTGTTGAGGTTGGGATGTGGGGCTGAGGAGTTGTCTGCTTTGCCAGGTGTTTTGGTGAGAGGTAGGACTCCTCCCCCTGGAGTGAAGAAGAAAAGCTTTAGTGGGCCCTGCCTGTTCCTTCCACTAGGAGGAGTCATCCCTAAGAGGAATGTCATCAATCATTCCCCAGAAACAGAAATTCACAGCAAGACATTTTTCTGGTCCTTGCTCTTTTTATCTCAATTTCTATCATGCCCTGTGACACAAGACTCAAGAGTAAGTTGAAATAAACAAACCACAAAAATGGAAGAACTCCTGTTTCGAAAGCTAGCCAGGAATGTGCTTTTGCAAACTTCCCAGATGAAAAGTTCAGAAAGTATTAGGGTGCAGCCTCTGTATTCATCCTTACTGCTCAAATTTGGAGAAACGATTCTGGGGTCAAGAATGTGCAATGAGTTATTATTAGAGATGAGCAGAGCATATATGAAGCTCTTTGAATGCTCTCAACCTCTGTGCAGATGCTTACCATTATTTCTTGACAGCTGCACGAGAAACAGAAATTCGGCAGGTGTGACTTACCTTACAGGTACTCTTCTGTGCCTTCCAGACCTTCAGAAGCCTCTGATGGCAAGAGAGGCAGCAACACTCATATCAAGCTATTTCACTGTATTGTGTTATTGTTCTTAGCTAACTTGTTATAAGTTGCCTTGAAAATAAATTTTATAAATGATCATAACACAAACAAACAAAAACAAATAAATATAAGGCCAAATTTGATAGGCCACAGTCAGTGATGACTTGATCTGTGGAGGACTCTGGCCTGAGACAGGTTTCCTTTTTTAAATTCCTTGTCCCCTGGAAGCTGAATGTACCACATTATGCATTAGCTGGGAGAGATTATGTGCACCCGTTCGAACAAGAAAGCCTTTCCTTAACTACCATGAAACCACAGAAAGTTCATGTGCACCTATGATTAGTGGGAGAACTTCTGGCTGAGAATGTGGTGGGTAGGTTCCATGCAGGCTTGGGCCCTGGCATCCCTATATTTATAAGGGAAGCTCCCACATGGGGTCGGGTCCTGACAACTTAATTCTCTGTCTCCAGAGTCCACTCTTCCTGCTGCCTCCGCCACTGTCTATCTACCAGCCCCCATTGCTCTGGAGGACATGCTTGCTAACTGTTCTGTGGCAGATGTTCCCTTCCTCCACCTCCTCACCTGCTCTCACGCCCCCACAGCCCATTTCACTGCACCCTTTTGCACAAGGGCTCCCAGGAGAGATAGGTGGAAAGCAATCCATCTGCTTCAAACTGCGCCCGTGAAGCTGCTGCACATGTCCCGTTGCTGATGCTCTTCCTCTGCACTGGGAGAGGCGTTGTGCCAAAGTTGGATGTGTGATGAATTGGGGGGGGGATCAGCAGGGGGAACACTTTCTGCACAGAGATATCTGAAATGACTGCTGACAGGGCCACTGCTGACAGCAGCAGCATGAGCAGAAGGAGTGAGCAAGGGAGTGAAGGAGAGGAAGAGAATGTCCCCATTTAATTCCACCTCCTCTGGCTTCACATCTTCAGGACATTTAATACATAGGTATGAATAAAATTGTGAAACACATAAAAACACAGTTCATTCACTTACAACAAAACATACAATATGATGATCCGTATATAAGATAAATCCACAAATAAAAACCTTCAGCAATTAATATAATCTCTTAAAGCAGCAGCAAAAAGTCCTTAAATGGATTAATGTCTGTTTTGCAATTCTGACACATATAATAAGAGCCCAACAAGGACTTATAAGTTTCCTGGTCTTGCTTTCCATCTCATGAATGCACAAAGGTGGTAAATTTTGCCACCACAGCCAAATGTTCTTTACAGTTAGTGCAACTTGAAAACAGCATACTTTGAGACATATTTTTTGTTGTTGTCAAAAGCACGGGTGAGAATTTTGCAGTGTCCAATTGTTCTTGCACACCACATGCTTAACTGCATGTCCTTCCCCATTTAAAGAGCAAATCTAATGTGCTTTCATATCATTGCTGGCTTCATGGCCTCTCCTCACTTTTTGGTTTCACTCCCCTTTTATTCCTCAAAGACTGTTTTCAAACCTGTTTCTTGTTTGGGATACTTGTCTGCAATGGCAAATGTGCAATTTTTTCCTTTAGGTAAAAAAAAAAAAGACAAACATTTGCAGTACCCTAATCATAGGAGGCGGGGACGCGGGTGGCACTGTGTTAAACCACCGAGCCTAGGACTTGCCGATCAGAAGGTCGGCGGTTCGAATCCCCGTGATGGGGTGAGCTCCCATTGCTCAGTCCCTTCTCCTGCCAATCTAGCAGTTCGAAAGCACGTCAAAGTGCAAGTAGATAAATAGGTACCGCTCTGGCGGAAAGGTAAACGGCGTTTCCATGCTCTGCTCTGGTTCGCCAGAAGCAGCTTACTCATGCTGGCCACATGACCCGGAAGCTGTACGCCGGCTCCCTTGGCCAGTAAAGCGAGATGAGCGCTGCAACCCCAGAGTCGGTCACAACTGGACCTAATGGTCAGGGTCCCTTTACCTTTTTAAACAGAATAGTTGATGTGCACTTTGCACAAGTTTTAAACGTTATTTCCATCTGAAGAAAATGATGAGGCAATGGGGAAGCAGCAGGGCGTGGCAACAAAGCAGAAGAGCATGTAATGGGGTGACCCCAACAGTGTAGTATCCAACACCCGAGCGTTGCAGATGCTGTAGTGTAGCAAACACATGATTTGCTGCTGAATGGTGCAGGTTACAAGGGAAAGTGCAGGGAGCGTCCCACTGAGGCGCCGTTGCCTTTTTATTGCTTATGCTACACGAACTTGAGATACAATCCACTAGCAAATACCTGCCCCTGGTCCATGTAAAAGAGTGGGAGCTACACAAGAGTATGACAGCAAATGGTTCCTGCTAATGGCCACAAAGGAGTCAAATCAATTTGAGGGAGGCGCACGCACACACACACACACACACACGTACCTCACTTGCCCACCCACTCCCAACTTGCTTGCACATCTGGTCAGACAGATGGGAAGCCAATGAGATGGGGATGGGTGCTGGGCAGGATCCCCAGGCTCCTCATTTGCCTGTTTGCCATCATCCTGAACATCTGGGCTTGCTCATCAAATGCCAGCATCGTAAAAACACCTAAAGTGCTCTTGTGCTTCAGCATTCCAGCTGGCACTGGAGGGGGAAGTGCGACATGGGGCAGGATGAGAGCCTAGTGAGCCCACAGGGGGCCGTTTGTTTTGGAAATTGCAGAATTAGTGTCAGCAAGCAACCTGTGACTTGTTGTGTGAGCTTCAGTCACCAGGACTGTGAGGGGGAAATCATTTCAGGAACAAATCCTCTGTTAACACCTCATGAGCCAAAATACATGAAGAAGGATAGAGAGCAGCTCATGACTCTTTCCACTGTGTGCCTCAAAGAGCTCCATTTGAAATAAGAACCTTCTTGACAGTATTTTCCCAGAGCTGGATAGCTCTTTAACTCACTGCATTCCAAGTTGTTATTGTGTTCCGTATCTCAATCCAAAAACTGAAACGAATTGGAAAGCCTAGGGAAACAGTCCCTGGATATCTGGGGACTCCTGATTCAGTTGTTTAGATGTCTGACCATGCTGGTAGCACCATGACCATTTTCTCAAGTAACCAGAGATGGATGCAGTTCAGAGTTCTCTGCAAGCACATTGTTCACCTAAAAACAACTGAAGTCAGTTAAAGGTTCAACTCTCTCATCAGTCCGCAGATGCAGAATCCCTGCAGGAACATGAGTCTATCCTGAATCCAGCTGTGTGTGTGTGTGTGTGTGTGTGTGTGTGCGTGCGCATGCACACACACAGATACCTCCTCACATCTAGCACATCCAATAGTTCCTGGGTAACTATGAAGAAAGCAGTAGCCTGGATGAGGGTGATGATGAATGGGGTGATTGCCTATTCACCCACCGAATAGAGGAGCACCTCCTCTGGATTGCACCGAGGCTAAGGAAGACACAGTGCCCAAGTTAGAGGAGATAGGAAGACTTAGCAAGAAGAAGAAGTGTTAAAACAGTTGAAGTGAGAAATAATGGAATAGAGCAAGCTACTCAGTCACATCAAATGAGAGAAAAGGGCCAATAGTTGCAGGTATTATTACAAAGATGAAAGCGATGAGATTTTACAACTGAGATTAGGAATGTAACACTAAGGTTATGAGCCTGGAGTGTGAATGGTATTGTGGAATTATCTAGTAGAAAGAATGGGGGAGAGGAGGAGCAAGAGGAAGGGTGGGGGGAAGCAGAATCGATTCCAAGAAATGAGAATCTAGGAAATAGCAGAGATGGCACTGCAGATCTTGCCACTGATTCAAACAAAAGAGAAATGGTGGGGTTCTAATTGAGTTTTTCTCACTAAACATGGTGCCTTGAACTGCCCAGATGGGAGATGCAGCGAAGTTTGTTTTTGTACAGTTGTTGTTGGAAGGCAGCCAGCGGAGGTGTGATTATGCTGTTGCGTGCCATTAACACAATTTTGTGTCGAGCGAAGCAGAAAACAAGAGCTCTGCAATCTCCCACCTCCTGTGTGTGGCTAAACTGGTTTGTGCTGTTGTGCTTTCTTGTCATGCTAGTGTCCGCCTGGTCTCAGCCCCATGAAAGATGGCACTGGCTGCTACGATCGCCACATTGGTGTGGACTGTTCGGACGGATTCAATGGTGGTTGCGAGCAGCTCTGCCTGCAGCAGATGGTGCCTTTGCCAGAAGATCCTGTTCTATACAATATCCTCATGTTCTGTGGGTGAGTTCCACAAACGTCTTTAGTATCTTCCAGGAATGTGGAACATCTTTTGTTGAACTTTATATTTGTGTGTTTGCAAGTCTGGCTGTGCTTATTTTTCTTTTCTCAGTATTAAGTGCACCATTTATAGCTGCTATGCTGCTAATCTACACTTCAAACTCCCTTTGTAGCACTCAGTTACTCCTGGATTTCTCTTCAAAGCAATAAGCTAGTGGTTATTCCATAGTAGCGCTGAGCATCTGAGTAACATGTCTCATTAGCACAAAAATTTTCACTTCTTCAACAGGGCTTTCCCCCTCTCCTCTCCTGGCATGCTCCCTAAATCTCTTCTGGGTCTCCCCCAACCCTCCAGGGCAGATATGGGGAGGGCATGGGGTGCACACAGGAGGAAGAGGGGGGAGAGTCCCATTGTGCAAGAGCAAATCCTTGTCCTGATGGGGCACGTTAGTTGGCTACTGCCCATAGTCCTTAATTAAGAAGTTGAAATAATGATAATATGGTAGCATTACACCTTGCTGTACAGAGTGTGTTCATTTGGTGAAATAACTGAATCTTGCAATGGCAGAGAAGGCTGGGTCACACCTTTAATATGCTGGGATGTCCTTGGAAGAATTCCCAGGAATTGGGAAGAGCCTGTTTCCCTCTTTCCATTCTGTTCACTGTGCCCCATGTTCTGCCATAAATGCAGGAAAAATCCTAAATTTTTCTAAGAATGAATTGACAAATATTGCCTATGTCCCTTCTTGCAGGCTACTGATGTGCCTAGGTGCAATGATCAAGAAAACAGGGGGATCTCACTGAGGGCATACCATTGTGTAGAGCAGGGCTTCCCAAACTTCGGTCCCCAGCTGTTTTTGAACTACAACTCCCATCATTCCTAGCTAGAGGACTAGTGGTCAGGGATGATGGGGGTTGTAGTCCAAGTTTGGGAAGCCGTGGTCTAGAGGGTTCCTTTTCCTGCTGTGATTCAATCAAAGTTGAAGCATGTTGAGATCCTGCAAGGGGGCAAGAGACGTGGCCTGAAAAACAGCAAATTGTGAAAGCTCCATGGCCTGAACAAAATTCAGAAATTTAATAAATTAGAAGAATGGTGCTTGCTAATTTATCAGCACTGCTCTGGAAATTAGATTTAGTAATATGGAATGCCAAAAGCCAGACAAATAGTTGGGAGGAGTAATTTCATACGTATCCTTTACCTGTAAAGTTCTGAGATGAGTGGGTTGTTTTCTGTCTATCTGAGGTATGGGAGTGACTCCCTCAGTCAGAGAGGCTGGAGAGGGTTATAAATAACACCACCTTAGGATGTGTCATTTTAGGAGGTGAAATTTATTCACTGAGGGGTCTTTTAAATATGGTTTATGGTGTGAGGAATTCAAATTTGCTATTATGTGATTGGAGAACATTTAGCTTGGTAAGTCTACGTTTGATTAACAAGCAAATAAACACACACTTTATTTACAGAGCAAAACTAAATTATATAAATTTAACCAAAATTCCCAAGTAATGTTACGACTTTTTAGCTCCTTTCATTTTTTTGGAATTTGAAAATCGAAAAATTTGACACACCCTAATACATCATGCATTACTTTCCTAAAGTTTTCTCAACATTTCATAGTAGACAGTTTGCCCGCATCTATCAATCTTTCCAATGCAACATGCTGGAAAAGCTGTGATTGAGTGTTTTGGTGTGCATTCTAAGTTTCATTCTCACTTCACATGAGGCAAAAGTGAGGTCCATATGAACTGATCATGCATCTTAGGACCAGTGCTTTTTTCTGGGTGTATTCAAGGTATTACGCAGTAATGGGACCTTTTTTCTAGAAGAAAAGCACTGGTTGGGACATGCCCTGGAATCATCTGCCTCATGCAGGAGTTTCTTAGCACACAAGTCAGTGTGGAAAGGGTTTGCTGGAGACATACTGCTGAGTTAGACCTATAGCGTTAACCTTTCTCACTCTCTAGCTGAATAGCATGATTTCATTTCTGAGATCGTCAGAGAGATCCTCCGACACAGTGTCTCACCACAGCGTTGCAGCAGCAAATTACTTGTGCATGGGTTCTTCTATTGTCGAAAGTACGCTTCCAGAGCCAGGCATCTTCCCTTCTACAGCTCTCACAGCAAGATGTAACCGTGTCCCTTGCATTCCCTCCCACGGCAGATGCATCGAAGATTACAAGCTAGGCATAGATGGACGATCATGCCAGTTAATCTCAGAGTCGTGTCCAGAGGGTGGCGACTGTGAAGAGAGCCGGGAGCTGCCCATGAACCAAACTCTCTTTGGGGAGATGTTCTATGGTTACAACAATCAAACTCGGGAGGTGGCACCTGGGCAGGTGCTGAAGGGGACCTTCAGGTGATGGATAAAGGCTTGCTGTTCTTTGAGTTGCCTATGCAGTGGTATCCATGTGTGTTGTGCTTTTACAGTATACACAAAACTGCAACGGGGGCTGCCTCTCAGTTCTTAGAATAAGCAGCTTCACAAAGGAGAGGGGAGTGAGAAAAGAGAGGGGTGGGAGGGAGGCAAATGTAGCAAGATGTGTGTCTTAGCCAGAGCAGGGCAGTTGCCCATAATTAGAGAAGCTTGTGGAGGAGTTCTGATGGGCAGAATAAGAATGGAGGCTGTGTATAAGAAACGTTTTAGGGAAAGAGCAATTTCCAGCGGAGAAGCGGAAACAGGGATGCTTAACCTCCCAGCCCCATCTGGTCTCTGCTCTAGCTGTTCTTCCTCAAGCATTGACACCACCACAAAAGAGGAGCTCATCTTCAATCAGAGAGCAGTCGGCAGTGCAGAGTTTTGCTCACTTGTTTGCAGGATGATGTATTCATGGCCTGCTCATTGCTGGTAGTGGCAATTCTCTTGGGATGGTATATGGTGGTGGCAGTGAGGTCAACGTGGCCCTGGAGGTGTGCATGCACCAACCTCACCCATCCCTGTGAATGGAGTATTGGCTCTTCCAGGAGGACACCACTGCCATTTCTGAGAGCTGGTTTGACAAGGGTTGCTTCATCTATGCTCTTATAGAGAGGGCTGCACTTCTCTTCTCTGTGTCTTTTGAACCAACCTTTCCTGTTGTTTTGCAGATTCTGAACTTGTCTCTCTTGGGTTTTTCCAGACAGAATAACTTTGCCCGTGGTTTGGAGCAGCAGTTGCCAGATGGGTTGGTGTTGGCCACTGTTCCGCTAGAGAACCAGTGCCAAGAGGAGCTCTCTGAGCCTACCCCTGACCCAGATTTCCTTACCGGTGAGTAATCCCAGTCAGAGTTCTTCCGTGTCCATCCAGCCTCTTGTCTAGTCTCAAAAGCTGCACAGGGGAGTATCAAGTTACTTCTTAAAATTTTGTTGTTTGCAATTTTGAGAATAGTGGAGGTGAGAAAGGTAGCAAAACATAATAACTGCATCAGAAATGCCTCTGAGAAATTTTATTTCATTGCTTTTTCCCTTTGGACATCCTTTTCTTGAAGTAGGTAATGTGGATAAGTGTAAGGGCAATATGATTTGAGTGGGTGTTCAGTGGGTATGTAGGAGAGAGATTCTATCCTCTTTTTGCTGATTGCATAAAACTTCAATAAAATGTAAATAATTAAAGAAACTGCTCTGCAGATGGTGCATGAGAAAGGAAGTAGTTTGATTCCTGCTGGCTGATCATAAGGGGTTTTTTGTTTTAAAAAGGAAATAAATGCTTGATTTTATTTACCAGTCTAAGCAGATCAGGCGTTACTCTGAATGTGCATGAGGGAGCAGAGGTGCTGAGTAAGGAGGTCCTCTGTTTTTTCCATAATCGCTTCAGAGACGAGATAGTCACTTTAATGTGGTCAGGACCTGAATGTGCTGAAGTAAATAGCAATTCAAAGGTACCAGGGCCTTCTCCGTTCTTCCAGGTACTCCGGAGGGGGCCTGTGTCAACCTCAAAGCCTAGACACAGGTGGTGACCATTTTGTGTAGGTCTAGTTGATGTGTGACCAAAACCACACAGGTCCTTTTGGACCTGGAAGAGGGCAGGAAGGGGGTATAACGAGGATGGGGTGGGCTTATGCATGCTCTGCCAATGTGCATGGGGGCCAGGAACAGAACCCCCACCTGTGCTGAGCACTCCTAAGGAGAGGGAACCTGTTAACTGCATGGAAATCTGTTGCTTCCACAAAGGACCAAGGGGAGTGCAGATGGTCTGACTTGTTGTAAGATGGCTCCCTATGTTCCATGTGGTGGTTGCCTTGTAACTTGCAGGCTGGACCTGAAGTTTGAGTGGGTTGGCAGCCTAATTCTCCCTATTCCAGTTTTCCTAGCAGTCACAGGTCCATTCCATCCCATTTTGTCATATTTTTTTGAAATATCATACTGAAAGTGCACATTTCAATTCTACACATTTTGAACACACTTTTTATATGAAATGCACATTTTTCAGTGCTTTCCCCCCATACTATAAATGTTTTGTATGCATAAAATATGTGAAGAGCAGTCCAGAATCTGTAGAAGTGCATAAACTGACTGAGAGCTGTGTTCAGATTTACAGGCAAGTGTTCATCCATAAGTTCATTTGTGCTGCATCTTTAGGCACTGGTCGGGGGTTTAAAGCACTGTATCTGAGTGGGTTTTTTTGTTTTTTGGTCCCAGCACTTGCCCCATGAAAACCACATTTTACCACTGAATCCAAGCAGATCTGACCATGACAAGGGACTGATGTCTATATCCCCCACTTTCAAATCACCTTCCTTGTGCTCAGTTGAGAAAACAAGGTCCAGAGATTGAGGCTTTCAGCACCCTTTTCCCGCTGCAGAGGTAGGGAACATATTAGGATGGTCCACCCTTGTAGGCTGATGGACCCAATAGGCTTCCAGATGGTTCTGGTGGATTTTCTGGCTGATACTACTGGTGCTCCTGTTGAAGCCCTGGGTGACCTCTGGAACATCCAAATGGTTCATGCCGTTGACAGGATCGCCCCTGAGCTCCTCTCCCACTTTGTGGAGCCTGCTAGGCTCCCTGTTACACTCCAGGGCTTAGGGCAAGGAAACAAGCTTGGAGACTGCTCAAACATGAGTGGTGGGAAACTTCAGTCGAATGCAATCAAATGCTGGTAAGGTGCAATAATCAAGGTTATCTAGTGGCATTGAAGGCACCAAAGGTACTTTGCTTCCTCCATTGCATCCTCGTTGTGCCTTCTGGCAGAGCTTTTCAAGGTAGTGCAGGGCCTGTTACAGTCTGGCCCAAAGGAGGTTGCAGAACTGACAGTAGCTTGCTGTGACTTTCTTGCAAAGCATTTTGAGGATAGAATCGCTCGCATCCACTGGGATCACAACCTCATTGTTACAACAGTTGAATCTCAAGGGGTGTCCAGAGCACGTTGTAGTCTTGTTGTGTTGGATGAATCAGAGAATCGTAGAATCGTAATGTTGAAAAGGATCCTAAGGGCTATCTAGTCCTACCCCCTGCAATGAAGGAATCTCAGCTGAGTTTCAGTTTGTAAGGCTTGAGATGTAGACAAGGTGCTTGGGTCAGTCAGGGTGACCACTTGTTCTCTGGACCCTTGCACCTCTTGGCTGATAAAAACTACCAAGGAACCAACAGCCGGGTAGGCCAGGGAGGTGATTAAAGCCTCCTACCAAGTGGGGGATGAGGGTGGCACTGTGGTCTAAACCACAGAGCCTAGGGCTTGCTGATCAGAAGGTCGGCAGTTCGAATCCCCGTGATGGAGTGAGCTCTCGTTGCTCGGTCCCTGCTCCTGCCAACCAAGCAGTTCGAAAGCACGTCAAAGTGCAAATAGATAAATAGGTACTGCTCCGGCGGGAAGATAAACAGCATTTCTGTGCACTGCTCTGGTTCGCCAGAAGCGGCTTAGTCATGCTGGCCACATGACCTGGAACCTGTCTGCGGACAAATGCCGGCTCCTTTGGCCTATAGCGTGAGATGAGCGTGCAACCCCAGAGTCGTCCGTGACTGGACCTAATGGTCAGGGGTCCCTTTACCTTTACCAAGTGGGGGTAGACCCTGCCTGCTTGAAGGAGGCAGTGGTAAAACCACTCCTCAAGAAGCATTATGTATTTTGTGCTCTCATTTTTATGTTGTGAACTGCCCTGTGATCTTTGGATGAAAGGTGGCATATAATAATAATAATAATAATAATAATAATAATAATAATAATAATAATAATAATTTCATGTACCATCTTTTTCAGGTGCAGTAATACCTTATCTCCTATCATGTTCCTCTATCTGTAGAAGCGGTTCAGTCAGGGCTCACTGCTTCAAAAACAACTGCCGCTACAAATTAGTAGGAATGAGATAATGAAATGAACTGGAGCAAGAACAGTGCAATAAGATCTTGCTCCTGAGGAAGGCAGCACTTGAAGTCCCATAGGATGTACTGTAATGAAGGCTTTGTTTCTGTGCAAGATTTCGGGGCTTTGCATCCCCCATCCTGCTGGTGGGTGTGCATATGTAGTAGACCAGGTACTGAAGGAGTCAGTGCTTCTGGAGAACGTAGGGGGTAGCTGCAGAAGGTGTGACATTCGGCAACTTGCCATACAACCCTGCCACAAGGGGCTGCTTTAGAGGAGAGGCTGAGCTGTTTTATGGGTGAGGGCCAGAGGGGGGCTCTGTGGAATGAATGTGGCGGCTCCCCGTTCAACATCGGCTCGAGGGACAGAGCATTGCCACTCGCCATCCAGCCCCTTTCTCCTCCCTTGCAGCTGGCATTCAGAAGCTCCTGAGTGCCTATGCCCACACCCCTTGGCATGGGTTGAGGCAGTGCCTGCCCCTTGGGAGCCCATGGGAAATGCCCAGCCTGCTGTGTGTGGAAGACAGCTCATTAAAAACGCAATTAGTGGAGAAATTAACGTGGTGGGGCCATGCCTTTGGGACAGGCCTCTTAGGAAAAGTGGGGGGGGGCAGAGAGTAGGGGGAGGCTTGTTATCTTCAGAAGTAGAGACTGGGCTGCAGAAAAGAAACAAGCAAAAGCAAGCTCCTTTCAAGTTGTGTTTTTAATTACCGTAGAGTTGCTGACCCACAGACCTTCCTTTAGTATAATTAGTGCTTCTCTTCCACCTCCACACCTTCCAGCCTCTCGCGCTGCCTCCCACTCACCCCTGTTCCCGCTCCTGCCCCACACCTGCCTCTGTATCTCTTGCAGTCTGAAGCAACATTTAATTAGGCATATTCTTGAATTAAGTGCTTTAACCAGTTTGGCTGCTTGAAAGCAACTGGGCTGCTGTTGCCCAGGAAATTGGGTGAAGGTGGACGGCCGTTATGTAGCACATTAATTGCTTTGCTCGCCCAGGAAAGGAGGTTTGTTAAGTCCAAAAGGTAAGCATTCTCCCAGGGGAGCAGCAGGGGGGAAAAGCATAACAGCCAACTAAAGAGGACTCACAGTGAGATACAGAAATCAGATTTGAGAATGCTGCTGTTTTTAATGAACCGTGGGGGCCTCACTTGTGCTTTTTTTCTGATGGTACTCACTGGTTCACAGTACCAGCACATTCCCACCACCACAGAGATGCTGGGGCATGAGCAAAGCCCCAGTGGAGCCTGACTGCTGTTGTCGCACCCCCAGGGCTGTCTGGGGTGCACGAGTCCCGCTCCCAGAAGAGCGTGAGAGTGAGTGGCATACGATGTGTGTCATACTTCCCCCGCTGTGCCCTGTGCCCGGTTGCTGGCTGTGTGCGTCCTGGTTGCCTAGCTGACCGCACTTGTGATGGACAGGGCGGGAGCCGTCAGTGAGTACTGGCACCTTTTCTTTCCTAGAAAAAAAGGCAATGAGCATCACTCTGAGAAACCCAAGAACTGCAAGTCAGGTTCTAGGGCACTGCAGGTTCTATGTGCTCTAGACCCATTCAGGTTCTATGTGCACTAGACCCATTCAGTTCTATTATTATATTTGTTTGTTTGTTTCTTTGTCCCTAGCCACCCTGGGTGACTTCCAACCAAGTACTAAAATACAGTGGTCTGTTAAACATTAAAAGCTTCCCTAAACAGGGCTGCCTTCAGATGTCTTCTAAAAGTCTGGTAGTTGTTCTTCTCTTTGACATCTGGTGGGAGGGCGTTCCACAGGGCAAGTGCCACTACCGAGAAGGCCCTCTGTGCACTAGACCCAGCAGCTTCACAGAGGGAGCATTTATGGAGGGAGACAGGCACAGCAGTAGCAGAGAAGAGGCAGGGAATGGGTTAAAAATGGCCACAACTTTTAATTGGTAATAGTCGATCGGGAGCTGGCACAGCATGGGGCAAGAATCCACCCACTGACGGAAGACATCACTCATGATCTGTTAGGTAAAGGTAAAGGGACCCCTGACCATTAGGTCCAGTCGTGACTGACTCCAGGGTTGCGGCGCTCATCTCACTTTATTGGCCGAGGGAGCCGGCGTACAACTTCTGGGTCATGTGGCCAGCATGACTAAGCCGCTTCTGGCGAACCAGAGCAGCACACGGAAATGCTGTTTACCTTCCTGCCGGAGCGGTACCTATTTATCTACTTGCACTTTGTTGTGCTTTTGAACTGCTAGGTTGGCAGGAGCAGGGACCGAGCAACGGGAGCTCACCCCGTCGCGGGGATTCAAACCGCCAACCTTCTGATCAGCAAGTCCTAGGCTCTGTGGTTTAACCCACAGTGCCACCCGCATCCCTTTTAGCCTGCCCCTAAGAGATCGCTTTCTGAAGCCTTTGTTCACATAAGCAAACAGGCACACCCTGGCAGAAATGGTTTGGTTTCCTTTGAGTCACAATAGTGCACAGAGTGGCCCTATAAGTGCTGGTTCTGGGGGTGGAGAGGAAAAAAGAGTTAGATAAAATCACTATAAATTGTTGTGGTTTTTCAGACGTTTAATCTGAAATCGAGCTGGGTTTGAATTTGTTGGTGTCTCTGGTAACTTCTCTCTCTTCCATCATGGATGTTGGCAAATCAGATTTTTAAAAGGCAAAATAATATTAGAATTGGAGCTGTCAAAAATGCACAAGGGAAACTGTTTTAATGCTCAGGAACCTAGCAAAGTTTTTGCAGATTTTTATATTATGGATGTATGCTCTTTATTATTTTATTAATACTCTTGCTGAATGTTGTAGCCATTGGATAGAACAATAAATTTATATATAATAATTGGTTTAAACCCAGCTCTGCTATGAGGAAGGCAAAAACCACACAATCCCAGGCCAATTTGGGCCCTGTGTAAAATTCCTCCTCAGCTCCATTAACAAGAAACCAGCATCCAAGGAGAGCTGGTGGGTGGACAAGTCATGGGGGCAGGAGCACCGGTGAAGCAGCAGACTGGGCTCCTGTTTATAGCTCGTCCACAGATCAAAGGAGAGCAAGTCTTCACTCTGGTCTGGAAGTCCACCCTGGGAGCCAGCCTAGGCTGCTGATTGGCTCTCAGAGCTGGCCTAGCTCCTGCTCTGCAGTGATGCCGCCAACCTGGAAATCAAACAACACTCTGCTGCCTGCCATGCCAGGAGCGCAATCTGGCCTGCCACAGAGATGTCAGCATGCTTGGACTTGATATAGTTGCTGGATATAGTTGAATATGAATTAGGTGAGCCCTAAGAGTGGTTTTTGACCGAAGACCAATTTATACATTTGGCACAATCACAGTTGGGGGAATTCTGAGCAGAGGTGGTGTGCTTATGTCCAAGCTTATATCTGAAAGGTCCAGCTCCCATATATGAACCTGCCTGGGAAGAGGGCCTTCTCGTGGCTACTCCCAGACTCTGGAACTCCCTCCCTGGAGAAGCTAGACTGGCTCCCTCCTTGTTGCCCTTCCTCAGGCAGGTGAAGACCTGCTTGTTCCAGTGGGCTTTGGGGAGCTGATTGCTTTTAATGAAAGGGCTGGTGCTGTGCTGTTTTTGTTGCAGTTATTGGTATGGTTTTAATAGATTTTATGCAAGTCTATGGTTTAAGTTCTATCAATGTTTAATAGTTGTTTAATTATTCCCACCCCCGTATGTTTTTAGCTGTTCGTATTTTGTATTAAGTCCTTGTTGGGGGAAAAGGCTGGGTATAAATAAATATACTATACTGGGTATAAATAAATATAAATATATTGATGCATTCTAAATACTTCATTATTGATGGGCAGCAGGGAGGGTGACATCCCTGTCCATCAAAAAGCAGCTGCCTTCTCAGCAAGCTAGAACGAAGTCTTCTTGGCATGCTTATTTCCTAATGGAAGTGGTGTGGGGCAATTTAAACTTGTAAATCTCCACCCGGGACAGTCTAGGGGGGAAACTTTACTTCTTGTTTCTGCTGAATGTGCAAACCAAATCACACAATGGGGCCAAACCTAGAATCATAGAATCATAGAGTTGGAAGAGACCACAAGGCCCATCAAGTCCAACCCCCTGCCAAGCAGGAAACACCATCAGAGCACTCCTGACATATGGTTGTCAAGCCTCTGCTTAAAGACCTCCAAAGAAGGAGACTCCACCACACTCCTTGGCAGCAAATTCCACTGTCGAACAGCACTTACTGTCAGGAAGTTCTTCCTAATGTTTAGGTGGAATCTTCTTTCTTGTAGTTTGGATCCATTGCTCCGTGTCCGCTTCTCTGGAGCAGCAGAAAACAACCTTTCTCCCTCCTCTATGTGACATCCTTTTATATATTTGAACATGGCTATCATATCACCCCTTAACCTCCTCTTCTCCAGGCTAAACATGCCCAGCTCCCTTAGCCGTTCAGGAGGAAATTCAGGAGGGGGTTGCTTTTTGTTCTTGTCTGCTGATTTCCTGTGCCTCCCCCAGTGACAAAGCCAAGCTTACCTGTTGTTTTGGTCACAGGGATGGTGAACTTCAGTGAGGTGTCTGGATACCCTCTGCTGCAACACTGGAAAGTGCGCTCCGTCATGTACCACGCCCAGCTCAACCAGCTAACAATCTCCCAAGGTAAGTGCTGCTTAGCCCAGTGAGTGGGGTGGATTGTGGGCTGCCACACTGCCTGAGACCCAGGAGGTGGAACTTGGGGATTTTTTGTCACATCAGTTAATTAAAGTATGGAATTGACTACCAGAATATGTGGCGGGAGCAAGAAGTTTGGATCAATTTTTAAAAATGGATGCACTCATGGAGGAGAGGTTCTTTAAGTCGCTTCAGGGCTCCTTTCGGTGTGGGAAGAGATGAATAAATTTAATAAAGTAGCAAGCTAAAATCACTATTATTTGTGCTGTGTACCCTCCATGTACAGAAGTTGGGCACCTCTGAGTGCCAGGCACCAGGGAGAGATGATGGAAAGGGGCTGTTGTCTTCACACCTTGCTTGTGAGCAAGTATCTCGTTCATTTTGGAGCAGAGAGTCCCTTGGTTTTCAAGGAGAGGTTTTTCCTGCGGGCTTTATATTTCTCTCCACCCACCTTCAACCTGCCCCTGAATTGCAGCTTGTTGTGCTTTGCAGCTTTTGGCAATGCCCTCCATTCCCTGGATGGAGCCACATCCCGAGGAGATTTTGTGGCCCTGCTGGACCACTTTGGCAACCACTTTATACAAGAAGCTGTCTATGGCTTTGAAGAGTCCTGCTCTATCTGGTATCCCAACAAGCAAGTCCAAAAACAGCTCTGGCTGGAATATGAAGATATCAGCAAAGGTAGGGGCTGTGATGGTCATTATCTTTTTGAAAACATACACCACGTAACTGTGGAGAAAGGCTGATAATCAGTGGCCTGCTAATGTGATAGAATTGGGTTGACACTACTCCATTGTCAGAAAAATTCTGCACTTGGAATAATTTATGCCTATTGCATCATTTGCAAAAGGTTGCTTAATCTGCACAATAAATTTTGATTGCAGTGTTTGTGTTTTAGTGGCTCTCAGGGGTTGTAAAGAATATGAGAGGAAGGGAAACGGTTGAAGGGCAGAAAGTAATTGGGCTGTGGTGCTGTGCAGGGTGGAGGAAAAGGTGAGGGAATGAACGATATCTGAACATTTCAATAGGTCCTGTCCTGTAAATGGACTACTTTCCTTTCATATATTTCCCTTACCATTTTGTGTTCTAGGAACTAAGGGTTTGTTTGTTTTTTAAAAAGTAGAAATTCCCAATGATGCTATAAGAGACCACATTCCAGACTGCAAATTGATTTGCAGAATATGGTCAGGCACGCCATGGCAGAAAGGGAATGAGAGAGCAGTAGGACTTTCAGGGAGCAGTGATGTTGATGTTACTTCCTTCTGAAAGAAGAATGGCTCAGTGATGAATGGGACGGTGCCGTCCACAAAGGGTGCCTTGGTGACCTTGTGTTAAAAGCTTTGTGTCTCAATGTTTCAGCGGTAAAATGGCGGCCATGTCACTGGGTTGTCTTTCACAGAGCTTATGCATTAAAAGATTTAGGTTCTTTGTTGTAAGTGACCAGCCAAATACTTTCAGACAGGTGGTGAGGCTGTTTTTCTATAAACAAAACGAAAACAAACAGTAAGCCCGCAACCTGCTTAGAGGCTAAATTTTGGGGATAGCACCCAAAGCCAAAATTGCATATAGTCAAAACACATTGGGTGCAATGGAGGGAGGGATTGCCAAAGTTTTTTCTTCCTGGGTGCCTGCCCCCTTACCACTCCTTTTATTTGTTTATTTTTCAACTGCCAAGCACATGAAGCTGAACACACCCAAGTTAAATGTGCTTAAGTTGTGAGTGTGCTGTTTTGTGGATTTTGTAGCCAGAGCTCTTTGGGACACTTTTAGTGCTGTGTGGCTAATTTTGCATAATGCCAAATGACAGTTTGGCTGAAATCCTGTACTCACTCACTTCGGTGACACACATAGGATTGCAGTGCTCAAGGGGTATGTAAATTGGGTGTCTAGAGGGGGGCACTGCAAAAAAAGCGATTTCCCTTTTTGTGCTTTGGGGTAGAAGGTATTTTTTGTTTCCTAGTTAAGCTTACAGGGAGATGGAGGCATCTGTGTTATCTTGTTTTGATCTCCCCCCCCCCCCACTCCCCCAAGGTCGGCCAGGAGGCTGTTGATTGGAATAGTTGCCTCTGCTAGAAAATTTGAGTCTTGCAGCCATTTGGTGGGTTAATAAGCTCACTATGCCATTTAGTATAAACAAGTTCTTGTTCTGTACTGTATGTTTTCTCCCTGTGGAGCCAATGGCGTTGTGGGGATGTATAGAGACAGGCTTAGTGAGTGTTGTGGTTGTTGTGATCTGGCATTAACAAAAGTACATTTGGGCAATTATAAAGTGGTTTCTTTTGTGCTAACTGATTTTGCCACCTTTTGGAATTGTGTGTGTTTCTTTTGTTCAGGTAAATGCCTAGGTACTAAATTCAGTACTTGGCTGCTTAGTCCCCTGCTACTGAGCTGTTGAACTTTTAGCCCAAGGCTCACATAACAACTTGGAACAGCCTTTATCAAGCTTAGGTCCCCAGATAATGTTGGACTACAACTCCCATCATCCCTAGCCAGCGGGACCAGTGGTCAAGGATGATGGGAGTTGTAGTCCAACAACATCTGTGGACTCAAAGTTGAGAAAGGCTACCTTGGAATCTTAGGGACGTCTGATAAGATCCAGGAGTCTCCTGACCTGGGCTAGAAGGGGTGGTCATGGCCACCCTACTTGTAGGGTAGGCAGCTGCTGAATATTTGGCAACTGCTGAGTCATCAGTTATGTGTTCCAGTTTGGGGGCATCACCTTCACAGACACACACACACACACACACCTCTTAGGGGCCCATATGCAGCTTACAGACCACAGGCTAACCATTCCTAATTTAAGCTAAGAATAGCTGAACAAATGTAAACCAGCTGGCTCCAGCTTTCTTAAGCAGGCTCTCCAGCCTCAGTCAGTCGCTGGGAACAACATTTGTCGTTCCTGGCCAGACCTTGCTGCTTCTTGTTTCTCGTGACCTTGGACTCCCAGCTTTATTGACCCACAGACCAACTGTCTATGTGAAGTGAGATACTCCTGATCTTAAGACTGGACTGAATACAGGCTCTGCCTCCAGGCAAGTGCTCCCCTGAGACTGGGCTGGCCTCTCCCACCACTGAGCTATGCCGTGACTGAGCAGCACAGGACTACAACATTCATACTGCTGGGCATTCCTCCTAAGGAAGTTGCGGGAGGTTGTTGGCATCCATCTGTCTCAAGAGACAATGGAGCATGCCTCTAGGGGTGAAGTCAAACCACTGTGTAAGCAGCACCAAAGTTACCTGAGCTGCCCAGACGACAAGAGCCCCTCTCTGCCTTGCTGATGTCATGCAAAGGAAAGCAGAGCAAGACGTTTGGCATGAGCTTGGCTGCAGGAGTTGTCAGAAGGGGGAGTACAAGATGCCATCCAACCATCTTGGGGACTCCACTCTGGATTTGTGTAGGGTGTACTTCTTAACCCTTCCTTCTCCCAGATGTATCCTGCAAGGCAGAAGAGGTTTAGGATAAGAGGTTTCCTTCTCCTAGGTAGGCTACCTTCCCAGGTTGACAATGTTAGTATTTCACACCTCCAATGTTGCAGATGAGAAAGTTGTATATACCTAATGTAAGTGACTGGCAGGTCAAAATGATTAACTATGCTGAGCTAGATAGATTAACAAGCAGAATTCGAGACCAAGATGACCAGAAATTTCAAAAAAATTGGAGTAAATTTTGGAAATATATTGGAACGGATATATAGGAGGAACTGGCGGTATTAGAAAAACTTTATCAGCTAATAACTATAAACTTTAATAAACTAATTACGCTACCTGGGATTTATTTGATACTTACCAAAAGGGTGAAGGGAAGTCAAAGGCTAAGTAGAGCCCAAGGTTTATATTATTTGTTGGTATGATTGTACGTTTTTCTTTTTGTAGAGCATGAAAATAGGATGAATAAGTCATGTTAAAATGCTTATTTTTGTATGTGTCTGTACTTTTTTCTTTTTTTTTCTTTTTCTACAAATTCTTGAATAAAAATTTACTTGCAAAAAAAAAGAGAAAGTTGTATATCACATGCCTGTCTGGGAAGAGTGTGGGAATGGAAGACAGTCTTATCTCCTCTGCTGTATTAGCTATTGTACTGTACTTTTGCTTTTACTTGTCTCTGTTCTTCTCTTGGAGCTGGAGAGAGGAGATGCCATGATTCCTTTGTCTGTACAAAGTGTGAAAATATATGCGTAGATTAGCTCTACGATGTCTCACACTTCTTGCTGTGTTATGCTAGAAGATTAGTGTGCATATATCATTTGGTATATGTTGCTGAAGCACACTGGAGAAGAAGGGAAATGCCTTTTCCAGAGCTGCGCATACCAGAGGATGCTCGGAGTTTGGGGGCTGCAGGGTAACTGACAAGCCCCATAAAAGGGTGCTACAGTGCTTTTGTGTAGCACTTATTCATTTCAGTGGGCCTTGCCAGAGGCATAGCTTGGGGTGCACTGGGTGCCACACTGCGAGGGTGGCACTTACCGTGGGGCCTGCCGCACACCCAAGCCATGTGTCTCTCCTGGGAATGACGTGGTGGCTCAGGTGCCTGCAGGTTTCGCGCTGCCCAAAATGGCAGTATGGGGCTTGTATCTGCCCCCCGCCTCCCCTAAGCATCTCTACAGCTGAGGGGAAGGCAGTGGGTGGACTCCCTGAAGGCTCTGCACCACTTGAAAAAGCAACGCACGCCTGCAGGGCGCTGGAGTGGAACATAGCTTGGGCACTGGGATTCTGGTGCATCCTGCCCTGTCCCGCCCAATGGGTGCCTCGCCCCCTTGTGCAGCACATGTGCTGCCCCAGGCGTCCAAGCCGGCTGGCTACACCGCTGGGCTTTGCAGAGGAGAATGGGCCCAAGAGATTGGACCCTGCTTTTCTAAACACACACACAAAACCCCTAGGAATGACTCTTGTGGCAGCTTCTGCCGTTTCCACCATTCTGGTGGTTAAAATCTTGTTAAGCCTCAGGAAATACTTTGGCTTATTTTCCTTCTTCGTACTTTTCTTTCTCTTTCTTTTTTTCTTTTTAATAATCCGATTTCTAAAGACTTGGTAAATCCAATTGATTGCTGGCTTACCTGCAGAGGGGGAAAGGGAGAGTGATCCTGCATTCCACTGAGGTGGATTTGATGAGTTATCCCCACTGACACTTATTTCTGTGATTTTTGGATGTCACAGGGACACCTTGGAACAGGGACAAATCAATGTAAAGCATTACACGCGACTGCAAGGGAACCAGGTAGTGCTGTTTGCCAAGAAGGATTTAAGGGCTGTAGTGACTAACAAATTGAACATGATTCAACAGTACGGTACTGCGGCAAAGTGCCATTCTAAATTTATTAACAGAAGAGGGATCTTCTCGCTTAGACTCTGGAAATCTAGAACTGCTGGGCTTAGCAGTGCTAAAGTTTTCTTTGATCCACTGTCTTCACTTCTGATTGGGGAACCCTTCCAGGGTCAGCACAGTCGCGGCTCAATTGTCAGGGTGGGCACCATAATACCAAGGGCTGCAGACTCTTGGACCAGTGCAGTCTTGAGGCTTAAGTGCTCAGAGCATTTACTCCTACTCTATGCCAGCTAGGAGGGACGTGGGTGGCGCTGTGGGTTAAACCACAGAGCTTAGGGCTTGCCGATCAGAAAGTCGGCGGTTCGAATCCCCACGACGGGGTGAGCTCCCGTTGCTCGGTCCCTGCTCCTGCCAACCTAGCAGTTCGAAAGCACATCAAAGTGCAAGTAGATAAATAGGTACCACTCCAGCGGGAAGGTAAACAGTGTTTCTGTGCGCTGCTTTGGTTCGCCAGAAGCAGCTTAGTCCTGCTGGCCACATGACCGGGAAGCTGTATGCCGGCTCCCTCAGCCAAGAAAACGAGATGAGCACCGCAACCCTAGAGTCGTCCGCAACTGGACCTAATGGTCAGGTTAGCTTTTACAGAAGCTAGCAGGTATGAGGGGCAGGGCCCCACAGCTAGAGAACTCCCCATGGCTTGCCTCTTGAGCTGCCCAGTCAATGCACAGTCTGCAGGTCACTTGCAGCTGCTTCTCTTATCCGAGAGCTAGTTTGGCACACACAAGTCCTGCGACACAAAATGCACGTTATACGAAATTTTATTATCCGAACACGAGGAATTAGTACCCAAACCTTGCTATGCACACCACAGATTCAGATATCCAAACACCAAACCTGCATGTGGTACTGTAAACAAATAAGCAGTCTTGAAGAAGCAGGACTTGGTTGTGTTTTGTTGGCACACAGCAACTGCTTCATCAGAAACCATAGCGGGAAGGAAGGGGATGGGTCAGACAAATAAAAGAGCATTTCCCCCTTCCTTGTCTGGCTTTTGTAATGTTTCAGAGGGTTTTCCCAGGTGGGGTTTTTTGGTCATTTGGGAGTCAAAATTCCATGGTTAGAAAATTTCCCATGGGAATCAAGGGAAATTGTTAATTCAATATGTGAACGCTTGCCTAACAAACCATTTCCTGAAAATGCATTGTGTTTGGATGAGGAGAGCTGTGTGTATTTTCTTTATTTTAATTTTAATTTTTGAATTAAATTTCCATATCACCCTTCATCCAAGGATCACACGGTATTACCATGTTGGATTGGGGGTGCACAGATCCAAATCCTGACTTTGCTATTTATTAGATTTATATATCGCCCTTCATTATAAAGGGTGGTAAAATACAGGATAAAAACATGAAAATAAGTAAAACAAAAACAGCAAAACAATACCCCCCGCTCCCCACAGTGCCACAAAGCTCGCTGAGTGATCTTGGGGCCCTTTATCCAAGCTAAGCTACCTAACCATATTTTTGTGAATGATAAATATGAAACAATCCATATATACTAGTGCTGTGTGTGCAGAAAATTTCTCTTGCATGTTTTCACGTATCCCCCATCCATCAATAGGAAAAGAAATTGCATTTCAAAAAAATCATAGGGGAGAGAGAACTTTGGTGAAATTCTCAAGGGTTGGGGTGCAGGTCTTTTTGTGTGTTTATCTTCCTTAGTTTCAAGGTGGGCGAGGAGTTATTCCTTCATTCTATAAATCATCTCCCTGATTGTCTGCCCTCCGCAGCCTTCCTTGCCTTTCTTGAAAATGCCATGACATCCTCAATTGGGCTTTTCTGTAAGGGCAAGAAGGTATGTCGGCTTCCTCCTGTGCGCCTGGCAGCTGTTCGTTGTTATTTCTTTAAGTGAACTCTCTCTTTTTTCAGTTAAAAAGAAATCATTGTAGTATGTAAAAGGTAAAATGAAGGACTTCCTTTAAAAACATAATAAGTGAGTGCATTAATGTCATGCATTTGACAACTAGTCTTCCTGCACTTCAATTAAAGCTCAAGGGATGACATTGGGGACTATCTCCTCCCATGAGCTGTTGTTGTTTTTTAATAGAGTTTTATTAGGGCTTTACAAAATACAATAAGAGAAAATATTAAAGAGAATAAAGAGAGAAAGAAAGATTTTTAAAAGGGCTTCCAACTATCCATCTGTCAGTTATATACAGTGCTTTTTTCCTGCAGGGAGGCGGTGGGATGCATAACCCTAAACATTTTGTGAATCTAAGTTTGGCCTCATTGAGTATTTCAATATGAGTAGGGAAAGGAGAGTACCCCTAAACACCTTTTTTAGAAAAAAAAGCACTGGTTATATATACAATAATTATTCAAAAGAGTCAAATGTTCAATCTAGACTAATATTCAGCTATTCCTCTGCTAGATATTTTTCCAGTCTTCAATCCAGGGCCCTCCAGTTCATCCATTTCTTTTGATGCAAGAAGTCCAAAGAAAATTCTCCAATTGTGCTAATCTATAAAAATCGACAAGAGTTCTTCTCCAGTCCAACATCACGGCATTACCTCCAGTGTTAGGAAACCTTCAATCCTCCTCCTTTATTTCCTCACTGTGTTTATGTATTAGGGCACAGAGTTGTGTTTCCAGACCTGGAACCTCAGGTATTCAGGAAGGCTGAAGTGGTCTGGGTAAAATGTGTAATCATTAGAATTAAGTGCAAAGGAAAACACAACACCATTTATGACCAATAAGCACATCAACCAAAACACACACACACACACACATGCCTTCCACTTATTAGTGTCCTGGACCAGTGTCCAGCTTGCAAGCACAGGTCCAAAATGGGAGGGAGAAAGCAGCTGGCAAGGAAAGTTTAAAGCATTGCAGCAAGGATGTGACCGTTTGAGCTATCACGACATACAGCTATGGTTGGCCTTTACTGCTGTGTACAGTCCTGGTTAGGAGACCTTCCTCTCTTTTTTGCATTAACTGGGATGGTATACTTGGATTCACTCAGAAGCTTTCTGTTTCCTTTTGCTGTATCCTCCCCCACCCCATAGTTGTGCATCAAGCACTTTAAAAACACACAGAGTTTTTATCCTTTTCATGTTTCAAGCAACACCATTCATAACCTCTCTTACTTTTTTAGATTTCGCGTTTTCTCTTTTTCTTCTCCCCAAGTTTCTCGTTTCAGCTTCTCTTCACTCCTGTCACCTGCCATGTCCCCCGCTTCGTTTTCTTCCTTTCTCTTTTCCCCCCTCTGTGCACGTCAAGAGCTTTATATCGATTGAAAAATTGCAAGAGACAAACCATTCTCCGTCACCGCTGCTTTGTCCCCCGAACCTGCTAAGCAGCAATTCAAAGCTGTCCCAAAGTGGTCCATTTCCAGCACGATGGGGTGGCTAAGAAATGCCCTGCATCTTCTTGGCTCCTTCCCCCCTCCCCAAGTTTAGCAGCCTTGTTTTCTTTGTGGGGGTTTCTTCAATAAGGGACTGGCAGCAGACTATTCCTTGCAAAACATTTAGACATGGGCAGTAAAAATTGGGGAGGAACTGGTCTTTTCAGCTCAGGCACAAACCTTTATCTAAACCCAGTCCTTATAATAAGACTCAGTTGTGCAAAACTTTTCTCTCTGAGGTGGGATTAAAGATTTACTGGGCGAACTGAAACCATTGATACTATTTAGAACCTTGTGGGTTCCTTTCTGCCTCGTAGTGTTGGCCATGTGTTTAGAGCTGCATGTTGCAGCATGCTGGTAGAAAACCTGGCCTTAAGTTGCCAGGATCCCAGCGTTAGTGAAGGGGGGACAACTTGCTGCTTTGATCGCCTTTCTCTCCAGACCTAGGGTGTGCCTATCAGCTGACAGTAGAATTTCCATGTCTGTGTGGTCGCCTGGTCTTTGTGCAGCACAGCTGTACGGGTACAAGGCTTAAGACAGAGTGGTTCAGCAGCAAGTAGGAAGGTGGATCTGTGTTTTATTCCAGGTATGCCTTGGACCAGAAGTGGCCAACTCTTTGGCTCTCAGGAGCTGGACTTTCCTGGTACAACTGTGCCAGGAGCAGTTACACCTTCTTACTATAATGACTTCCTGCCTTTTCCAAAGCTGTTTGGCCATGAAACACCTGACCCACCCACCCATGTTTGAGAAGCTGAGAGCTGTTTCTCCCATTAAAAGCTTCTACAGTGATGCAAAGAGCTCTGCCCCCCCTCTAGTTCCCCAGTGGTTCCTGGAAGACAGGCATGGTCCAGTCTTCTAACTACCTCACCCAGGGTGGAGGGACCATCCTGTTCTCCAGACCAGCCCTGCTTCTTGCTGTGAATAGTCTGGCTGAGCTCCCAGAAGTCTTCTGCCACCCCCAACTTCTTCCTTCTCGATAGATCTTTACTACACTGTATCCCTATTTCTGGTTTCTCTACCCCCACCCCCACCCCACCCTCCACTTTCCTGCTCAGTGAAGGGCACGTGAAACACTTTGACTATGGCGTTCTGTTCAGTTGGCACCAAAAGTCACAAAACCTAAGTGCAAAGTTGATTTGACGAAAGTAGTTTGTGTGGGCATGTGGCACAGAAGGAACTCTAATTATCCAGCATTTTTCCAAGCAAACACCATCAAGCAGAGGTAGCCACAAACACAGAACAGACATGGGTATGATAATACATTAATTCAATATCCTTTCCCCCAAAACACTGGGATTGAAGAGCCTTAGTGAAATCATTCCTTCTGATCAGAACCTAGACTTGTCAGTCACAGAGCAGATCTCCCTCTACCATGGAGGTTACCTCGTTTGGAGAACTTGGGGAGAAATGTTTCATATTTTGCAGACATACTGTCTGCTGCTTTAAAAACAACACCACCTGAATCTCCAAAACATCTCAAAGCATTGATTTTCAGAGAGAGCTCCAGCTTTGGCTTATACAAGCCCCAAATCTGTCTGAAGCAGGCTTGCTTGGGTTTTCAATTGGGATTCATTCTCTTTGCATATCCCTAATTCCTACATTGTGCACATGAATGCCCTGTGGTGGTAATTCAAAATAATGCTCAAATGCAAGGGAAGAATAAGATAACCCACGACTGCTGTTTGTAGGCAATGTTTCAGCGGAATGTTAGCAAGAACAGTGGAAAAATGCAGATTCTGAAGTTAGCAGGGGAGAAGTAGCACAGTTGTCCCGTGGCTTCTGGCAACAAAATCTGGCCTGTTGTGGGGGGAGGTCTTGGCACAGGAACCTGGGCAAGGTGCTGCCTGGACCTGCAGCACCCGGAGTCTGAACCAGTATATTAAAGCTCTCCAACATTCCCTGCAGCCTCCTGCAGCTGTGCAAGTTGGCAAACCCTGCAATGCATCTGGATATGACCCAGATGAAATCCAAATGTTCCCCTTCTCTGTTGAAGGATGTTGGCATCTCAGAACTGACAAGCAGAGCTTAACCTTTCATCTCAATACAATGACTGTTCCTCCCCTACAGAGGAAGAGGCTCCCTGCTGTGTGCACAGTCACATGGCTCTAACTCCACAACATCAATGCCTTTTGCTCTCTATACAGTGGAAAGTATCTGCCAATCTCTCTTTTCAAAGCCATAAAGAAAATGAAACTTGCCAGTAGATCAGACTTGTTGCCTGGCTAAAGCGATGTATGGATAACAGAGAAGGTGTTGGCTGCACTCTGGATTAATGTGGGAAAGGTACTAAGCTCCACCTCCTTGATCTCACCAGGCCCTGCCTAACTACTTAGCCCCGCCCTCTCCCCGCCCCCATTGTTACGGAGCAAAGACGTTTCTCTCCTTGTTTCTTGCATTTAAATTGAGGAGCTGTCCAACAGACAGCAGGGCTATGCAAGCAGGAGAGTCCAGAGGGTGCAGATATTTGTAGGTTGGTAGGTTTTTAGTCTTCCCTTCCTCCCAAAGGAAGGAATTGTGCTCTTTCCTTCACTAATGGAGGTCAACGTACACAACGTAACCCTTTCATTGTAAAACAAGTTCAGGGATTATTAAATGGAAGCTGTTGAATTAACAGTTTGTTAATGGCCATGGATCTTACATGGATCTTGACTTTAAGGGGGCATCGTGCCTTTCCGGTTCAGTATTTTATTTTTAGCATGCGTATGGTTTCAGATTGGATCATGCGTTGAGATTCCTGCAGTGCAGGAGGTTGGATTGACTGGTCCTCAGGATCCCTTCCAACTCAACAATTCTAGGGTCCCTCCTCCCCTCCCCCCACCCACAAACTCAGAGCAGCATATCTGAGATCATGTCGCTGTTATCTTCACAGCAGCCCTATGAAGTAGACTGACTTACTTCAGCCAGTTTCAGCTCTGTGTATGTGTGAGGATTAGAACCCAGGGCTCCCTGGGCCATGTTTGAACATCTTATTCCATGTATTGCACTTGTCTTTTAAGTTCAAAACTGTGCATTGTGAAATACAAGAACTCCATATCAGTTTTGCTTCTTGAGCTGCCAGGGTCAGGTCTAATCTGCATAGATAGATAGATGGCGGGGGGCGGGCACGGGATGGAAGCCTGGCAACAACTGCACACATCAGGGCACACACACACAACCTTGTACCGACACACCTTTAGTTGTGCTGGAATACTTTCCTTGAAAAGTGGACATCTCCTCAAATGCTTCTGCGCCATTGTTTAGCAATTACATATTTCTGGGAGCATTTATTCCAAGAGATGAGAATCATCCAGCTCCAAAAAGGGGAGATCTGTCTGAGTGGCCCAACAAGCAGTCCAGAAGCAGAGTGGCAAATGAGAAAGGCAATACTCACTTTGCACATGCAACACTAACGTTGACACGGCACCATCCCAGCTTCAGTCGCAGCTATTGCCGCCAGCAGGAACAGTTGGCATTAAATTTAGAATAGAAACCAATTAAAAGATAACAAGCTAACATAAGAGAACATATGCTCTGGATAGCAAGAATCTAAGTGTTTAAAAAAACATGACCTCCAGCTATCACCGGGGAAGTTTAAATATTGGTTCGAAAGGCCCACAAAAGTATTTCAAAGCAGATATATCTGGCTGCTGGGAACTACTCTGACCTTGGCCAGGCAATTTGTATTAATGAGGGAGAGTTGGGTCAACAGGGTGCTTGGAGCAAAGGATCTTAGAAGATCTTGAGCAGGGAAATTAACGCCTTGATCTAACCAAAAATACAAATTCTTCTCTTGCGGGTAGGGAGGGAGCGAGACCCCAGCTTCTGTGTTCAAAATAAATTGCACAGATGAATAAGGCTGTGTAAATAGACTTATTTTTGCATGTATGTGCTCAATTGGCATCTTGCCTCCTAAATAGCATTTGTATAATACATAAGTTTTGTGAGACAAGAATGGGGTGAGAAAGAGGCAGTAGAAAATGACAGGCAGGGAAATGTTTCTGGCAATTATAATAGAGGGACAAATATTCATTTGTACCAGGCCTCGGAAATAGAATGAAGTTGCAGGTTAGCTACTGTCAGCTGAAAAATGTTGTTTGATTGCTGCCAGATATTCCACAAAGTCATTAGTCCTATGCAGCCATTGCTCTCCAGAAGGGGCAACATGACTACAGAGAGGCTGCTTTCATGTGGCTGCTTCCAGCTTCCTTCACGTTCAGCAAAACGTGCAGGGTTCCAGATTGCGCGGGGAGCGTGAGCAAGTGTGACAGGCCTGAACCACATGGACAGCTGGAAGGTGCCACGGAGCAGCCCGCTTGCTCTCTCGCTGCTTCTTCAGACACCTAAGAGGTGAACAGGGCTTTTGGGTCAGATGCCTTTTGATTTGCAGCTTGGGATCACCTGGATAGCCGTGCCAGAGAGTGCAAGCAATGCATGTTCTCCGAAAAGTCCCAATTTCCACACCCCTGTGCTTGACAAAACAACAAGCAGGTTCCTTCTTGTTTTCTTTGGGATTCATGCCCTCCTCTGAGTCAATCAGGACAAGCTGGGAGCTCATTGGGATTTGCAAAATCAATGTTTGTGTTCTGAAATGGAAGCAGTTGGTGAAATGGAATAATTGCTTTCCTCAGAATTTTAAATTGGGACCGTCCTCTCTAAAGCTCTTCGTTGTGACTAGGCCTCTCCTGCCTGGTCCTTTGATTACAGAGAATATCAGTCTTGGGAGAGGAGATGCTTAAGGTGAACACATTGGCTCCTCACAGCTATGTCAAGATAATTATTTGCATCTTAAGGCTGGGGGAAAAGTTGTGGCAGGGAGCAGGTGCCACGAAATGCAATAATTCAATAGGTTGGGGGGGGGGATAAATCATAGACAGTTTCCATTAAAAAACACAGCACCTGCTGGTTACTGGGGGGGGGGGGTTGTATGCTGTGCTAGGACAGGTGGACACACTTTTAATTTGATATACCAAGACACTTACTCTATCCTTAAGCAAGAGCGCATTCTCAGGGTCCCTTAACACAGATCAGTTATGCCTTAACTGTTAAGAGATCCTGAGTATACATTCAGAGCTTAATAATTTTAAAGTGAAATGGAGGACCATGCGGCTTCTATAGAGGAGGGGTTGTGGGGGGGGCAACTTCTACAGACTGGTCAGCCCACCCATAGAGACTGCCAAGCAATGTTTGGCTAGTGTGGGGTTTTTGCTAAGGTTGCTGTCTTTCTTCTGGCCCTGTACTTTACATTTCTGGGTGTCAAGCGCCTGTTTAGGGGCAGCTGCTCAGAATTAGCAGGGAAAAGTGACAATAATATATTTGGTGCTATTCTACCGCACATTTAAGTGTGTGTGTGTCTGTGTGTGTGTGTGTGTGCCTAGGGCTTGCTGATCAGAAGGTTGGCAGTTCGAATCCCCGCGACAGGGTGAGCTCCTGTTGCTCGGTCCCTGCTCCTGCCAACCTAGCAGTTCGAAAGCACGTCAAAGTGCAAGTAGATAAATAGGTACCGCTCCAGCGGGAAGATAAATGGCATTTCCGTGTGCTGCTCTGGTTCGGCAGAAGCGGCTTAGTCATGCTGGCCACATGATCCAGAAGCTGTACGCCGGCTCCCTCGGCCAATAAAGGGAATTGAGCGCCGCAACCCCAGTTGGTCACGATTGGACCTAATGGTCAGGAGTCCTGTGTGTGTGTGTGTGTGTGTGTGTGTGTGTGTGTACGCGCGCTCAGAAAGCACCCTTTTATGCACTTAGTGGAGATTTTATATCATCCAAATCCTCTTTCATCCATCTAGACCACTTGCCATTTACTATTGGCTCAGATACAGTGAGTCCTTGATAAAGCCATTGGTAACATGCATATCTTTCCCATCAGACATACGATAAAGATTTCAGACCTGTCATGATCTGTAATTTTATAGCACCATCTAGTGTTCATAGGCAGCCTTTTTCTGCTGAATGCATTCCTTCATTTTACTTCCCTTTGTGGAAGGAAAATAGAGCACCACGTTTTTATTAAAAACAAACATAGAATTTTGGCAGCATCTGAACCATTGCTTTGCACCATTGTTGCTCACTGCATGCAAATGGGCATATTCAAAGGTAACAGAGACCTGTTGTGTCACATCACTAGCAGAGCTGGCTTAATTGTCTGCATTATTCCTGTTTCAAAAGCACCGTAGCCCTGATTCAGGTAAAGTGGTCCTGCCTTCAATCCCATTGAAATCAATGGTACTTGAGTTGGTCATCATGACTTAATTTGCTCTGTTGATTTCAGTGGGGCTCAGTTATGACTAACTGTCCTGGGATAGCACCTGTTTTCATATATATATATATATATATATATATATATATATATATATATATATAATTATTCAGGTTTCAACAAATTTTTATCACAACAAAACAAAGCAAAAACAATAACAAACAATAACGAACAAAAAAAAGAACAATGTAAAAAAGAAAAACACATATAAGTTCAACCCTTAATTTCTTATAACTTACTTTCCCGACTTCCTCGTACCTCCCCTTTCTGTATTCCAATTTCTGATTAATTTTCAGCAAATCCTTCCCTTACTTTTAGCTTAAATTTAATGTTACTCATTTTCTTTAACTTAACCATTACCGCTAATAACCACATATTTTCTAATCCAACGCCATTTTAACATTCATTAATTTTGCAATATTTCTTTAGATAGTCCTTAAATTTTTTCGAATCTTCTTCCGCCGTTTCTCTTCCCTGGTTTCGGACTCTGCTCGTCATCTCTGCCAAACCCATATAGTCTATCACCTTCATCTGCCATTCTTCCAAGGCCATTCTTCCTGTTTTCCTTATGCCAACCCAAACTATCTAAAAATTAGATCCATGTTGAATTAGAGCAGGGGTTGTCCACCTGGTCCCTACCGCCCACTAGTGGGCGTTTCAGGATTCTAGATGGGCGGTAGGGGGTTCTACGGCGCTAGCTGACTCCTCCTTCCATCGAGCACTGGTGGGCGGTAAGGAAATTTTACCATCAAGAAAGATGCATTAGTGGGTGGTAGGCATAAAAAGGTTGACTACCCCTGAGTTAGAACAAAGGTCCATCTGTTCCTGACATTGGCCAATAGGATGTGTCTGAGAAGCCCACCATTCCCCCTTCTCTCTTTCTGCCACCCCTCTTTTTCTGACACCCACCTCTCTCTCTCTCTCTCTCTCTCTCTCTCTCTCTCTCTCTCTCTCTCTCTCTCTCTCCTTTTTCTGTTCTTCCTCTCCCAGCCAATCCTAATGGTCTGACCAGTTTGAAGTCCATATCATGATATCAGTTTCATTCTTTTTGACCTGGCCATATATTGTGAATCATGATGTGTGTGTGTGTGTGTGTGTGTGTTTGCTAAGCAAAAATCGCAATGTGGGAAAACCATGAAGCCAGCCAATTCTTCTATTGATTCCTGCAGCCCCTGTTAACTCTGCCTGCTCAGCTCTCCCCGGCCTCAGGCAGGAGGCAGCAAATCACAGGAACAAACATCAGCAAAAATCACAATGCAGGAAAAACCATTGAGCCAGCCAATGCATATCTCCATATCTCCATCCTTATTTCAGACATTGTTGATATATTGACACATTGCGATATTCAGCTGGTGACATATTGCGGTGTTGATAGCCAGATATCGCCCAGCCCTCTTATGACCTTTTTGATATTAAGTGGTAGTGGTCTGGCGGCACATCATTCCCCGCCATATGTCTTCACTGCATGTGGTTCTCAATTTAGAAACACAATTTTTTCAGCGTACAAAATGCAGACCAGGACCATTGTTGCTTGCATTTGGTGCAATTGCCTTAATTGCACACCATTCCCCTTTTTCAAAAGCTCAACTTTTCTAGTGCATATCTGAATTACTGTTGCTCAGCAGCCACCCCACCTCAATTTGACATTTTTCAGTTCTTCTGTTTCTTCAGAACATTTAACTGCCTATGCAGGTTTTGTATGGAAAATCAAGTGTATTTTGCACCATTCTTAAAAAAATGTGGAATGAGACCAGACTGAAGGTTACTTGGGGAGCCTTGTGCACTTAGAACCAGCAGTATTCTGGGAGGAAATAACCCAATTTCACATTTAGACTATTGAATCAAGACTTGAGAAGCAACAACATAGTTCTTGCCAGGATTATTATTACTATTATTATTAATTTCAATTCTATATATACTCCTTTATATTTTAAAGAAAAAATCTCAAAGTGGTTTACAACACATTAAAACATCAAATCAATCAATCAATCCAGAATAAAACATTGTTGAAGAAAGTCTAAATATAAAGTATACATTCAAAGCAACATAATTAACAGGAAATGAAAATATTATCTTAAAACATTTCAAAAGAAAACATTGCTAAAGGAAGTCAAATACAAAATGCACATTTAAAACAGCATAATTAGCAAGAGGCTAAAAAGATTATCATAAGTGTACAGACTAAATGTTGGAAATGTAAAGAAAAAGAGGGTACCTTCCATCATATGTGGTGGGTTTGTAAGAAAGCGAAGGCTTTCTGGGAAATGATATATAATGAACTTAAAAAAGTGTTGAAATATACATTTGTAAAGAAACCAGGCCTGGAGCAGATTTTCAGGACTCTCACTCAAGATGAATTGGTGCTCCTGTTTGCTGATCTATGTATGATTTTGAATGCCAGTTTTAAAGAAGAACATTAAGAAGTTGGAAATGATTCCAAAGAGATCTATGTTCTGGAAGGCCAGTCATCCAGGGGAAAGCTTAAAAACAAAACTAATGATATAAGCTTGAAATCCGCACGAGGTTCTTGCAAATGATTGCACACCCCTGTGGGTGCAGATGTTTTATCTCTCTAGTCCAGGGCACCATGAAACCTGACCAGGTCACTACTCACCTTTTCCTGATTCTATCCATTCACATTTCTTACAGGTAACTCCCCATCCGATGAGTCTGAGGAGCGTGAGCGAGATCCCAGGGTGCTTACGTTTCCAGAGTACATAGCCAGCTTGTCAGAGTCAGGAACCAAGCGCATGGCAGCCGGCGTGCGCATGGAATGCCAGAGCAGAGGCCGCTGCCCAACATCCTGTCCTCTGTGTCATGTATCCTCCGGCACAGACGCTGTACCTGAGCCTGTCCTCCTGGAGGTCACAAAAGCAACACCCATTTATGAGCTGGTCACCAACAATCAAACTCAGAAGGTGAGTGGCTTTATATGGGAGGCAGGACTAAATGTAGTATCAGTGGTTGCAAATAAGTGAGCATTCTGAAGAGGGACAGGCTACTCTCTTACTCGGTCTTAAGTATTCAGATTTTCATATAAACAAGATTGCGTGTCGAGGTCCTCCAAACCACCCATAAATAATTCACACTTCACACAAAATTTTTTTTAAAGGTTTTTGGCATATTTTTGGCCCCAACTTTATTAAAATACATAAATGTGAGTGGTTGCTTAGGCATTGGTTATGACTATCTGTCCCCACACCCAGGGACAGAACTGATTTCCGGATTCCAGCAAAAGCCAGTAAGGGAAAACAATATTAGGGAGAGCATGGAGCCGGGCACCAGACCCTCACCCCACCCCCCCTGCATGCTCCCGGGGGCTTGCATGGCCCTAAGCCCCATTCAGGGGTATGGACAAAAGAATGGCAAGCTCCTGGATTCCTTTAACAGAATTCCCTTGCAGCAGCAGCATTGGAGGGGCAGGCACTGCCAATCCTTACCCCTCCACCAACCAATTTTTAAACCAGTGCCTAACCGCAACCGTACAAGTTGTGACGATTTGCTGCGCACTAAGCAAAAACCGGGAACGCGGGTGGCGCTGTGGGTAAAACCTCAGTGCCTAGGGCTTGCCGATTGCATGGTCGGTGGTTCGAATCCCAGCGGCGGGGTGAGCTCCCGTCTTTCGGTCCCAGCTCCTGCCCACCTAGCAGTTCGAAAGCACCCTTAAGTGCAAGTAGATAAATAGGTACCGCTTTATAGCAGGAAGGTAAACGGCGTTTCCGTGTGCGGCTCTGGCTCGCCAGAGCAGCTTCATCACGCTGGCCACGTGACCCGGAAGTGTCTCCGGACAGCGCTGGCCCTCGGCCTCTTAAGTGAGATGAGCGCACAACCCTAGAGTCGGACACGACTGGCCCATACGGGCAGGGGTACCTTTACCTTTAAGCAAAAACCAAATGGCACCAGCCAATCAGCCTGCCAGGCCCCTGCCCCCAAAGCAGGTGACCCCATGACAGGCATAGCAAGGTCAGCCAAGAGCCCTAAATTAGGGAGGGTGGGCGGGTGATCCCCAGCAAAAGAGCCCAGTCAGTGCTGCGTGACTTCATTTTATAACCTTTGGTCCAACCCCCTAAATGGCAACACCAAAATTTGACCAGCAACCCAACTCAGATGGTCATCCAAACTAACCCACCCATCAACAGAGGGGTGGCCTGACAGACCCCACTGCAACACATGCTCTCTATGAATGAGAACACGCTTTATATGAAGGGGGCAGAGGGAGTGGGAGAAAACATGGTGACATTTCCAATCTTCTCAAACAATGATGGCTAGAAACAGATTAACTGCAGTCAGCATAGCTGTGCTTATTAAATTCTCCCCATCTGAATTACTTTCTGTTTGCAGAAGAGGACTGATATGTTAATAGCATGCTGGTCTTCTGTTATTGAATTCTGAACTTCTGTTTTGATCACTAGTTTGTTGCACAGGTTTGTTGCACATTGTACTCAGTGACCTAGTCCTAAACCAAACCATGGCTTAGTGTGAAAGGAGCAAACAATTTGCAGGCCTCTCAACAAAATTTGTCAGAAGGGCCCCCCTGCTTTGCAGCCCTTGGGTAGGATGAAAATTCAGCTCATGGTGTGGATTTTCTTGATGTTCCTCCTGTGCTTTTCCTCATTCCTGTTCTCCTTTTATTTCTCTCTCAGCTGTTGCAAGAGGCCACCATGAGTTCCCTGTGGTGCTCAGGCAGTGGGGACGTCATCGAGGACTGGTGTCGGTGTGACTCAAGTGCCTTCGGTGCTGATGGGCTTCCAGCCTGTGCCCCCCTCCCACGCCCTATGTAGGTGTCCCCCGCCATCAATTTGCAGATTTGAGATTTTGCTAAATGTCTTTTGGGAAATGTGGCCTCATTTGATACTGTTTGTTGTAGCAAATATTCTTCCAGCACCAGAAATAAAGAGGGAAATAATGGCTGAAAACTGAGGATCTCGCCTTTCCAAACAGAGTTGCCTCTCTTGAGTCTCTTTCACAGAATCATGATGGTGGTGGTGGATTTGATCAGACTGTTCCTTTTTGAATCTGGTGTGGGAGAGAAGGCACCCATGGCCTGATCTCCATGCCTGCAGCTCTTGACAGTCCCCATAATGCTGTTAGGAGGCCAGAGGCAAGCAGGGTGTACATCAAAAAGTGCAGGAAGGCACTGCCTTTCTGCTCCATTGCTTCCAAAGGAGAGTGCATTTTATTGGTGTCTGTTTTTTATTGGGTCTTGAGAGTATTTCACGTGTATGTTTTATTGCTGTTTTTAGGATACTCTGTTTATGTCATGAATTTTCATGGCAGGAAAAAGGCAGGATGCAAAAAGTAAATATTAAATCAATAGTGTAGTAAGCCTGCAAAGAAGGCTGCAGGTGGAAAGGCAAGCTTTTACTGTCCACCAGGGTAAAAAAAACAGCAACAACAACAACTGTTGGGAGTTCAAGGTTTCATAGCTTACTCAACGTAATGAGTTTGATGCTGTTTGTTTCTATATTTAATTTTGGCCTTCTCCCAAGGAGTGCAGGGCAGTGGTCATTGTCCCATTATGCCCTCACCGTGAGAAGGTCGGTTGAGCTGAGGTGTAATAATGGAATCTGAATCTGCCTGCTGGATTTAGAGTGTCCATTTAATTGTCCCCATTTTGGCTTCTGTGTGAGGTGTGTGTCTGAAAGATCTCTAGTTGGACCCTCCTCTGCCCACCCCCTTTGCGTTGTGCACCAAAGACAGGGTGTGGCAAAGTGTGCCCTGTTCATCTCATTAATGTTACCCCCCCCCCAAAAGCCTTGTGGGGGCTTGAAGGTACTTGAATAAGCATAACACATTATTATTTGAGCATCGTTGCTTAAGCATCATCAGATGCTCTGTTGAATACAGTATAGCAAAATGAAGGCAGAAGGGGGGGTACTCTGTTGTCAGAATTTTGCTGAATTTGAGTTGGCATTCCCATTGACATCATCAGGAGACGCTTGCCAAGGGTTAGCCATAGCCTGACCTCTGTTTTTGCTCTCCCCTCTGCAGGCTGAGGTTGTCCACTGTTCATGAACCTAGTAGCTCCCTGGTAGTTCTGGAGTGGGAGCATTCGGAACCCCCAATTGGAGTACAGATTGTTGATTACCTCATCCGCCAGGAGAAGGTGACTGACCGCTTGGACCATTCCAAAGTGGAAACTGGTGAGTGCAGTTTATTCTTTTATAAATGCATTTACACAATTATTTTTGAAAAATTATAAACATCCAAAACATGGATTCCAGGGTAGTGTGCATAAGAATTAAATATTGATGCAATATAACACCGTATTGTTCAAGGTAAAGGTACCCCTGACCATTAGGTCCAGCCACGGATGACTCTGGGGTTGCGCACTCATCTTGCTCTGTAGTCCGAGGGAGCTGGCGTTTGTCCGCAGACAGTTTTTCCAGGTCATGTGGCCAGCATGACTAAGCCACTTCTGGCGAAACCAGAGCAGCGCACGGAAATGCCGTTTACCTTACTGCCGGAGCGGTACCTGTTTAACTACTTGCACTTTGATGTGCTTTCTAACTGCTAGGTTGGCAGGAGCTTGGACCAAGCAACGGGAGCTCACCCTGTCGCGGGGATTCGAACCGCCGAACTTCTGATCGGCAAGCCCAAGAGGCTCTGTGGTTTAAAGAAGGGCTAATACTAAATCACAGTGTTGCCAAAATAGTTTGTTCCAGTTTAGATGACAAAATAGAGCTCTCACCATAAGAGCATAAGAAGAGCTCTGCTGGATGAGACCCAAGGCACTTTCACAGTGTCCAGCCAGAGAGGGGGACTCGAGCACAATAATACTCTCCCAGTTGGGTTGTCCAGCATCTGGTTTTCAGAAGCCTACTGCGTCTGGCAGTGGAGGGAGAACATAGACATCATGGCTAGCAGCCACTGACTGCTAATAGGACCCACTAATTTGTCCAACCCTGTTTTAAAGTCATCCAGGTTCCAACCCAAATCCAAAATCCAGTTTTAAAAACCATCATGATCATAAGAACCTCCATCATTTCTCAGAAGGCTTCCTCCACATTCAGCAGAGCTTGGTCCCCACAAAGAGGTCCAGAGTGGGTAGATGGGAATAAACAGAAGGGTTTGCAATAATTTCTGAGGACTTTAAAAAGTTTCCTTCCCCTTTATGTTTAAATGGCAAGCTTTGGTTTCATTGTTCCTCAGTATCTTTTTCTTTTTTAAAAAATAATATTTATTAACAGTTTAAAGATTACAAAAAGAAGAAAAAGAATTAAACAAGACAATACAATACAATGCAAAAACAAAAACACTACAAAAAAACATTAAATTAACAAAACAAAACAATTAAAAACACATCGAGTAGTTTCGATATCTTATCTTTCATCACTTGTTTCAGTGACCTCCTCACACCTCCCTTTTTGTATTCCACTTCAATTAACTGTTTCAGCAATTCCTTTCCATCTTCCTCTGTTTTCTGTCCTGTAATTTATCTTAACATATTCTAACCTTGTTTTTCCCTTTAATGCATTAACAATCTATTTGTACTTAGTTCCTTATAACATTTCTGCTAAAGCCATATAACTTCATTCCAACATTTTTCTAACATTCATTGATTTTACAGTATTTCTGTAAATAGTCTTTAAACTTTTTCCAGTCTTCTTCCACCAGCTCTTCTCCCTTGTCTCGGATTCTGCCAGTCATTTCCGCCAGTTCCATATAGTCCATCAACTTCATCTGCCATTCATTGTGTCTCAGTATCAGCCTGTGTTTGACTTAAAAATGAAGCCCCAAAACACCTGGGGAAGATGCCACAATCATTTGCAAAGAGTCGGGACATATTATGAAGGGAATTGGATGCCCCCATATTAGTCACCCTATTCTGTGCTCTACATCATGATCACACTCATTTGGATTTTTCCTACATTGTCTTTTTGTGCAAACAATTATACAGGACTCACTTTTAGAGTTGCCATCAAAATTTGGTTTAAAGCAAAATTCAGGGTTTGAGTTTGAGGTTCCTTCTCATGTAAAGCACCTGAAGAATCTCAAAGGAAACAAACATTGGATAAAAAGTTCCAGATTTCTCAGGGCAAATGCAGGAGGGGAATGGCCAGCACTTCCGTACATTGCCATCGGATTTGAAATGAATTTGGAAGTTCATCATCTCGTGGAATATTTGATGAAAAGTCAAGGCTCATGGTTTGTTTGTTTGCTCAGTTCACAGTACTGGTTGTGTCACTTAAAGCCTCAAGCAATTTGGGACTGGGTTATCTAAAGGGCATCCTCCTCCCATTGGAGCCTGTCTACATTCTTCAATCACCACAGGAGGTTTGGGCTCTCTGCCCTTTAAGGTGTGATGGATAGGAGCTTCTTGGTGGTAGCACCCAGGATGTGAAATCTGCTGCCCTGTGTAATTTTTCTGACCTCTTCTCTCCCTGCCTTACAGAGCCAGTAAAAAAATCAGTTCTTGTTTGGCACACTCTTGCATAAATGAACCATGAATGCTGCTGCCAACTCTTCTGTTACTTTTCTACGTTTAGTTCTGCTGGTTGCTGCTGGATGGTTTTGATTCTTATTGCTTTGCTTGTTTAAGCAATTGCTTCTATTTGGGGTTTGCAGCCGCCCTGAAGGGTCAGGAAGGTGGGGTGCAAATACCTTAAGAATTAATTGCCAAAGCAGTTAATCAGAAGCAGAGTAAAACGGCTTTGGTTGCCAAACTCCTCTCCAGCTTCAATTTATTATTATTAACGTTATGACTATTACTATCTACATACTTATTTTTATACCACCCTTTTCCTCTGACAGGGACAGAAGGTGTCTTACAGATAAAAATGAGAACAGCTAAACACATAGAAAAACCACAATAATTAAAGAGCAATTAAGCATTAATACACACTCACATATAATACAATTTATTAAAAACATAAAAATTAATATGATTTATTAAAACCATGCAGACATTTCCTATGCTCCTCTGTCTTCCTTGCTCCTTGTCCATCTGCATTATCAGATAATGGCTGGGTTGCCTGTTTCCCTAGAGACGGTGCTGAGTTTCGTGGATGACATCATCTCTGGGGCCAAGTCGCCCTGCGCCATGCCAGCGCAGGTGCCTGACAAGCTGTCCGCCACCATCTCTTTGATCATCCGCTGCCTGGAACCTGACACCACCTACATGTGAGTAGCAATACCAGCTGTTGACTTGTCTCGAGCCGACATGCGGCAGGCAGCAAAGGGGAATAGACATCTTTTGAATTAAGATAAGGGTGCAGAAGATGTAGGGCACAATTGCTCATGCAGTCCAAACATATATGCTGCATGTATCTGGTGATATTTTCTGTTCCATCATCAGGTTCACTCTCTGGGGTGTGGATAACACAGGGAGACGTTCAAGGTCAAGTGACGTGACCGTGAAGACTCCTTGCCCGGTGGTGGACGATGTGAAGGCCCAAGGTAACAGCTGCTGCAGAGACCTGCCCGTTGGCAAAAGAAGCTTCTGCGTACAGCACTTGAGTATTTTATTTTTAATCATTTTGTGTTTGTGTGCAAAACCTACTCCTGCAACAATAAATTTTAGGGTTTGGGGTTGAAAAATGATGCCTTGAAAAGGCACAATATATTATCTGGTATGTACATCTGTGCTGCAAGTTGCAAAGCTAGGTTGCTGGTAAAGAGCCTACTGGAGCTCATCTTTGAAATCCTTGTTCCATCTTCACTGTTGCATTGAAACACAAAATGCCTGTCTCCCCTTTGCCCTGCTTGCCAAGGGTGGCTATTTCCCCAGCAATCTCCCTTCCCAAAAATGCTGCGTTGAGGAGGGCAGCTGTGATGGGGAAATGCTCCTGTAATGGTTCTAGGGGTTGCTCGTGCGTAAGTTGTCGCCACTCCTGGCTAGGTTACCTGGGTGGACCCTTTCTGTCTGGACAGCCTCTCACCGTTGGCTGTCTCAATCACTGGCAGAATCCGTCAGTGGGGTTTCTTGAACTTCTTCCAGCAAAGAAGTTCTTTGACGCCTAGTCTCCTCCTACTCTCCCTGCGTGGAAGTCTTCTGCGCAGGGAGGGTGTGGGCAGCGGAGGACCCGTGCTCTCCCCACTGGTCTCCGGCGAGGAGTCCTGGAGCCCCCTCGCCGATTCTCCCTTCTGCCCCCCTTCTCCACTGGTGCTACGCTGATTTCCTTCCCCAGCAGATGGGCTGCCTCTCTCCCTACTGGGACCCTCTCCGGGATCCCTCTGGAGCCTTCCCTCCGCCTCTGGCTCCGATGGCAGTTCCCTGACAGCTTCGTTCCAAGAGGCACTGTTTAAACTCCAAACTACCCTTCGCTATGTCGATCAACATTTCACCTTCCCTTTTTGTTTAAAACCAGAAATAGCAGACAAGATCTACAACCTCTTCAATGGCTACACTAGCGGGAAGGAGCAGCAAACGGCCTACAACACCCTGCTGGACCTGGGCTCACCAAGCCTTCACCGGGTCCTGTACCATTACAACCAGCACTACGAGAGCTTTGGGGAGTTCACCTGGCGATGCGAGGATGAACTGGGCCCCCGGTAAGATGAGACCTTCTGTGCCATGCCGGTTGCTTCAGAATACTGTATCTGCCAAAGTTATTGTCACTAGACATCTTTAAGCCACAACATGTAAAATGGAAAAGATACTGGGAGTGTGTCTATGCCACAGCATGGCTTAACTGGTTTATTAGTAATTATCTTTCCCCGTAGCAGTTCGAAAGCACATCAAGTGGAAGTAGATAAATAGGTACCACTCCAGCGGGAAGGTAAATGGCATTTCCATGTGTTGCTCTGGTTCACCAGAAGCGGCTTAGTCATGCTGTCCACATGATCTGGAAGCTGTACGCCGGCTCCCTCGGCCAATAAAGTGAGATGAGCGCCGCAACCCCAGAGTCGTCTGCGGCTGGACTTAACGGTCAGGGGTCCCTTTACCTTTTTGCCTTTCCCCAAGGAGTGTTGGGAACTATGGCTTTGTGAGGAAATAAGAATTCCAACATAGTTGCCCATATCGTCACCAAACTGGGATCCACAGGATTCTTTGAGGGGAGCCATAACAATAAAACTTATATAAAAGGGGCACATATGTATAGCATTGTTCTGTCCTTTAGTTCAGGGTAATGACACATATTAGATGCCAGAGGACTGAAAAAAATAAAGAATGCTTGATTAATTTGCATACCCAAACAACCCTATCAATAGGCCTCAGAGCAGATTACCCTATAGCAAGTGGCTAGGGATGAGCTTTATACTTACTTACTAGTAACGGATATTTAAAAAAAGATTCAAGAGAGATGTAAGAGTTAATTCCCTTTTAAAAAAATAAACTCTGAAATTAGAGGAGTCAGGTGGTGTCAAGTTATTATCACCCAACAGCATTTGATGGAGATCATTTCCTCATAAGGATGATGATAAAACTTAGGGATCCAACTTGCTGCTTGGATCAGCTGCCTGCAGTCGGATCAAATGCACTTGTGACTGACAGGGCAAGCGACTTGCAGATTCCACCTTAACTAAGAGACTGGCTGCTCTGTTACAGCATTTTGTCCTCAATGCACTTGTCATCTTGCATACCAACAATGTCCCTCCTGCTTTGAGGGCTGGAGGGGACAGAGTAATAGGTCTTTTTCACCCTGGAAACACTCTGGAAGAGGCACCGCAGCTCCTTGTAGTATTTATCCTGTTTTGGCCCTTGGTCAAACACACTTGGCAAGTGTTTGTATTGCTTCAAAAATCTACACAACCTGCATGATTCTGAGCAATAGTGGAATCAAAGAAATGGGGGTGTACATTGCAGGAAGTGAAGCCGAACTCCCCTTTTAACTCTCTTGGAGTCAAACTCAGTAAGAAGACAGAGATCTGTAGCTGGAGTTCACTAGTTGTTGTTTCAAGTCTGGTTTTTAGTTTTTGCCAAAAGCAACCATAGTCGCACTAATAATAGTAATAATAATAATAATAATAATAATAATAATAAATTTTATTTATATCCCGCCCTCCCCAGCCGAAGCTGGGCTCAGGGCGGTTAACAACAATCAAATAATCAAACAATCAAATAATCCAACATCCTAAAAACATTTCAATTATAAAAATTAATTAAAATCAAATTGATGGCAACCGTTACGCAAGATTCTGTGCAGGTTGCCAGAGGAGGGAGTCAGGCTGCGCCCTGACCAAAGGCCTGGTGGAACAACTCTGTCTTGCAGGCCTGGCGGAAAGATGTCAAGTCCCGCAGGGCCCTAGTCTCTTGTGACAGAGCGTTCCACCAGATAGGAGCCACAGCCGAGAAAGCCCTGACTCTTGTTGAGGCCAGCCTAACCTCTCTGTGGCCAGGGACCTTCAGGATGTTTTTATTTGCAGACCATAGGTTCCTCTGTGGGGCATACCAGGAGAGGCGGTCCCGTAGGTACGAGGGTCCTAGGCCGTATAGGTTCAAGTCTCTTGGCACTTCATGATACATGTTTGGCCCCTCCCCTCACTCCACAAATACTGTTTTCCTAATGAAAATCCCTTTTGGACATGCTGTTTACTCCGTTAGGGAAAATCTATGTGTTGCAGCTTCAGAGGATGGGTTTCACTGGGGAAACGTTGTTGGGTGGGGTGGAGTGAGCTCCACTGTAGACTCAATCCAGATTAGAGACTTTCTTTTCTTTTTTTGCCAAAATGTAAAGCGATCCCTGTTCCCCATCATCTCACGTGGTTTGGCCCAAAAAGACTCTGAGGGGGAGGACTCTTCATGGCTTCTTATGCTTTGCCATCCTTGAGCACTTCTTCAGCAACCACTTGGCTTTCAAGTTATTTCCTAGCAACAGTAGTTGCCATGACAAAGAATAAGCACCCAACAAAAAGCTGGGTTGTTGGTAACTTTGACATCTGGAAGCTGAAAGGCTGCAGGCTTTGCCATGCTGACACTTAAGCCAAACATCTGGCTTATATGACAGTGAGAGGTTAGTGGCAGTCTGTCAAAGAGGAATCTTGGAGAGTACAGTCTAGCCTGAACCCACTTACATCTTGTGTCCCCAGTCTTTCTCTCAGGAGCTCAGGGTGGTAGCCATGAAGCCTCCTGCCATTTTGCTCTTGCAACAACCCTGCATGGTACATTAAACTAAAAGACAGTTGCTGGCCAAAGCCCATCCAACGAGCTTTGCTGGCCCAGGTGATGCAATCAGACCACTATGCCACACTGGTTCTGATATCCTGGAGAGCTCAGCTGATGAAGTTCTAATCCAGGGATGGGGAACGTGTGGCTCTCCAGATGTTGTGCTCCCATCAGCCCCAGCCAGCAGAGCCAAAGGTCAGGGGTGATGGGTGCTGTAGCCGAACAACATCTGGAGGGGGTCCCATTCCAACCCTGCCACCATATTATTAAATTCAAAATATTTCAAGCAGTTCAAATTGTTTCATGCACTTTCTCTCAGTAACTCATACAGCAATCATAGTGGCAGTTAAATTCGGTTCACCTGAATGC